>NC_137357.1:10333208-10967552 GCF_965287045.1 Carcharhinus amblyrhynchos | reverse complement strand
CACACACATTATGCATTGTTGCAAATATGCATAAAGATTTGCCACATATGTGGTTTCATCTTGCAACTCCTAATAGTTTTCATTTTTAAGGAAGACCCCCCCCCCCCCCCCCCCCGGTCAAAAGGCCACTACTGTGGTTCTGAGGCATATGAGTCGCGTCAGGAAGACGTTCCCCCACAATCGTACTACACCCCCATTCCTGACTGTACGGAGCTGCCCGAGTTTTAACAATTAGCTCCAAAAGTCTTGAGACTAATCAGCCCAAATCTTTCTAGAATGAGCGGTTGTTTTCTTTCGAAGAGGAACACTGAGAGGTGACCTGATCAAGGCCTTTAAAAATAAATGTATGAAAGCATTTGATAGCTAGATGGGGAGATGGGTTTCTGCTGATGTGTGCAAGAGGGGTAGAGGCTATGAATTTAAAATATCGTTAAGGAATCCAATAGGAAATTCAGGAGAAATCTCTTTATCCAGAATGGTTAGATTGTGTAACATGTTTCCAGAGGGAGTTTGTTTTTTATTCCTAGAACATGAAGATGAACATGGATTTGAAGGGCTAAAGCATCTATACTCTGAAGTACTTTCAACCTCTTTCTGAGATGTAATATTGTGATATCAGCAGCTGCAGTCATTGGCTGGTGACAGCTGTGAGCTGGTCCCATCTTGGGATGAACAGTTTGAGCTCTTGTTTGTGTTTGCACGTGGAAAAGGCTATTTGGATAAGGGTGTCGGAGGGAAAGAGTGGAGCCATAAGCACGTAAGAGTCACTGAGAGATCCGTTCACAGCGGCTGGCTGCCTTGTCTATATCACTGCATGTCAAATGAGGCAGTGAATGAGTTAGAAGGATGAAATAGTCCTGTATGAGGCACTTGAATGTTGCCGTGAACTTGAATTTTCAGCAATACGAAGCAGAGTAATGGTGAACTCTTCAAGTCCGTAATAAATAGTGGGGAATGTGCCCTTTCCCTGTGTAAAAATACAGCTCAGCACTTTTTATATATAGTGGTTTCCATACCAATATAAATGCACAAACAGGATACTTAATCCATACACGTTGATGCAAGCACTGCTCAGGTTACAGACAATACTCGTTGTGATATTTCCAAACATTGAAACTTGCTTTGTTCAGAAACTTCTTCCACGACCGTCTGTTGTGTTCAGTGTTTTGTATCAGTATACCTTAGAAATGTGGTTCAAAATGCTGAGCTGATTGGTGATAGTTTTTGGAGTTGGTGAGAACAAAAGCAAATCTCTGCTGTTGGCAAACCTCATTCCATGCAAGAGTGGAGTTCGGGACTTGACAGCAGCTGCTGAAATCAGACCTTTAATGGTCTGTGTTGCAGGTTGGGGAAGCCCAACTGCAGTTGCTTTGAAGATATTGCCAGGCTGTTCAGTTGCAGGTCAACTATTTGTATTTTGGATGTCAGCTGGACTTGCAGGGTTTCATGTTTGTGTGCTTCTTTTTAGTATCAGCCCTGTGCATTGTGAAAGGTATTCAACTTGCAAAAAAATGTCATCTCTTACAAAACAGGAGCAGCGACCTGTTACTCATTTTGTATGTATGGTGTTGAACAGTTTTTAATTGGTCTGGAATTTCCAAAAATTAAGATTAATTTCCAGCATCCAAGGAAAAAATGAGTGTATTTGAAGTGATGGTTTTGTTGAACTCTCTTTCAAGTTTCGTTTATTGGTCTTGCGGATATTGGAGGTTGGGGACTGTCTGACTGTCCAGATTCATCTCATCTGCCAACCAGGCATTTTTTTTAGTTTTCATGTTGACATAAAGCCATGAGTATGAAGTTGGGTGACCATTGGTGGAAGAATGGGGTGGGGAGTTGACAATAAACGTTGGTCAAGCCCAATTTGCTGTTGTCAGTTCACGTGAGAAAGGTTTCAATCTGGATAAAGGATGAGGACAAAGGATGTGGCAAATGGTGTCTGCCTGTCATCTGCATTAGGATCTGTATAGGTGAATAGAACATCAATGGGGACACCTATCTATCAATTAACGAAGTGGGTGTGTTAATCCATCACACTTTCCTGCTTGTTCTCTCCCCAGAGATTGCACTGGCTAATTCAGTTTTGTATGTTACACCTCATCCCAGAGCCAAAATATCTGTAACTTCTTAATAAATGTCGCCATCTTTTGAATCTGTAAAAAGGCCTGCACCTGGTCTTACTGTTTATTTCAAAAAAGCAACCTTTAAAGGGAGACATACCAGTGGCAGAATGCAAAAAATTATTAAAAAGGAATCAAGTTTATATTAACTACTGGCTAGGGTTGGGAAGATATGCTCCTTTACTTATTCTTTAACTAGTAATGTTTTGTTAATGTTGCATACCACAAGGTACTGAAGGGGGCAGGAACACCTGCTCATTTTAGTGTCAACGTCAAGGACTCCCAGATCACACACGGCATTACAATTGGAGTCATTTTCCATCTGTGTTGCTTAAACAACCTGCCTTTGACTGAGTGCTCCAAGCAGCACCAATGTGGCATTTTTCCATTTTCCCCAAAACCGTTGTGATGCTCCACTGGGTTAATTGCTGGACTGAGCAGGAAGCTAGGACCTGCTAGTTTTTCTGGCTTTCTGACACAATGCCCATGAGCAATCAGAGCAACTTGATGTTGACTGTCTGATCAGCTTGATTGACCTGTCTAGTATTTTAAAGGTAATATTAATTATCTTTAGACGAGGGAGGGGGAAAAATCTATGTGCAGTTTTAACAAAATTGAATTATCCTCGGTAACTGGTTATAAGTAATTTCCTCATTGCTGCACTCAAAAGGTCACAGCAAATGTTTTCATCATGGGCCATTAATTCATTCAGGCGGACTGAATCGGTAATTTATTTTGCTGTTATTTTTCAATCTGAAGTCGCAGCATTGGTAATTTTTCCAATGGAAGTACTCTATCAACAGGGATTGAGTAACTTAACCACTTCAGTATACGATTCCATCCAATTCACGTTTGTAAAATTCTTTTTGTGGGATGTGCGTCGCTGACAAAGCCAGCATTTGTCCCTCTTTTCTAATTGCTTTTGAAAAGATGGATTTGAGCTGCCTTCTTGAGCCTCTGCAATCCGTGTTACAGCTTGTGCTGTTACAGAGGGAGATTGAAGATTTTGACCAAGCGGCAATGAAGAAGTGGCATTATAATTCCAAGTCAGGATGGTGTGTGGCTTGGAGGGGAACTCCCTGGTGGTGTTCCCATGGAAAGGAGTGAATATTGAACATAGCAGATGTGGTGCCAAGCAAGTTGGCTGCTTTGTCTTGGATGTTATCGAACTTCGTGACTGTTGTTGGAGCAAGTGAAGAATGTTGCATCGTGCACCTGGCTTGCTCCTTGTAGATGGTGGACAGATTTTTAGAAGTCAGGAGTTGACATTACCAGTTTGTCCTGCTTTTGTAGCACTTTCTTTGCATGCTAGTCCAAGTCAGTTTCTGGTCAATGGTAACCTCCATGATGTTGCAAGTTGGGGATTTAGCGATGGAAATGCTATTGAATGTCGAATGGAGATGGTTAGATTCTCTCTCTGGTTGGAAATGCTCATTGGCTGGCACTTGTATGCTGCAAATGTCACTTGCCAGTGATGAGCTCAAACCTGTGTTGTCCAGGGCTTGGTGTATACAGACACGGGCTGATCCAGCCCAAGTCTCAATCTTGTCCAGGAATTGTTGCATATACATATCGGCTGCTCCAGCCCAAGCCCCAGAGTTGTCCAAGGCTTGCTGCATGCACACACACACAGACTGCTCCAGTCCGTGCCTCAGTGTTGTCCAGGTTTTCCTGTATACAGACACAGGCTGCTCCAGTATCTGAAGAATTGCTAATGGTACTTTTTATAGTTTTGGACCAGATCTGCAAAGTTTTGCTATGATCCAATTTGGGACCAATCACGTTTTGTTTAAAGAGCACAAAGTTTGAGAATCAAAACACTTGTTAAGACAAAATACCATGCATTTTGAACAAACAGAAAGATAAAACAGGGATACTGTTTGACTGGAGCAAAGCAGAAAGGGAGCGATTCATGTCAGGAGTGCTGAGGGTAAGAGATTGATATCTCTCTACCTTACTTTTTATCAGAGATTTTTTTTCCATTAAATCAGTAAACCGGAAGTCGGCTGCAGGGAGGCCTGGTAAGGTTTCTGCACAATAAATTTGAATAGGGAGGATTCCCGAGACACTACACGTGTCGAGTCTCCCACCCTCCCCCTCCTCTAACTTAAAAAAAGACTCAGGTGAGAGCGGTAAATAAAAAAAAGGAGTAGGAGCAAGCGTGGAAGCGAGTGGGATGCAAGACTGTGCAGGCGCCTGACGTCAGCCAGTAGTGTGCGGAAAGTTTAAAAAGCAGGCCGCTGTATCCAGCGGACAGTGGAGTGAGAGGGAGCAGAATGGGACAGCTTTGACTCAAACAGGCTTCGGTGTGAACAGGCAGAGGTGAGGGTAGGCTCCAGAAAGTTTTTTTGATTCTTCAGAGTAGACAGAATGCCAGGCAGGATGTTGAAATGCTCCTCTTGCAGGATGTGGGAAGTCAGGGGGACCTCCGGTGTCCCTGACAACGACACCTGCAGGAGGTTCATCCAGCTGCAGCTCTTAACAAGCCGTGTTAGGGAACTGGAGCAGGAGCTGGATGACCTCCAGATCATTCGGGAGAATGAGAAGTTTATAGATAGTAGCTTCAGGGAGGTAGTCACGCTAAAGGCACAGAGCACAGGTAATTGGATTACCGTCAGGCGAGGGAAGGAGAAAGGGCAGGCAGAGCAGGGTTCCCCTCTGGCCATTCCCCTCCACAGTCGGTATACTGCTTTGGATACTGTTGTGGAGGATGCCTTACCTGGGACAAGCTGCAGCAGCTGGACCTCTGGCAGTGAGTCTGGTTCTGCAGCGCAGAAGGGAGGGGGGGGAGAAGAGGAGAGCGGTAGTGATAGGGGACTCGATAGTCAGAAGTACAGACAGGAGGTTCTGTGGGCGTGACAGAGACTCGAGTTTGTTGCCTCCTGGGTGCCAGGGATGTCTCTGATCGCGTGCACGGCAGTCTGAAGTGGGAGGGTGATCAGCCAGTTGTCATGGTACATGTCGGTACCAATGACATAGGAAGGAAGAGGGTGGAGGTCCTGAAGAGTGAGGATAGAGAGCTTGGTAGGAAGTTAAAAAGCAGGACCCCGAGGTTAGTAATCTCAGGATTGTCACCTGTGCCACGTGCCAGTGAGGGTAAGAGTAGGATGTTCGGGCAGATGAATATGTGGCTGAGGAACTGGTGTAGGGGGCAGTGTTTCAGATTTCGAGATCATTGGGACCTCTTCTGGGGCAGGTGGGACCTGGACAAGAGAGATGGGTTATACCTGAATTACAAGGGGACCAATATGCTTGCAGGGAGGTTCGCTAGTGTTATTGGGGAAGGTTTAAACCAGATTTGCAGGAGTGTGGGAACCAGAGTGCCAAAGCTGTTAGTGGAGCAGGGGGGAGGGGAGGTGGGGAGGGAGCAGGTGTGTGTGTGTGTGTGTGTGTGTGTGGGTGGTGGTAGGGGGAGTGTGTGTGTGGCGGCGGCATTGCTAGTCAGGGAAAATGTTGCAGCAGTGCCCAGGCAGGACAGATTAGAGGGCTTGTCTACTGAGGCCATAGGGGTGGAGCTGAGAAACAGGAAACGTATGACCATATTAATGGGGTTGTATTATTGACCACCCAATAGTCAGCGAGAATTGGAGGAGCAAATCTGCAGAGAGATAGCAGACTACTGCCGGAAACATAAAGTTGTGATCGGGGATTTTAATTTTCCACGTATATATTGGACTCCCATACTGTTAAAGGTCCAGATGGGGTAGAGTTTGTAAAATATGTTCAGGAAAATTTTCTAAATCGACATATAGAGGTACCAACTAGAAAGGATGCAATATTAGATCTCTAATTAGGAAATGGGTTTGGACAAGTGACGGAAGTGTGAGTAGGGGAACACTTCGGTTCCAGTGATCATAACACCATTAGTTTCAACTTGATCATGGATAAAGATATATCTGATCCTTGGGTTGAGGTTCTGAACTGGAAAAAGGCCAAATTTGAAGAAATGAGAAAGGATCTAAAAAGCGTGGGTTGGGACAGGCTGTTGTCTGGCAAGAACGTGATTGGTGAGTGGGAGACCTTCAAAGGAGAAATTTTGAGAGTGCAGGGTTTGTATGTTCCTGTCAGGATTAAAGGCAAAGTGAATAAGAATAAGGAATCTTGGTTTTTGCGAGATCTTGCAACGCTGATGAAGAAGAAGAGAGAGATGTATGACATGTATAGGCAACAGGGAACAAATAAGATGCTTGAGGAGTATAAAAAGTGCAAGAAACTACTTAAGAAGGAAATCAGGAGAGCTAAAAGAAGACATGAGGTTGCTTTGGCAGTCAAGATAAAGGATAATCCTAAGAGCTTAAGAACGTAAGAAATAGGAGCAGGAGTAGGCCATCTAGCCCTTCGAGCCTGCCCCGCCATTCGATAAGATCATGGCTGATCTGTCGTGTCTCAGTTCCACCTTCCCGCCCTCTCCCCATAACCCTTAATCCCATTGCCTATCAAAAACCTATCAACCCGTGTCTTGAAAATATTTACGAGGCAGCCTCCACCACTTCAACGGGCAGAGAATTCCAGAGATTCACCACCCTTTGAGTGAAGAAGTTCCTCCTCAAGTCCGTTCTAAACCGCCCCCCCTTTATCTTGAAGCTGTGCCCCCTAGTCCTACTGTCCTTTCTGAGCGGGAAGAGCCTCTCCACCTCTATCCTATCCATCCCATTCATTATCTTGTATGTCTCAATGAGATCTCCCCTCATTCTTCTAAATTCTAATGAGTACAAGCCTAGTTTATTCAGCCTCATAGTTCAACCCCCTCAACTCCGGTATCAGCCTAGTAAACCTCCTCTGCACTCCCTCCAAGGCCAAAATATCCTTGTGTAAGTGCGGCGACCAAAACTGCACACAGTACTCCAGCTGCGGCCTCACCAGTGTCCTGTACAGTTGCAGCAAGACCTCCCTACTTTTATATTCGGTCCCCCTCGCAATGAAGGCCAGCATCCCATTCGCCTTCCTGACCACCTGCTGCACCTGCAGGCTGGGTTTTTGCGACTCTTGCACAAGTACCCCGAGGTCCCTCTGCACCGTTGCATGCTGCAGTTTTTCGCCATGTAAGTGATGGTCCTTCCTACCATTATTCCTACCAACGTGGACAACTTCACACTGGCCAACATTAAATTCCATTTGCCAGTTCCTGGCCCATTCGCCCAGCCTATCTAGATCCTTCTGCAGACTTTCCATACCCTCCGCGCAATTTGCCATTCCACCAATCTTGGTGTCATCATCATTGAAGGAGACTAGTGTTGAAATTGCAGGGGCCCTGGCAGATGTATTTAAAATGTCGGTATCCACGGGTGAGGTGCTGGATGATTGTACGATAGCTCATGTTGTTCCATTGTTTAAAAAAGGGCTCAAAAAGTAATCTGGGAAATTATAGGCCGGTAAGTTTGACGTCAGTAGTCGGTAAATTATTGAAAAGGGTGCTAAGAATCTACAAATACTTGGATGGACAGGGACTTAAAAGGGAGAGTCAACATGGCTATGTGCATGATAAGTCATGTTTAACCAATCTATTCGAGTTTGTTGAGGTTACCAGGAAAGTGGATGAAGGGAAGGCAATGGATGTTGTCTACACGGACTTAAGTAAGGCCTTTGACAAGGTCCCGCATGCGAGGTTAGTTAGGAAGGTTCAGTCACTAGGTATACATGGAGAGATAGTAAATTGGATTAGACAGTGGCTCAATGGAAGAAGCCAGCAAGTGGTAGTGGAGGATTGCTTCTCTGAGTGGAGGCCTGTGACTAGTGGTGTGCCACAGGGATCAGTGCTGGGTCCATTGTTGTTTGTCATCGATATCAATGATCTGGATGATGATGTGGTAAATTGGATCAACAAATTTGCTGATGATACAAAGATTGGGGGTGTAGTGGACAGTGAGGAAGGTTTTCAAAGCTTGCAGAGGAATTTGGACCAGCTAGAAAAATGGGCTGAAAAATGGCAGGTGGAGTTTAATGCAGACAAGTGTGAGGTATTGTACTTTGGAAGGACAAACCAAGGTAGAACATACATGGTAAATGATAGGACACTGAAGAGTGTAGTAGAACACAGGGATCTGGGAATACAGATACATAATTCCCTAAAAGTGTCTTCACAGGTAGATAGTGCTTTTGGAACTTTGGCCTTCGTAAATCAAAGTATTGAGTTTCAGAGTTGGAATGTTATGGTGAGGTTGTATAAGACATTGGTGAGGCCAAATTTAGAGTATTGTGTGCAGTTTTGGTCACCTAACTACAGGTAGGATATTAATAAGGTTGAAAGAGCGCAGAAAAGGTTTACAAGGAAGTTGCCGAGACTTGAGAAACTGAGTTACAGAGAAAGGTTGAATAGGTTAGGACTTCGTTCCCTGGAATGTAGAAGAAGGAGGGGATATTTGATAGAGGTGCATAAAATTATAATGGGTGTAGATAGAGTGAATGCAAGCAGGCTTTTTCCACTGAGGCGAGGGGAGAAAAAAAATTAGAAGACATGGGTTAAGGGTGAAGGGAGAAAAGCTTGAAGGGAATATTACCGGGGGCGTTCTTCACACAGAGAGTGATGGGAGTATGGAACGAGCTGCCAGATGAAGTGGTAAGTGCGGGCTCACTTTTAACATTTCAGAAAAACTTGGACAGGTACATGGATGAGAGGGGTGTGGAGGGATATCGTCCAGGTGCACGTTACTGGGAACTAGGCAGAAAAATGGTTCGGCACAGCCAAGAAGGGCCAAAAGGCCTGTTTCTGTGCTGTTGTGTTTTATGACCTCATGTGCATTTTTGGTCTCGTGAAGCACTCGAAGTGGCATTATTGAGGTTTCCAGTGATGGAACAAATAAAATGATATGTTTATCAGCTAATATTCTATGATTTTGTATTGTTCTGGGTGATTTGTGGATTGAATTCCCAGATTATCACCTTGCCTGAGTGGTACCACTCATCTTGAGTCAGATGGCCAGCTCAAGTCCTAGTCCAGACACTTGTATACGTAATACAGGCTGATACTGCAGTGCAGCACTAAGGGAGCACTGCAGTACCTGAAATGCTGTCTGGGTGAGACTTAAAACTGAAGTGTGTCCGCATGTTCAGCTGTCTTGTGCCAATTTAGGGAAGAAGAGGATAGTTACTCCTGAGGTCCTGGCCAATGTTTATCCTTTAGGAGCATCAAAAAAAAGATAATTGTCATATTTCTACTTGGGGGGCCGATGGGTGCATGTTAGCTGTAACATATCCCACAACAATGACAACGCTTGAAAAGTAAACTGTAAAGAGCAGTGTTTTAAAAGGCAGAATATGAAGGCAAATTCTCCTTGAACTCACTGCATGAGATTGCTGAATTGAATCTGTTGTCTTCCTGGGCATCTGTTAATTGCACTTGCGTGCAGGTTTTAGTCTCATTTGGGTGTGAGCAGCAGAAGAAAAATGCCAAAATGGAAAAGTTGAGTGGGAACTTATCAGATGGACAACTTGCATGTGTGACAGATGGAGCTATCGTTGCACACTCCACGTTGCAGTCACTCTCACAATCACTGCTGACTGACTCTTTCTCATGCCTTAATACTGTGGTCAGCTTTATTTAAAATTACTCTGTTTCAGCTTGATTAATACAGAAGATTATATAAAGAGGTTGTATCACTCTCTGGGGTAATTGAAACTGATGTTGCTGTTCAGATCAAGTATCCATCTCTTCCACTTGAATTTATAAAGTTGTTTGGACACTGCTGTTTGCCCTGAAGCCCCTAGTTTTTGCATTTCTGAATCAATTTAGTCTCAATGTGTTTGAAATTAAGGTTCAGACACCTATGCAGGTTGGTGTATAGTTCAGACCTAGGAATAAATTTGTGCTGGCTCTGAACTGCAAAGGTCCGTTGCTTGGCTGCGAAGAGACAAAAGTCATGTAGTCACCCATGGAGTGGCAGGGAGAAGAATTTGAGAGTGTTTCATCTCTGTGGACTGCTCGTGGAGCAGCAAGCTGAAGCTTCACAGGCAGGAACCGGGGACAATTCACCCCTCAGCACCCTGAGGCTCATTTGCCCTCAGTCCCAGAGAGAAACCCAAGCTACCATGACCGTTTTAACCTGTGTACAGCCCATCAGCATTTCCCTTTGATTGGAATTTGCCAGTTGTTTGTACTTTTTGGTGTAACTCTCCATTTCTTGCTTCCCACTGGAAAGATGACAGCTGCAGACTGGCTGTTTGAAATGGCTTGTGAACATGCTCTGCAGAGCCTTGCAATCTTCTCTAGTGTGTTACTCACTGGACTTAATAAGAAACACCACAAACATGAACAAACCCAGATTTTAAGCTACAAATGAAATGGTTGCCAAGTTAATCCTGAAGGATTTATTTGCATTGCTTGTCTAGGCCCATTGCCCTTTCAAACATACTGTCTTTCACATGTCATGGACATATATCCAGGTCTCTCTCTGAGCTGAGGGATTTTTTACAACTTTTTCCAAAACAAAGTTATTTGCCAAGTTCAGAAAATAGAGGAAATGTTTTTGTGCAATATTAGCAAATAATGAGTTGAATTTTGCATTCTGTGATTTGAGAAGGATGAGTATTTTGGAAGTGTTCCCAAGCCAGACGAGGAAGTTAAATCAGGAAAAAAAATTTTTTTTGCACTAGCCCCACTGCAACTGAAATGTGATTGGGCAGGTTTTTTTCTTATCAAATGAAACTGCTTGAAAGGCCCTCTCTTTAGTTTGTGAATTGGACAAGTTTGATCTAAAAGGAAATGATTCTGCTTTGCTGCTGTTCTCCCTTCAACACTTGGTTACCCTGTTGGTCACGCACTTCTACATGATCATTTTATACTTGCAAAGGTCATTTTTGATATCGGCTTACAGAAGTCTTGTAAAACAGGTTGCAGAATGGAATTCTGTACAGGACGTAATATTGGTTAACTGTGTGTTTGTTAGCTTTGTTAAGATGACAGTCATGGGACTGGGTCAGCCACTGAGACTTTTGTGAATCAGTTTTTTTTACCCTTTTAAGTTTTTAGGTTCCTTTTCCCTGCCTTCCCTCACAAATCTTCCCATGTCCAGATATGTGCAGGTGAGATGCATTGGCCATTCTAAATTCTCTTGCAGTTTACTCAAACAGGCACCTGAGTGTGGCGACTAGGGATTTTCACAGTAACTTCATTGCAGTGTGAATGTAAACCGCTTTGTGGCACTAATAAATAAACTTTCTGAACCTAAAGTTTTTGGAAGCCCTTGGTATACCAGAAACTGAATTCAGCTAGTTCATGTGGTCTGGGGGAAATAATTCTCTTCCATGACTTGTCTGATGATGCGTTGGAGATTCTGAAACCATTCCACCTATCAAGCTGCTGTGTCCTGCCTTCTGCAGAGCATGTTGATTCATCAGCATGTTGCACCTTTGAATGGTTAGGATTGGGGTGAGATTTGTCTCTGACATGTCTGTGCTGTTTCACAGGAAGATTGAATTTTGGTCCCCTCTCTGAAATGTTTGAACAGCCAACTGGCCTGCAGATTTGCTGGGGACCTTAAGATCCTGATGCATGGCTGCTGAGGTTTGGCAGAAGAATGGGATTGAGGTTTTTTTCTTTATTCACAGATGAGAAATGAATTTTATCTGTGAGCCTGGCACACATCATAATTTATTAACTGATCAAACATGAAACCAAGTGCCTTGTTGGGATGATAATATTGTACATGGAACTGGGACACATTATGATACAGCTGCTGAATTGTAAAATTTCTGATTTAATTGTTCATCCATTCACTCTCAGCCCTGTCAGCACTTGGGAACATGGTGTCAGCAAAGAGACACTGTTTTTCTGTTCTGAGCAAGGTACTGCTTTGCCCTCTTTATTGAAGTGTCAGATAGACCAGGTAATGAGTAAAACTGTACTTTACTGAATTCATTATTTTCAGTGCTGTTAAAAAAGGATTGTGATGGTCGTGTTATTCAGGAATAATTGGGTGGAACACAACTTGACTACAAGTGCTCTTACTTTTGCATTGGTTTCATGAAAGCCACAGTCATGAACAGTTCCATATCAGAGTGGGTGAGGTGGTGTCCAAGCTCCCTTTTGCATGTACAGCCACAGAGAATGAGAGTAGAGCCAATGCTCAGGTGCAATGTTGCGAAAGCCATCTCTCTTGGAAAAGTGTCGTTGCATAGTTTATGAGCCTGCTGATTTCTGTCATCTGAGCTAGATTTCACATGGAATGCAGCCAATGAAGGGAAATCTATATGCCTGTCGTGAGCTGCACTCTTGCAGTATCAAGTGCCAGGACATTTCTCAATGGCAGTTAACTTTAAAGGAAGTTCAGAGTTCAGGCCAGGTTACCAATCAGGTTCATTTGGCAAAAATGTCTGAAGTACAAGTTATTGTACTTGGGAAAATAATTTAATTTGAAATTTATTTCCTGAATTCTGGTTGCCCAACATGAATTCATAGAGATGGAATCGTTTAAACAATTTGCTTTCTTGGTGTCTTCAGTCAGCTTTTAAAAAAATAAATTCTCATTACTGAGCTGCCAGAGGCCACTCCCATCCGACTCAGACAATGGGGTTGGCTGCCCTTTTGCTGAGGATGAAATGGATATCGACAGAAGAAACGGCAGATCTTGAGGGAGTTGGAGGAAGAGACCTTGAGCTCCAAAGCATCAGAAATAACAAGGTGACCAATGCATCTCAACTGTGACCCCAAAGTGTGGAGACAACTCATGCCAGCTCCAGGAAATCAGGAGCAGCAAGGCCACAGGAGGGGGGGTGGATGGAAGTGATATCACCTGGATGGGACAATTCCAACTGGGGATTCAGGACGGTTTCCTGAGGCAAACCAAATTGCAAGAATTTACAGATGCTGTAGGCATACAAGAGCTGACCAAAGGACTGGAACTGTCAAAGACTTCAGTTTGGTAGGTGACAAAACATGTTCAAATGGGGTTCAAAGATTGCATCCATTAACATTTGCAGTTAAATCCACTATGTGATATGGACTACCTTGCCAAGGACAAAGTCGACCTACCAATCCCGCAGGAGTGTGCAACACTGCTCTTCAGCTCCTGCAGGCAATGGTCATGTTGGTGGTCCCATGGACTATCAATCTGGTCAGGAGGAAATGATTCATCTTCTTCGGTATTCTGTTGTGGGAGGGTGAGGGGCAACGTCACCATCTCCGAAGTTAAGGAGGTGATAAGTGGTCGCCTCCCTGTTGTAGATCTTCAGTACAAGAACGCTCCACCCCCGTTAATTAAAGTGTATGCCTGTCCCAGAGTGGCAAGCAGCTGGCAGCCCGACACTCACTTTTGCAGTGGGAGTGTCAACCTGGATTTTGTGCTGTATTTTTTGGAATGGCATTTGAACCAACAGCCTGTCAACTCAAGAATGTTTGAGTCATTGCTGACACCCTAAAACAAAGGTAGTCTGGTCTGGCCACTGAGAAGTTTTTTGCAGATGATTGCAGTAATTTATAGAGCTTTATTCTTTTGCTCTTGTGCTTGGCTGCTTGTCGTCATCTCATCTCTGGCTGTCGGTGATTTGAATCTTAGGATGGCAACATTGCCACTCTGACCGTGATCCCAGTGCTACATGTTCATACACCAACATGCAGAAAATATGGATCACTGAATCTAATTAATTTAACTTTCAGTCAGTGTCTCACTTTCCTCCCCAAGAACTAGGCACGTAGTGTCTGGAGTGATCAATACTGTTTTTAAACTGGAACTGCAACTGATGAAATTGGCCGGTTATGAGTTGTATTGATTGGTGGTTAGAAAATGATCAGATAGTTCAAGTCTTGGGTTGTATTAAATCCTTCTCTTGACCGTTGATTTATTGTATCAACAACATGGAAAGTGGTATTTTATTGTCGCTTGGGTGCCTGCTTTTAAACAGTGTTGTTAGTCTATAGCAATTTTTAAAAATGTGCAACTTCAAAATACCAAGTGCCATTCGGTATTTGTCTTTTGTTGCTTTTAAAAGGTATTCAAACCTCTTCAGGTAGACATAAAATATCTCTGTGTATAATTTCAAAGAAGTGGAAGGGAGTTATGCCCAGTGTCCTGGTTAATATTTATTCCTCAATGAACATAACTGAAGAGAGATTTTTCAGTCATTGACATGTTGATGTTTGTGGAATCTTGCTGTATGTTAAGACCATGCTGTATTTCCTACACTACGAGAGTGTCTATGTTTCAAAAGTACTTCAATGGCAGGAAAATGTTTTCAGATAATCTGAAGTCATGAAAGGCATAAATGTCTGTCAGTTTGTTTATCTCTTCCTCACCCCTCCCTCCCCCCCTCTTTCTGCTATTGTCACCACAGCTTTGAAATGAAAGTTCTCAGTAATGCACTGCAGCCCATGACATTCCAAAATGAAAATGGATGATTTGTCTGAGGAAAATCCTATTTACCAACTTTTATAGCGTGCTGACTGAACTTTGAATGGCTTGATTTGAAACATAAATGCCAAGCTGGTCTCCCTGTATAGCATGATGTGATTGTAAAATGTCTCACTTATTTTTTCAAAGTAAATTTAAGCTGAGATAAAATAGATTGGCAAACTGCCATTTCTTCAGAGGAAGTGAGTCTTTCTCTTTCCCGCCTCCAAATTCTGTTTCCTCTCTCTCTCTCTCTCTCTCTCTCTCTCTTTCTCTCCCTTTCTGCCTCACCCACTCTGCCTTGCCCACTGATGTTCTGCCCCCTCTGTCCTACCTCTCTGCCACCTAGCCTTGCCCTTCTCCATTGTGCTTTCCTACTTTCTCTCATTCCTTCCTAGCTCCATCTATGAGCTATGAGCTCTTCCAGACCTGCAATGCATTATTGAGGATTGCAATCCTATTTTTGGATAAGATAAAGATAGTAACCCTTGTATTTTAGGTGGCGACGTGGTTATATGTGAGAACTGATGACCTTAGGTGACAACAATGATCCTAATCTTAGTCTGCGAGCTGTGCATTCAAATTACTCACGATATGCAACACTGAAGACATCAGTGGAAGCGTGGTTAGGGGAGGAAGAATCATTTATAAAAACATGTTTGATGCTGTATGTATCATTTTGTCTCAGTCAATATTTCATTCCCACTGTTCAAAATCTCTTCCAATCAGCTGAGGAAGGACAGGTTTTCCTGCTTATTGAGCAAGAAAATCACCTCCTGTTTTCGCCGATAATCATCACAGTCAAGCATGTTAATTTGTTAAGGCAGAGGAAATTATAATTTGGCTCAATTCATTTTTCCTAAATCGTAATAATTCTGAATGAATGCTTGAGAGTGAATTGCTTCAACGTGGAACTTGATTGTTCAGTTCTCTGCCTTTCCCAACTGTAGCAAGAAGTGTGCTGCTGGGTTTTGCGAAACATAGAGTTCAGATGGGCAGAGTTAATTATTCCTAGTTGAGGTAGTGTTAGGGCCATTTGCAACAACAATCCTGACTCTTGTAAAGTCAGCTTGAGAGAATGAAGAACAACTGGCTGGACATAAATGTATTTGTGTGTTTTATTGAGGGCAGATGTGCAGCAGTTGACAGAGGATAGCCAGATGAAGGGTGTAAGATTGGAAAAATGCATTTGATTCATTATTGTATTGGGATAATGTGAAAAGTATTGTTTCTTGTGCGCTATACAGACAAAGCATACAATTCAAAGAGTACATATGGGAGAAGACAGGGAGAGGGTGCAGTATTCTAGTCATGGCAAGGGTGTAGAGAACGATCAACTGAATATATGGTGGATCTAAAAGTCTGATGACAACAGGAAGGAACTTGTTCTTGAGTCGGTTGGTACGTGATCTCAGGCTTTTGTATTTTTTTTTCCTGACGGAAGATTCAAGTAGTAATCAGTCTTCCTATTATTGCTACCAAAATGGATAACCTCACATTTATCCACATTATATTGCATCTGCCATGCAGATGCTGACATGCTCAGCCTGTCAAATCATGCTGAATCATCCCTGCATCCTCCTCACAGCTCACCCTCCCACTCAACTTGATATCATCTGCAAATTTGGAGATAATACATTCAATTCCTTCTTCCAAATCATGAATATATAATGTGAACTGTTGGGGTCTTAGCAAAGATCCCTACAGAACCCACTAGTCACTGACTGCTAATCAGAAAAAAGACCCATTTCTGACCAAGTGCCCTATTCTGTCTCCAAAGATGTTGTCAGACCTGCTGAGATTTTCCAGCATTTTTCAGTTCTTGATGATCTGGATATCTAGAAACTTGCAGTACTTGACCACTTGCGCTTCACCACTTTATGTCGACAGTGGCATGTCCTCCGCTACTCTTCGTGAAGTCAGTGACTATCTCCTTTGTTTAACTGACATTGAGGGAGAAACTGTCGTTGCACCAGGGTGGGGTTCAGCTGCCGGCTGGAGGAAGGGAGATACCACAAAATACCTCTCTCATGAAATGGGTTAAGGAACATATCTTTCTTATGTATCACTCTCCTCATGATGATATTTTGCACAGCTGGGAGTTGGACCAGAATGTAGAATGTTGGGAAATAATGCAACTTCATTTGTTTAAAAATTTGGAAGAGTTGCTTGTGTGGTACCTGTTTGACTCAATCTCCAGGGTTTAAGAACTGATACAGTAAAAGTTCCCTGATACTTGCTGTTAGCCAGCCTGGCTAAAATAAACTGTATGCAAAGCAAATCAGTCTGTATGTACATGATAACACCCGAGAGTGCATCCAAGCGCTGTGCTGTATTAACACAGGTAAATCAGAATTAATTTTAGGGAGTGCAGATTATTTCTGTTACTTACATTTGAATTAAAGTGCAGTCAATTAGCAAAAATGCAGTTGTCTTCCTAGTGCAAGCCCTCAGAACAATTAAAGATCATTGTTAAAGCTTGTCAATAAGCAGCCAACAACAATTTCTTCTCAACCAAAATGTGTGTATTTGTTTCATATTCTTTATTTGTGACTTGTTTCTGTGGATTTTCAGCTTCTTCTCCCTTTGTATTTCTTTCTTTCTCTCTCACTGCCTCCCCACCCACACTGTTCCTCTTCCCCATCCATCTTTTCTTCCATTTCTCTTTTTCTCTTTGTCAAACCACCTTTTTGTGTTTCTCTCAGTTCTTCTCCCTATCCTTTTTCCTTACTTCTCTCTTTCTGTTGTCCTGCCTCACTCACCTTTTTCCTTCCTCTATCCCTACCTTGTCACTGTCTGTATCCTAATTCTGTCATCACATTCTTCTCTCTCTCCTTCTCCTTCTTCTTTCCCATTGACTTCCCTCTCCGTTCTATGTTTTCCTCATCCTGTTTTGACCTTCCTCCTCTCTTTCTCTTACTAATCGATCTTTTCTTCTATTCCACATATACCCCAAGATCTCTCCTCTCAATTTTTGCTCGAACCAGCTCTTTGTCCCTGTAGCACTCAAAGTGGATCTACGTTTCGCAGTTCAGTTGAGATTCAGAGGCAGGAACTTCTGGTTAACTCAACGGAATTAATTGAACCAGTTGCTTTCCCTATTGATCATTCTGGCTTTCTAACCAGAACCTGACCATCGATTCCTGAGCCAATTGAGTTAGCAGCTTAGACAAATGTGGAAAGCAGCATCTGGAAATGCAGTCTTCAGACCTTTGTCTGTCACTTGACTGATGACTCTAATCCTGCATTTATGCATCTGTGCAAAAACACTCTCTCCAAGGCAATGAATTCTATTTTCTAACTTTTTTAAAGGCAAGAACACAAAACATGCCTTTTCAGTTGCTTTTTCATATCAATGTCTTGGTGTTATTCTCTTGATGTATTTATGCTCCTTCCTTCACAGTTTTCAGGCTGAGAAAAAGATAGAGGCCTATTCTCCACCCTCTGCTTTCTCTGACTCGCTGATTCCCTGATCATTAATGTTCTCACCCTCTGAGCCAAGGATCGTACTTTCTTTCTGGTCTTCCCTTGATGGTCCAAGAGAGATTGGGATCCCTTATGGTTGGGTATTTACCCACTTGATGTCATCATCGAGCTAGTTTTCTGTGAATTCCTTGTTACGAAAAGTCAGACACACAAGCCAAGTCTGAATTTGGATTGGGGGGTGGAAGATAGAATAATGGCAGTCATTTGTGGCTTTGTTTTGCTAATGATCAACGTAACTTAAATAGCTAGTAATTTATGTCTTAGTGTTAGGACAAAATGGACACATTCAAACTATTTTAGCTGATGATAGGCACTCATTGCAGACGAGGCAGGTCCATCCAAAATGAAAGGGATTTACAGATGTACGTTTATTCTGTAGTGGCTAAGCTTTATTATACATCAGTTGTTGCACTGTGAAAGTGGGTGGACCTGCCACTAGAAGCATTTAGGAGTCAATTCACGTTGATGTGGAATTGTACTTGCACTAGAGGCAGAATTAGACTTTTTTGGGCCCCATGATCTGCTTCTACGCCAGCCACCCCCGACCCCAATGATGCAGTGCTCCACCCTTGATAATATCAAGATCTGCCCCCTCCACCATAGTGATGTCAAGTCCTGCCCCAAATGACATCATTGCCCTCGTGATCAAATCCACCCTCAGCCCACACAATGCAAGTCACAGGTATACAGAACATTGCAGAGAACACTGTTTTGGTGCTTTGTAACTTTTGATAACAAACCTGTAATTGATTAATTGAAATCCATAATGCAAGCCACAAGAATCAAAAAAGTATAAGTACGCAAATCATTGCTTATTGCTTCAGTGCTTTGTAACTTATGGAAACAAGTCTGCAATTGACGAATTGAAATCCAGGCTTACCTGTAGTAAGCTTGATGGCAGAGATGGCCAATATTATGATCATGTGTCTTAAAATGAGCAAACATGCAACTGGCCGATGAACAAGCAATATATTCAGATGATTTACATGTTTGAAGAAATACACACATAGCCTTGATATGACTTTTGGGAGTTTCATGATCAGCAAGATCTCCAGTTAGAGTAACCATGAATGGGTGTTTCCCTTCATTAGGGTGAGGGAATAATTTACAAGAATAACAATGGACTGCCTCAGAGGTTTCTGAAAAAAATCAATCAATTACTCCTTTCCATCATGCCATTTCTTTTCACTCTCAGAAAATGGGATTCATGAACACGTCTAAATTGCTTTCAGCCTCCAATTTGAAACTCTTTTCTCAAATTTTCCACCTTACTTCCGTCCTCGAGTCTATGAAATGTTCAGTTGGACCCAGTGGGAGAGATTTTGGCGATGTCCTCAACGCAGAATTCTTCCCTCACTGCAGCTGCTGAAGAATGTGTCCACTTCTTGTTCAGTTTTTTCAGATGATGTGATATCTCTGGAAATCAGCAAGTCAAAGTCATCAGATAATTCACCCATACTTCAGGTGGATGAGGATCAATATGCAGTTTGTGCACTGTTCAAAATGTCACATTTTCTGAGGTAAAATGACAAACTGTCTTTTTGCCTAGCTTTGCCCTCTTACTTTGCCTTCAATTTTCTGCACTTTTGATTGCCAAATTGAAATTGGCACTTAATGTTGACCTATCTACCTTGATTTTAACAAACAAATTTTCTGAAAAAGCAAGTTTTTTGTGCCCCTCAGCCCTGCGATTCAAGTTGTCCCCGCTCACTTATTTTTGTGCTGGCTCACTGGCTGCCTAGCCTTGGTATGGCGAGGCCTCTCCCTCGGTTGCCCAGTTCTCCTCAGCCCTGGCTGGGATTCAAGCTGCCCCTGTGCATTCAACAACCTGATGGCTCACTGACTATTTGGCCTCCTCACCTTACTCATGCCTTGTTGCCCAGCCCTGCTAGTCTGGTCAATTCACCTTTGTGTTCCCTTAACGACCACGGGTGCCTCCTTCAGCGTCCCTCACACTGGAGATAAGCTCACTGTTATCTCAGGCTGCTCTGGCCAGCTTAGATTCCTATTGGTCTTTCCCAATGCAGAGCTCTCAAGCTTTAATTGGTGTTCCAAGCCCATTGGCCACCACTGGGGCCCTCCCCATTGGTCAAGGCCCACTGTCTCGGTAGGACGTGTTTGAGTTGCCGACAAGCCAGAACCACTACGGGCAGCTGCTCCCTTTCCCTATTGGACATGAATAACCAGTTGGGTTTTACAGTTGTCCAGCAGCTTCATGGTCATGTTTGGAAGATCTCGGACACTGTTGAAAGGCTCATCAGCTGCAGTTGTACGCTATAAAGTATACTCAGGAATAACTGATTTGAATTCCTTTTTATTATTTTGTGTTGCGTGACTTAAGCTCAGATCAGTTTCTGAATGGAAGAAGCAGTTAAATATGTCACTTCAGGTGAACGGAATCAAAGGATATGAGGGGAAGCGGGATCAGGACATTGATTTTGATGATCAATGATGATCATGAATGACGGAGCACTTTCAAAGGGCTGAATGGCTTCGTCCTGCTCCTATTTTCTGCTTCCATGTTTCAATACAAGATATTGCAAATCAGATCTTGGTCAGCCTTGGATGGACAGGAAGGGTCTTTAATCCTGTGAGATCTCAGGGAATAAGTTTTTCTCTTCTGTGACCTCAACAGGTATTTTGACCAGGTTGAAAGAAACTGACACTTCTAGGCACCTTTCACATCCTGAGGTGTTTCAAAGTCCTTCACCACAATGGAGTACTTTTGAAATGCAGTAGCTTCTCAGCCCAGTTGATGTGGCGACGAGTTTGTGCACTGCAATGAGCCCGAAGCAGCAGTGATACGTACATTTCCAGAGTAAATGTTTTCATAATACTTCCATGGGATGTGAGCATTGTTGGGAAGGGCAGCATTTGTTACTCATTCCTAATTACCCTTGAGAATGTGGTGGTGAGTTACCTGCTTCAGCCAGTGCAGTCCATCTGCTACAGGTACATCCACAGTGCTGTTGGTGAAGTTGTTTACAATCTGTGTCAGCAATGTTGGATGAAGAACCATTACGGACCAGGAAACTCCAATTCGGATTGTGGCATGGGATTTTATATGTCCTCTGAGGAGGCTTTTGCTTGATGTCTCATCCAAAAGACAGTGGCTAGAATTTTGCAGCCTTGCCTACCCCAGAATCTGGCCTGACAAGGCTTGTAGAACAGCATTCTCTGCTGGCCTCAGGTGGGCAAGGCGGTAGAATTCCAGCGAGCGTTTCCAACAGTGTGTTCAACTAAAGATATATTGCTAATATATATGTAAGTATTGAGTGGCATGATAGCACAGTGGTTAGCGTTGCTGCCTCACAGCGTCGGGGACCCAGGTTCAATTTCATCCTTGAGTCACTGTCTGTGTAGAGTTTGCACATTCTCCCTCTGTCTGCGTGGGTTTCCTCTGGGTGCTCCAATTTCCTCCCACACTCCAAAGATGTGCAGGTAGGTGCATTGGTCATGCTAAATTGCCCCTTAGCGTCAGGAGGACCAGAAGAGTAAATATGTGGGATTACAGGGATAGGGCCTGGGTGTAATTGTTGTCACTGCATGCTTGATGGGCCAAATGGCCTTTTGCATTGTAGGGATGTTTTGAAATAAGGAGTTTTGAGCACGGACTAGATAGGTTTGTGATAATGTAGCATTTTGTCATGTTTTATTGAGGGTGTTGGCTGTTTTTTGTGAGTGCACAGTGAGATTTTCCCTTGCAAACAACACACTGCCAAGTTTGCATGATTCTAACAGACCCTTGCAGCAAGTGTAACCCTAGATCTGCAGTTGCTTTTTTATCCACACTATCTCAAAATCTGAGGTGTTTTATAGCGAAAATGGTGTGAAGCCATCTTTTGAAGTTCTTAGTTGTCAAGTGCAGAAGAGAATCTTGAAGTTTGTAAAGCTGCTTGTCCCGTTAGTATTTCTTTCTTTGAAAGAGATATTAGAAATTTAGTCTGTTAAAGGATTAATAAACAGAACCCCTGAGTAAATTAGAATTCAAATAGAGCTTTGCTCACTTTGTGCCTTCATTCTTTAGCAGATGTCTTTGTCTGGTAAATATCTCATTTTCTTTCAAAAGAATGATGGAATCTGATTTTTCTTCCTCCCTCTCTCCCACTTTCTCAGCATACCAGTAGTACTGTACCATGTTCTTACTGTGGCTGAGAAGGCACCTGTCTTGCTGTAAGACCACAGAAATGTGCAGTGACCTGACATGGACTGTCAATCCATGCACTCCCACAAACAATCTCAAAACCTCTTCTTCCACTTTGTGAATGAAGAGTTTGCCAGCAGCCTTGCTTGTTTCCCACATTCGGAACCTGACTGAATGCGGTCGGTCATTGTTGTCATGTAGGATATGTGGCAACCAATTTGTGCACAGCAATGTTCTTCAAACAACCGTGGATTACATCACCAGATTACCTGTGTTGGTGAAGATTCAAATTGTGATGTGGTACATGTTCTTTCACATTGTCCTCAGAGGGCTGACAGGGCCTGACTTTTATGGCAATCTGAAAGGTAGGCACTGAAGTGTTAGCCTGGATTATATGTTCAAGTCTCTAAAGTGGGCTGTGAAATTTCTGACTCAGAGGTGAGAGTGCTGCCAACTGTGTGTGGCCTGACACATTGGAAAAGATTGGAAAAACTTGTGATCACAGAGACACAGGCTCATGTGGCAAGGTGGATTAGTGTGTTTTTAAAGCCAATAACATCCTCTTTTCCAAATGAACCCTTGACACCTGACATAACAGGTTATGCGGTATCCACTGCTTGGTTCCACTCAGCCTTTCAATAATTGTTACAGAGGCTGCCTTCTCATGTCCTGGCCATGAGAAAATTATGCACTTGGAACAAATGAAAAAGGGTAAATAAATTCAAATGCCATCAGCTGTTGAGGGTTTAATGCAGCTGGGATCTGACCTTGTGGATGGGGAAGGTAAATTTGCCTTGTCATTAGGTCTGGCTGAAGCAGTGGCAAACAGTTTTTTATAACCCATCAATTTGTGGTCTGCTTGATGAGTATGCCATCCATGGTATTAAAATTTCACCTCCCTGCAGTTTATTGACCTGATCTCGCCTTCCAATTGCAACATCAGCACTGATCAAAACAAGGCTACTGACAGACACCACATTTGGAACAGTGCTCCCTGAAACAAGGTACTTTCAAAAACTTGGTTTGGTAAAAACAACTGAGAAAGTACAAGCATGAAGAAATAATTCCCTCAGATAAGGTCATATTTGTGGCTGTCATATTTGTGGCTACAGTGTTGTTAGTTCCCATGGAAGGTGTCGTAACACAGGCAGACAAAATCCTTGCCCAGAGTTCACACAGAGAAGTCAATAGAGTGAAGTGGCAAAGTTGACAATTTCACCCTCCCTCCTTAACTCGTAATTCCCTGTTCAAAGGTAGTGACTGATCTCTGTCTCCACCACGCCACTCCCATACTGGTTTAGGTGGGCTAACAGCATAATATAATTTGAACTTTATTAATTGTGGGATGTACACATTATTAGCAGGGCTCATGATTGATGCCAATATTAAATTGCCCTTGAGAAGGTCCCTGTCATGTCAATACTGACATAGTTCTGTTAAGAATTTTGACCCAGCGACAATAAGGATGGTGGCATATATATTTCCAAGTCCGTATGCAATGTGACTAGGGATGATGTTGACAAGAGGTCACGGCTTTGGGATGTGCTGTCAAAGAAGTCTTGGCAACCTCCTGCAGTGCATCTTGTGCATAGCACACACTGCAGTCACATTGTGCCAGTAGTGAAGGGAGTGAATATTTAATGTAATGAACAGAGTACTGCAGAAGCATACTGTTTTTCCCTGGATTGTGTCAAACTTTTCGATTGTTACTGAAACTGTGCATCCGGACTCGAGATCAAACCTCGTGTCCCAGTCTGTTGGACTCGAAGAGAAAGACTTCAACCGTTATCTGTTGTAGCATTTCTGTATCATTCTTGCTGACAGTTCAGGAAGTGTGGCAAAGTCCGTGATTGGATTGATAGGCTGCAGCGAGTTAAAGGAATGCAGATCGTTGATGGGCCAAATGGCCAGATCTGGTTCTCCCTGTTTTTATGCTGTGCTGCCTTTGCGAGGTCACTGCTTAGTCATAATCCACAGTTGTTGCTGGCAGATTATAGCAACAGAATGGTTTAAATCTGTGTGAAGTCAGCAGAGCAGCGCACACGATATGTAAGTCATGTGACGAAATGATGCACTGAGTGGTGAGGGTTAATCCTCGTCATTGTCCCTCTTATGGTGATAAGAAGCTGTCAGCTGCACTTACTGCATGTTGCTATGTTATTTGAGACAAGTTTATTTCACATACCTTTGTTCCTTCCATTAACTGTCTCTCTCTCTCCACTGTTGACTGAATGTTGAAACACTATTTTGGGCAATGAGTTTGAAAGTCTGCAGTATGCGTGTGACTGCAACCTGGAAAATGGGTGAGGTGGGCACGGATTTGCTTTTCAGGCAGTTTGAAAAATATTAATATTGTGCTTTTGTTGAAGATAGAATATACAATCCTGTTCTCCTGCTTTCTGTGTGAGATGTGCTGTGTGAATAGGAAGATCCGGCAACATTAACTGGAAGTAATTTTTATTTTAAGTATCTGTAAAGGATCTGTACAATCCTTTCTCGAGAGACCAGGAATAAGTACCCTTGTGGCAGCTGTGATGTTCACATCCTGCTTTTTGTAATCACGAGTGCAGGGGAGAAGGGAGTTGGGAGGAGAATTCTGTCACAATCACTTGGCAATACAGCCGCAGTGAGCTTGCAGAATGGGCTATGCCAATGCGGCACATTGCAGTGCAGGATCGATCCATTCATTGTAGGTTGGTTAGGCAGTGAGGAATGTGTGTGATGTGTTGATGAGCTCAGCTCAGAAGCTTGCAGCCTAAGGGCAGATAGGTTGTGGGGAAGCTGAGCAAATAAAAAGCTGGGAATTGGGTAACAGGAGCAGACTGATCCCTCCCCACCCTGCATCCCCCAGTTCCCCTTGAGTCATTTGTGAGACAGCATTCTGCATCTCATCTTCTGCCCGCATTTTCTCCTCTTCTAATTCGACATGGAACACACACACACACACACACACACACACCAAAAACCACTTCCACCCCTCCATTGCCAGACAGTGGTTGCAATATTCTCCGCACCATAACTGTTTAGCAAATGTTTTCTGGCCTTACTGATACTGTTTAATCATGCTGTGATTGAACACAAAATAACATAACTGGGGAATTGAAAATTGGAGTCTGACTAGCGGAAATCAGAGTGTGTATTTGCATGAGCAAATCTCCTTTGATTTCACCTCACTTAAGTTGAGTTCAAGTCTTGTGGGGAGGATTCTTTTTCTGTGTGCTTTATCCTCTCAGATTCCCTTTCTCATTTAGTCCATGAGCTGGCTGTATCAGGAGGAACAGCAGCAAGTATTAGGATTCCAGCAGATGTTACCATTGGACAGTCAGGTCTTGGAATGGATCCTGGATCAATAAATTGCTATTTTTGTTATTTTGTACAGAGACATGGATGAGCAGATTAAAGTAAGAAATATTACACCAAACAAGAAAAGGTTAGTTACAAAAACTGACTCACCCGAGTTGTACCTTCACAGATATATACAGAATTGTAAGAACATAAGAGTGTGAGGAGCGGGAGTAGGCCATCTGGCCCCTCGAGCCTGCTCCACCATTTATGAAGATCATGGCTGATCCTTTCGTGGACTCAGCTTCACTTACCTGCCCACTCACCATAACCCTTAATTCCTTTACTGTTCAAAAAATTATCTATCCTCGTCTTCAAAACATTCAATGAGGTCGCCTCAACTGCTTCACTGGGCAGGAAATTCGACAGATTCACAACCCTTTGAGTGAAGAAGTTTCTCCTCAACTCAGTCCTAAATCTGCTCCCTTTTATTTTGCCCCTTTGTCCTAGTTTCACCCAACAGTGGAAACAACCTCCCTGCTTCTACCTTATCTATTCCCATCAGAATTTTATATGTTTCTATAAGATCCCCCCTCATTGCTCTAAATTCCAGTGAATATAGCCCCAGTCTATTCAGTCTCTCCTCATAAACCAACTGTCTCAACTCCGGAATCAACCCAGTGAATCCCATCCACACCCCCTCCAGTGCCACTATATCCTTTCTCAATAAAGAGACTAAAACTGTACACAGTATTCTTGGTATAGCCTCACCAGCACCTTATACAGCTGCAAGATAACCTCCTTGTTTTTAAACTCCATTCCTCCAGCAATGAAGGTCAAAATTCCATTTGCCACTTGAATTTTTCACCTTAATTGGTTTGCATCTGCAAACCAACTTTTTGTGATTCATGCACAAAGACACCCAGGTCCTGCTGCATAGCAGCATGCTGCATTTTTTTTATCATTGAAAGAATAGTCCATTTTGCTGTTATTCCTACCAAAATGGATGACCGCACATTACCAAAGTTGTACTCTATCTGCCAGGCCCTTGTGCACTCAAACTATCTGTATCCCTTTGCAGCCTTCATGTCCTCTGCACACTCTGTTCTACCACTCATCTTAGTGTCATCTGCAAACTTTGACACACTCCACTTGGTCCCCAACTCCAAATATCTATGTAAATCAAGAACAATTGCAGTCCCAACACTGATCCCTGAGGCACATCACTAACCAGAAAAACACCCACTTACCCCCACTGTTTGCTTTCTGTTTGCTAACTGATCATCCGTGCTAATACGTTACTGTAATGTTGTGCACTTTTATCTTATGCAACAGCCTTTTGTGTGGCATCTTGTCGAATGCCTTCTGGAAACCACATCCATCAGCTTCCCATTGTCTGCTGCATTCGTAATGCCCTCAAAGAATTCCACCAAAATAGGTAAACATGACCTGCTTTTCATGAATCCATCTTGATGTCTTCCTATTTCTTCCATGATAGATTCAAGCATTTCCCTACTACAGAAGTTAAGCTCACCGGCCTATACTTAGTTGCCTTTTGTCTACCTCTTTTTTAAGCAGTGGCATTTGCTGTTTTCCAATCTGCTGGAACCATTCCAGAGTCCAGAGAATTTTGGTAAATTACCATGAGTGCATTTGCTATTTCCCTTGCCATCTCTTTTACTACGCTGGGATGCATTCTATCAGGACCAGGACGCTTGTCTACCTTTAGCCCCATGACCTTATCTAACACTGCTTCATTCGTGATAATGATCGCTTCTCGGTCCTCACCTGCCAAAGCCGCCTCCTCACCAATTTTCGGCATATTATTTGGATCTTCCACTGTGAAGACTGACACAAAATACCTGTTCAATGCCTTGGTCATTTTCTCATTTCCCATTATTAAATCTCCCTTCTCCTCATCTAAAAGACCCATGTTTACCGTGGCCAGTCTTTTTTTTATTTTATGTATTTGTAGAAACTTTTGCTATCTGTCTTATATTCGGAGCTAGTTTATTCTCTCAATCTATATTACTTTTCTTTATAGCTTTCTGTTGACCTTTAAAGATTTTCCAATCCTCTAGTTTCCCACTAATCTTTGCCACTTTGTGTGCATTTTCTTTCAATTTGATACCCTCCTTTATTTCCTCAGATATCCATGGCTGATTGTCCCTTTTTCTACAGTCCTTCGTTTTCACTAGTATACTTTTGCTGAACACTGTGAAAAATCGCTTTGCAAGTCCTCCACTGCACCTCTATTGTCCCACCCTAATGTTTTTGCTCCCAGTCTGCCTTAGCCGACTCCTCCCTCATCCCAATGTGGTCTCCTTGGTTTAAGCACAAAACACAGGTATTGGATTTTACCTTCTCACCCTCCACCTATATTTTAAAATCAACCATACCGTGATTGCTCTTTCTGAGAGGATCCCTAACTGTGTTATTAATTATTCCTGTCTCATTACTCAGGATGAGTTCGAGGGTAGCTTGCTCCCTCGTAGGCTCCATTACATACTGTTGGAGGAACTCTGGTCAAGGCAGCCTTGAGGAGACCTGGTTTGACTCGTCAACATGTAGATTCAAATTCCTGATAATTGTTGTGAAGGATAGGATAACACAAGTCACCGAATATATCTTATACTCTGTTAACCAATCAGCGAAATATGATCAGACACATCACACAGTGAAACAAAGTGACAGCTACACCCAATTCAACTTATGTGAATTTCTCATCGAAACTCTCCAAATGCTTGTTACACTGTGAGCCAACTGGTCTCACTGGAACTTTGGCACAAGGGTTTCCAAACTCCACTCTCTCAGAAAGCTCTTGGAAACTTCCCTCAAACAACACTTCCTCTCAAATGTTTTCCAGAAGATGCATCTCCAGGATTTAACCCGATCCTTTAAATATTCTTCTGTCTTGGATTGCCACATGCATTCAGTCTTTCATGCAATCTGTCAGGTACCCAGCCATGCCAGCTGCTTCACAGGCCACATTAAGGTGTCACCAAACTTTTGATTTATCTTGGATGTCAGGCTTTTCACTAAAACAACTTTAAATCAGGTTCTTGCAGCTATCTCTCTTATTCAGAGGCCTTTCCCTGCTTTTACCTTGAATTCTCCTGAAGAACTTCTTGTGCTTTGTTGTTTTAACTTTACTGTCACCCTGAGACATAGTTTTGTCCCCACTCTTTTTGGGGAGGTGGGGGGACTTTATTTTGTTCTTTTGTGAGATCTGCTCTCCGCAGTTTCCTTTGACCAGCTTCTTCTTCTGGCACCAGCTTACAACTAACTCGGGTGACCCCGGTTGCTAAGTAACAGTCTTTTTTGCCTTCAAACCCTGTTTTCTTTCAGATTGTAAGCCCTCATCACCGTGCATGCGTCGAGATCAACCTGAAGTCATTAACCCTCTCAAATACAACAACGCAGAATTAAACTTGGTTCAAACTTTACCCCATTTCTAATACCCACAAATGCAAATTTCAGTGATTTAAAACTACCTCTGATACCTGACAATAGGCCACCAGCTCCCTTTTCATCTGTGCCAGTGAGCATGCCTACATCCCAGTGCCATTTCCCACACCACAACACACAGGTAGAATGGAGAATTTTGATTCGTGGCTTGGTGCTCCGTTCTGATGTCCCATTAACCTCTTTAGTTCGAGACTTGGAAATCGGTTTCGCCTTGATGGGACTTTGGTTTTGGAAGCAGCAGCCTGTAAAACCACATTCCTTCTGAACAGTACTTTGGGTGTACCAACACCACATGGACTGTTGGAGTTCCACAGGGTAGCTCACCACCCCCTTCTCAAGGACAATTAGGGATGGGTGAAATGCTGGTCAAACCAGCGCCCACAATCTGTGAAGAAATAAAAAAATCCAGCATCACCTGAACTGAATACGGGGTCAGGAGTCATGCCACATTTTGTTTCCTCCTGTCCAGGATCTGTTGTCATTGTTGCCATTTTGTTTGATGCAACTCTGGAAGCTGGGTAGCTGGCAACTCCCTGTCTCAGATCAAATGCAAAACGACTCTAGAGACAGGAATCAGAGAGGCCATTTGAACCTGCTTGCAGCAAGAAGTCAGCAAGCCAAACATCAGCATAACATCCTTTTGGAACATTTTCAAGAAGTATTATGAGGTTTGTGAAACGTTCCATCTCTAAATGTTTTGAGACTGGATATTGGCTCGTGAGAGCTCAATGACACTGGGAGGTTGGAAAGAAACACAAGGTATAAGGTAAAAACTCTGCTTTTTGAATGCTGAATACTGTTATAGCTTTGATTCCTGTCCAACTGAAAGGAGCATTGTTGGTGCAGCAGTGTTAGACTTGATGTTTAAGGTTTAGTTGAATTGTGCTGTGCAGAATGTTATTGATGTTACTTCATGTTGTACTTCTCAGTGTCATGAATGTTAGAAATCTTCCACAATGTGGCCGGTAATACTGTGTGTAAGATGGGGCAATGTGCTTGGTATTTGTGCAGCACTAACTGTTGTGCATTGTGTGGTTAGATTGAGGTGTAAAAGATCTTGAGCAGACTTCTGGCGTTGGTTCATTAAACTGGACTTGTGAACTTGCGTTTTACTTTGTCTCATTGTTTCAGGTGTCACTGATTCCCACCTCTCAATCTTGTATTGTGTATAATTCATCCTTCTCAAACTAAGTGAAGGCTTATAACTTGTGACCCAAGGAATGGCAATGTGAATGACTTGGTTCACAAGCCGTTATGGTTCATTGCTTAGGATTCTCGCCTCTGAATCAGAAAATTGTTGGTTCCGATCCAAAACAAAAATCTAGTTAGACACTCGAGTGAATATCAAGGGAGTATTGCACTTGTTGAGGTACTATCTTTTGAGGATAAGTTGAAGTCCTGGCTGGTCCTTCACATGATTGTGATATGTTTTATGCAGATACATTGACCAATTTATCACATTTATCTGAAGTGTCTTTATGAGAAAGACAGAGGACTGTGGTTTGAACTTTGCTTTATTAAAACACTCACAGATTAAAGAAATAATTCTTAGACAATATGTTAAGTTTCCCCAAACTAGGCTAATTGCCTGAGAAATAGATATAACCCAGTGAAATTGACTGGGCTGTTGAATTCAGCTCACTGAGCTCATGGCGACAGAGAAACCTGGGTGCTCTTGCATGAAGGTTCTTGCATGCCCTCTTGCGTCATCCCAGGTCATCGTAGGTTTGGTGGAGTCTTCGCTGGAGTTTGCCTTGCAAATTATTATTTTTACCCTTCTCCTTTCCTTTGAATGTTTGCTGGTTTTTGGCCAATGGGGTGATGGGTGGGGAGGTCACAACCCCATTGAGGTTAGGTTAGCCAGGTCATCCTAGTTTACATAGTCTCTAATAGCAGGAAATGTGGCTGAATACGTCATCATCATGTCTTTGGCTGAACACCTTTTGGTGGGTTTTGAGATTCCATTGTAAAGTTTGACCCTCTTCACTCAATATGTAAGAGGTCTGAGTTCTGGTTTGAGGTCATGATGACTTCGCTCTTGTTAAGATGAAATATGCCTGTCCAATATGTGAGACAGTTCTGCTATGCGTTCTTAACATATAGAAACATAGAACAGTACAGGCCCTTTGGCCCTCAATGTTGTGCCGAGCTATGTCCAATCCCAAGATCAAGCTATCCTCTCCCTATAATTCTGGAGTGCTCCATGTGCCTATCCAATAACGACTTGAAAGTTCCTAAAGTATCCAACTCCACTAGCACAGCAGGCAGTCTATTCCCCATCCCAACCACTCTCTGAGTCAAGAATCTACCTCGGACATCCCTCCTGTATCTTCCACCATGAACTTTATAGTTATGCCCCCTAGTAACAGCTACATCCACTCAAGGAAATAGTCTCTGCACGTCCACTCTATCAATCCCTCTCATCATCTTATAAACCTCTATTCAGTTGTCTCTCATCCTCCTCCGCTCCAAAGAGAAAAGCCCCAGCTCCCTCAACCTTTCCTCATAAGACCTACCCTCCAAACCAGGCAGCATCCTGGTAAATCTCCTCAGCACTCTCTCCAATGCTTCCACACCCTTCTTATAATGAGGTGACCAGAACTGAACACAATATTCCAAATGTGGTCTCACCAACATCTGGTATCGTTGCAGCATAACCCTACAGCTCTTAAACTCAAACCCCCTGTTGATCAACGCGAGCACACTATATTCTTCATGGCTCCATGCACTTGAGTGGCAACTTGCAGAGATCTGTGGATATGAACCCCAAGATCTCTCTGTTACTCCACATTCCTCAGAACCCTGCCATTGACCCTGTAATCTGCATTCAAGTTTGTCTTAGCAAAATGAATCAGCTCGCACTGATCAGGGTGAAACTTCATCTACTTTTCTGCCCAGCTCTGCATCCTATCAACGTGTCTTTGCAGCCTGCAAGAGCCCTCTACCTCATCCACTACTCCACCAATCTTGGTGTCGTCAGCAAATTTACGAACCCACCCTTCAGCCCCTTCTTCCAAGTCATTGATAAAAATCACAAAAAGCAGAGGACCCAGCACTGACCCCTGCGGTACACCGCTGGTAACTGGCCTCCAGTCTGAAAATTTTCCCTCCACCACTTCCTTCTGTCTTCTATGATACAGCCAGTTACTTATCCAATAGGCCAAATTTCCTTCTATCCCACACCTCCTTATCTTCTTCATGAACCTACCTTGGGGAACCTTATCAAACGCCTTACTAAAATCCATGTGTGCGACATCAACTGCTCTACCTTCGTCCACACACTTCATAACCTCCTCAAAGAATTCAATCAAATTTGTGAGGCAGGACTTACCCCTCACAAAACCATGCTGACTATCCCACATTAAACTGAATCTTTCCAAACGGTCATAAATCCTATCTCTCAGGACCCTTTCCATTAACTTAGTGACCACCGAAGTAAGACTAACTGGCCTATAATTACCAGGGTCATTCATTTCTATTTCCTTTCTTGAAAAGAAGAACAACATTTGCCACTCTCCAGTCCTCTAGCACTATCCCTGTGGACAGTGAGGACCCAAAGATCAAAGCTAAAGGCTCTGTAATCTCATCCCTTGCCTCCCAAAATATCCGAGGATGTATCCCATTTAGCTCAGGGGACTTATCCACCTTCAGGTTTTTCAAAATTGCTAAAACATCTTCCCTCAGAACATCTACATCCTCCATCCTATCAGCCTGTATCACGCAGTCCTCCTCAAAAACATGGCCCCTCTCCTTAGTGAACACTGAAGACAAGTGTTCATTCAATGCCTCACCAATCTGTTCTGCCCCCATGCAGAAGTTCCCACTACTATCCTTGACTGGCCCTAACCTCACCCTGGTCATTCTTTTATTTCTCACACGAGTAAAAAGCCTTGGGGTTTTCTTTTATCCGACCCGCCAAGGACTTCTCATGCCCCCTCCTCGCACTCCTGATCCTTTACTTTAACTCATTCCTCGCTACCTTGTAACACTCAAGCGACCCAACTGAACCTTGGTTTTTCATTATTAAATAGGCTTCCTTTTTCCTCTTGACTAGACATTCGACCTCCTTTGTGAACCATGGTTCCCTCACTTGGCCATTTCCTCCGTGCCTGACAGGGACATACCTGTCAAGGACGCAAAGTATTTGTTCCTTGAAAAAGCTCCATTTTTTGTTTGCGCCCATACCTGACAGTTTCTGCTCCCATCTTATGCTCCCTAATTCTTGCCTTATTGCATTATAATTACCCCTGCCCCAGTTATAAACCTTATCCTGTCATGTGACCCTATCCCTCTCCATTGCAGTAATGAAGGACACCGAATTGTGGTCACTATCTCCAAAGTGGTCTCCCACAAACAAATGTAACACTTGTTTGCTTTCTTGTTTGCTTTTGACCAGTGGTAAGCTCATAAAAGCAGTTTGAGTTGTATTAATTTAAAATGTCCAGTTTTATGTTGGGCCTAATTTCTCAGGCCTTGCCCATTTGACCCCAATTGTGAAAGATCCCATCATCTTAATTTGAAGGAAATCAGGGGAAATCACATTGGCCGGCGAGTTATCCCTCGCCAGTGTCAGTTCAGAAACAGATTATCTGATTGTTATCACATTGTTATTTGTGAGATCTTGCTGTGCGCAAATTGGCTGTCATGTTTCTTTCACTTCAGCAGCACTTAATAGATTGAAAAACACTTTGGAATGATTGCAGATTGTGTAAGTTATTCCTTTCTTGAGTTGGAGCTTGAAAGCTCTCCTGGAATGAGTAGTCAGTTCCATGTTATTCAGTGCCCAGGTTGGCTGCATGAGCATCTTGAGCCTGAAAAGTTTGATCAATTTGCTGCTGTATGTTCAGAACCGTGGGGACCTATGTCACCCCCACCCCACCCGACTCCCCCACCCCACTCCCTAGCAGGACTGGACCTGGGTGAATCCCTTCTCCTGTTAGAGCTTGCCCTGATATGAACTAGTGGGCACCCAAAAGAAGTCTATATATCACATCTATTTGCAGACCCCTTGCAAACGAGATGCCATTGAAGGATATGATGAGTATCAGTGCTCACAAACACCGGTGGGTATGGTTCAGGAACAACTATTGGGATCGCCAGTTGTGAAATGATGCCAAGCTCATGGTGCTTCACTGCGAAACTTGTCCTTTCTTTGGTCCTGATGGTAATTCTTTGCAAGAGTGAGTTAGTTGTCCCAGTCTCCTCCCCCACCTCAAACCCCGACACAACCCTGTTTTTTTTTCTCCTTTTAAATGTTTATCCAGTTAGTTGGGTTGATGTGGTTTCTGGATATGCTATTCTCGATACATGGTGCTGTGATGCATCAATGGAAGCTGAGTATGAAGACCCCCATCTCTTTGGGTAGATGAATGATTTCAAATTGAGCGTGAAGAAGATTGGTTGAAGCCCACATGCTAATTATTTGAAAGAGTGAGCGAGTTGTCCCATTCCCCCCTGTGGAACCCCTGCGTGCCGTGCCGCGCCACCCCCCCCAATCCAATTTGCTTTGCAATGTATTTCTGAGTCTGCTTCCAGCATACTTTCAGACAGTACATTCCTGGTCAGAACACATTGTTTCATTTGTGCCAATTTGCTGTAATTCTGTCCTCTGGCTACTCGCCCTTCCTCTCACTTTACTCTTGAGAGAAACCCTTCATACTTTCGAACGTTTTCATTACATTTGCTAAGTTTCTCTGCTGTAAGGAGAACATTTCTAACTTCTCTGATGTATCCACATAGGTGAAATCCCTTGCCATGGTACCATTCTGATAAATCTTGTCTGTACTTTCACTAGGGTCCTGACATTCTGATTGAAATATTGTGCCCAGAATGAACACACTAGCTGAGACCCATCTCCATCTGTTTAAAACACACTTTTTTATTGGAAAGAGGCATTGTCAAATCAAAAATTTTGCTTAGATTCCCAATCCTTTGGCCCTTTCTTGGCTAGAAAGGGAATCATTGGTATGTTTTTCCTGGCAGGGATCACGTTATATCTCTATTGCTGAAGCTTTAATTGGGGGCACTGAATTCAGTTTTCCCTGATCTCATTCTTGTGGTATGGAGTTTTCCAGCCAAAATACTGAGCAGAACTGCAGAGCAAGATGCCACACTGATTGCTTGTCCACCCAACCTGAGAGGGCAGACTCGGCCTCAATTTAATGCATCATCTGAAAGGCAGCACTTGTGTCAGCCTCAATTTTGTGTTCAGGCTTCTGGAGTGGATCCTGAACCCATGCCTTCTGACTCTAAGAGACTGCTACCCACTGAGCCAAGGCTGATATCAGCATGACAAGGGTAATTTAGCAGGAGTGTACTCAATCTGATTGTAATTGGTTATATTCAGAGTTTTATTTCATGTTCTGCCCATCTTGCTTCCTTTTGATGGCCAGTCACTGCCCTGCTCCTATGAACAGGATCCTTGAACACCAATACATTGCTAGCCTAAGGATTTGTGTAGCAGTGCTTCTATTTAAGAGTTTTGTATTTGGGGTGAGAGGAAGCTGCCAGTAATGTTCCAATGACACTGTCACTGTACACCTTGCAAGTTTTTGCAACCTGGATACTGCAACGATATTTTTAGCGGTCAGAATATAATCAGGCAGCTCCGAAGTGTTTATTTTTAATGTGATTATCACTGAGAGCAAACTGTTTTGACAAGTCTGGCACTATTTGACTGGTGCATACAGTATTGAAATCCAAGGATAATTGGGCTAGGTGTCAGGTGATGAATGCTGGTTCTTGGCAGTGTTGCAGGGACCCATCCTCAGCTGCTTTAAGTGCTCCATCCAGCAGGGCTTATTCAGGGCAGAACACCATGAAGCAGCAAGGTAATCTGGGACATGGTTCTTCAGCCTGCTCCAGTCTGCCAAAAGTTGCAAATCTAAATAGTGTTCAGTCACTGGTTCTTGTGGCCTTCAGTCTTCCTTCCAACAAAGTTCTGATATCACATAATCACTCTGAGAAGCCAGCTGTGTTATCTTTTTTGGGAAGTGCAGTTGCACTTGGTATCCACCACATGCATTTAACCCTTGCTCCCTTTGACTTTTGGGTTACCAGCTGTTCCATGAGGTTTGTGAGTTGTGACTTCATAGCTTTCTAATAGAAAACAGGGGAATTGCTTGTGTGTGTGTGTGTGTGTGTGTGTGTGTGTGTGTGTGTGTGTGTGTGTGTGTGTGTGTGGGGGGGGGGGGGGGGGGGGGGGGGGGGGCGCGGTTTGGCTAGAGCCACCGTTTATTCCAAATGTCCCTGAGAAGGTGGCGAGGAATCACCGTCATGAATATTGGCTGACTTGGTCATAATTGTTGTTCAGCCTGTTATATTTTCTCATTGAAGAATTAAAGACAATGGGTCATTAAATTTATATTGTCATATTACCAATTTGGGCAGTCAAGAGTTGTGGGGTATTTTTGATATGCAGAGGATTCTTGGTGGATTACTTTGAGTTGTGTTGTGAATACTGACTGGAAATAGCCACGTGGCCAAGCAGCTCCCTGCCATCTTTCATACTCCACATGAACATCCTCCTCTTCATCTTGGCTTATGGTCCTGTCATCCTTCAGCAAGTTGCTGAAGGAGGTTCTTGGATCCACCCGGTTTTTGCTGTTTCCCTACAGGCGTGCAGTTGTTTATACTGCTCTGTTTCTTTCTCCCCCATGTTAATCCAACCTCCTCTTATATGCATCTTTGCTATTTACTTAAGCCACTGCTTGTGGGAGTGAATGAATTGCTTTTGGGATGAGTAGTTGTGAAGGCAAAGATATGAGATGCTTGAATAGAAAAGAAGATAACAATTTGAAGTAGAATAAAGAGCAGGGCAGTGGGATTAGTTTCAAATAGCTCCAGTAAAGCACTAGCACAGATGCAGGATATTCTCTCTTGTATGATCTTGTTTATTTTGACTTGTATTTCTGATGGTGTGTGACTGATAGTGTTGAGATTTCTGATGGTGCAGATAACTTACAAATAAATAACAGTGAGCATCTAGTTTCTAACATGTCCAGAAACTGGCAATTCAAAAAGTGGTACAAGACAGCAGGGATCAGAAAGGGATTTTCACAGTAACTTCATTGCAGTGTTAATGTAAGCCTTATTAGCCTTGATTAATAAGTAAATTTATTTTGAACTTTTTTTTCCTGGTATGTCCAATCTTGTCTTTATTTGCAAGAGTGGGAAAAGACCTATTGTGCCTTCTGCCCTTGGCAAATTTGGAAACTTGTTGACAACTCTGCTGCATTGCCATATTGGCATGACAATGTGTGGGTCAGCTGTTCCTCTGTGAGAGACTTCACATTCAAGTCTAATTTTCTTTTCATCCCATGTATACAAAAGTACATTTCCAATGAGGTTGCCAGATAAGTAACCCAGTGGCCAGAAGTTCGAAAACCAGCATGCCATGTGGTTGTATGCAGTCATTTGTGGACTGGTACCAGGAAAACAAGGATGAAAGAAGTGTTTGTATTTGTTGTAAAGACATTCAGTTAAACAAATGTCTTTCAGCACAGCAGCACAGTGAAATTGCATGTCTGAACCAAGTGGTACTATCCCAGATTATGTCCGGGATGCCTGTTGTGTTTTGGCAATGAATGATGTCTTGGTCTGTATTTCCTTCATTCGAAGAATGAGATAACATTCACCAGTGGGACCATGACCATATCCTTGGATATTCATCCTTAGTACCAAGATGGAACCTTGGAATTGTCCTTGCCTTTGTAGCTAGGCTAGTTGGCGTAGTGAGCAGCTAAGTCCTCAGGGTGAGGTATGGCAGATGTGGGAGAGCAAACCAAACATTCTCTGAACATGCTCCCTTTACAATTTTGGGAGTGGATAGGCAGCTCAGCTGGTGCTGATGTTGAGGGGTAGTGCACCCATCTTGTCTTCTGCCATGCACAATAAAATGTCTTGCATTCAAAGACACTCTGCTCAGGAGGCTGTGACCTGGCTTTGCGGCTAAGTTGACAAGAACAAAGAATGAAGAAAACTACAAAGGAACAGGCCCTCCAGCCTCCAAGCCTGCACCGACCATGCTGCCTGACTTAACTAAAATCCCCAACCCTTCCGGGGACCATATCCCTCTATTCTCAACCGATTCATGTATTTGTCAAGAAGCCCCTTAAAAGTCCCTACCGTATCCACTTCCACTACCTCCTCCGGCAATGAGTTCCAGGCACCCAGCACCATCTGTGTAAAAAAAAATCTTTATCGTACATCTTTAAACCTTGCCAGCGTGTCCCCTAGTAATTGACTCTTCCACTCTGGGAAAAAGCTTCTGACTATCCACTCTGTCCATACTTCTCATAATCTTGTAGACTTCTATCACGTCTCCCCTCAACCTCATCGCTCCAGTGAGAATAAACCAAGTTTCCCTAGCCCCTCCTCATAGCTAATGCCCTCCATACCAGGCAACCATCCTGGTAAATCTTTTCTGTACTCTCTCCAAAACCTCCACATTCTTCTGATAGTGTGGTGACCAGAATTGAACACTATATTCCAAGTACGGCCTCACTAAGGTTCTATAAAGCGTCAACATGTCTTGCCAATTTTTAAACTCAGTGCCCCGGGTGATGAAGGCAAGCATGGCTTATGCCTACTTGACTGTCTTCTCCACCTGCATTGCCACTTTCAGTGTACCTGTACACCCAGATCCCTTTGCCTATCAATACTCTTTAGGGTTCTGCCATTTACTGGAGATTTCCTATCTGTGTTAGACCTTCCAAAATGCATTGCCTCACATTTGTCCAGATTGAGCCCCACTCGCCATCGCTCTGCCCAAGTCTCCAACCGATCTATATCCTGCTGTACCCTCTGGTGGTCCTCAATGCTATCCGCAAATCCATCAACCTTTGTGTCGTCTGCAAACTTAGGAATCAAACCAGTTAATTTTCCTCTAAAACATTTATATGTATATGACAAACAACGAAGGTCCCAGCGCTGACCCCTGAGGAACACGACTTGTCACAGCCCTCCATTCAGAAACACACCCTTCCATCGCTACCCTCCGTCTTTTTTAACTGAGCCAGTTTTGTATCCAAACCTTCGAACCATTACACTGTTGATGTCAACACTGGACATTTGGAGCTCCTCACAAAGATAAATGTAACCATTTATCAGCAACAAGAAGGAACAATTACAACAGTTTTAATTAGATACTGAATTTTGTAGAACAGAGTGCTTATTTCAATGTCAGTATCCTTCTTTTTGCTCAGCTCCCAAGAGCATAGCAGCCTGAATTGACAAGGCATGTTTCTTCAGCCATGTTTCCTCTCTTCGCTTTAAAAAAGTAAATTTCAGTTCAGCCTTTTTTCACTGGCAGATCTCAGTTCAGCATCTTAATTATCTTTAATCAAATAGTTGATGCAACTCAGGTAACTGTCTCACGGAAAGGCTGGTTAAAATTGCAGCAAAGTAATCCTTCCCTTGGCTTGTTTTATTGATTTGTAGTTCTGTAATGAAACAACGTTTGTCAGTTGCCAGCTGAACCTTTCCTTCTGTTGTGCTTCAATTATTTGCCCGATAATTTGGTTTCTTGGTACAGAGAGTTCTGAATTTCAGAGGTAGTGACACAAACAGACATAAGGTGTTTTATTTTTTCACTCTCTCCTGCCAAAGAGCGAAGAGCAGGTCAGCTCTTGACAATGAATTAGACAATTCTACGTAGGGAATCAAGCATGTGGATCTATCACTCTTGTCCCTTGTGCGCTGTGGTGCCACAAATTTTGCAGTGCAAGAGCGACGAGCTCTCAATCCCTGGGTGTGTAGAGATGAAGTCCACAATGCAGTGAACAAGGAATGACCTGCAAGAGTGGCTTCATCTGAATGCTTAATTTATCATCAGCCAAACAGGCACAGGCTCTTATCCTTCGTTGGCAGGCTTGTCAGATGAAGATGTAATTTGATTTGACATAACATGAAATTTCATTTATATTGCGCTGTGGTGAAACACACAGTTTCACATGTGCATTATCTGACAAACATTTGTGACTGAGCCAAAGGAGGTATCAGGACAGGTAACCAAACACATGATCAAAGTTAGATATTGAAGAGGGAAGTCCAGGGCTGAGATAACAAAGGTCATTTACAATGAGAGGTGACCAAGAGGCCAAAATTGAAAGGGTCTAGGTTTCTTTCTGCATCAACAATTGTATTTCTGATCAATTTATCTCAACATTTGGATGATTAGAGGATATGTCACCAATATGCTGGAAAACCCTGATTAAATACATGCATTTTGAAGAATGTGAAAGGAGGTGAGGGGGTGAATTTACACTTGCTTCTATGTCAATACTCCAAGTGAGGAATCATGCTGAGGAACCTTTCAAATTGCAATTCATCCAAAGTTACAAAGAGGGGATTAAGTTTTGGAGGAGGAAGGTGCAAAGCTAAGCAATGTGGTTGAACGGGCAATTTCCCCCAACAGTACATGCGCTCTCTCAATGAACCAATTAATTCTGAGTCAGAGGCATTGCTCCATTCTTGGAAAGCTTTGTTCTCAACCTCAGTGGAAATGATAATCAAAGGAATGCAGCAGAATTTAATTTCATGGAAAGGATGTCCAGTGAATTGGTGGAACTGACAAATTCAGTTCGCCCCAAAAACCTGTGCAAAACTTTCATGTTGCAAATGATATTATACAGTGTTGTTGGCATATGTGTAATCAGCCTATAAAGGTTAATTAAATTCTGCTTGAAATGAAATTCCGGCTGTTTTTCAGTTGTGATGAAGCCCTGATGAATTGAGAGTGTGTGGGAGTCTGGTCACGCAGTGTGTTGTGCCACTGATTGAGCTTTTCAATTCAAACTGTGTCCATTTTATTTCCAATCAGTGCTTTTCATCTTGTCTGACTTTTGATGCCCTTTTGGCACCTGTCCTCAGCCAATGTTATGGTTTGGTAACTGGGTCGGCTGTGCCATTTGGTACATAGGACCAGTCTCTCAATCTCTGTCGTCTCCCTGACACTTGAACAGTAAGATACAAAAGTCTGAGGTCATGAACCAACCGACTCAAGAACAGCTTCTTCCCTGCTGCCACTCTTTTGAATCGACTTTGTTGCATTAAGTTGATGTTTCTCTACATCTGAGCTATGACTGTTACACTACATTCTGCGCTCTGTCCTTTCCTTCTCTATGAACAGTATGTCTTGTCTGTAGAGCGCGCAAGAAGTAATATTTTTTACTGTATGTTAATACATGTGACAATAATAAATCAAATCAAAAATCAAATTTATCTCTCATTAAAAGAATGTGGGCTACAGCCTCCCTCCAAGCCTGTTTACCCACTCTTCCTCACTGAAGTCAGAGCCTGATTTTCAAGAATGCATTCCCATGAGCTCACCTGGTTCACTGATGTCCTTCAGGGAAGGAAATCTGCCACCTGGGTCTGGTCTGGTGCCATATGACTCCAGAACCACAGCAATGTGGTTGACTCTTAAATGCCCTTTGAAATGACTGAGCGAACCACTCAGTTCAAGGGTAATGAGTAATGGGCGATAAAATGCTGACGCGGTCAGCGATGCCCACATCCCCTGAATAGATTAAATAAAACAACTTACTGTCCCCAGAGAAATGAAGGACGCTCTTGGGCCCCACCATTCAGGAGCAGTGCCTGTAGCCTTTGGATCGTTCTCTACCTTCACAACATGACAGCACTCATGTTTGGAGACCCAGATGTTTTTGTTGATAGCTTGTTGTTTCATCATTGCCTCCTCTCCCCACTTCCCCTGATGCTGCTGCACCAGTGACTCTGAGGAAGTATAAAAATAGTTCTGACTGATACTTCCTGCAGGCAGCAATCATTTAGATGACAGTGAAATGTGGAAGAGAAATTATCAGAAGCTAAATCCCTTCACCTTTTGAGTCACTGGTTCAGATTCCTCGACCTTTGGGTATTGTGGATGATTTTTCCAACTCCATTATGAATCTCTTTCTCCTATTACTATTTATTCTTGTTTTATCAACAAGGAGTGCTGGTACATCGGGTTATTGCACTGCAAAATCTGAGTTATAACCTCAATGGGGCAGTAAATCAGCAGCTACCGAAGCCAACACCCAGAAAGCAGATTCTGTAATGCTCATCCATCTCTGTTCGTGAACACGAACGGTGGCACAGTGGTCAGCATTGCTGACTCACAGTGTCAGGGACCCAGGTTTGATTCCTGGTTTGGGACATTGTGTGTGTGGAGTCTGCATGTTCTACATAAGAACATAAGAAATAGGAGCAGGAGTAGGCCATCTAGCCCCTCGAGCCCGCCCCGCCATTCAATAAGATCATGGCTGATCTGTTGTGGCTCAGTTCCACATTCCCGCCCTCTCCCCATAACCCTTAATCCCCTCTCTTATCAAAAACCCATCAACCCGCGTCTTAAAAATATTTAGCGAGGTAGCCTCCACCACTTCAACGGGCAGAGAATTCCAGAGGTTCACCACCCTTTGAGTGAAGAAGTTCCTCCTCAACTCCGTTCTAAACCGCCCCCACTTTATCTTGAGGCTGTGCCCCCGAGTCCGACTGTCCTTTCTGAGCGGGAAGAGTCTCTCCACCTCTATCCTATCCATCCCATTCATCATCTTATACGTCTCAATGAGATCTCCCCTCATTCTTCTAAACTCTAACGAGTACAAGCCTAATTTATTCAGCCTCTCCTCATAGCTCAACCCCGTCAACTCCGGCATCAGCCTAGTAAACCTCCTCTGCACTCCCTCCAAGGCCAAAATATCCTTGCGTAAGTACGGCGCCCAAAACTGCACACAGTACTCCAGCTGCGGCCTCACCAATGCCCTATACAGCCGCAGCAAGACCTCCCTACTTTTATATTCAATCCCCCTCGCTATGAAGGCCAGCATCCCATTAGCCTTCCTGACCACCTGCTGCACCTGCAAGCTGGGTTTTTGCGACTCATGCACAAGGACCCCGAGGTCCCTCTGCACCGTCGCCTGCTGCAGTTTTTCGCCACGTAAGTAATAATCCTTCCTACCATTATTCCTACCGAAGTGGACCACCTCGCACTTGCCAACATTAAATTCCATTTGCCATCTCCTGGCCCATTCGCCCAGCCTATCTAGATCCTTCTGCAGACTCTCCACACCCTCCGCACAATTTGCCGTTCCACCAATCTTGGTGTCATCAGCAAATTTCGACACCCTACACTCGGTTCCCTCCTCCAGATCATCTGTATAAATGGTAAATAGCTGAGGCCCCAGCACCGACCCCTGGGGCACTCCACTAATCACCATGTTCTCCCTGTATGTGCGTGGGTTTCCTCCGGATGCTCCAGTTTGGTCCCACAGTCCGAAAGATGTGCTGGCTAGGTGCATTGGTCATGCTAAATTCTCCCTCAGTGTCCCCGAACAGGTGCCGGAATGTGGCGACAGGGGAATTTTCACAGTAACTTCATTGCAGTGTTAATGTAAGCCTACTTGTGACACTCATAAATAACAAAATAAATAAATAAACACACAAGAAGATTAAAATGTGTGTCCTCTTAATGAGAACAAGTAATATTTGGTGCCAGGTTCATGTGTTCCAAGGTTTGTTGTCACAGAACACCTTACGACAACACCAACAGTCTCGGAGTAAGAGGTTTGCTATTTAGGACCAGGATGAGAAAGTTCTTCAATCAGAGGATGGCGAATCTCTGGAATTTTACTCCTCAGAGGCTGTGGAAGCTCAGCCATTGAGTATGTTCAAAGCAGAGATCAGTAGATTTTTGGACACCAGTGACATAAGGGATATGGAATAGTGTGGGAAGATGGTTTAGATTTAGAACATAGAACACTACAGCACAAACAGGCCCTTTGGCCCACGAGTTGTGCCGATCACGTCAACACCTACCAATCCATAGACCTATCTATAACCTCCAATCCCACTAAATCCCATATACTCATCCAGAAGTCTTTTAAAAGACCCCAGCGAGTTCGCCTCCACCACCACTGACGGCAGCCGATTCCATTCACTCACCACCCTCTGAGTGAAAATCTTACCCCTAACATCACTTCTGTACTTGCCTCCCCGCACCTTAGATCTGTGTCCTCTCGTAGCGACCACTTCAACCCAGGGAAATAGCCTCTGAGAATCCACCCTATCTATTCCTCTCAACATTTTATAAACCTCTATCAGGTCACCTCTCAACCTTCGTCTCTCCAGGGAGAAGAGTCCCAGCTCCCTCAACCTATCTTCATAAGGCATGCCTCCCAATCCAGGCAACATCCTTGTAAATCTCCTCTGTACCCTTTCAATAGCTTCTACATCCTTCCTATAGTGGGGCAACCAGAACTGCGCACAGTACTCCAAGCGAGGCCTGACAAGGGTCTTATAAAGTTGCAGCATTACCTCCCGACTCCTAAACTCAATCCCTTGATTAATGAAGGCCAGTACACCATACGCCTTCTTGACCACATCCTCCACCTGCGAGGCTGATTTAAGAGCCCTGTGGACCTGGACCCCAAGATCCTTCTGCTCTTCAACACTACTAAGACTCCTGCCCCTGATAGTGTACTCGTTCATCCCGTTGGTCCTGCCAAAATGGACGACTACACATTTATCTGCGTTGAAGTCCATCTGCCACTTCTCCGCCCAGTCCTGCATCCTATTTATGTTCTGCTGCAACTTCTGACGTCCTTCCAGACCATCCACAACACCACCGACCTTCGTGTCATTGGCAAACTTACTAACCCATCCCTCCACTTCCTCATCTAGGTCATTTATGAAAATGGCAAACAGCAAGGGTCCCAGAACAGATCCCTGGGGCACTCCACTGGTGACTGACCTCCATGCAGAAAAAATGTATGCTGAGATTGAGATTGAACTTTGAGATTGAACATCAGCTGTGATGCAGTTAAATAATGAGGCAGGCTTGAGGGGCCAAATGGCTGACTCATATGTTCCTGACTTGTAATTATATACTGCCATTATTAAAATGTCCCAGGGTACATGGGAGTGTTGTTGAACAGAGTTTGACACTGAGCCTCATCAGGAGAGTATTTTTTAAGGAGCATCTCAAAGGAGGAGCCAAAGATGAGAGCAATTCGGGGAAAGGCATTCCAGACTTCAGAGCCATGGTAGCTGAAGACACAGCCACCAGTAGTGGAGAAGTTGAAGTCAGGCATGTTCAAGAGACAAAAATTAGATGAGCCCAAAATTCCCAGTGTTAGGCCTGGAAGAGATAAGAGAGGTAAAGAATGGGAAAGCCATGAAGAATTAACATTCTCTCATTCTTTGAGACCTACCTTTGTCTTTGCATCTCCTTACATGGTTTGGTGTCAGGTTTTGTTTATTTGTGCTGCAGTGAGGTGTTTCACTTGACTAAAGCTGTTTTATATCTGCAAGTTACATTGCTTGGTCAAGTTTGCCTGAAATGGAGAGGGTATCTGCCCCAGTACTGAAAAAATTTCAACAAAAAAATTGACAGAAGGGTTAGAAACAACAGCCACAGAAGTCAACAAAATTGAATTGTCTGAACTCGTCAGTGCTCCCACAGTCAGAGAATTAATTACATCGACAATGACCGATGTGATTGTGGGGTGAATTAACTCGAAACAGATTTAATGTTACAGTATCAAGGCAACTTTGGAGTTTTTTTCAACCAATTAGTCAAAATCATTTCATTTTTCCCAAAATGAGCAACAATTATCAATGTTGCTCTTATGAAGATCGGGATTGCAGAGAATGCAGAGCAGTCGGTATGCTGTTGGGCATGGTACTGAGGCAAATACAACCATATTCCTTTCTGGCCTGCACTTTCAACTTTGGCAGTAATGGGCTGCATTGCAGTTGACCTCAATATCTTTAGGATGGGTAAGAGCCACAGTGATGTGGGAAGCAAATTTGTTTTGCATTCTTGATTGGTCACTATCTTGGCATGCGGATGATGGGCAAGAATGAGAATGGGGCCTGATACGTGCGACTGACCCATTCTCAGCTTGCAGGTCAGAAGATTCTGTTGAATGGGGAACAACTGCTTGTTCTCCTGGAGCTGGAGCCCAGTTTTGTGAGCAGCAGTTGTGAAATTATCCAGTTATCCATTTTGTTTACCTCATGTGGGATCTTTACACAGTGAAGCTTAATGCTCGCGATTCTTTGTATTTTTTTCCTGAACTATGATTAATTTAGACTTAAATGTGATGTGTCAATTAACCTTGAGGTGAAATGTGTCAGAAAATAACCTGGCTGTCATTTTAGGTTTTGTAGGTCTCCCCATTTTGTCTCCAACAGATTATGAATAAAAATGGGAATTGCTTCATTTCAATGTGACCAGCCTCGACCCAATAGCAGGAAATATTTTTATTCTTTTGTGTGAAGTGGGCATTGCTGGTGAGACCAGCATTCATTGCCCATATTTAATTACCTTTGAGAAGGTGGTGGCGGCGAACCATCTTCTTGAACTGTTGCAGTCTGTGTGGTGTAGGAATGTCCACAATGCTGAGAGGGAGGAGGTCAGGCAGGTTTTTCTTTGGACAGGTGGAAAGGGACAGGGATCACCATCTGATTCTGCCCTCTGAATTCACATCTGCAAACAAGTTTTCACCTGATTTTCTTCCTGACAATTCGGGCATAAGCCATTCCAATTGAATCCTGAGCTGTTCGGTGACAGATCAACTTGAATTCCATGAAGTGTTTTTGTTTTCCATTCCTTCCTTTGTTGTTCCTTGAGCGATGGCAGTCAATTTGTCAAGGGGGCATGTTGCATTTTTTTCGGTTGTTTGGCTTACTTTGTTTGACCCACAAATGGTGGAACTTTCAAACAGTAACTTCGCAACAAATACAACACAAGAGAAATCAGTCAACTTTTTTTGGCTCAAAAGAGTAATGGGGAGTCAAGGGATTTACGTCAAATGTGCATGACGTCACATACATTTAGTTCTGAGAATAGACATTTCACACTGTTCTATTTTTGCCCTGAGGATAGAATGTACAGTTACAGACAAGCCAATATTGATGCTCCCCGAAAGATTTAGTTGCTGCTTCGTGGTTCGTTCTTTGAGCCCCTTGTGCTTTCTTTCTTGTTGAACCTGCTCAGCTGATCTCCATGTCCCTTTTCCTAACCAGAGGAAAAACTCGCCCAGGTTTTTGCTCTTGTTTGCTGTTAAGTGTGTATGAATTGACTTCATGTCAAGAACAGGATTGGTATTGCTGCTGCACTCTCACACAACGATTGAATTGCTGACCAGAAGTCACTGCCAAAAATGACACATGGATTCTGACAATTCGGAGCCTTTCACGTGAAAACTTGTTTTGACTTCAGTTTGCCACATAAATCGGATACCTCAGAGGAGCAGTAAATAAAAACTTACATTCATAACTTTCATAGTACTCCATAGTTAAAGAATTAGTTCAGCAATGTGGCTCCTGTTGTGATGCAGCAAAATGCAGGAACCACTTTACACATGGCGTACCCCAATGATGAATGATATGTTGGGGACAAATAAAGACCAGGGCACCAGAGAGAGCTCCGCTGCTCTTGTGAGAAAGTGTGTCTCGCTAAGAAGGCAGTCTAGGTTCATGCAACCATTACCTGGGAGGGCTCAGACTACACAAACATATAATATATACAACATAGAAACAGGTGAGTGGCATGGTAGCACAGTGGTTAGCACTGCTGCTTCACAGCTCCAGGGACCTGGGTTTGATACCCAGCTTGGCACCTGTGTGGAGTTTGCACATTCTCCTTGTGTCTGTGTGGGTTTCCTCTGGTTGCTCCGGTTTCCTCCCACAGTCCAAAGATGTGCAGGTGAGATTGATTGGCCATGCTAAAAAAAATTGCGCCTTAGTGTCCTGAGGTGCGTAGTTCAGAGGGATTAGCGGGTAAATATGTAGGGATATTGGGTTAGGGCCTAGGTGGGATTGTGGTTGGTGCAGACTCGGGCCATGGCCTCTTTGTACACCATAGGGTTTCTATGACTCTAGGTCATTCAGCCACATGCATACCAGTGTTTAGGCTCCAAATGAGCATCCTCCCACCTTCTAACCCGAGTGTATCACCTTGTACCTTTCTCCCTCTTCTTCATCCAGCTCCCCCTTAAATGATGGCTTTGTTTATTCCCAATGCACTAGGATTTGTAAATGCAGCTCAGTGGCTCATTAATTCTTGAAGTGCGGGTCATTGCTGTGTTGAGGCCAGTTACCAATGCGCCACTTGGTTCAACTAGAATCGAGATCCACTGGCAGAATCAAAATGCTTGGTTTTTCAAGAGGGACTGAAGATGCAGGATTGAATAAGGAAGTCCTTTAGGAATCTTCAACACAAGCACATGAGACTCTTGTGGTCATGAGTGCTTTTTGGCATGAAGTAGAGTCCCATCCCTTTCATCAGCAGCTAATGTGTTTGAACCGGAGCTCATGCAAATCATGAAAAAGATGGGCAACTGAAACCATGCTGTGCATATCTTAACCTTTTGGGACAGTATTTTATTCAGAGAGAATGCAGTGAGGTGATTTAAGAATGTTTAGCTTCCCATCATCATGAGCTGCAGTGATGCATCAACTCACGGGGGGCTAGAAAAAAAGTTGATGTAGTGTTCAAAACATTTGCGTTTTTAAAAAATGGTAAAAACATTTCTCATAGAACTGATTTTGTTATGATGCAGCGTTTTTCTTTAAACTTGTGAAATTCTTTGCTTAAACCACGCACTATCATGACACATTTGCAAACAAGTAAAAAGAAAGTTCTTCCAAGCACCCTCTTGTGATGTTGAGACCTGAACTTCAGTAAGGTAAGTATATGGGATAAGGGAACATGAATGTGAAATCTAAAGAAAACCATGAGTTGTTCAAAGGGATGTCTCAAAGCATTTCGCGGTTATCAGATGATTTTTGAAATATTACTTGGGTTTGCACACAGCAAGATCCCTTCAACAGATATCAGCTTATCTATTTTGAGATTGTTGGCTGAAGACGGTCAGGTTGCTTCAGTGAGTTCAGTACATTGGTTTGATCAGTAGATAGTGAGGTTATTGAGCTCTGAAAGCTAGCACCTCTCTCACAGTGCAGCACTCCCTTGTTATAGCCACGGAACATCAGTATGTGATCAAGGTTCCCTATTTCTCGAATCCTCTTCAGCTTCTATAAACAATTTTCACCCTCTCCATTCCTCTGATGGGCCCTTGTTTAACATCTGCTCTGAAAGGTGACCTTCTGATAATGTAGCACTTCTCAGTACTGCATAGCATGTTGATCTAGTTTATGTACACAAGTCCTGAAGTAATTGAACAAAACTAAACAAAGGGGATTTGGATATAACCAAAACAGCACACATTTTGGAAATTTGAAACTTAAAAATGCCGAGAATACTCGGGTCTGGTGGAATCTGTGGTGAGAGCAGTAGTTTATGTTTCACATCTGTGTTGTTCCATCAGAATACATGAGAAAAACAACTCGAGGAATGCTGAACACATGATGACATATTTGTAATGGTGGTGGATTTGAACCATGAAGGTGGAAATTCTTTAGAATCCATGCAGAATCATTGGAGCTGCAAAGGATGGAATTCCCATGATACCTGATCAAGACAAGCTGGAAAATAGGAAGCAAGGAAGGTCAACAAGTTAGAGCAGATGAAGCAAACTCCTGATGGAGAGAAAGGTAGAACTTCAAGGTGGTCATTGCTCGAAGAGAAGCAGCAGTGAATTATACTAGAATACAGTCTGTGGAGAGAGAAACAGAATCTGTGGTGTTTCACTAGAACTCCTGGCTACCTTATCTGAGAGTACCCTTTCCTTTACTGTCGGAGCTTGTTGTTCAATGCAGTAGTTTATGAAAGGTTCATGTTTGAAAAGAAACAGTTGCTTTTATGTCGCCTCTTGGTGATCAGTGGAAATTTCAAAAGCAATACTTTTGAATTCTAGGCACTGTTGTAACATAGGAGTGGCATGGGCTGGAACTTTTTGTCTGTGCGTATACTTGGTAGACCTGAAAGTGGATGCAAAATGCGCTACTGCCCACACTCCTCCCCCGAAACATGATTTTACACTGGCTGACCAATTTCCCAGCAGGTGTTCACATGTGCTAGAAAAGGCTCAGCATTGCTGGGGAGAGCAGAGAGAGGGGACAGCTGCCAAGAAAAAGGTGAGTGGGGCTGGGGCTTCTAATGTGTTCCTTCAGGGGACAGCCAATGTAGGGTTGCTTCAAGGAGCTATAGACGTATGCAGAAAAAAAACTGCAACAGATAAACTATGAAAATAGCCTGTTGACACCACATTCAAACAAACACCACTGATAAAGGGGCTGAAGAGTGATTGCAGAGAGGGATGAGGCCATAAAGGGAGTAAAAGAAAAGAAAACAGTATTTTACATTTGCAGCATTGTAGAACTATAGCATTCATAGAATCTCTCAAATTTGAGTTTTTTGAAGGGGTAACCTAAAGTTAGATGAGGGTAGTGCAGTTGACATTGTCTACAAGGACTTTTGTAAGGACTTTAGCAAGGCCTTTGACAAGGTACCACATGGTAGGTTGTTGCATAAGATTGAATCTCACGGATCCAGGATGAGGTAGCCAGTTGGATACAATATTGGCTTGATGACAGAAGCAAAAGGGTGGTTGTAGAGGGTTGTTTTTCAAATTGGAGGCCTGTAACCAGCGGTGTCCCTCAGGGATTGGTGCTGGGTTCTCTGTTGTTTGTCACTTGTCAGGGATATCCACGACTTGCTGAAGGCCACGACTGAGGCGTTCAAGTCAGGTGACACTGACCACTGACCTAAACAATAATGCCAGATACGATCTAAAGATATCCATCAAAGATGCCAAAAGACAGTACCGGACCAAGCTAGAGTCCCAGGCTAGCCACACCAACCCCCGCTGACTATGGCAAGATGTACAAGACAAAACAGGCTACAAGATGTAAAATTAGCGGTTCCAACGCACCTCTCCCTGATGAGCTCACTGCATTCTCTGCCCGTTTTGAGCAAGAAGTCAGCGAGAGCATGCCCTCCACTCTGGAAGCCCTGAATGAACCTGTATCTGGAGTCACCATTGTAGATGTTAGAGCAGCTTTCTTGGAGGTCAACCCACAGAAAGCAACTGGCCGGATAGGGTACCCAGATGTGCACTCACATCCTGCGTGGATCAGTTGGTGGGGTATTTATAGACATCTTCAACCTCTCTTTACAACAGTCTGAGATCCCTATGTGTTTCAAGAAGATGACCATTGTTCCAGTACCTAAGAAAAACGAAGCAATGTGTCTTAATGACTGTCAGCCGGTGGCTCTGACATCTGTCATTATGAAGTGCTTTGAAAGGTTAGTTATGACACAGATCAGTTCCAGCCTCCCAGATTATCGGATCTATGACAGTTTGCCTATTGCCACAACAGGTCCGTAGCAGACGCCATCCTGCTGGCGCTGTACTTAACTCTGGAACACCGAGATAACAAGGACACTTAGGTCAGACTCCCGTTTATTGACTACAGATCAGCCTTCAATACTATTAGTCCCACAAAACTCATCTCCAAACTCCGTGGCCTGGGCCTCAGCATCTCCTTCTGCGACTGGAATTTGAACTTCCTCACTCACAGATGACAATCAGCAAGGATAGGCAACAACACCTCCACAATAATCCTCAACAACAGTGCCCCACAAGGCTGTGTTCTCAGCCCCCTACAATATGTCTTATACACCTATGACTGTGCGGCCAAATTCCCCTCCAATTCGATTTTTAAATTTACTGATGACAGCACCATAGTGGGTCGGATCTCAAACAATGACAAGACAGAGTACAGGAAAGAGATAGACAATCCAGTGAACTGATGTGGCAATAATAATCTTTCCTTCAATATCAACAAAGCGAGGGAGATTGTCATCGACTTCAGGAAGCGTAAAGGAGAACGTGTCCCTGTCTACGTCAATGGGAACAAAGTAGAAAGGTCGAGAGCTTCAAGTTTTTAGGTGTCCAGCTCACCAGCAACCTGTCCTGGTCCCTCCATGCCGACACTACAGTTATGAAAGCCCACCAACACCTTTACTTTCTCAGAAGACTACGGAAATTTGGCATGTCAGCTACGACTCTCACCAACTTTTACAGAGGCACCATAGAAAGCATTCTGTTTGGCTGTATCACAGCTTGGTATGGTTCCTGCTCTGCCCAAGACACAAGAAATTATACAAGGTCATGAATGTAGCCCAATCTATCATGCAAACCAGCCTCCCATCCATTGACTTTGTCTACGCTTCCTGATGCCTCAGCAAAGCAGCCAGCATAATTGAGGATCCCACACACCCCGGACATTCTCTCTTCCACCTTCTTCCTTTGGGAAAAAGATAGAACATCGAACATTACAGCGCAGTACAGGCCCTTCGGCCCTCGATGTTGCGCCGACCAGTGGAATGAATCTAATGACCCTCTAACCTAAACTATTCCAACGTTATCCATATGCCTATCCACTGACCATTTGAACGCCCTTAAAGTTGGTGAGTCCACAACTGCTGCAGGCAGGGCATTCCACGCCCATACTACCTTCGGAGTAAAGAACCTACCTCTGACATCTGTCCTATAATTATCACCCTGCAATTTAAAGCTACGTCCCCTTGTGTTAACCATCACCATCCGAGGAAAAAGGCTCACACTGTCCACCCTATCTAATCCTCTGATCATCTTGTATGCCTCAATTAGGTCACCTCTTAACCTTCTCTTTAATGAAAACAACCTCAAGTCCCTCAGCCTTTCCTCATAAGACCTTCCCACCATACCAGGCAACATCCTGGTAAACCTCCTCTGCACCCTTTCCAATGCTTCCACATCTTTCTTATAATGCAGCGACCAGAACTGCACGCAATACTCCAAGTGCGGCTGCACCAGAGTTTTGTACAGTTGCAACATGATCTCACGGCTCCGAAATTCAAACCCTCTACCAATAAAAGCTAACACGCTGTACGCCTTCTTAACAATCTTCTCAACCTGGGTGCCAACTTTCAAGGATCTATGCACATGTACACCGAGATGTCTCTGCTCGTCGACACTACCAAGAGTCCTTGCATTAGCCCTATATTCTGTACTCCTGTTACTCTTTCCAAAGTGAATCATCTCACACTTATCCGCATTGAACTCCATTTGCCACTGCTCAGCCCAGCTCTGCAGCTTATCTATGTCCCTCTGCAAACTGTAACGTCCATCCTCACTGTCTACAACTCCTCAGACTTTAGTGTCGTCTGCAAATTTACTAACCCATCCTTCTACACCCTCATCAAGGTCATGTATAAAAATGACAAACAGAGTGGCCCAAAACAGATCCCTGCGGTACACCACTAGTAAGTGAACTCCAGGTTGAATATTTCCCATTAACCACCACCCTCTGTCTTCTATCAGCTAGCCAATTCCTGATCCAAACCGCTAAATCACACTCAATCCCATGCATCCATATTTTCTGCAGTAGCCTACCCTGGGGACCCTTATCAAACGCTTCGCTAAAATCCATATACATCACGTCACTGCTTTACCCTTACCTACCTCTTTGGTCACCTTCTCAAAGAACTCAAAGGTTTGTGAGGCACGACCTACTCTTCACAAAACTGTGTTGACTATCCCGGATCAAATTATTTCTCTCAAGGTGATTATAAATCCTATCTTTTATAATTCTTTCCAAAACTTTGCCCGCCACAGAAGTAAGACTCACCGGTCTATAATTCCCAGGATGGTGTCTACTCCCTTTCTTCAATAAGGGGACAACATTTGCTATCCTCCAGTCTCCTGACACTATACCTGTAGCCAATGACGACATGAAGATCAAAGCCAAGGGCTCTGCAATCTCCTCCCTAGCCTCCCAGAGAATCTTAGGGTAAATCCCATCCGGCCCAGGGGACTTATCTATTTTCATACTCTCAAGAATTGCTAACACCGCCTCCTTATGGACCTCAATCCTGTCCAGTCTAAAAGCCTCTATCTCAGTATTCTCCTCGTCTACATTGACTTTTTCCTGCGTGAATACTGACGAAAAATATTCATTTAGTGCTTCACTTATCTCTTCAGGCTCCACGCACAACTTCCCACTACTGTCCCTGACTGGCCCTAATCTTGCCCTAATCAATCTTTTATTCCTGACATACCGATAGAAAGCTTTAGAGTTCTCCTTGATCCTACCTGCCAGTCTTCTCATGTCCTCTTCTAGCTCTTCTTAACTCTCTCTTTAGCTCCTTCCTGGCTAATCTGTAACTCTCCAGTGCTGTAACTGAGCCTTCATGTCTCACCTTTACATAAGCCTCCTTCTTCCTCTTCACCAGAGATTCAACTTCCTTAGTGCACCATGGTTCCCTCGCTTGACCACTTCCTCCCTGCCTCACAGATACAAAAGATCAAGAACCAACCGACTCAAGAACAGCTTCTTCCCTGCCGCTATCAGACTTTTAAATGGATTTACCTTGCATTAAGTTGATCTTTCTCTACATCCCAGCTATGACTGTAACATTACATTCTGCACTCTCTTGTTTCCTTCTCTATGAAGGGTATATTTTGTCTGAAAGTGCACAAGAAACGATAGTTTTCACTATATGTTATTATTGTCACGTATTAAATAATAAATCAAAATCATTTATATTAATGATTTGGATGGGAATTGAAGAGGCGTGCATATTGAGTTTGCAGATGACACCATGATTGCATAGTGGACAGCGAAGAAGGTTATCTAGGATTGCAGTGGGATCTTGATCAATTGGGCCAGTGGGCTGATGAATGGCAGATGGAGGTTAATTTAGATAAATGCGAGGTGATGTATTTTGGTAGATCGAACCAGGGCAGAACTTATTCAGTTCGTGGTAGGGTGTTGGGGAGAGTTATAGAACAAAGAGATCGAAGGATACAGGTTCATAGCTTCTTGAAAGTGGAGTCACAAGTGGACAGAGTGGTGAAGAAAGCATTTGGCATGCTTGGTTTCATCGGTCAGAACACTGAATACAGAAGCTGGGATGTCTTGTTGAAGTTGTACAAGACATTGATAAGGCCACAGTTGGAATACTGTGTACAGTTCTGGTCACCCTATTATAGATAGGATATTATTAACCTAGAAAGAGTGCAGAAAAGATTTATTAGTTTGCTACCAGATTTTGATGGTTTGAGTTACAGAGAGAGGTTGGATAGACTGGGACTTTTTCCCGAGGGTATATGAGACTTCAGGGTAATCTTAAAGAAGTCTATAAAATAATAAGAGACATAGATAAGGTAGATAGTCAACATCTTTTCCCAAAGGGAGGGGAGTCTAAAACTAGAGCGTATAGAGGGGCAATTTGCTCATCTGGAACAAACTGTCAGTGGTAAGAGTAGGGACGAGTACAATGTAGTCTTTTAAAAAGTGTTTAGACGGTTACATGAGTAAGATTGGTATAGAGGGATATGGGTTAAATGCAGGCAGTTGGGTTTTGGCTGAATGATAAAAACTGATGGCATTGACAATTTGAGCTGAAGAGCTTATTTCCGTGCTGTAGACCTCTACGACTCCAATCCCTCCAGTGCAGAAGGAGGCTATTCTGCCCATGAAGGCTTCACCAACTCTCTAAAATAACATCTTCCCCACACTCAACTCATCTCTATAATCTCATACGTTTACCATGGCTAATCCACGTAGCCTTTACATCTGTGGACTGTGGGAGAAAACTGGAGCACCCTGAGGAAACCCCACCCAGACACAGGGAGAACGTGCGAACTCCACAAGAGCTAGTGTCAACCAGCAAGAAGAGGGCTGATAGGTGCTGGATGAGATATGGGCAGCAGACCTTTTAATTGAAACTTCGAGTGAGGAAGAACCATTGTCACTTCCAGCAACAAATATTCAAATGACACAGATAAAGCTCTTCACATCAAAGGGGCTGACAAAAGTAGGGATGAAGATGGGTGATGTTATGGAGGTGGAGAACACAGCCTTTGTGATGGGGAGGCTGATAATAGCTGAGATCAGGGAGTTGGAGTGTGACAAACCTTGGATGTTAAGTTGCTTGACAGCAGTGATTTTCAAGCAGAATGTAGCGAGATCTCGCCCTGAATTGTAGGATTGCAGTGGCTACGTGAGGTGCAGGATGTCTCGGACAGAGTGCAACAAGAGGGATATCTTGGAAGTGCAGAGCAAATTCAAGGACATTTGAAAGAGATGAGCCAAGTTTCAGTGATAGGACCACAGCAGGTCCTCAAATTACCAGTCGAAGCATATCTGTCAAAATAAATCCAATCGACCTGTTATCAGGCTGTCACTAAAATGAGAAATTGAGTCATTCAGAGGTGACTCACATTTATAGACCATCCGTTCTTCAGCTGTGCATTGAGTGCTGGTGTTGCTTTCGTTCTGGTCTCCTCGATGCCAGCGCCCTTTAATAAGGCACCTTGTCTAATCTCTTACTCTTCAGCTCAGATCTTTTAATATCCCACAGCATCGACTCCTTTTCACCTGAACAGGCAGGCAGAGCTTTGATTTAGCATCTCCATTGAAATCTGGTAGTGCAGCAATTCCTGAGAATTGATCTGAGGAGCTGACCTTGACATCAAGTGCTGAATTACTAGAGGAATTTCCACTCATTTGCTCATTCTCTGCCTTTCATTCTATTCCACTCTCCCTTCTCCCTGCAGCTTACCAGCAAACCATTCTGATGATTTCTCCCTTGTGAAAAGCACTTGGTCTCACAGTGGGTGCTGCTAATGCCCGGTACTTTCTTGGAGAGTTTCAAAAACTCCTAATGACGATAATGTCAGTTTGGCTGTGGTAATAAGATTCTGACCCTTGAGTCATAAGGTAGTGGGCATAAGGCCCCCAGGATTCCTTCACATGATATAAGGTTGACTCGTCAGTGCTGAGTCACTGCTAAGATTCACATGTTTGAACATATTTAAACCAAGCCCCTGCCGACACAATTGAAGAATGTTGACATATTTGTCCTGATCTCTGGTTTAAATAAAACCACAGAGTTCTCCAGATGAGCTGGCCAATATTTATCCCTCAACCTACACCCAAAAACAGCTTATTAATTTCACGGCTGGAAGACTTGTGCAAATTAGTGTTACATCTGATTCCACAATAACAATTCATTGATGGTCTAATGCCTCGGCGGTCAAAGAAAGTTTATTATTTTCATGTTCTGGCATTGTGTTGGTGGTCCCTCATGTTGCTTATCCAAAGGCCCAATGCAGCCACCTGCTTGCTCTGCGCCTTTACCATTCCTTGTCTTGGGTTTATGATTTACCAATTGGGATACACATATGACATTTCATATGTCATCTTTCACTTGACTTAGCTCTAAGAATTGGCTTGCAAGTCTCCAGTGCTCCCTGAGCTTAATTTCAGAATGATCCTTTTTTTCAATCAGTGGCCTTTGAGATTTTACTTTTTTTTTGCATATTTTTATCCTGAGTTGTGAAGAGAATTATGAAGCATTGTTTTGTGATCATTTTGAAAAGCTATGTATTACAGTGCTACATTTGCATAAAGCTAGTTGTTAAGATTGGCATAATGAGATGCTTGTCTTTGCTATCATTTTCAGGGGTTTTTGTGTCATATGTCTTGGAATTAGCTAAAGGAAGGAGGGTGCAATATTTGCCCTCCTGATTGCAGAGACATGCTCTTCTCTCCAATTAAATGAATCCAAATAATGATGGGCAGGAAAGAACCTCTCAGTCACGCGATGTGCCCTCGCAGCTACACTGTCTTGAGCACCACAACAAATCTCCATGACAGCCAACCCAAAAGCCTTGGGATTTCCTGAGAGAGATGAAATATCAGATAAAAACCCCAGCCAATTATAAGGAGAAAAACATGGAAAATCTGTCTTTAGCTTATTAAAACTACTCTGAGAGACAACATTGCCTCTGATGAATCATCCACACGACCAGTTGTGATTGCCACTCCAGCCAGAAACAGGTCCAGCTCTCACTGCAAAGCATTTTGCAGTTTCAAGAGCAGTTCTGCCTTCCTGCCCAATCTGCACTGCGGAGGAATGCACTTGTCTAATTTCTTTCAGGGTGTTCTTGGCTGGCAGTCAATGGCTGAGAGATGGAGAAGTCAGCAAGTTTGGAAGCCTGCATGGTGACTTGTATGGCCAGACTGCATTGCTCAGGATAAGTTCAGATGATCATTTATTTCCATTACAGTTGAGGCCAGCCACTTCTTCAAGTGCATCTTGGAACCCTTGAAGGGGTGGGCCACAGCGTTGAATTCATGTTTGCGACCCCACCAGGGTCTTGCATTCTTGAACTAACAAAGACACTCAAACACACAAACAGATCCACAATCCCTATCTCAAATTCCCCTGATCACAGGAGGAAGGTAAGATGGGAGCAGTGTGGTCAGGGGAGGTAGTAAGAACTTTCCTGGAAAATCAGTTGATTCAGTTCAGAAACTTCACGAGCGCTCCGTCCCCTCACCCTTCAAGCGTCTGAACTTTGGGAAGAGACAGTACTGGAAAGACACAGCAGGCTCAAAGTAATTGGAAGAACAGGAGACTTGGTTACTGTTTTGAATCAGAGTGTTCGATTTGAACTCAGAATTGTTTCCAGAATAATATCACGACCCCAAGAGCTAATTTGGCTTTTCCTGCACTATGAGTGACCCAATATTTTATCTTTGTTTCATCTATTTATGATTGCAGTCTTTTTTTAAAGTTCTGGGACTTCATTCTGATATCTCTGAGCAGATTTTCTCAGTAAAAAGTCTGACAACACCAGGTTTAAGTCCAACTGATTTATTTGATAGTAAACTCACAAGCTTTCGGGGTTTGTCCCTTCGTCAGGTGAATGGCCTGACGAAGGAACAAACTCCGAAAGCTTGTGAGTTTACTATCAAATAAATCGGTTGGACTTAAACCTGGTGTTGTCAGACTTTTTACTGTGTTTACCCCAGTCCAACGCTGACATATCCACATCAGATTTTCTTAACCATTCTTGTGCCTAAAAATCAGACCAGTTTCTGATCAATCGATTTATTGCTGAGTCTTTCACCACCGTTTCCTTTTGATTTATTTGTCTTTATTCTCTTGCAGATCATCAGAAGTTGGAGAGAGAAGCTCGAATTTGTCGGCTGTTGAAGCACTCCAATATTGGTGAGTACTGAGGCAGAAGCATTTGATCTGTTCACACTGAATTATTTCAGATTTAGATGAAAGGCCTGTGATTGCAACCCAGGCAGATGGCCCTGTACAGTCATTTTATTTCATGTCTCGTCAGGAATTCTTTGAGCCGCAGGATACTGAAGCAAGTAGGAAGAGATCTGCTACCTTAACAGAAGGGTATAGATCTGAAACAGAGTGTGACTATGTTGTGTTCCTGCCATCTGCAGCAGAATGGGAGGGAAGAGTTAAATGGAGCATTTACCAGTTGAAGTTCAAGGTTCCCAACTCTGAAAACATTTGTGTGAGGCAAGAAAATGCTACTGCATTTGCTTCAATAGGTTTGGGTGCCCTGATGTTGAGTATTGTTGATGGTAGTTCCTGGTCAGCTGGTGTTATGAGAGAAGTTTCAGTAAGCAAGTGAAGAAGAAAAGCAGAGATTATTTTTCTTCTTGGTATTTTGTGGGACGTGAGCAAGGCCAGCATTTTTTGCTCATCCCTTGTTGCCCTTGAGATGGTGGTTGTGAGCTGCCCTCTTAAAGCACTGCAATCCATCTGATGTTCAGAAGGGAGCTCCAGGATTTTGATTCAGCCAGTAACTCATTGCAACTCAGTAAAAGTGAACTGATAATTGACGAAAATACTGGTGAAACTTGTTCCGATTTGCTTCAAAAGTACTGCACTCATTGATGTTGTATATGGAGAAAGCAGCAATAAGTGATAATCTGCCCACTACCAGCAGCAATTTAAGAACACGAAATTCATAGCAGTAGAGGAGCCTTAACCCTGGGGTTGAACGCCATACATGTCCATTTGATGCAGTACTTGAGAGGAACAGGTGACTTTGAAGCTGAAACTCCCAAAACAAACTAGCATTCATGTCATTTCTGAGTCTGTCTGTTGACTGGGAGAGATTGATTGCTGTGATCTGTCAACTCTTGGCATGGTATCATACAATTGCCAGCTATGCAGATGTAACACTTGATGGACCTTTTTATATTGTCATGTGTGAAGGGCTAATTCTGACTGTGTCAAACTGCAGTCATGCTCGGGATACACCACCTGCTATCACAAGGCTAACACTGAGCAGTGTCCAGGAGGTGAGTTATGGGCAGCATGGTAGCACAGCGCCGCCTCACAGCGCCAGGATTTGATTCCCAGCTTGGGTCACTGTGCAGAGTCTGCACGTTCTCCCTTTGTCAGCATGGGTTTTCTCCAGGCGCTCTCCGTTCACCTGACGAAGGGATTAACCCGAAAGCTAGTGAGTGTACTATGAAATAAATCGGTTGGACTTAAACCTGGTGTTGTCAGACTTTTTACTGTGTTTACCCCAGTCCAACGCTGGCACATCCACATCACATCTTGGAGCAGCAGGTTTTTCAAGCCAAGCAGAATATTTTTGAAGTGTTGTGAGAGGTATGTACAACTTGTCTTCTGATAAGAAAGGTGGCAATAATGGCGTCAGCATGAGCTATTTAGGGGATAGAATAATAAACATATGTAGAGTTATCTCTGAGCTATATGACGAGATCGCACTTGAAGAATTTAGGGCTCGGTTTATGAAAAAAATCTGATCAATGACATAAGTAGCTATTGATGGAGGTAAAATGAGTTGAATTTCAGCATCAGCCATTGTCCTATTGAATGGCAGAACAGGCTCAAAGGACTGTATGGGCTGTGCCTCTTGTTCCTCATATTCTTCGATGGTGCATAAAGCAGCATGTTTTTCAGCCATCCTCAGACAGCTTAAGAGGGAGGTCTTGAAGCCTAAAATCACACTGTGATCTGGGCTGGGCTGAGCTGATCCCTTACCCTTGGTATCTGTATCCTTGGAAGTGTCTTGTGTTTATTCAAAGTACTTTGTGATCCATAAGAAGGAGGAGTTTGAATCTTAACACTTGCCATGAGTGACTGCAGTGCCAAGCAGACAGAAGTCTACTAGCTAATGGACAACTTGTGACTGAGATGACATGTGGAGAAAGCATTAGCATGAGAATCTCAGGACAATCCAAAAACAGGAACAATCTGCAGGCATCCACGTGCAAACAAACTGCTGATGGGCAGGACATAAAAGTTTGCAAGCATATGTACAGAGAATAAAGGAAAGACCAGAATTTACATCGTGCCTTTCACACTCCTCACTTAACAACCAATTAATTACTTAAAGGTAAATTGTTATATTGTAGGAATTTTTAACACAGCAAGTTTTCCCAAGCCGGAATGAAAAGAAGATAATCAGTTATTTGTGGTATTAGTTGAGATGTAAATATTGGCTAAGATGCTCGTGCACACGTCTTTGACCGTTATTGAAATAGTGCCATGGGTTCTTTCTATGCTTCTCTAAGAGGGCAGACAAGGCCTACATTTAAGGTCTCCTCTGAAGGTTGGCACCTTCAACAATGCAGCACTTGCTCAGTCCCACACTGATGTGTCAGTCATGATGTGTGCTCAAGTGTCTGGAATGGAACTTGAACTCTCGAACTTTTAGCTCAGAGACAATAGTGTTGCCACTTCACCAAGGCTGTCAGACCCCGGAGCCTTGGGACTAGAACATGGAATGTAAGTCAAAGATTATACCTCGATGGTGCATATCACAGATTAAATCCAGGGTTGGCAGGAAGAATGGAAGTCATGTGAGATGCTACCCATTTAGTCACGTGTATTTCAAGCTTACCAGCTTATTTTACACATTGAGATTCTTTCCAACTTAACATGAACAACACAGCCTGTGCTTCTGCCACAGATATGCAACAAGCAAAGAAAAGAGAAGCAGCATTATTCAAACAGCAGTACACAATAACATTCCCACCTGAGAAGCAGGATTTGAAAAACAACCAAGTCTTGTCAAGGAAACATGGCTCTTGCAAAACCTGCTCCATTCTTCTTAGTCAGGGAATTTCTCTCATTGCGAAGTCTTTCACACGGAGGATAGACAGACCATCATCGTTATGAGCAGCAAGGCACAGAACCTCAGAAAATGGTTTTGATTTTAATATCAGCAGCATCAGTTGAGGCAGAGCTGGATCCAGATTGCAGCTGGCTGTGAGCAGTAGTGCTTGGTTGAACTTGCGTTTTCAGACAGTATCGTTTAAGTCAAATAGTTTCAGAGCACAAGTTATGAGAGGATTCATTAAAATGAGGTGTTCACCTGCTAGTCTGACCAAGAGCAATTTCAAACTACTTACCTTCCTGCAGGTTTTAATTGTGCTCCAGTTCACTGTGCATTCAGCACTCCACCCAATTCAGCAGTGTCTCACAACAGTCATACTGTGTTTAAAACAAAACAAAACGGGTGTACAACATCAGTGCCAGGTGGGCAAATCAAAACTTGCAGTGGCAAGTTAATGTTTAATAATCCCTAATTGGGCAAGATTACAAATATTAACTGCGATAAATACACAAGTGCTTGGATCCTAGATTGCTTCAAAATTAGAGGAGATTGATAACTTGTCACTTAGGATTCCTGTATTTTGCATTCTCTTTAAAAGCAATCACTTGAGTGTGTGTGTGTGTGTGTGTGTGTGTGCGCGCGCGCGCGCGCATGTGCCGGGTGGAATGGTGTTGTGAGAAGGCTGCACTGTCCACAGTCTCCTGTGTGAGTTAATTTGATGTGGAGATGCCAGTGTTGGACTGGGGTAAACTCAGTAAGAAGTCTCACAACACCAGGTTAAAGTCCAAGAGGTTTATTTGGTAGCAAAAGCCACTAGCTTTCGGAGCACTTGCTGCTCCTTCGTCAGGTGAGTGGGAGTTCTGTTCACAAACAGGGAATCTCAAGACTCAAACTCAATTTACAAAATAGTGGTTGGAATGTGAGTCTTTATGGGTAATCAAATCGCAAAGGTACGGACAATGTGAGTGGAGAGAGCGTTGAGCACAATTTAAAAAGATGTGTATTGTCTCCAGACTGGACAGTGAGTGAGAAATCTCACGATCTCAAAATCTCCTGTCTGGAGATAATACACATCTCTTTAAGCTGTGCTTAATGCTCTCTGTCTTTCCACTCTCAATTGTCTGTGCCTTTGAGACTTGATTACCTGTAAAAACTTGCATTCCAACCATTATTTTGTAAATTGAGTTTGTGCCTTTATATGCCCTGTTGGTGAACAGAACTCCCACTCACCTGACGAAGGAGTAGCAAGTGCTGCGAAAGCTAGTGGCTTTTGCTACCAAATAAATCTGTTGGACTTTAACCTGATGTTGTGAGACTTCTTACTGAGTTAATTTGTACATCCCTTTTTTGTACATTTTCTTTTTTAAAACAGAGGATGACTGTTATGCATTTTGTGGAGTTGAGAATATAACAGTGAGCTGGAGCTCAATTACAATCTGCAGAGGGAAGGGGTTAGAAATTGCTGTGGTAATATCGGCATCTTAATGTGTTTCTGTGATGCTCTTTGCTAATTAACTTGTGCTCTTGAGCGATTAGAAATAAATGCATTAAATTCTGCCTTAAAATAGCAGTGACCAAAGTCAGGTCACATGTTAAAAGTCCATCTGCTTTTTTTTAAATGATAATTTATGGTTACAATGGGTAATGTTTCTTAAACTTCAGTGCTACATCTGCAGATGTGGTTCCAAATTTCACTGCTCTGATTTTAACAGTATGTCCTCTTGTTCTGGATTCCCCTCCAGGGGAAAGAATTTCTGTGTGTCAACTGATAAGTTAATTATAATCCTTTAGACACACTCATTTGAATATCCCTCAACTATGGAAACTGAAAGGAACAGGGAATAAATTTGTGCAACTTGTCCTCATAATTTGACCCTTCAAGCATGAGGATGATTTTGGTGAATCCAAGGCCAGTATTTCTTTCTCAAGATTGGTGCTCAAGACTAAACATAGTATCTCAGATGAGCTCCAGCCAAGACTCTGGTGAATTTTTTGCTTTAACCCACCTGAAGACAAATTCCACAACACCTGTGAACAAGGTTCTCTCAATTACTTTGCTCCTCAATGCTGTTAGTCTTTTGTCAATAATAAAATACTTAATTTTCCTCACTCAGGTCCAAAGTAGATATGACACTTATCCATGTTGGTCTCCATTTGCTGCAGTTTTCTTTTCTCACTTAATTTCTCTGCATCTCTTTGTAATATCCGACTTCCATAAACTTCCACACCTAACTTTGTGTTATCTTCAAATTTGCCCATACAACTCCATGCCTTCATCCAAATCATGGATATATTTGTGAAAAATTGAGGATCACCACATCACGTTGTGTTGATCAACAGTGCATTTCTGTTCTCCCTACTTTATTTCTTTACCTCCCAACCAGTTAAAACCAAATTTCCAGGCTTACTTATGATTGTATTCACTTTAATTTTAGCAAATCATCTCTTGTGTATAATTTTATCAGCATCATCCATAGAGATTCCCTTGTCCACCATATTTGTGACTTCCTCAAAAAGATTCAACCAGTCAGAAATGACTTTCCCATTATAATTGCACACACACACATGCAAACATACCTATTCAAATATTCAGTCATTGTCCATGATGGTAGATCTCAGTAACTTGCCCACAACTGATGTTCAGGTGTTATGTTTGCTCTTCTGGTTTCTTCCTCATTCCTTTTCAAATTAATAGAATGACACTTGCAACTTTCAAATCCAAAAAAGACAGTTCCAAAATCAAAAGAAGTTCGGAAAATTATCAGGAATGCACCTGCAGTTGCCCCACTTGTTTCTTTACTTACCCTGGGCAGAGTCCATCAGATCCTTTATGTGTGTCTATCTCAAGTCCCATCATTCTTTCCATTATTAGTTTCTTAGTTGTTTTAAATACTCAGTTCATACTTTTGACTGGTTTTTAGGTTCTCATTTTCATTGTTATTTTATCCTCTTCCTCTGTAATGTAAATGGGCACCAAGCAGTAATTTTGAAATTGTGATTCCTTTTTGACACTCTGAATTTTTAATGTAACCACATTCCCTCTTCCCATTGTCTTTCTGTGGATGCCTTTATAACTTTCATGATCAGATATCATTCAGGTTGTATCATGACATCTTGGATATCATTCAGAACAAAAAGAGATTTCGCCCATAAGAGCGCAAGAACTAGGAGCAGGAGTCGGCCCTCTGGCCCCTTGAGCCTGCTCCGCCATTCAGTAAGATCATGGCTGATCTTTTCGTGGACTCAGCTCCATCTAGCTGCCTGCTCACCAGAACCTTTAATTCCTTTACTGTTCAAAAATTTATCTATCCTTGCCTTAAAAACATTCAATGAGGTAGCCTCAACTACTTCACTGGGCAGGGAATTCCACAGATTCACAACCCTTTGTGTGAAGAAGTTCTCAACTCCGTCCTAAATCTGCTCCCCCTTGTTTTGAGGCTATGCCCCCCAGTTCGAGGTTCATCCACCAGTGGAAACAGCTTTTCCCTGCTTCTATCTTATCTATTCCGTTCATAATCTTATCCTCCAGGGCCAAAATATCCTTGCGCAGGTGCGGCGCCCAAAACTGCACACAGTACTCCAGCTGCGGCCTCACCAATGCCCTATACAGCTGCAGCAAGACCTCCCTACTTTTATATTCAATCCCCCTCGCTATGAAGGCCAGCATCCCATTCGCCTTCCTGACCACCTGCTGCACCTGCAAGCTGGGTTTTTGCGACTCATGCACAAGGACCCCGAGGTCCCTCTGCACCGTCGCCTGCTGCAGATTTTCGCCACGTAAGTAATAGTCCTTCCTACCATTCTTCCTACCAAAGTGGACCACCTCACACTTGCCAACATTAAATTCCATTTGCCATTTCCTGGCCCATTCGCCCAGCCTATCTAGATCCTTCTGCAGACTCTCCACACCCTCCGCACAATTTGCCTTTCCCCCAATCTTGGTGTCATCAGCAAATTTCGACACCCTGCACTCGGTTCCCTCCTCCAGATCATCTATATAAATGGTAAATAGCTGAGGCCCCAGCACCGACCCCTGGGGCACCCCACTAGTCACCAACCGCCAATCCGAATAGCACCCATTGACCCCCACTCTCTGCCTCCTATTTGACAACCAATCCTCTATCCACGCTAACACCCTACCCCCAACTCCATGTCCCCTGACCTTCTGCAATAACCTTTTGTGGGGAGTGCAGAGGAGGTTTACTAGGCTGATACCGGAGTTGAGGGGATTGAGCTATGAGGAGAGGCTGAATAAACTAGGCTTGTACTCGTTAGAGTTTAGAAGAATGAGGGGAGATCTCATTGAGACGTATAAGATGATGAATGGGATGGATAGGATAGAGGTGGAGAGACTCTTCCCGCTCAAAAAAGACAGTCGGACTCGGGGGCACAGCCTCAAGATAAAGGGGAGGCGGTTTAGAACGGAGTTGAGGAGGAACTTCTTCACTCAAAGGGTGGTGAATCTCTGGAATTCTCTGCCCGTTGAAGTGGTGGAGGCTGCCTCGCTAAATATTTTTAAGAAGCGGGTTGATGGGTTCTTGATAAGAGAGGGGATTAAGGGTTATGGGGAGAGGGCGGGAAAGTGGAACTGAGCCACAACAGATCAGCCATGATCTTATTGAATGGCGGGGCAGGCTCGAAGGGCTAGATGGCCTACTCCTGCTCCTATTTCTTATGTTCTTATGTTCTTATAATCTCATATGTTTCTATAAGATCTCCCCTCATTCTTCTGAATTCCTATGAGTATAGCCCCAGTCTACTCAGTCTGTCCTCATAAGCCAACGCTCTCAACTCTGGAATCAACCTAGTGAATCCCTCCAGTGCCAGTATATACTTCCTCAAGTAAGGAGACCAAAACTGTACACAGGTGTGGCCTCACCAACACATTATACAGCTGCAAGATAATCTCATTGTTTTTAAGCTCCATCCCTTTAGCAATGAAAAACAAAATTCCATTTGCCTTCTCAATTACCTGCTGCACCTGCAAACCAACAACTTGAGATTCCTGCACAAGGACACCCAGTTCCCTCTGCACAGCAGCATACTGCGATTTCTTACCATTTAAATAATAGTCCATTTTGCTGTTATTCCTACTAAATTAGATGTTCTCATATTTGCCAACATTGTACTTCACTTGCCAGACCCTCGCCCACTCCCTTAGATTATCCACGTCCCTTCACAGACTGTCAACATCCTCTGTATGCTTTGCTCTTCCACCCACCTGAGTTCATCTGCGAATTTTGATACACTATACTTGGTCCCCAGCTCAAAGTCATTTATGTAAATTATAAAGAATTACAATTCCAACACTGATCCCTGAGGCACACCACTAGTCACACTGATTGCCAACCAGAAAAACACCCATTTACCCCCAGTCTTTGCTTTCTGTTAGTTTACCAGTTTTCTATCCATGCTCATACATTAGCCGTAACACTGTGCATCTTTATCTTATGTGGTGGTCTTTGGTGCGGCACCTTGTCAAATGCCTTCTGGAAATCCAGGTACACCATTGTTCCCCATTGTCCATTGCACATGTTATGTTCTTGAAGAATTCCACCAAATTAGTCAAACATGACATGCCCTTCATAAAACATGCCGCATCTTACCAGTGGGACAACTGATATCCAGATGTCTCGCTATTTCTTCCTTATTGATAGATTGAAGCATTTTCCCTACTGGAGAAGTTCAGCTAACTGGCCTATTTACCTGCTTTTTGTCTACCTCCTTTTATAAACAGTAGCGTCACATTTGCTGTTTTCCAGTCTGCGGGAACTGCCCCAGAGTCCAGCAAATTTTGGTAAATTACCACAAGTGCATTTGCTATTTCTCCCGCCATCTCTTTGAGTACCCTGGGATGCATTTCCATCAGAACCAGAGACTTGTTTACCTTTAGCCCTATTAACTTGCTCAACGCTATCTCTTTCGTGATAATACTTTCTAGGTTCATGTCTGCCATAGCCTTCCTGACATCAATTTTTGGCATGTTATTTGTGTCTTCCACTGTGAAGACTGACACAAAATACCTGTTCAATGCCATGTTCCTGGGTGCATGCCTTCATGGATTAATAGCTTACAGTTGTCATGCTTGATGCCCATCAGAGATACTCAGGCCTGACTCCTGACATGCTAAGGCCAAGTTAGATTTGTAATAGAAGGCCAGCAATTGGCCTTTGAACTTCAAGGTTAGGAAGGGGAAAGCAGCATAGGGTTATTTCACGTCATGTTTCTTCCTTGGTCTTCACATTTGTGGAGGGTGGTATGGATGACTTTGCTGGAGTGGCCATCCTTCTTTGAGCAGAGATTATGGTCATTGCCAGGCCCTTTGCATGTGGGGAATACCATAGCTGTCACCTTGCCCTCATCAGCCACACACTTTGAGTGGATAATAATTTAGATTAGGACCTCTGACCCATTTTTCTGGTTTCTATCTCTCGGCTGCAGTCTCTGAAACAAATTGTTGCTGCCATCCTATTCATTCATGGAACAGAATGTTGGAACTCGAAGCAGATGCATGCCTGCAAAAAGCAATACTGTGGCCAAATTAATGCTGAGGATCACCATTAAACAAATAGGTTATTTAATCATGTTTTTTGTAAATAAACTATCTCCTCTGATAGAGGATGTTGAAAATCCAATGGTTATTCTTGTGAGATTGTTCATTATAGGTGTGAAAAGCTCCTGATGTTTGGAACAGTTAATAATACTGGAGCAGCAGTATTTAAGTAGCCCACGCTCAAAGCCTCTACAGCTACTCTCTGTGGTGCTGACAGCAGCTCGCCCACACAGTTCTTGAAGGAACAAACACAAAACCCACCAGAGCTGTCCTTGCAGGATTTAGCTCTAATTTCATACTTGAGCTGATGAATAAAACGCCAGATCTTTCAACACAATTTGACACTTTAAAGGGTTTGCATCTTAATTCAAATTGGTTTATATATTCTGAAGCAAATAGCATGAGGAAGTTCATTCTGCACATTTCTATTTCCTTGTGTTGCACTATTATTTTGGAAAAGAGAATGCTAATAATGTTTTGGGATGTTAATACAAGGTTGTCAAAATAATGCAGTGCCCTTGTTTAAAACAAAATGCTGAGTGACAAACTGAACTGAGAAGGAACTGTGTCCCTTTGGGATTTCCATTAACTGTACCATTCCAGCTTGACCAAATGTGATAGGTTGCTAGTCGATCGGCTGAAGTGCCTTCAACATCCAAGCTTATGCGACGTGAGTGCAAACTCTTGCACTCTGTTTTCTCACACTGACAGTAGTAACTTTGGAAAGTCACTCATCTATTTACATAACAAAACATTATAATTGGTGGATGCACTATTCCTCCCCATTCATTCCTGAGACCCATTGCACTTTGCTCGTGAGATTATTGAACAAGTTGAATGGTACCCCCATTCAAAGAATCTAAGAATTCTCCACAGTACAGAAGGAGACCATTGAGTCTGTACCAACCAGAATCCCACGCAGGCCCTATTCCCACATATTCACTCTGCTAATCCCCTTCAAACTTGGGTCAATTTACCATGGCCAGTCAACCTAACTGGACTGGGAGGAAACCGGGGCACCCAGAGGGAATCCTTGCAGATACGGAGAGCAAGTGACCTGAGGCTGGAATCGAACCTGGGTCCATTGTGCTGTGAGGCAGCAGTAATAACTGCTGTGCTGTGTTAGTGATTGAGTGTATTAGTGTGTTGTGATTGAGTCTTAGGATTGGTGAGTTCAGTGTGGTAGAGCATGGAGCAGCAGGAATTGGTCAGCAGAATATTTGGCAGCAACAGAGGGTGCCCAGACTACATGGCAAGGTTGTCAGGTAAATTCCGGTGGCAGCATGTGTTTCATGTTGGACTTGTGCCTGATGGAGGCCCCTTCCTGCATGGTACGAGCTGCCTTCATGTTATTTTCATTCACTAATGGGACATGGGCATCGCTGGCTAGCCACCATTTATTGTCCATCCGAGTTGCTAGAAGGCAGTTGAGAACCAACCATATTGCTATGGGTCTGGAGTCACATGTAGGCCAGACCAGGTAAGAACAGCAGATTTCCTTCCTTAAAGGGCATTCGTGAACCAGATGGGTTTTTCCGACAATCAGCAATGACTTCATGGTCATAAGCAAATTCCTAATTCCAGATATTTTTTAAAAATCAAATTTCCTTAACTGCCGTGGAGGATTCAAACCTGGGCCCCCAGAACATTAACTGAGTTTCTGGGTTAATAGTTTACTGATAACACCACAAGGCCATCGCTTCCTCTATGATCCACTGTCTTCCTGATGGTGATTTCCTACTCTCCCCCACTCACCACTGAATCCAGCTCAAGCCTTGATTGACGTTGGGAATGTTGGAGTAGTAATCGCTGCCCCCAGTGACATTACTGTGATCAGAGCGCTGCTGGCCATAGGACAATGATGTAAGAAGCTGGACTTCCCTCCAGATTGGGGAAAGAATCTCAGCCTTACTCCAGCAGGTGTAGGCTCACCCCTGACTTTTGAACTACAGTCAGGCAACTGACAAAATTCCACCTGTTGACCTCCCAAGTTCTCAAGCGTCTGCCCAGCAGAAACAGATACTCGGCATCTGTCCTGTTGAGCACCTTCAGACTGACAGTTCATTGTCATTACCTCTTTTGAGGAAGGAATTATCCAGCAAGGAGCAGAATAGGTCAACACCATGATATTTCGCTTCCAGGACTCAAATTACTGTTTAACCCAATCAGGGTGAGATCCTTCAGTGTTTCAGGTTTGAAGAACGAAATCATCACGAGTAGTTTGAGCCCAGTGTGCCAGTTTCCATAGCAAATGATGGCACTCGTTATGCAATGTCAGATTGAGAGGACGCAGAGACAACTTGAGCAGGAGAGAAGATTCATACTGAGGAAAAATGTTTGTCATGTTAAGTTTTGATTGGCAGAATTGAAAGGGCAGTTTTCTTTTCGTGTGTAGCCCAACTTGACCGATTCAAATGCTGAGTGTTAAAGATGGTCCACTTCTCTATGCTTCAATTGGTAGATGTCAGTTGGGTCATGTCACCTGACCACCAAACTCTAATAACAGTCACCAGTCCAATATTCAAAAATGTTCAGATGAAACTGAGAACTATTTGCAGTCCATAATATTGCAACAATAAGAAGTCTCACAACACCAGGTTAAAGTCCAACAGGTTTATTTGGGTCACAAGCTCTTGGAGCACTGCAAAAGCACAGTGCTTCAAAAGTTTGTGCTCCGAAATAAACCTGTTGGTCTTTAACCTGGTGTTGTGAGATTTCTCAGTCTGCCCACCTCAGGCATCTACACATCATAATATTGTAAAGTAGAGAAAGATACAGCACAAAAGAAAGCTCATTGTGCCTGTATGAGCACTTTGAGAGAGTTATCCAATTAGTCCCACATCTCAGTTCTTTCCTTACAGCTCTGCAAATCTTCAGTAAAGTAGTGTTTTCTTTTGGGTTTGCTGAATCTGCACATGTTCTGGTGGTTAATCTGTAATCGTAGATATGATTTCAAGATCTTTATTGGCCAATTAAACATGTCATTTCACAACCAATAGCATTGCAGTATCAGTAGTTGTAAAATCAAATGGAACAAGTCAGGCTTTGGCCTATTCTAACACATTTCTCAGTTGCTACTTCATTCAAACCTGGTTTATCATAACCTCAGGATTATACAAATCCTTAGTAACACCATAAGTGACCAGAAGTAGTACTATTGTGTTCACAGTATTCACCATTGTGCCAAATTTGGAAGCCTGACAAGTGTGCACTGAATTGAATTCCTCCCTGATCTGCCCACTGAGATATGTGCTGGGGAATGGTTTGGCCATGTGGGAAATGGAGTGACTTCCTCAGTGATCCATGAAGGCTTGCACAGAATTTTTCAGTGAGGACCCTCCTGCTGTTTTGAGGGGCTGCTCACCCATGAGCTTGCAGGATTTATCCTCTGCTGTTCATCATTACCCATGGTGCTGTGATAGCGGCAGAACGCCGAAAGCTAATTCAACCATGGGGAATTTGTAAAGTGATCAGATTCACCTGTTGCCAGATTCATCATTTTAAAAACCTCCACTGTGTCACCTGTGATTTCTTGTGTAGGAGACTATTCCATCTTGGCTGATGTTTTTGTGTTTGAATTCAACATATCTAATCTAGTAGAACTGAGTGTACTGATTAATTAGATCATGAATGAAACAACAACAAATGAGACAGTGTTGGACATGGCAGGTTTTATTGTGCAGAAATGGGTTGATGGAATCACCTAAGTGCCTGAATGAATTGTGCTTCAGTAGGCAAAGTGATAGATGCCAATTCCATGGCAACTGATTGAAAGCTCTTGTGCTTCAGAAGCAACTGTTGTCTGTTACCTTAGTAACTAAGCATCCTGGGTTGAGCCTGACTATTGAGAGGCACTAATTTAGCCATTTAGGACTGAGATGAGAAGAAATGTCTTCTTGTTTAGATTGTGAATTTGATGCATTCTCTACCTCAGAAGGTTAAGCTGCTTTGTCATTGACTATATTCAAGACAGAGCTAGGTAGATTTTTGATTTGATTTGATAATTCTTCCCAAGAACTGGAACAGGCAGGATGGGCCGAATGATCACCTTCTTATCTGTTTTAGTCTGTGCTTCTAAGAGTCTGGTTGAAGTCTTCAAAGGGACAGTAAGCAAGCAAAGTTCACAGCATGGAATGTAGCTATTTGTCTCATAATAACAATGTTGGTTAAACCAATTGAGCACATCACTGCTTGTTGTCTTGTCCAACTCTTTTTTTTGTGACTCTATGTTTTGGTTAACAAAATCTTGTTTTTTGTGACTGCAATCTTGCCACATTTTGGACTCCAATTAATGGTTGATGGTCTTATGTGTCTTGCATTGGCAACTGGAAAATCTGTCAAGGGCGTTTTTTCTGTTTACAAATTTTGCGGGGAGACATTAATGAGGTCCTTGGATTAATAATCCAAAGACCCAGGCTAATCCTCAAGGGGCACATGTTCAAATCACACAATTAATGACAAAACTCAAATTGCAAGCTACACCATGAAACTATCATCAGCTATGGGAAAAAAAACCCATCTGGTTCATTAATTCCCTTCAGGGAAAGCTATCTGCTCCCCTTATCTGGTCAGGCTGACATGTGACTCCAGATCCAAAGCAATGACTGCCCATTTCCCATCAATAGATACATTTTAAGGTAAATACTACAGGGAAAGTTTGCTGGTTGAGGAGAACCACCTGCTTTTCCTTGATTTGTGCCACATCAAGAAAGGACAAAGGCACTAGATACTGCAAAGGCTTTGACCCTGATAATATTCCATGATGAGTACTGAAGCAGTTCCAGTACAGCTACAACTAAGCTGTAGCAATGTCAAAAATTGCCCACGTATGTCCTGTAAAGAACTAATAATGTATCACTCCATCAGTGTACTCTCAATCATCAGTAAAGCGACAGAAGGGGTCATGAAAAGTACCATTAAGTGGCACTTAGTTGCCAATATCCTGTTCACTGATGCTCAATTCAGGTTCCACCCAGAGTCGTTTGGCTCCTGACTTTATTGCAGCCTTGGATCAAAAATGAACAGAAACACTGAACTCCAGAGGTGAGTGACTGCCCTTGAGCCTTTAGGGCACTGGAACCGAGGTTCAATTCCTGCTTCAGGTCACTGTCTGTTTGGAGTTTTCACATTCTCCTCATATCTGCGTGGGTTTCTTCCGGGTGCTGTGGTTTACTCCCACGTTCCAAAGATGTGCAGGTTAGGTTGATTGGCCATGCTAAATTGCCCCTGGTGCCAGGGGGACGAGCAGGGTAAATGTATGGGGTTACGGCCATAGGGTCTGGACGGTATTGTGATCAATGCAGACTTGATGGGCCAAATGGTCTCCTTCTACATTGTCTGGATTCTATGAGATCAAGGCCACATTTGATTTAGTGTGGTGTCAAGCAGCCCGAACAAAACTGGAGTCGATGGGAATCATGGGGAAAGCTCTCCATTAGTTGGAGGCAGACCTAGCACAAAGGAAGATGGTTGTGGGTATGCAAGATGTTTTCAGAAACTCACAAAGTATCCCTTGACAGCATCTTCTAAACCTGTGACTTCTACCACCGAGAAGGATAACGGCAGCAGGCGCACCATTACTGAGAAGTTCCCCTTTGAGCTACATAGTTAGCAAATCCCCATGCTTACATGCTTGTACGTGTTAACAGTCCCCAAACCGCAGCTTCCACAGAGAGAAAGCAAGTGACCTCAGTCATTGGAGCAAAATCCTATTATCCCTTTCTAATTGTGGATGTTCCTACTGCGCAGGTATCGCAGTGCTTTAAGGCAGCAGCACACCATCACCACCTCGAGGACAATTAGGGATGGTGAATAAATTCTAGCCTAACCAGTGAGGCCCACATCCATGAATGAATAAATGAGTTTTCTTTCAAGACTCACCTGAACCAGATATGGAGACAGAATGACCACCTGTTTCACATTACATTTGTGTGATAATACTGTGCCTTTAAGAAATGTATTTTTATCATGTTTCTTGTAAGGGGGTGTATTTAACATTCAACTCTGTTGACACAGTGCTGATTTGTCTGCACACGGTAGTTCTCATGCTAAGAATGCAAGATACTGATTGACGATGGCTCGGGATATGTTTGTTTTAATCTGAGTTGATGCATTTTTGTTTGTTTTGGTTTTCCCCTTCTGGTTTCAAAATAGGGTTTTGATTAAGTTGACTGACAGGCAGATTCATGTGAATGGGGGGAGCTAATCTTACAGGGAAAACACGCAGTTCTCTTAAATTTTAGACAGTCAGTTTCTGCCTGGTCCTAATTGAAATAAGGGTTTGCTTTCTTCCTCTCTCTCTGTGGAGGCTGCTGTTTGGGGCTGTTACAGACAGGTGTCTGTCTCTCTGTCTCTTCACTCTCCAGGTGTCCTAAGGCTCAGGGACTGTTAACAAGTACAAGCATGCAAGCCTGGGGGTTTGATAACCGATTTTGAAGAAGCCTTTAAGTTTAGAAGAAGAAGATTGCCTGAATTGAAGCTAATAGCGATAAGTTAGCAGTTAAGAACTGTATTTTGTCATGTTTAAGTATTTTAGTTGGTAAAAGTGAAGCTAAATCATTCATTATAGTTAACCTGTGTTGTTAAATAAAGCTTGTTTTGATGAAAGCTTCCGAGTCTGTCAATACAATCACACCTGGAGTGAAACACTTTCTTGCCATGCTAATGCCAAATAGAAAAACTTTTGGGATCTCGTTGGGCTTCATAATATGCTTTAAAATAACAACAATAATAGTAGGAGGGATTATTATTTAAAAGGCGAAAAGCTGCAGCATGCTTCAGTGCAGAGGGACCTGGGAGTCCTTGTGCACGAGTTGCAAAAACCCAGTCTGCAGGTGCAGCAGGTGATCAAGAAGGCGAATGGAATGCTGGCCTTCATAGCGAGGGGGATAGAATATAAAAGCAGGGAGGTCTTGCTGCAACTGTACAGGGCACTGGTGAGGCCGCAGCTCGAGTACTGTGTGCAGTTTTGGTTGCCGCACTTGCACAAGGATATATTGGCCTTGGAGGGAGTGCAGAGGAGGTTCACTGGGCTGATACCGGAGATGAGCGGTTGGCCTATGAAGAGAGGCTAAATAGTCTGGGTCTGTACTCATTGGAGTTTAGAAGGATGGGGGGGATCTTATAGAGACATATAAGATAATCAAGGGGATGGATAGGGTAGAGGTAGAGAGATTCTTCCCGCTTATAAAGGATAGCAGGACTAGGGGACACAGCCTCAAGATAAAAGGGGGGCAGTTTAGATCGGAGTTGAGGAGGAACTTCTTCACTCAAAGGGTGGTGAATCTCTGGAATTGTCTGCCCATTGAAGTGGTGGAGGCTACCTCGCTGAATATATTTAAGTCATGGTAGATAGGTTTTTGACAGACAAGGGAATTAAGGGTGATGGGGAGAGAGCGGGAAAGTGGAATTGATCCACTTCAGATCAGCCATGATCTTATTGAATGGCGGGGCAGGCTTGAAGGGCTAGATGGCCTACTCCTGCTCCTATTTCTTATGTTCTTTGGGGTTTCTGCTCTGGTACCAGAACACAACAGCCCCTCAGTACAGCTTCAAAGAGCAGCCTCCATTATATAATAATTTGAAGATTTGGAGTGAATTTGAATCCACACTCAAGATCAGAGTAAAATTATGAAAGCTGAAATCTGATGACATTCTTTCCGTTGTCCAGCACTGTTTCTGTTTTTTTTTTGAAGCAATAACTTCCCAATTACCAACAGACACAAACTTTTTCCAAGTGTAAAGTATCCAGCATAAATGACCAAAGATGGTTCTCAGTTAATGGTGATAATGCCGGAAGTATTTGAATCCTGGGTACATTGCCAAGGTTTATATTGCTCCCCATGTTATCGGTGAATTTCAGATCACTTTAGCAAAGATCTTGACTGTTGGCTAAATGGCCAACTTGTGTGCCACAAACCTGAATGGTTTCCTTTTGTTTTAAAAGCTTTCATAGACCTTTAAGACATCAAGGATGTCCTGGTAGCTAGCTTGCTTTAAGCACCGTGATGATGACAAGAAAACGGATAACCTGCGAGTCTTCCCTCTGTGTGCAGCTAAAGTTTGTGAATGCCCATGAGCTGAGTGTTGAGCTTTTTTGTGCAGATAGGGAGACATATTTCTACACGAAAATGGCGGGCGTCTTTTTATGCATTCTGTACGAACCCTGCTTGAACTTTACAGTTCAGCTACAGAGCCATTCTGTGAGACACAAATCAAATCAATTTAGCATAATTGTTCCAATGGTAGCGAAGTGACATTTCCCTGTGACAACACACTACCTGTTGTTTGTGATGAATGTATGTTTCGTCTGAGGAAGCATTGAATGCAGTCTTAAGCTTGCTTGCATAAAGTTGATGTTGGATGGAAATTAGAAGAGATTAATTTAACTTTCTTTTAACTTTACGTCACTGATTTAAATTTACCCATCTTCCTGAATCCTAATTATCCTGAAGTCTCAGGAAACTAGGAGCGTAGCTGAAAATATTCCTTCTCTACATTCTGTCTTTGGGGACAGTGGCAGTCCACCAAACCCAGTCTCTCGTGAGAAGGAGATGAAATATAGGGATGGCAACTTTGATTTTTTTATCCATCTCAACTGATGAGCAGTGAAGGCTATTGAGCCACACACAGCTCCTCAACTATCCATTACCAGTTGATAAGCACCTTGTGATGATCTGCTAAGCTGAGCAACTTGCTGGAGAAAACCTGCTAAGACACCAGCTTGCCAACATCTTTGTTACCTGCATCCTATCTTACATAAGTTCCAACATATCTTTCATCCCATTTCAAATTCCTTGCCTAGCTCCACATTTCCCAGCGCAGCCTCAATGTTTAAGCAATTGTAATCTGAGACCCCTTCCACCATCCCCCATTCCACCTCACCCTCCTTTCAGACATTGCTGTCCCTGTACTAGAAGAGGTTTTCATTGATGGTGAGACATTCTATCTACTCTTGAAAAACTAACAAACGTCTTGAAACATTGAGGTCAATTTTTAATAGCTCCACAAAATATATACGACATGCAGTATAAAACATACTTAAAACAGCTACACAATGGACAAAATAGATTGGGTCCCTGACATTCCTGTATGCTGGATGGGCAACACAATGCTTAGCACTGCTGCCTCACAGCACCAGGGACCCAGGTTCAATTCTGGCCTTAGTTGACTGTCTTCGTGGGGTTTGCACTCCAGTGCTCCGGTTTCCTCCTGCAATCCGAAGATGTGCAGATTGGCTATGGCCAATCCACCTAATGAGCGGGGATAGAGGATAGATATTCTGAGTTAATGGTGATAATGCTGGAAATATTTGAATCCAGGATACGTTGCCAAGGTTTATATTGCTCCCCACATTATCGGTGATTTTCAGATCCCTTTAACAAAGATCTTGACTGTTGGCTAAATTGCCAACTTCTGTGCCATTTCTGAATGGTTTCCTTTCCTTTTAAAGGTAGACCCTTTTAAACAGCAAGGATGTCCTGGTAGCTAGCTTGCTTTAAATACTGTGATGATGAAAAGTGCTCTTTTTGAAGGTCACGCAGACTTGATGGGCCGAATAACTGTCTCCTGCCCTGTAGGGACTTCTGAACTCACGATTAAATCCGATAGAACACTGAACTTTCCAATTCACTATATAGCTACAGTTCACCACTTTGACACCTTTCTTACACCTGTTCTGTGACTAGCGCTGTTTCTTCTACTTTACGTAATTGGACCAAATGTTGCCTGCCTACATTTATCTCAGTGAGAAATAAGAGCAGAAGTGGACCATTTGGTATTCCTAGCCTGCTCTGACATTCATTTCTGATCATGGGTGATCTGATCCTCGTTGCATTTAATCGCTGCTTATCCATGAACTTTTGTCAACCATAAATACTTTGTCATCTCTCAATTAATTATATAAATTGAGTAATTTTCTATTTATTTAAATGGGTGAAAATATCTTATTCAGCATTTTCTGGGGCTCCTTATCTTGGCTGATTTGACAGATTGCTCTAATTTTGATGTTATCAGTTCTGTTCTCAAGTTTCATACTGTAATGAAGAATAGGTGATTGCTGCTCTCTTGCACATTAAGGGGAGATAGTGGTGCTGTCACAAGCGTTCTAGAAGTCTGGACTCATGTTCTGAGGTCATTTTTCTTCAATTGAAGACTCCATTCTCAAAGTTACAAAGTCAGTGCTCAAGAGTGACCATGCAAAAACACATCCATTTCTTGCTTGCTCCAAAAACCAAATTCAAATTCCAGTTGAATTCAATTCAAGGCCCCCACAGGGGAGACAAACAAGATCCAAGCTGACAAAATAAGACGTTGCACCCATCTTGGGCTTTATCTGACACATGGAGATTTTCTGGCTTTGCTCAACCCAAAAAACCAAAAAATCCCACCTGAGATTGTCAAACTTTTTAAATTTTTGAGTTTTTTTCATCTTTCCTGCCACTTAGTTGAGCAGTTTGTATAACTGAAGGTTATAGAGTACAAAAGCAAGGAGGTAATGTGGAAGTTGCCATGAATTGTTTCATTCTTTGCAATCTCAGTGGATAATACTGTTGCCAGACTCTTTCAGCAGCAAGATGTTGGTGCGCATTTGGTGGTGGTGGTGAGTAACTATTTTAAATTAAATTGTCGAGAGACTTAAAATCATCATCTGATGTCAAATCGTTCACATTCACATCCTGTTCTAGGAACATTATTTTACAGTGTGAATTCCACAGAGCCATGAGAAACCCCATACACTGCTCCCCATACAATATCGCAAATTATTTTTAGAACATGTTTTTTTTTCTCCCACAATTGGTTCACTTGCAGACTTGCAAATCGACTTTGAATTCCGCTCTCCATACTGTTGTGTCTTTCACTTTGTGAGGCTCAGCATTGCTAGATGTTGTTGATAAAGAATGAGTCGTGGAAGATTGTTGGGTGGAGTTGTTCCCAATGCGAGCCTTGCAGAATGGTATCTCGAATTGGCTTTGGATTGCAGTGTGACTGAGCAGTGAAGCATGCATTGCCCGAGTGTTTACTCGCTTGCCAACATCTTGAACTGTGAAGTTTGTTCTCGATGAAATGGTTCTTACTCATCTCGAGAAAAAAATGAACCGGTTTTATGCTTTAAATTGTGCTCATTAGGTTTATTATTTAATTGAAGAGGGTGTCTCATCACCAGCACGTCAAGCTGTCCCAAGCAAATTCAAACCTCATTCTTGTTTTCAAATCCTGACATGGTCTTGCCCTCTCCCTCTCTCTGTAACTGCTCCAACCAAACAACAATTATTGAGATATCTGTGCTTCTCCAATTCTGACATCTTGCAGAAATCTGACTTGAATCACTCCCCTCTCCGATCCCTCACCCCCCCCCAATGGCAGCCGTGCCTACAGCTGCCTAGATCCTCAACTTCGATTTCTTTCTTAAAAGTCTCTGCCTCTCTAACTCTCCTCCTTTCAGTCACTGCTTCAAAGTTACCTCTTTGACCAAACGTTTGGTCTTCTGTTCTCATACTTCCTTCCACAACTTGATGTCAACGTTTCTCGCAAGTGCTCCAGTGGAGCACCTGAGCACTTGTCAGAACTTGAACTTCCAATATAAATACATAAATCTTACTGGTTATATTTCTAGTCAACTTGTAGCAAACGCTAATGATCAGCAAGGTAACCCAGAAGTCAGTTCCATCTTATAGAAACATATAAGACTTTGAAGGGAATAGATAAAATAGAAGCAGGGATGTTGTTTCCACTGGCAGATGAAACTAGAAATAGGGGGCATGGCCTCAAAATAAGATGGAGCAGATTTAGGATTGAGTTGAGAAGGAACTTCTTCACTCAGAGTTGTGAATCTGTGGAATTCCCTGCCCCAGTGAAGCAGTTGAGGCTACCTTGTTGAACGTTTAGAAGGCAAGGATAGTTACATTTTTGAACAGGAAAGGAATTGAGGTGAGTGGCAGCGAAGTGGAGCTAAGTCCATGAAAAGATCAGCCATGATCTTACTGAATGGTGGAGCAGGCTCAAGGGGCCAGATGGCCAACTCCTGCTCCTAATTCTTATGTTCTTTTCTCCATATTGCCAGTTCACTGAGAAATTCCATGAATTCTTGAGAGATTAGATTTCTATTCATACTTGCCAATCTCTGTCTTACTGAATTTGTTAAACTTGTAGCATTGTAACTCTTTGGACAATCACATCATTTTCAACTTGATAATCAAGTTACTTTGAGTGGATGATCCCCATTTCAAACAGAAGAGTCATCATGAAGTGATTGACATATTTGGAGCCTTGACTTTGAATCCAGACAAGAGAGTGAAAGACTTCACAGTAAATTTGGAGGACTCCAGCTTGCTGCTGATACCGACCTCAAATCTGTGGTTAGACTGGACTGTGATCAACTCTTGAGTATGTTCCCTTGATTGACTGTCAGGTAACCCTGACTCTCGAAGGAAATGCCGGGCAACTTCTCATGAAATAAGAATGAGATGACATCGTTTGCTGAAATGAGCAAATTTACTGCTTTGCTAAGGCTGTGCTGACCAGCAGAAAGGCATGCCTGAGATACCATTTCATAAATTTTTGTTTGGTTTAAGCAGCGCAGAATCATGCACATGGAGAGTTAACATCCTTGGGAGCTTGGATGACTAGCTTGACCCCTGTGGGTCTGCAAAATTTGAAGAATGACTTTATTTTACAATTATTAGCACATTTCGTTCAGACATTGAACTTGTACATGTTGGTTGTCATGAACAGTCATGTAATGATGCAAAACAGGCCAAAAAATGTGAATTGTTTGTGAATAACTCTGGGTTGCATTGGAGGGCAATGATGAGTTGTCAATCCCTGACTGGTTTCATGTGGCATTTAATTCAACACTGCCATGTCATCAGTCTCATATATGATGCACTCAAATTACTCTCTATACATTTTATGGCTTGAAAACTCTGTCAGCCCATTTGATTTCAAACTCTGGGACAAGACTCAGCTTCAAGGAATGGAATTTAGGGAAGAACTTTTCAAACGAGGACGGGTAAGGGATTTTCAGGAGGTTGTCATTTTTCTGCAACCTTGTAAACATTTTGTTGATTTGGTACTATTTTCCTGTTGGAGTATGTGATGTCTCAGAGAGCGCTTCCAGGAATCCTTCAAGATTTGCAGAATAAATGGAGGGGGAGTGAAGCCTGTCATTCTTTGCTAGGGCTTGTCCACTGACCAGCCCCTTTTCCTGCCACATACCACAATCACAAGGATTACCACTTGGCAAGGAATTGAAGGAACATTCACTGAACTCTCATTCTCCTCCTCTCCCGCTAATTGTGTATTCCCATAAATGCCACTGTCCTGGGTATGATGTGATCCATTTATTCACTCATGGGCTAAGTTATCTTAGCATGCTGCAGACCTGATACATCATTAAGTTCTGACAATCTGGTTCCTGCCATAAGTCAGTGGTTACATTTGCATTCTTGTCATTTCCAAGGCATTTACAAGCCAGGATGTGAAGTCACAGATGGTACAGATTCTCAAAATACTGCAATGCTGTGTGTCTGAGAGAAACGTGCTGCGCAATTTAGTCATCAACCTTGGATGTTTCTGCACTAGCAAAAATGACCAGAATTCAGTAATCAGGCAACTTTTTAATTACATGTAAAGGAGTGTGTCTTGCTATGTGTATGTGTGCACGCTGGGGTGAGGGGTATAGTGAGATGCAGGAAGGGTGTGGTTATTGTGTTTCTGGGCTTGAAAAGCTATTCAATAAAATGTTACAAAATTTGCAACCATGGGATTGAAGAGAAGGTTGAAATGTGGATACAAAACTGGTTGAGATAGAAAGCAGAGAGTGGCATGTAGCTCGTTACACACTAAAAAAAGAATCTGCAGCAACTTTGGAAAGGGAGTTGGATGCCTTTTGAAAGAGAAAGATCTGCAGTGATGGAGGGAATGAGCAAGATAAGTGCATAGACCTTTTGAAGTTCAGCGCAGGTCTGATGGCATGACCTGCTACAGGTGGGACCTGGGACCATTATTACCTGAATTGCCAGTTTATTGTGAAGGTTGCTGCCGGGACACTGTTGCCCTTGGGCAGTGTAAAAGCTTATTTCCGTTTGTTGTGATGGGGATTTAATTCCCATATTCATACTTAGTGAAGACGCTGAGTTTCAAGTCCACAATTTGCACCTTGACAACATGCTGGAAGGGCTGTGGCAGAACTTGAGGGCCAATATCCTTGCTTGTTTCACAGCTTTTGATTAAGTGAAATTCCTTCTTAAATAAAAAGGTTGTGTCATATTTATCAGTTATTTGCTGGGGATGTGGGGGCTGTGCTGAGATTTGGAGGTGAGGTTCTTTGTGTCTGCCTATTTTTTTGTGAAAGCCAGTGATTTCGTTCTGCATTGCATATTCACCCCTCCCCTCGCTTGATGGATGAGATATAATGTTGAAACCTTCGACAATTTGTCATCATTTCAAGCAGAAATGATTTTTTTCTCCCATTTGCAGCGTTACGAATGATAATTTGGTGCTAAATAGGGAATGTGAGATTGAAGAACTAGGTATTCTCAAGACATTTCCCAATGCAGTCATTTATAAATAGCCATGATTACACTAACTGCTGATATTATATTGGCATTTACATCATTGCACTAAATCTGTATTCCTTCTGCATTGCTGAGTCTGTTTACACGGAGTAGGCTGTCGTAGTTTCTGTTCCGTTTCAGAGCAGTAAAGCCTGGCTGCGGAATACTAATTCCCATCCTCCTCCCCTTCAGCGCAGCCATGCTGTGCTGTTAAATAATTGAAAAGCGCACTGCCAACAGGGCTACACCAACTCCCATCTTCTTTGTGAACCAGGATATGAAAATCCTTTGCTTTTACTGAGCTGTTTGTGGCAAATGTTCCTCAGCACTTTGATGGGCCATTAGGAGGTTTGATGGTGTGCAAGTTTCTTCTGACCTTGGCCCATTTGAAGGGCAAATTGGAAGGCGTTCTGACAGGAATACGTGCATCATCTGTTATCATTTTGGGAATGAGACCGTGTCCATGGAAACGAGAATGTGAATAGTATTTTTTATTGCTTGGTTTTAAGCTGACAGGCACAAAGTGGAGAAAAAAACACAAGCTCGTCTCAAAGTGTTAACCGTGCCTCTGTGGGGAGCCCTCCTGCTTCCCAATTAGAAGGTTGTGAGTTCAAGTCTCACTCCAGAATCTTGAGCATAAAATTCAGCGAAATCATAGCTGAACTTGTGCATCAATTTCACTTTCTTGCTCATTCCCACATCCATTTATTCCGTTTGTGCGCAAAATCTATCAATCTTGGTCTTGTATATGCTGATCAATTGAACACCTACACTCCTCTGCAGAGATAGTGCTGTACTTGTCACTGGACTAGTCATCCAGAGGCCCAGGATACTGCTTTTGGGGGCATGCATTCAAATTCCACCATGGCAGTTGCTCAATTAATAAACCTGGAATATAAAAGCTGGTGACCCTGAAACAATCATTAATTGCCACAATATCTCATCTGGTTCACTAATGTCCTTTAGGGAAGGAAATCTGCCATCCTTACCTGAACAAGCCATGCAGTTCAAGGGCAATTAGGTATGGGCAATAAATGCTGGCGTTGTCAGCGGCACCCACATCCCATGAAAGAATTTTTTAAAAGTTCAGCTGGACAGTGTGTCACTTTGAGTGGTTTGAACTGCATTGTCCAAAGATCAGTTGTTATGCTTCCGGAACCACTCAGGTCCATCTTTGTGAGAAAGGAAAAAAGCAATATGGCAGAAAGGTTCAGCTTCAGTTGCATATTTGGTCAAAGCTGCTGGTTTTCCACTATCTGTGTGCCTTTTGTTTGTTGGCGATTTCATGGTGTGAACGTACCCTTCACTGCCCACTGTTGTTTGGAATTTAGGTTAGTTAGGTCCAGGAATAATAAATTAACCGTAACAGAGTGCAGTACTATTTACAACTTTCAGAAACGTTTGAAAAGCACTGTTGACTTTTGTCTCAGGACGGTTGGAATTCAGTAGTCATGAAGTGCTTCATTTAGATAGTGCCTCAGCAAGATCCCACCTGGAGCACTCCATCCATTTTGCACACTAATCTTGACAAATGTGTTGACCTTGGAAGGGGTGTATTGAAGATGGACCAGAATTGGTCCAGGGCATAAAATGTTAAATTGTGGAAAACAGATCGCATGAACTCAACCTGTATTCACTTGAAACTTAGATGGTTGAGGGGTGTTAAAATAGACGTGTTCAAAATATCAAGTTTTTATTTGAATCAGGATGATACAAAGAAGCTCTTTCCTCTGGCAAGGCAATCCACACAAAGATGATCTTCTCTTAAAATGAGAACTGAATCATTTAGGAACTAAATAAGATGCACATTTCAAACACAAAAGTCGTGAAAATCTGAAATATTGTGGACGCTGAAGTAATTGAAATTTTCAAGGCTGAGATCGATAGAACTTTGCTGGTTCAAGTATCAAGGGATCTGAAGCAATGGCAGGTTTGCAGAGTTGTGATATAAATTGGACATAATTCGTTAGAAAGGGGAAGCATGTTTGAGGGCTGAATGTTACTATTGCTTTTGTGGTAAGTTTGGAAAACATCACCCAGTCAGGAAGATAGTATCATTTATAATTCTGTCATGCATTTTGACAGACTACTGGAATCTACAGTAAGTCTGCAACAAACCAGATATTGAGTTTTTAAAGCCATATTTGAGAACCAGCAGAAGTATTAGCACAATAAATGACCATGAAATTGTTAGGGCCAAGATCACACAGGCTTTTCAAACTTGGACTTATTTTCATGAAGGGCCTCCTCCATTTTGTGTGACAAGAATCAATAGTATTTTTTCTTCAGTAAGTGACAAAGCCTTGTGAGTGTGTGTGGATTGTTCATAAGTCTGATGTTTCAATTACCGGAACTTAACGGAAAATTACTTTTATTTTTTTAGTTCGTCTCCATGACAGCATATCAGAAGAAGGATTTCACTACCTCGTATTTGACTTGTGAGTACTAATTATGAAAATAATTAATGAAAATAATTATGAAAATAATTCTTATTGGAAATAGCAACACATCAATTACAATCCTCAAATATGTGGGTTTTGCCTATTTTATCCTTGGAATCTTGGAAAGAGACTCATTCGGAGACAGGGGACCTGAAAGAGGGAGGAGTGTGGGAGACTGGGTATCTGAGAGGCAGGATGGAAAACCAGGGAAAAAAAGAGAGGGCTATGTGAGAGACTGGTAGCATGAGTAGTCGATGTCACCTTTTCTCACGTTTCGAGGATAAATCACAACAGTCCATACTGCCTTCGAAACATGATTGTGCTTGATTGTAGAAGATGGCTTTTAAAGTAGTGATTGATGTTCATGTCAGAGGTCTGTGTTCCCAGAAGAATTAGTTGGAGTATTCAACCTTCCATAACTTCACAACATGGCAGATGTGATCTGCTGCCTAGAATTTCAAAATGCAGAGCCGAAATGGAATCACTGCTGATGAGCCTTTATCCAGCAATCTGTGGTGCCCCAATTTAGATTTGTGACCAGTTGCACCCTTAAATGGGTTTGCGCAAAAAAGGAAAATCCAGAAGAATCAGACTAAAGGACCTTCTGTAGGCGAGGTTATCCACATGTGGTGATGGAGGGAGAGTGGGGGGGGGGAGGGTGGAAATTTACATTTTGGGAGCTTAACACTACCTAAATGTTTCTGCTGAAGTACCTTTGTGATTTCCAGGCTGTTAATACAGTTTGTCTGTTAATATAATTGTGCACATATCCTATGTTTTTTTTGCTCAAGAAGTCTAACTTATCCAGCACTATTTATCATCACTTGATGTCAATTTCAAGTTTTGAGATGATCCAAACTAAAGTAAACACTGCAGTATAAGGGTATAATTATGTCAGTCCCTAGATAACTGTTAGAAACTGAAGGAACATTTTTGTGCAAGGTTGGAGAATTTCCACTGAAATTGAGTTTCAGTGAAATGGAGTTTTTAAAGATATCTCATTGTGTCTTAGGATTCTCTTTCTATTCAGTGCCTGCACCCCCATCATAGTCTTCATGTGGAAAATACCACAGATAAATAAAGGAACTTTCTGTGTTTTAAGTCTGTATGTAGCATCCTGTGGTGATTTAAGGTTGGGCTGCATCATTCTAATTGCCTATCTTCAATTATTTCAGCAGTTGGAGAGTGGGAATAAAATTGTGTTTTTTTTTCCCCAAGATGTTCCCACCGTCAGAATCAGTTTGTCTCCAGATGCATTATCGGTTAACAACATTTCTTTGACACTGCACCAGAAATGAGGTGAAGGCCTGGCTTCACCTTCTTTGTGAAGAGTACTACCTGGAACAAGCTGTCCCATTTTCCCACGTTGGGGTCAGATACCTCCCACACAAAAATCCAAAATGGAAATTTGAACAGCAGTCCTTGTTTCCACTTTATTGTTTTGTAACTTGGTTGTTGTTACAGCAACAGTTAGAACAATCGAGAGTTCTTATTCTTGTTGGGATTTTTCCATGAACCAGATCCTTGGGCTGGAATCTTCCATCTGTTTACACTGGCGGGATCCTCTGGTCCCGCTGCAGTGAAAGGAGATTTGGCTGAACGCCGAATTCTCCATACTCACTTGCAGCAGCTTAGTCAAGTTATCGTTGTTCTCAGTTATCTTTGTGTTCATCATTCATTTGAGTACAGGTGCAATGATCCCACTGCCTTTGTAAACTGACTGAGCCTGAGTGATCCCAAGGCATTTAACTAAGGCCTGTAAACATTTCTATGTTAGAAGTTCCAGAAAATAATTTTCCATTTTAATTCTGCTGCTTTGTTCTGCTTGAATTTTGTGGGTTTGGAAAATGCTCTTCCTGAATGCTAAGCAATAGGCAAATCTACACCTTGATAGTTGAAAATAGATGGGGATGCAGCTTTAAGCTTTAGTATGTTCCATGCCAGCTGTGTGGCTGCAGAAACCTTTTCAAAACATCTCATTCAAGAATCATCATTTGCACAGCTCAGATCCAAATCCCACTGCAGACTTGAGTTTATAAACTAGGCTGACAGGTCAGTCCAGTACTGAGAGAGCAGCATATTGTTGGAAGCATTGTCCTTCATGTGACATATTTGCATAATAAGTTTCCAGGAGCTCATCATTCAAAGTCTCTTCACCCTGATCCTGTATCAATCCAGAATGTAAATAAAAAATAGATTAACTGTTCATGAAGCCATGGCTGGGGTAAATAGTTGTTACATGTAACGGGAGGTGCAGTGGATATCTCAATACAATTTCTTCTAATTTCAGCACAATGACTGCAGACTATTTTTAAAAGACAAAGACTATTATTTTACATTGCTCAGGTGAGCACTCGTTCAACTCAGAAGCAAGTGAGTTGTGCGAAAAAACATCACGCACGTGTCCTGTGTCAGCATGCACTCGTGGAATATTTCAGTCATCTGGCGTGCTGGAGAGTTGGAAGTGCGCCCGCCAACAATCAAGCAAACAGTTTGCCCATTAAGGGGACAAATAGATGGCAGTTTTACACAGTCCATCTGCTTTTACAGTGGTCTTTATGTTTAAGCTCAATTTTGGGTGGACAAACACTCCAGTCTGAAATAAAATTTAAAAAGCTGTCTGGAGACTGAGGGTTGCGTTTGAATGTGCTGCCAAAATGCTTTGAATAGTTTTCCATTGCAATTTAGTTATCCAGGTCTGCAGTTCCCTGAGACAACTCCGACTGATGCAGCTGTCCCACTGAGGGAGCAGATTAGCAGCACTAGCTCACACCCTCCCCTTTCTGTACGCCTGACCTTCCCAGCACATGTTTCACACTGGTTGACCATTAATTGCCCAGCCAGCATGAAATTGCATCCTGGGGTTGAGAGCAGCCAGAAGCGTTGCCTCCACTTCCCAAATTGTGGCCTCTCCCAACGCTGTGCTCCCTGAGTTGTGGCGCCTCCCACCGCTTTGCTCGCTGAACTATGGCCTTTCCTGCCCTTGTTCCCTGACTTCTGACCTCTGCCCCGCCTGTCCCTGAGTTGTGACCTTTGCCCTGCCTGTCCATGAGTTGTCACCTCTGCCCTCCCAGCTCCCTGAGTTGTCACCTCTGCCCTCCCTGCTCCCCGAGTTGTCACCTCTGCCCTCCCTGCTCCCCGAGTTGTCACCTCTGCCCTCCCTGCTCCCCGAGTTGTCACCTCTGCCCTCCCTGCTCCCCGAGTTGTCACCTCTGCCCTCCCTGCTCCCCGAGTTGTCACCTCTGCCCTCCCTGCTCCCCGAGTTGTCACCTCTGCCCTCCCTGCTCCCCGAGTTGTCACCTCTGCCCTCCCTGCTCCCCGAGTTGCCATCTCTGCCCTCCCTGCTCCCCGAGTTGCCACCTCTGCCCTCCCGGCTCCCCGAGTTGTCACCTCTGCCCTCCCGGCTCCCCGAGTTGTCACCTCTGCCCTCCCTGCTCCCCGAGTTGTCACCTCTGCCCTCCCTGCTCCCCGAGTTGTCACCTCTGCCCTCCCTGCTCCCCGAGTTGTCACCTCTGCCCTCCCTGCTCCCCGAGTTGTCACCTCTGCCCTCCCTGCTCCCCGAGTTGTCACCTCTGCCCTCCCTGCTCCCCGAGTTGCCATCTCTGCCCTCCCTGCTCCCCGAGTTGCCACCTCTGCCCTCCCTGCTCCCCGAGTTGCCACCTCTGCCCTCCCGGCTCCCCGAGTTGCCACCTCTGCCCTCCCGGCTCCCCGAGTTGCCACCTCTGCCCTCCCGGCTCCCCGAGTTGCCACCTCTGCCCTCCCGGCTCCCCGAGTTGCCACCTCTGCCCTCCCGGCTCCCCGAGTTGCCACCTCTGCCCTCCCGGCTCCCCGAGTTGCCACCTCTGCCCTCCCGGCTCCCCGAGTTGCCACCTCTGCCCTCCCGGCTCCCCGAGTTGCCACCTCTGCCCTCCCGGCTCCCCGAGTTGCCACCTCTGCCCTCCCTGCCCCCCGAGTTGCCACCTCTGCCCTCCCTGCCCCCCGAGTTGCCACCTCTGCCCTCCCTGCCCCCCGAGTTGTCACCTCTGCCCTCCCTGCCCCCCGAGTTGTCACCTCTGCCCTCCCTGCCCCCCGAGTTGTCACCTCTGCCCTCCCTGCCCCCCGAGTTGTCACCTCTGCCCTCCCTGCCCCCCGAGTTGTCACCTCTGCCCTCCCTGCCCCCCGAGTTGTGGCTTTCTTCGATCCTCACTCGCCCTCTTGCTACTTCACTCTTGTGGACCATTTTCAGATCCCAATCTGATTCAAAGCTAGAGCTCCAATGTTGAGGAAGTGAGAATCCTGATGGTGTAGAGGGGCTGAACTGCTTCCCTGGCTCGTGAGAAGAGCAGAGGCACGGGAACAATTTTAACAACATTAAAATGGGCTTTCAAAAACTCAGTTAGATTACAGGCTCGCATGATGGCACGGTGGTTAGCATTGCTGCCTCTCAGCGCCAGGGACCCGGGTTCAGTTCTGGCCTCGGGTCACTGTCTGTGTGGAGTTCGCACGTTCTCCCTGTTCCTCCCACAGTCCAAAGGTGTGCGGGTTAGGTGAATTGGCCGTGCTAAATCGCCCCTGAGTGTCAGGGGGATAAGCTTAGGTAAATGCATGGGGTTGTGGGGATAGAGCTCGGGTGAATTGTGGTCAGTGTAAACTTGACCGGCTGATTGGTGACCTCCTGCACTGTAGGGATTCTATGATGGATTCTATGATAGGCCCCATTAATCTGCCGATGTTGCAGTGAGACTACGTTAAACAAGGCCTTATGGTAAAGAAAGGTCTCCTGACTGAAAAAGTATGATAATTGATGTTCCCAAAATTCATAGTTGGAATCAAATTACAAATGGGAAAGAGAAAAAAGATTATTCAAAATGGGAAGCTTCCAATTGGTGGATTGTTGGTCATAGCATGTGTCATTTGGAAATTCACATTTAAATTGTCATTCAAGCTGGAAACTATTTTCAGAGTTGCTCAATCTAAGGTATGCTTGCACCTTGCGTGACAAATTCCACTGCTACTAATGATGGATACAGCCTGGGCAATAACTGACAGCAACAGCTTTCAATTTGATGTGGTTGTTACCTGCCAGAATGCAGAAACCAGGTCTTCAGGAATTTGCTGTTTTGTCAGGAGTTCACCCCTTACGGTGTTACTGTGTGCACGCACAGGGTGAGTGGCCTGTATGCACTGCTGCGAGAAGTAGGGGTTTTTCGAGCTTTTCACCTGTGACACGGTATTTGAATATAGGTCTGATATAAACTCCTGTCTTTAAATACTCCTTGCTATAGTTCAGTCCTCTGGACAATTATGTTCTGATTTCCAATGTATGACATCCACATAACATGTTTGAAGGATGAGCCATATTGATAAATCTGAAAGCTGCTGTGCCTATACTATAATGAATTTATGTTAATTAAGGTCAGGGATGGCAGGTAGTAATGCAGGAAATAATCATCAGCCAGCCCTTCCCTGTAGTTGCAGGTAAGGTTGCAGACCGAATTTTTGAAAGAAACACGGATTGATTCTGCCTGTTGAGTTTGTTTTGGCAGAGGGTCAGATAGGAGGAGTTGCTTTCTGTGCAGAATATAAAGCATCAGGCAGATACACAATCACAAGCTTGCACAGACCCACAAATCTACATCCTTCCCCAACATGCACGCGCGCACACACACACACACACACACACACACATATGAGTACACTTTATAGATGTCTAACTATTTTTACTTTGCATCCACCACTCTAAGTAGGAATGTTGTGCCCAAGAATGGGCTTACAAATAAATATTGAGTCTCACCCATTATTGACCTGGCGAATCAACAGTAACTTTTTTATACCTGGCATTGGTTGCACTGTGTAACCGTGCTTTTTATGCCTGCATCTGACCCGGGCCAATACATGAACTGTGAACGAATATTTTCATCTTGGATGTCTCTGGATTGTTCCTCCAACAGAAATAACCTGCCAGGCATGGGGACAGCAGCCCTGGCTCCCCACAGGAAAATAGCAATTTCGCAGTTCAATTCATCCTTTCCTATTTTAAAGTGTTTTACTTGTTCAGACATTCAATTATAACATCACCATAAAGAACCATATGCTTAACTCTGGGCAATATTGGATCCTTCTGTCTAGTATTTGATCTGTTTCAATGACACTGATAGTGTGCCGAGGAAATTCAAGGCAAGGATAATCTCTTGAGGCACTGGCAGGGCCAGCATACTTTCTGGTAGTGGGAGATGGTTCAAGGCTTCTGCATTTGATATTGTGTTCCTGACAAAAGGTATATTCATAAACAACCAATAAGAGATGCTACTGGGGGGGTGGCTTTTCTTCTCTAAACAAGCCTAGGAAGTGTGTCGGATCAGTAATTACGGTGAAATACCATCTGTAAACATATTGGTGGAATATCTTTATCCCAGATATGCTGGCCAACTCCTCTTGATCCCTGAGTATGCCTTTTCTACATTCGTTAGCATCCTTGAAGCACAGCCAGTGAGTCTTTCGAATTCGTCATTCATTTTATGTGACAGAACTGCTCCAATTCCATAAAGAGATGCATCACAAGTGTGAATGATTTCATTTGAAGAATTGAAATGGACTAAAGTGCAGGATGCAGGGCTTGTCTCATTTGTCCAAAGGCTTTGTTTTGCTGTGTCTTCCAGTACCATTTTTAATAATGCACATAAAGGTGTAAGTGTCTAAAACAAGTTGGGAATCAACCTTCTATAATAATTTACCATTCCAGGAAAAGATTTTAACTCTGACACATTCTTTGGGGCTGATGCTTTTTTAATGACCTTAACTTTATCTTCCATCGGGTGCAACCCTTGTGCATCTACTCCAAAATCGAAGCAAATCATCTTGTTTGCCTTAAAGGTGCTTTTCTCTCTCTTTCTTAATCTTATTCCTACTTCCTGGAATCTTCTCAAAAATAATCTTCTCTAAGTTGGTTAGATACTCCAGTTCCGTGGCTCCTAAATTGGCACATCATCCAACCAGTATCTCAGGTAAATCTAGTAACAGGCTCTCCAATGTGCATTTGAAGATTGCACAAGCCGATGAGACTCCAAGTGACAGTTTGTTGAGCTGCCAAAGGCTATATGTTCAAAGTAATGAAATCCCTGAATGCGTCACAGCTCTTGGTATGGATGACTGATGTCTAACTTTGTGTAAATTAGACCTCCAGTTAGTTTGGTGCACAGGTCCTCCAGTTTTGCTACCTGATTCACCGTTGATAATACTCAAATCTTCTAACTGTCAAAGTTGGTTCTCCACCTTCTCATGTAGTGAATAGGCCATGGATCTTGCTCTGTAGAGTTTTAGTGTAGTATCCAGATGTACATAAATTTTGGCTTTCAAGCCATGTACGTAAGAACATAAGAACGTAAGAAATAGGAGCAGGAGTAGGCCATCTAGCCCTTCGAGCCTGCCCCGCCATTCAATAAGATCATGGCTGATCTGAAGTGGATCAGTTCTACTTTCCCGCTCTCTCTCCATAACCCTTAATTCCCTTATCTGTCAAAAACCTATCTACCGTGACTTAAGTATATTTAGCGAGGTAGCCTCCACCAATTCAACGGGCAGAGAATTCCAGAGATTCACCACCCTTTGAGTGAAGAAGTTCCTCCTCAACTCTATTCTAAACTGCCCCCCGCCCCCTTAACTTGAGGTTGTGCCCTCTAGTCCTGCTATCCTTTCTCAGCAGGAAGAATCTCTCTACCTCTACCCTATCTATCCCTTTCATTATCTTATACGTCTCTATAAGATCCCCCCTCATCCTTCTAAACTCCAACGAGTACAGACCCAGTCTATTTAGTCTCTCTTCGGAGTCCAACCCCCTCATCTCCGGTATCAGCCTAGTGAACCTCCTCTGCACTCCCTCCAAGGCCAAAATATCCTTGTGCAAGTGCGGCAACCAAAACTGCACACAGTACTCGAGCTGCGGCCTCACCAGTGCCCTGTACAGTTGCAGCAAGACCTCCCTGCTTTTATATTCTATCCCCCTCGCTATGAAGGCCAGCATTCCATTCGCCTTCTTGATCACCTGCTGCACCTGCAGAATGGATTTTTGCGACTCATGCGCAAGGACCCCCAGGTCTCTCTGCACCGTAGCACGCTGCAGCTTTTCACCCTTTAAATAGTAATTCCTCCTACTATTATTTCTGCCAAAGTGGATAACCTCACACTTGCTAACATTGTACTCCATCTGCCAGGTCCTCGTCCACTCGCTCAGCCTATCCAGATCCTTCTGCAGACTTTCCACACCCTCCGCGCAATTTGCTTTTCCACTCATCTTTGTGTCATCAGCAAATTTCGTCACCCTACACTTAGCCCCCTCCTCCAGATCATCTATATAAATGGTAAACAGTTGAGGCCCCAGCACCGATCCCTGCGGCACTCCACTCGCCATCAACCGCCAATCAGAATAGCACCCATTGATACCAACTCTCTGCCTCCTATCAGACAACCAATCCTCTATCCATGCTCACACCTTACCCCAACTCCATGCACCCTAACCTTCTGAAGTAACCTCTTGTGAGGCACCTTATCAAACGCCTTTTGAAAGTCTAGAAACACCACATCCACCGGTTCCCCACTGTCTACCGCACTAGTCACATCCAATAAATTTGACAAACACGACTTCCCCTTAACGAATCCGTGCTGCGTCTGCTCTATCAAACTATTCCTTTCCAGGTGCCTTGCTGTTTCTTCTTTGATGACGGATTCAAGCATCTTTCCAACTACAAATGTTAAACTATCCGGCCGAGAATGCCGTGCCTTTTGTCTGCTACCTTTTTTAAACATTGGCGTAACATTAGCCGTTTTCCAATCTTCCAGCACTTCCCCGGAATCCAGCGAATTTCGGTAAATAATCAGTAAGGCATTCACTATCACCTCTGCCATTTCCTTCAGACCCTGGGATGTATTCCACCCGGTCCTGGGGACTTGTCCACCACCAGTCCCGTTAGTCTATCAAGCAGTACCTCTCGAGTGACAGTAATCGCATTCAGGCCCTCAACTCCTACCATCCTTCAATCTTTAATATCCGGCAAACAATTCACGTCCTCCTCCATGAAGACTAAGGCAAAAAACTTACTTAAGGCCTCAGCCATTTCCTCATCTCCCACCACTAAATCCCCCCTCTCATCCTCTAAGGGTCCAACATTCACTCTAGCCAGCCTCCTCCTCTTTATATATTTGTAAAAACTCTTACTGTCCTTTTTTATATTTAGTGCTAGTTTAGCTTCAGAGTCTATCCTTCCTTTATCAACTTCTTAGTCATTCTTTGTTGATTTTTAAACCTTTCCCAATCTTCTAATCGCCCTCTACTTTTAGCCACTCTGAACACATCAGCTTTCAATTTAATACTCTGCTTTATTTCCTTTGTTAACCACGGCTGGTTATCCCTTATCCTACATTCCTTCTTTACCATTGGAATTTTGCCAAGTTCTAATTGAAATGCCTCCTGGCATCTCCTAAAGATGTCATATCGATTTTGAGACTTGATTACCTGTAAAGACTTGCATTCAAACCAGTATTTTGTAAATTGAGTTTGTGTCTTTATATGCCCTGTTTGTGAAAAGAACTCCCCACTCACCTGATGAAGAGGCAGTGCTCCGAAAGCTGGTGGCTTTTGCTACCGAATAAACCTGTTGAACTTTAACCTGTGTTGTGAGACTTCTTACTGTGTTTACCTCACTCCAATGTCAGTATTGCCACACCATGGCTACTGCTATGAGCAGTTTCCCTCCAAACTTGGTGAACCTTGCCAGCTTGCATGCTTTTAAGTTCCACTGCATTTTTATTTCTGCACTTTTTATGGCAAGGGCAGTTTCTAACACCTTACTTCAGCTTCAGTCAACATTTTCTTTTGTATGACAGTGTTATTCACCCCACACACTCGCCGCTTTCTCAACATCTCATCTAGGGGTGTTCAAAAATTCACAGTGTTCAGCTGTTTGCCTCAACCTTGCCACGATAGCTGCTATCACGTCTCTGAGAGCTCTTGCCATCGAACTGAACTGATAGCTCTGCACAATCACCCAGGGCTTCAGGTGAAAGTGCCATATTTCTTCTTCAAAGGTTTTAGCCTCAGGGAAGTCAAGCTCCTTATCAACTTATGGGATTGGACACAGCTGACTGTTAATAGGTTCTCATCTGCGCCCACCTCCCCCCTTCTCCATTTCATTTGCTTTACAGAAGAATCATAGGGCTCAATCTTTTCAAATGAGAAGTATTTTGATAATTCTCTGACTGCTGAATAGACGTGTTTCTAACGATTTTTACATAAGGTCTGCCTTTCCATTCTCCATGGCAAATGGAAAATGCTCAATTGATCCTTGTCGCCAAGTATATATTTTGGAAAGTGGAGTAACTGAAGAACTAATAATGAACTGTTAAGGAATAAGTGTGTCCAGACAGTGAGCAAGATGCTACCGATGATTTTAATTCCAGAATTCCTGGCAGAGCCTGCACTCAGCTCCAGGATTTGCATGCTTTGGTGTGATTGGCCAAACTGGTAACATAACCCTCAAAAGCCTTGTCCTTAAAGGGGCTAACTACCACAATAATGTATTTTCATATGTTGATCTTTGAAAAACCAACTTTAACTCTGCACTGAATGCGACTTTATAGCTCTTTTGCTTTTGTTAGGATCATGTTAATTTTCGAGAGTTTTAATATATTCTGCCGTGGGATATATGGATTGGTGGCAAGGCTACTTGTTTCCCTCATTGCTCTTGGGAAGGTGGTGGTGAATTAAATGGTGTCACATTGGCAAATGGTTTGCAAAGCACTGCTTTAATCCTTTGCTTCAATTCGCATGTGCATAATCCAGCAAGGTCATTTTCTGTTGTTCGTGTGGACCTCCACAGTTACAGTTACCAACTGCATTGAAAGCTGAAATGCTGAGGTCACTTTGGTTCACTCTCTCAACGGGAATACGGAGTAAACAAAGGGAAGCCTTTCTACCCACTGCAAGTAAGTGGGATTGCTTCAAGTGGCCGAGAAGTATTTGCATTGACTACATATCGTTAAAAGTGCTTTCATTGGTTCGCACTACTGCCTCACAGTGCAAGGTATTGGGTTAAATTCCAGTCTTGGATCAACGTCTGTGCGGAGTTTCCATTGCTCTCCTGTGTCTATGTGAGTTTCCTCTGGGTGCTCAGGTTTGCTTCCACACTCCAAAGATGTGCAGGTTTGGTTGATGGACCGCAGTAAATTGCCCCTTTTAAGGGGATTCTCAATTGTTTATTTTTACAATTTGGGAAAAATGTGAGAAAACAGATGAAACCTGATGAGGAAAGGGGTCAGTCAAATTCAAATAACAAAACATTTATTAAACTTTAAAACACAATAAAAGAAAGGCAACAGGAAAGAACAATATTTACACTTGATTATAATAAGTTACCCAGACAGCGTTGTTGAATTACCTCTACCCCCATCTAAACCTATCTCCTTCCCTGAACTCTGAGAACACACCTCCCCAAAACAACATCCCATTAACACTGGCAAATCCAGTAAATAGTTACTACACAGCACCTGTAGTTTTTTTTATGGGAGCCTTTTATTCCGATTGAGAGTAGAACTTCTGGGGTCTAACATGGACAGCTTCTTCTGCTTTAAGCACAACAGCTTGACTCTGAGGAAAGAAAACTGTTTGCAAACTGGATGTGGCAATGAACTGGGCCACTAGGCTGCCAGACCCAATTTTGCTTAACACTCTGCTTCTAGTTTGATCTGTATTTCTCAGCCCTTAGTGCAGCGTAATGCCTATCAGATTTTTTTCTGTCAAATTCTTTACTTTTAATTTGAAATTTCTAACACTATGTAAAAGAAAGTTCTCATCTTACCTCAAATCCTTCAGTGAATTACCTGAAATTGTGTCCTCTGCTTCCCAACTCACATGCCATTTTATTTGTTAAGAGGCTTGGATCTCCATTACGTCTTAGCAGAAGCAATAAATCTTTTGTATTGCAGCAAACTGCAATTATTGATTATTGTCATGTATGAAAAGCAGACAACATTGCATTCACCATCATCATAGAAGCAGACAGCAGCTGAAACTTAATCCCAGCCTTGTTGTTTTAGTTGTGCTGTTATAACTTAGACTTTTTGCTTATTTATGGGATATAGGCATGACCAGCATTTATTGACCATCCGTATGTTCACTATGAAAAGGTGTTGGTCAGCTGCCACCTTGAACTTCTACAGTCCATCTGGTATATGTATTCTGACTGTTCTGTTAGGGAGGGTGTTCCAGAATTTTAACCAGTGACAGTGAGGGAACAGCAAAGCCTTTCCAAGTCAGGGTGGCCTGTAACTTAGCAGGTGGTGGTTTTGTCATGCATCTGTTGTCCTTTCCTTGTTCTTTGAAGTGGTAGAGTTTGTGGATGCAGTGCATCTCGGAAATGGTCCCCAGTGCTGCCACTGAGTGCGCTGGTAGTAAAGGAAGTGAATTATTAAGATGGTGGATAAGGTGCTGGTAAAACAGGCTTCTACTGAATGGCGCTTGTTGGTGGTTGAAACTGTATTCAGAAAGGCAACAGAGGGTATTCCATCACATTCCTGACTTCTGCTTAATAGCTGGACAGGCATTGGATAGCCAGAAGGTGAGTTCCTTGCCACAGAATTCCCAGCCTCTGATCTACTCTTGCAGCCACAGTGTTTACGTGACTTGTCCAGTTTAGTTTCTGCTCAGTGGTCACCCCCAGGATGCGAATAGTGGGGGATTCAGTGATGGTAATGGTTAGATTCTCTTTTAGTGGAGGTGATTATTGCTTGGCATTTTGTGTGGCTTGAATGCCACTCCACTAATCAGCCTTAGCCTGAATGTCATCCAAATCTTCATGCCAAAACAGTATCTGAGAAGTTGCAGATGGTATTGGACACTGTGCAATCATCAGCAAAAGTCAGAATATCTGGTGCAAGTTGAACTCATGTCTCTGAGGTATTAAAATCTGGACCTCCAGATTGCTAGTGTTATGATCCCAGTTGATGTTATAACTGGATGGGAAGATCCCAAATTGGAATCATGACTCCAAGGACCAGAATCTTTACCCTTTTTATTTTTCATGTTTAATCAAACACGAAAGAACAAAGTCACAGGCCTGTTGATTAGTTTTAAAAAGAAAAAAACCCTTTTTTAAATGTGAGAGTACTAGATCATAATACAGTGCTCCTTAACTTTAGATTTACCCCTCAGATTAACAAATTTGCATAGGTTTTAAGATTAACATGGATGACCAAGCAGATTTGAAGCGACAATGGTCTCATTACCAAACACCTTTTTTTCCTAAAGCACACAGATTGACTGTGATTAAACATACACTCCACTCTGAACCCAAGTTAGTGTCTGTGGTTTTCTCTTTAGAATCTCCCCTAGATGATTGTCCTATGAGAGTTTCCAAACTCCACTCCCAAACCTTGTCTGAGTTATACTTTCACTTAGTGGTTTGCGTTTGAAAATCTATTCCACGTTTTCCAAAGGATTCCATTGAACAGAGCTTCTGCCTCCTTCTAGCAGCGAATCCACTCTAGGTTTTATACCAATCGCTTTAGGATTTCTTTGTCTTGACTGCTTTTACACACACACATTCCAATATCCAGCCACCAATTCTTCCACAGTTATTTAAATTATCATCTCATAAACTGCAGTAAGAAATCACAAACTTTAGAACCACTCCAGATCTCTTTCTCACCTTTCACTAGCCAGTTCTTTTTCAGTTCTGTGACTTGAATGAACAGTTCATTCCTTTAACTGAAGGCTTCCTGGAAATGCCTCTTCATTTCTCTGGTTTCCTTAAGTAGCTGTCCTTTAGATCTCTGGCACTGGATTGTTAACCATTACTCTATGCTATGGCTTTTCTTCCAGCAAAGCTGAGAGAGATATTCTCTCCAGCTGTCTATCATCAGCTACCCTAGCATCTGGTTAAAAACTAAAGAACAAACAAAAGCTTTCTCTTTCTGGGAAGGGCCTTTAGTTGCTCAGTAATGCCTGCAACTATTTGTTCTGCATACCATAATCTCTAAGCACCATCGAAACCTAGTTGGAATTAAAGTCAATCTCCACACATAAGGACAGTTCTGTCCTGTGTGATTCCACTATAGGTTTCTTTCGGACTCAGAAACATGAAACCCACCGAAAAAAACCTTACGTTTATCCGGACAAATATAAATCCCTTGAAACTACTTTTGGTTTCCGAACACACTCCAGTAGTGTTACCACCATGCTGCATTCCAAAACATGTCACAATGTGCCAAATTGTAGATTTGTCAGTAATTGCAAGGGGGAATGGGAGTGGCAACAATTGAAAGTCATACAGATCCTTTTGTATAATCCAATACCCTCAACATGCCTATGGTACAGTACTGACCTGCAGCCAGTCCTTCTGAGCACCATGCAGGAAGCACTGAACTGAGCTGATGCAAAGTGCTTCGATTGTCGACCAATTGACAGATCACAGTGGATTGAGACGGAAGAGGCGAAGTGTGCACCTTGACTTCACGTGCATCGGTGATTATCTTTGGCTTTGCAGGGCATTCTATAAGGTCCTTTTGGCTCATTTGTCTGCAAGTGACAAGGCTATGGTTCAATGTCACAGCTTCACCTTGCTCATTTGTCAGATCAATTTTTTTGTTACAAATTAGGAAGACAATTCAATAGAGAAAAATCTGCACTGCACCACTCATTGGTTGCAGCAACAGACGCACGCACTCACTCACTCACTCACGCGCGTGCACTCAGTCATCATGCACTCGCACACTCACACGTGCATGCTCGCACTCACACGTGCATGCTCGCACTCACACACTCACTCACTCATGCATTCTCGCACTTGCATGCACTCGCACGCTCATGCACGCACTCGCACGCTCATGCACGCACTCGCACGCTCATGCACGCACTCGCACGCTCATGCACGCACTCGCACACTCACGCACGCATGCACTGACACACTCACTCACATGTACTCACGCACGTATTTGCACAGGCTCATGCACTCACTGAAGTACTCAACTCACGCACTCACTCGCACGCATGCACGCACTTGCACGCCCTTACTCCCAGTGCACTCGCGTGCAAGCACTTGCACTCACTCACTGGCTGACACACTCACACTTGTGCATGCACTCATGCATGCAGTCACTCGCACGCACGCACGCACTTGCACACACTCACACACGCACTCGCACTCCTACGCACTCGCACTCTTATGCACTGACTCGCATGCTCGCACTCACGCACTTACGCACGCACGCACTCACTCACTCACGCATGCACGCATGCACTCACTCATGCACACACTCGCACGCACTCATGGACTTGCAGCACTCATGTATGCACGCACTCACATGCACACACACACACACACACACACACACACGCACTCAATAGACAAAAATCTGCTCGCTTGCATGCACTTGCACTCGCATGCACTCAGGCTTGCATGCACTCACGCGTGCACTCATTCCCTTACACACTCATTCATGTTCACCTGCAATCACGCATGCTCGCACTTGTGCACTGCACATGCTCATGCACACACTTTCACGCACAGACTTTCACATGCACACGCACGCACTCGCACTCGTACTTGCACGCACTCACGCACTTGCACGTATGCATTCGCACACGCTCACTTGCACACACTCAGGCATGCACTCGCACTCAGACTCACATACTCACATTCATGCACTTGCACGCACTCATTCACTCACACACTCACTCAGTACGCACTCACCCACTTATGCACTCAAACTCACTTGCACCCTCAAACGCACTCACTGACTCTCACTTGCTCGCGCTCTCACACACACACATGCACTCACACTTGCGCACTTCCATGCATGCACTCACTCATTGGCGCACATGCATTCGCACACATGCACTTACTCTCACTTGCACGCACTCACTCAGTCACACACGTACGCACTCACTCGCACATACTCGCATGCACTCATGCATACACACTCATGTACGCACTTGCACTCGCACTCATTCACACATTCACTCACGCACGCGTGCACACACTCATGCACGCACTCACGTGTGCTCGCACTCATGCACGCGCATGCGCGCACTCACTCGCTGACACGCACACACTCATGCATGCACTCACTCGCCTACTCACTCACTCACTGCACATACGCACGCACTCGCGTGCACTCACTCGCGCACACACTCACGCATGCATGCACTCACATGTACGGGCACACTCACATGCTCACTTGCGCGTGCACTCGCACACTCACGCACGAACAAGCACTCACTCACATACTCCCAAACACACTCAAGCACTCGCATGCACAGCACTCAATCTCACGCACACACTCGCGCATGCACGCACGGACTCTCACTCACGTGCAACACTCACAAACACACACCTGAAAATGCATCCTGTACAGATATCAGTGGTTTGCAATGGAACAGGGAATTTTTTTTTCGTCTTGATGCACAGGTCATACAAAGGTTCTCTTTTTCTTCTCTTGCTTACAGTCTCTCTCTATCTTTCATGTTTTTTGATAATTTGTGTTGAACTATCACAAGGCCTTGGGCTCAAAAATTCACTTCTTACAACTCCACCTTCTGTTCCCCTTTCAGACCCACTTCACAAATAATCTCTTCGAACCAACCTTGTGGTCACCTGTCCAAATATCTCCCTATTTTGTCTCTGATTTTGTTTGATACCTCTGCTGCGAAGCAGTTGAGGCATTTTACAAAGTTAAGCACATTATAGGTATCCAAGCCATTGCTGAATTGTGTTCTGCCAGTCATGCTAATTTATAGATCATAAGTGCGTTGAATTAGACACTCCTTACCTTGCATTGTTCCTCCGTACAGGACTTTCTTTCAGAAACTTGAGGCTTACAGAATTCGTGCAGCAGTTTTCGTTCTGTATGCAAGTTCAGAGGGTTTTGAATCATTTCTTGTGATCATGGGCCACGTTTCATGAATTGGCACAACCTGCTAACGTATCAGGACAGGGGCCACACATTTTATTGTCAAGGCTTTAACTTCTTTTAAAGACTCCCATCAACTATTGTCAGATGTGAGCACCAAATAAATTGGACTAAATTTTCACTTTGAATCACAGAATACTACAGTGCAAAGAGGCACTTTGGCCATTGAGTCTGCACTGATGCATGAAAGGCCCTGATCTGCTCACCTAATCCCACTTGACAGCACTTGGCCCATAACCTTGAATGTGACAGTGTGCCAAGTACTTATTTCTTCATCCAAACTTGAATGGATCACCAGGGTAGCTACGCGAGCTGGCAGGTTAAAACTTCAATTCGATTAACCAAACCTATTCATAGTTTCTGATTCAATCTGGACCTCTCAATTGGATGATTTCTATGTTATTCACTCAGTATCATCTTCTGTGGACAAGAAGATGACTGGTAGTTTTGTTTGGAAATGGAAGGACGACTCATTATCACTGCAAGATGGAATTTGACAGCTGTGTTTTGATACACTTGAGTAATTTTGTGCCTTTTTCATATTCATCCAGAATAAAATGAGAGCCTGGCCATCAGTTGTACATCAGAAAGTGCAAGATGCTCTGTGGGTTTTGTTACCGAAAGAAGTCTCACAACACCAGGTTAAAGTCCAGTAGGTTTATTTGGTAGCACAAGCTTTCGGAATCTTGCTCCTTTCTGAGTAAAGGTGAGTGAAGAGTTGTGAACACAACTCTTCACTCACCTGAGGAAGGAGCAAGACTTGTGAGACTTCTTAATGTACTTACCCCAGTCCAATACTGGCATCTCCACATCATGGTTTTATTGCTGCACAGCCGTGTGTTCACTCAGGCAACTAAGTTGAAAGAGAAACTCAGGGGACAAGATAATTGAATGGACATGATCATATGGGTCAGAAACCCATGTCTTTTTGACATATCAGTTGTAGTGCATGAGAGTTTGGCTTCCCTTGACCAGCACAGCCAGAACGTATGACCTCTTCACCTAATTTCTATGATAAAAGAGAAAAAGGTAGATAATTTGGTGGGAAGAAATCTCTGGCCTGCTGAAAATTCAGAGTGCAGTTCTGTTAAATCATTTTAACTCGATGGATTCATCCCCAATGAGCCATCTATTTTCTATCTCGGGAAATCATGACGCTCCTCTCTGAATGCTTGCAGAAAGTTCACACTTGCCACAGTGCTGGCGATCGATCTCACTCTGCGAAGTACCTCATCACATCTAAACTAGTTCTAGGTTTGCACAATTCAAAGTCACGTCCCTTGGTTCTCAGGAAAGTATGTAGATCCAGTCACCTATCCACGAGAACCAAGCCTCATATTCTGTTTAATTGAGAATTTTAAAGTAATCTTGTTCAGTATTTTCCAAAGTGGAAAGCCTCAGCATTCTAAGCCTATGTGGTGTATCTAATTTCCAGAAGTTATTTGACAAGGTACCACACAAAAGGCTGCTGCATCAGGTAAAGATGCATGGCGTTATGGGTAATGTATTAGCATGGATAGAGGATTGGTTAACAAAAAGCGAAGAGTGGGGGTAAATGGGTGTTCTTCTGGTTGGCGATCAGTGACTAGTTGTGTGCCTCGGATCAGTGTTGGGACCGCAATTGTTTACAGTTTACATATATAATTTGAAGTTGGGGACCAAGTGGACTGTGTTAAAATTCGTGAGTGACAGAGCAAAATATGCAGAGGATGCTGAAAATCTGCAAAAGGATATGGATGTTGTGGGTAAAGGTCTGGCAGATGGAGGAGGAGCTATGCCTACTCCAATCAGCATGGATTATGTAGATCAAGCCCAAGAGTGAACTAGGAGGCATGACCTCAAAATAAGGGGGAGCAGGCTTAGGACTGAGTCGAGGAGGAAGTTCTTTACTGCCCAGTGGAGCAGTTGAGGCTACCTTGTTGAATGTTTTTAAGGCAAGGATAAACAAATTTTTGAACAGTAAAGGAGCGGATGAGTAAGTGTCACTGAGTCCACGAAAAGATCAGCCATGATCTTATTGAATGGCAGAGCAGGCTCGAGGGGCCAGACAGCCTATGCCTGTTCCTAGTTCTTAGGTTCTTATCCTGTCCCCTAAACTTATTCTAGGGCCTGCATGTGTCATTCCGTAAGAGGAGACCAAAATTGCTATATTCTGCACATGGCTTGATTTAGATCTCTTTATGGTCTATTGTATTGCTCTGGTTGTGCATCGTGATCTTCTATGCTTTTAAAATTAAGTTGCTGCATTGATTTGAGACCAACAGTGATTTGTGCATCATAACTTCTGGATTATCTCCCACACAGAAATCTTCCATAGCGTACATATGTTTGGAGTTTCTCCAATCCAATTGTATCTCCGTGTATTGATCTGTTTTCAAAACCATCGGTTAGTAGAAGCCCATTCCCCTCTGACACACAGATCTACCTACATTCTCTTCTCTGTTTAAGGGCCTAAGATATCTTTGCATCATCAGGAAGCTTGCAAACAACTTCTCATTTGCTTTTACCCACTGATAGTTGAGAGCAAGATTCCTTATAATTATCTGTGTGTTTCCCATTAGTTAGTGTTCTCTTTACACAACAAATATAAACCACTATGGTGTACAGGAATGAAACAAGGTACCTATCCATTCAGGAACCTGCCAAATCAAAGAGTCCTGTGCTTGGCTTCTTGAAGGTCTGATTGGCAATGTCGATTGGATTTCCATTGTCCATTAACTTTGAAAGTGCTTCAAGCTTCATTGGGCTTGGGACAAGCCCAGAAACGTGTGATAATACTCTAACAATTCCTTCTCTGTAAAGTTGGGTGTGTAGGATGATTCTTTATTGAAAACAAAGCCAAACAACTGGGCCTACAGTTTCCTGAGTTTGAAAATGTTACTCTTTGTAAGTCTTGGTTACACATTGGTTTCTTTACAGTCACTGACAGTGATGCTGGACCCCAGCCAGCTGTTTAATACATGAACAATGGATGCAGGCCATCAACAACTGGCAGCCCGATCTGTTTAGAAATCACTAATTCCAGTCAAAACTTCATCAGTATTTACTTTACAGGTTTAGTTTTAACATCAGCTCTTCAGCATGTTATTGGTAACAGCATCACTGTCAGCATTGAAGGCTGATGCAAAGAAACTACATAAGGAGACCACCCTGATTGACAAGGACTGTCATGACCTTTGATGTCACGTACCTCTCAGTTAACAACCATTGGTGCTCAATGTCCTGAATTAATGCTCAGCGAATGACCTATTGAGCAAGGGTCTGGTTACTGACTCTCCTGTCAGCAGAAACAGCTTCTTCTCTTGTTTTAGCAAAACGCTGCATGATTTTGCACACCTCTATTAATTCTCCTCTTTACCATCCCTGAGCTTAAATAGAGCAATCAAAACTTTAGTTTGTCCATGTAACAGAAATCTCTCACCTTCGGGTATCTAAGGTAAAAGCACTAAACATACCTAGCAGGCCTCGGAACCATCTGTGAAAAGAGAAACTAATGTTTCCTTTTTATTACAGATTTCCAGCATCTGCAATATTATCTACTCAGCGTCCATTTGAGGACCTTGACATCCTGACTAAAGTGTGGTGGCCAGAATTGGACACAATATATCAACTAATTTCAGAACAGGAATGGTCAAGTGCTCTGTCTATATATAAGCTTAATAACTGCTTCCTTCATCTGCAGGGTTACTGGGGGAGAGCTATTTGAAGATATTGTAGCCAGAGAATATTACAGTGAAGCAGATGCAAGGTAAGCCGTTTCATCAGTCACCTTTTAGCCAGCTGTGAGTGAAGTCTTCGGGTTGCGCCTAAGTGTTACCTACGTTCTGCACATCAGACATCATGGCTATTTATGTCTGGCTGTTTCAAAGGGATCACTTTGCAATTGGCTAAGCACCACCTCACTCATGCTGTTGTGGGAATACAACTTGATGCTGACACTTAGAATGGATGTCTGATATGAAATATTGACCCTATCAATTACACTCACTATAGGGGGAGTATTCACTGTTTACACAGGGTGGCAGCAGATTGGAACTGCTTTTACCTTTTTTGATACCCAGCAGGTGGAAATCGGGCATAGTATCAAATGGATAGTCAATCTAGCCAAAGTGAAAATGTGCCCCAGATAACACCTTCATAGCACTGTGCACATGCTGGGGAAACCTCCACCTAGCTACTTGCTTTTTTTGTTTTGCTGGTTTGTGTCCCAGTTGAGCTGCATGATTCAACGTACTGCCTCTTTGCACCTCTTCAAATAGATTGAACTCCTCAACATTTAATGGTAAGCCCAGAGAGAATCCCTTGTTACAGTGTGGAGGAGTTACTAGACAGCAAAGAGCACTTCAGGGAATAAAAGAAACCAAGGGAGAGAAACTGAGCCAAGCACATTTAGAAATTTCAACAGATGGGAGCCCATCCAGCCTATCAAACCTTTCAAAGTACAAATTGCATCTGATCTGTCTTTAGTCAATAGCATCAACCATTTGTGAAATTACTTATTCTCTTTAGACTTCAAATGATAAATCTTCAAATTCCCCATTTATGTTTTGAATTAATTTTAAATTTATGAGCCCACCCTGTCACTCCCCACTAACTGTGATTCCATCAGTAACTGATATGAGAGGTTGTCTTCCCTCTGTACTGATTGAAGCCTGTTGAGGTAAGATACTGCTGTGAGTTCAAGTCCAATTTCAGTGTGGATCTGAGTCCCAAATCTGACATCAGTCAAAGCACAATCTGTACCATTAAGTTCAAAAATGGCTCAGTTAGACTGGATTATGCGAGGTTTTATTCAGCAGAATGCTGCTTGCACCTTATCTTTGATCCTCAGTCAAGTATTCCAATCAACAACTCCTTTGGAATCCCACTTGTTTCTTCAGCTTCTTCCAATCCCTGCCCTCCAGTGTATGGCCAGAGGACCACTAATGTGGCAACTGGTCAATGTCAGTCCTCTTCAATCAACCAGAAATATCTCAGTTGGGGATGGTGCAGATAAGATGAACAAGTAGCCACCACACGTTGCTGAGTCCTGTTACCGAACTACTTTACTTCGAGTTTTCAGATTCCCACCAATCAGCATAATGTAAACTGGTGATCTGCATCAAAGTATGTTTCATGCATTATCTGTATAACAGTGATCTGATTTGTAAAAAACTGCAAAGAATGTCTGCTGTTGGCCACAAATGCTACAAAAATATCTGACAAATTTCATAATTCACGCAGCCTTGTGTTCTCATGTGAGTAAGAGCCACACTGATGTCAGGATCTCAGAACTGGCTGTGGCCAAAAGCAGAATGAGAAATATGAGACTTTATTTGGGATTGTAAGAGGGGGAGCGTGGTGGTCAGGCAAAATTTCACTTTCAACTTCAAAAACCTGGTGCTTAAATCGTGACTCAGAAGATGTAATTCTGCTGATGTGCTGAATCCAATTTCTTGGTGTGATGTGTCCCAACTGTTGACTGGATTGCCATTTTCTCCAGTCCCCCACAATATGGACATACATATTTAATACCAACAGAACCAAATTGCAGAAAAAAGAAAAGCCATGATGTCTGTCGAACAAATTGCACTTTCTTTTATAATGTTAGATCATACAGCAGTGATCCTGTTAAAGCGCTAGTTAAGAAAATGCACGATATTCCTAGCGGGGTTTTTGGGGAAATTGTCATGGTAGATAGGCATTTAAAGAACAACTGGCTGTAGGCCTTGAACATTAAGGAAGTTCCAGTAAGTTTATCGTTTTATTTGTTGGTCACCTTGAGCAAAAAAAGCAAATTGCAACTGACTATTGAAAGACAAATGCTCAAAACCTACTACTGAGTCACTGGAGAGAAGATGAGAGAGAGATTTTGGAATTGTGATACACTTGGTTTCCGGGTGATATCGCACAAGCTGAATTGTTCTTTGTTTTTTGCACAGGTGGGTTGAAACATTTGAGGAGAGACTGCCTGTTGGTCAGATCTGAAAGGAAGGGTACAAAACTTTTCCATGTTGAAATATCACTCCTGAAAGCTGATAAACCTTCAGAGAATAGTTTCTTGATTCACCACAAATTGAAAAGTTGTACAACAAGTCATTCCATTCTCTAACTTGTAGTTTCCATTCAGTCCCATTTGTAACACTGTTCATTTTCATGAAGTATATTCTGTTCATTGCCCACTTGTGAGCTCCAAATACGTACCTGCCTTCATTCTCAGTGTCAACCTTGAGATGTGCTCCAGGCCTTTTCCCTCTCTTTGCCCCTCTCTTAGCCTTTCCTTCCTCCTACATGCCATACCTTATTAAAATCCACTATTACTTTCTCTTTTCTCCTATTATTTTTGAGCACGGAGATTCCCTGAAACACGTAAGCTTTACTCTTTTGTCCCGGGTAATCCATAAAGAAAAGTCTCCTGCTTGTGGCCAACTGCAGAACAAGTTCAAAAACAGACCTGAAGCCTGGACCATTTCTGCTCAGTTGCTTACCTCCAGGGTGCATTTTCTGGCACCTTTATATAATTCAACATTTTGTCCCATGTCCCAGGTCAGGCCTTTGCAAGAAGTGTCTTGTTTGCATTTCTCATGTTTCAGAGGGAGTTATTTTGCATATGTGTTGGGTGTGGCAGGTACATGGCTTGTTTTTGGAGCTGTCCGATTGGTGGGGGTTCGGGCAATGGATCTGGCAAATGAACTGAAGTTTCAGATGCACACATGTGCAGACCACCTCCCTGCCCCAACCCCACCTAAGACTCGCAGGTTGGGTAGTGGGGAGGTGGTAGTTTGGGTAGTTGGGAAGTCTCAGGGGTTCACCATTGTGTCTTATTTTGGGACCGGACTTATTCAGACAATAAGAGATAAAGAAATTACAAATCAGTTCTTGAAAAGGGAGACACCTTATCAAGGCCATTCTGCAAGATCTATTTTCAGGGTAGTCTGTATGTTTAAAACCTGAAAAAAAGTAAATGATTCCCACCAGAAAGCGGATCACTAATCAAATCATGATTATCTTTCCATAATGATAACTAAAATGGAAAAAGGATCTAACAGGATTGCAATATTATTGACTGTCCACAAGAATTTCCTGGTACAATAGACTTGAGTTAGTGAGCAGGAATCGCTTGCCACCATTCTTACAAAACAGAGCTCTTCAAGGCTGCACGTTGAATTTCTCAGTGGTAAACTTTGGGCTGCCTTTGCCTCAACCATATTGGTCAAGTAAGAATATTTGGTCTTTGTTTTTCAGTGGAGAAACTGAGTTGGTGCAACTCACCACCGCAGTCACAACTCAGCTGGGCAGAATAAATCGAGTGGTGGTTAGCTCTAGGTACATTTAAGTTCTGAAAGCCTGCATGTCAACGGAAAGAGGGACTACTAATAGATGTGGGAGCATAAGAAATAGGAGTAGGGACTTATGGATACTGGAGCCTGTTCAGTAAGGTTATGACTGAACTTCTATTCAACTCCACCTTTTTGCACCATCTCCAGAGTCCTTGTGCCTAATAATCTCTTGATCCTGGAGTTGAATATACCCAAATACATATTCACAGCCAAAGTACTGAATGCCAAATTCTCACAACCCTCTGAGTGAAGAAATTCTTCCTTAGCTGCATCCTACATAGCTGACTTCTGATCTTGAGACTATAAACCACAAGTTCTGGAGTTTCCAGGCAGGAGAAACATCCTTTCAGTATCTACTCCCAAAAGCCTTCTAAGAATTTAGTACATTTCAATGAGATCACTGTGCTGTTATAAACTTCAGGCGCTGGCATTAAGATAAAAGCAAAATACTGTGAATGCTGTAATCTGAAACAAAAACAGAAAATGCTGGAAAATCTCAGCAGCTCTGGCAGCATTTGTGGGGAGAGAATTGAGCCAATGTTTCAAGTCTAAATGATGCACTGACAAGGGTCATCTAGACTTGAAAGCTGGCTCCCCACAGATGCTGTCAGACCTGCTAAGATTTTTCAGCATTTTCTGTTTTTGTTCTAGGGCATGAACATGTCGGATTAAAACCCTTGAACATTCCCAGTACAGTGCTCACAAGGAAAAGCAAATGAACTGTTCAGCATTTAAGAAGTGCAACAATTGTATGTGTTTTCAGACTGTGGTTAGCACATAGCCACAGAATGCTAACCCACGCTTCGTTCTGAACCCTGTCCATTAAAAGATATTTTCTAACTTTGAGGCCCTGGGTGGAGAAAACTAAACAGGATATTGTGTTGATTGTTCTTGATTTTGACATAAGGGAGTCTGCAAAGAAAAAAACGTGTAGCATGATGTATTTCAGTTTAGGAACCTGTCACACAGTATTTAGGTAGAGTGATTTTAAGCTTTAAGCTTGAGAAAAGCCATAATTGCCTCAGATATTTCAACATAATCAAACACATTACAGTTCCCAAATATTAACAATGGATTCATCCTGGTATTGTAATATTTTCTTTGGGAGTCACATGGAGCATATATTTTAGTTAAGAGTATGCATAGCTTACCATTTCAATCAACCAGGGAAGTATGAAAGGATTCTGATTTATTCTGACAAATTTCCACTGGATGTGTTGACGCATTGCATTGCTTGTTTAAAATGGAGTATTGCAAGAGATTAACTCACCTTGGTCACTGTGTAACTGTATAATCTAACCGATAGGAAGAAAGTTAAAACTGGTTTGAATTGTGTTAACAGGATCACTGCTGTAAGGGGCTGTCCACTGTGGTCACTGTTTTCTCTCGCGCCAACTGCTGAGTTATCGAGAAATGGTTCTTATTAGCAATGTTTTATCTTTTACTCTTGGGAATTGGGTGGGACTGAAAAGAGATCTTTCTACAAAAAGTGTTCTATGAGGAAAACTGACCATGTGGATGGTCCCTTAAACATTGCATAATGTTTGGTGAGATTGGGGAAATGGGCTGTCTCTCTTGCTCTCAGTCTGTTAGTCCAGGTATTCAGAAATCCAGTAATACAACACATTAGCTTTCCCTTGTATAATTTTAATCTCATTCTTTTTGCACCTCAAGCTATTTCTTTGTGTATTTTCCTGTGCTTGCACATCTTCACATCTGTGATGACCGACCTCACTTGTGAATGTTTTCTGTACCTCTTTCCCCTCATGTTTCCAATGTTATTAAAAAGAATTTTATTTTTGTTTTAATCGTGAGTGAACTTGGGAGGAAGAGTAAGGTAATTTCTGATACTTGACTCTCTTAAAATTTGTGAATCTAAAACCCCTCTGTTTGGTTTAGGGACGTGGTCACTTGTGTAAATTGGCTATTGCATTTAATCAAAGTAATTTACAAAATGGTCTTAATTAGCAATGAGGAAATAAAAGCAGAAAGAGCATTGAGAAGTGCAAACCTTTCACAAATGCCCTGCCAGGATGGGATTTATACATCGTGGAATTGGCAGAATGTGGTTTGATGTTTAACTTTGTTGCTATCCAGACATGGTAATTGTATCTGTCCATCTCAGACAGTTTTCACAGTCCCCCTTCAACAGGCACTGGATTTACAACCTCCAACATTGACCTGTGGCCAGACGTCAAAAATGTTTGCACCTTATTCTTAATTTACTTCACTGAATGCCCATTCCTTGGGGCACCTGGCTGTGGCCTCCCTTATGTAGGAGGGTCACCTTCAGTTATCAGTGCAATGAAAAAGCTTAGCAATATCTAGAAATGAATTATTTTCTGAGCAACCTAGAGATGGTTGTAGTGCCTGCCAGTGGTGGAATCATGCTCAGTTATGTCTGAGCCTGTGCAGGAAGCAATTCCAACAGAACTAATCCAGTGAAGTGCACTGTTCCTCCCTGAGAAATAACCACTACCTGCACCTTTTCCTCAGTTTTCAACACAGTGCTTGAGGTGACATTTCAACCTTTTGCACTTCTGTATTACATTTGCTGGGCATTTGTTGTCACATTCTCTCAGCATCCTTCACGTCTTTCCAAAATCAGTGAATGTTTATTCATCTTCCATTCAGGGATAAGCTATAACTCAGAGACGTTGACATTCTTTGTTAATGGGCTGATTCTGTCAAAAATAATCAAGTTAAACTGTGCCTGTGCATTGCTCCCTTAAATTGAGATCAGAGATGGGGAGGATTTAAATCGATGTCTTTTTGGAATGGACCACTGTAAGAGCCAGCTTCTCTTCCCATGTTGTTGTTCTAATGTATCCAGGCTGTAAAGACCAGAATGAATCGACGGGTTACGGACTGTGACTGCACTATTTTGTCTTTTCCAAGTGATTATACGCACAGGTTCATGGAGAGGTTGCTCACGTGACCAAGCTTCAAATCGTTGGCCAGTGATGAGCAAGAGGTGAAGGAAGTGGGCTGAAACAGTGATAATTGACTTGTACTTAATTTGTACAAGGGCGACAGCACCACTTTGTGTTACTTGCTAAAGTCTTTTTCGGTGGCATTGTTTAAAAACAAGTAGGTCGTTAGCCTCACTAGTCCAATACAATAATGTATAATTTGGCCTTTTCAAAACTGCATCACTCAAGTGATCCTCAACATTTAATTATAATAATCAGAGCAAAGCAAGATAGCCTTTTGTTTTACATTGGAGGTGATAGAAAGGCTAAATGGATTTTATTTTAAATAATGTGTTCCCCCATCATCATTGTTGTAAATGAGAGCTTTTACAACCCATCAACAAATACTGACTTTGTTTTTTTATGGGCTAGTATTTTAAGCTTTGGCCATCCTCACTTTCCGGTTTCCTATTCCACAGCCTGAGGTGCTTGTGTGGGTGAGGAGGACCTGCACCAGTCAGGGTCATCAGTCTTCTCGGCCAATCCTCAATCTTAGTCTCTTCAACTCGTTACTACCAGAGTGACAGGACTGCAACGAGCCCCCTTGTCCCTGACCAAGCATACAGGGTAGGTCCAAGGGGAATATCTCGGCCAGGGGACCCAACTCTCTGATTGTCAAGCTAAGGCATGCTGCAGCATCCTTGACTAATTTTTTTTTTACATTAGAAGTGTGAGAAAGATTAAAAGAAAGACTTACATTTAAGTAGCAATCGCATGACAGTGGGACATGCCAAATTGCTTTACACACAATGGAGTGCTTTTGAAATCTGGTCATTGTTGTAATGTATACACAGACATTTTGCACCCAGCATTTGTGCAGAAACAGCAAATGTGAAAATGGTCAGCTATTCTAGCGATGTTAGTTAAAAGATAAGTATTGGCCAGGACAATGGGGAGAATTCACCTTCTGGTCTCTTAATAGTTCAGTGTCATCTTTTACATCCATCTGAGCTGGGGGGCCTTGGTTTAATGGCTCATCCAAACGACAGCACCTCCAGTAGTACAGCACTGAGCTGGAAATTTTGTGTTCAAGTGTCTGCAGGGGGATTTGAACCAACAATCTTCTGATTCAAAGGTGACTGTATGCCCAACTGAGCCATAGCTGACACCACTGCAAGAACAACCAGTTTGCAAGGCCCAATCCAAAGTGCCTTTTGAACAGTAGTGTTAGATGCCAATTGTGAGCTGCCCTGTAACTTATATGGCATAAACACCTGTGCAGGCTAAAAGTACAGTTCACAAATAAGATGTTTATAATCGGTAAGAGCCACCTTTTTAGGAAAAATTTGATGTGTCCTCTAAAAACATTTGGGTGGTTTTATAAATTAGCTGTTTAACACCAACTGGGATTGTTATCCACAATGTGTGACTGGAATAATGTGTCGAAGACTTCTAATGTAATATTTAATCTTCCCCTGAACTGTACATAAGTTACATCAGCTATCTTCAGATGAAGCAATCAGGGAAGTTAGGGACCATGGAAAAAAGGCACAAGTGGACAGTCCTATGCAGTGTCCATCATGTAAATGGTCTTTATTTTTACTTTTTCCATTATACATTCCTCTACCTGTGATAATCCTAACACTGTTCTTCAGTACAAAAATACTACATAAAGTAAGGTAATATTCTAGAAATAGTTGCAAAGTATTTTTCAAAAAAGATCAAAAAGCTCTTTCATTCCTCCATTAAAATCAGTTTTCACTGCAAGTAAATCTGAATGTAACTTCCATGAGGCACTAAGCCCCCAGCCCCAAGTTCTGACTGAATGTTCTGGTTTAAATTGAATGCTTACCAAGGTCTTGTGGCAGAGAGTCAAGCTGGTTTAAAGATAACTGCCTTGGTATTTGTATTTAAAATATGAGAGTCATACCTGTCAGAAATTACCTTAGAAATGGTTCCACTCTGTGTGTGCTCTTGATAGATTGATGTTTTTGCTCAACTGCGTGAGGCCTGAAGCCAAAAGAAGTGTGAATCGCCAGTGTACGTAAGCTGGTGCTGGGCTCACACCACATGGATGTCTCTTGTGCCAAAAAAAGCTGTCCGTTTCTTCCTCCTCTGTGACGATTCTCCTCTTCACTTCCACAACATTCACTAGTCCTATGGTTCTCCCCCTCCCTCTCCTTACCACTCCCCTTCCCCCACTTGTCTCTCCTTGTCCCGCTTTGTTTTACAGTCACTGTATCCATCAGATTCTAGACAGTGTTAATCATATTCACCAACATGACATAGTACACAGGGACCTGAAGGTCAGTATCTTCTCACCTTTACAGAAATGAAGAAAAAGACCAAAAAAAATAAAATAATGATACGCTTGAGTTTAAAATCATGTCATATTTACAGGTGCAGAGTTTATTCTGCCTCTTATCGTTTGTCCTCTTTTGTGTCGTTATTTTACATTTTTTTGAAAAGACTTACTTTGCATGGCTATCACTACCATTCCGAAAAGTCTCTTGGGTATTCAGCCATGACAGGCATCCGAAAGCAAATTGTTGGGGGAATAACAAAATAAGGATCAATGTTACTCGTGTCTCCAACCACCCAACTCCCCTCCACCTTTGTGATGCTTCCATCACCTTGTATGCAAGATTAAAAAAAAGAATTTGTGTTGCAGCGAAAACTTGCTGCGCATATTGGAAACAGTATGCCACCCTCCACAAACTTAGACATGTTTAAAAGAAAAATGTTGTTCTGGAAAGCATTGCCCCCTCATGACCTTTGAGACTTCAAGGGCACGATTGCACTTCCACCCCTCCTGTCCTTCTTGAGTCTGTCATGCTTTATTGCTCTTGACAATGTTCTTTAAGAGAAGCACAGACTGGTTTATGGCCAGGGCCAAGCATGAGCATGGAACCACTTCCACTTCCTTGTGGCAGCTGCAACAATCTCAATTTCAACCAGTTGCTGGTACCAAATGAGCAGGGATCACAGGGTCATTACGGGGTTCTGCCTGCAAGGAACTGAGTCTCAGCTTTGGGGTCAGAATGCAGACTATTATATATCAACAGTAGGATTGGCCATCAGGGCATGGACCAGCAGTGGTATTGGAGTGCAGGCAACGAAGGTCGAGATTGGGGTTGGAGTGCAGTCAACTGAAGTTCAGTAATAGTGTTAGCCTGCAGGCCATTGAATATTAACAAGTGTGTCAATCCAAGTCAGAAACTCCAAGGCATTTTATGAAGTCATACCATAAATCTTTGAATTGGTCACGGGTAAGCATATAATGGTTAACTCCTGGTATGATTCAAGTGATCCATCAGGGAGCTTTCATCAAACAAAGTTTATTTAAGAATGCAGTTGAACTAAAATAAGAAAAATCAGCAATAATTTTTACAAATTACAAAAACACAACTATAACATTGTGTAAATCTTGACAGCTAAATTTACTGTTCCAAGTTAAACAAGCTCCATGAACGTACGCCCTGTTCTAGGCTTAGCACAGAAAGCAAGTATGCTCACATGATGCTGGACCTTGCAGCTTTCCAATCCCTGCTGTGGATTACTCCTTTGGATATTGAATTGAAACGGGAAAGCTTTCCGGCCCTGGAAGTTTCAACAGACTTCAAGAGACAGAGAAACTACTTCCCCTTAGCTTCTAGCTAGCTAGCCAGCCACTGACAGAATTGTCAATCCCAGGAAGAGAGACAAAATACACTGCTTTCAGCCTGCAGTCCAAACAGCTTCTGCCAAAATGAAAAGAAAACTTTTGCATTTCTTCAGTGGAGAAAAGAACTATCCAAAGGCAGCTGACCTGTCAGTCATTCTTCAGCCAACAATTCCAAAAGGGTCATAAAACTCCAAGACACTGCATGAGGCCCAGATTAAAAATAAGCAAGATGCCCATTACATTGCTTCAGCAACAATTATATGACACTGGTTCAGGCAGCATGGCATTGAACTAAAAATAACCAGGCTGGCTTTAAAAAAAACTGCAGAGAACATGGTTAAAATAGGTTTCTTAAAGGCACAGTCGTGTCACAGGTGGGATTGGCCTTCAGGAGTATGAACTTACTATTGTCAGCTTTGACGGGGCTAACACAGGGGTCTGCGAGAGGGCAAAGGCTACATTTTGGACCTTGAGACCAGCATTTGACATTTCACAGATTAAGAAATTGGTACCATCTCCTCAGTTGAGGTTGAGGACAGGGGCATTTCCATCACCAGCAGAAAATAAATTTGTCAAGCCAGTCATTTTCCTCTGTTAAAGTGTGATTGTTCTTTGACATGGGATACATTGTGCCCTGCAAATAATAATGCCGAACCACACTCAGCTCACAGGAGTTGAGTGCATCATATTACTGTGGGAAAGGTTACAACAGTTTTTTACAACGTTAACTCTTTCACTGATGAGTATGACAAATAATGTTCCTTCCACACCTGCCAGTCTGAACAATTCTGGTTCTTCCTTGTGTAAATGTTGTTCATTATGAGAACAATAAGATTCACTTTTATTAATTTTTTTCTTTGTTTTTTTCTTGATAATATTTGAGAGTAAATTAGTATTTTTGAGGATCTGATGATCCTCTCCCTGTCCATGATTAGTGAGCGAAGCGGTTTTGCTCCATGTAAAGTCTTCCTGAGGCCAGTTGTCTTTCACTTCCAATCGCTAAAGTCTCTCAGCCTTTATTGGTCTCACTCACGAGGAGCTGAGCAAGTGCTTGGAACAGTCCTTCTCCCAGTGGACCTCCCCTAGATTGATGCCTTCGGTAAAAATGGTTGCAGTTGTTAAATAACTACCAAGGGCCATGGCATAGTCCGCCAAGCAACTGATTATATTTTTGCAATAGAAAAATACTAAGTTGATTGTTGAAAACCCAATTGGATAAACACGGTTGTTAATCCTCTCTCTCTAGCTTTTTGGACCATGAATATTCTGTGGTGTCATGGCAGATTAACTTTCACAGTTTCCAAAGACACTTTTAACTATTTATTTAACCCATTATGCATATTTTTTAAGAGCCATAGACACAGCACGGTGTGATTGTGAAATCATGGCTACACAATTCATAGAAACAATTCATTCTGAAGAAAAGATTCTCATGACACCTGGTGTCAGTGGGGTATCATTTAAACTTTTTTTGTCTTGAATTGGCAGTGAAGCTTGAGTGGAGGAAATAGAAACTGAACTGCTCTTCGGCAGCCATCTAAGAACCATTCAATAGATTAACAAAACTTGTTTCAAATGCGTGCTACAATAGCCAGGGAACTACAGCAGGAACAGAGAAGTCATTGAAAAAGGCACAAGTTTCAAATTGGGTTTGTATCAAGTGATTTCCTGGGGCTGAGCAGTGTTGGGAGCTTAAGATGAGCAGTTTCTGAAGCCCTGTGATAAATGAATAAATTTTGGTCCCACAAGTCTTCATCACTGGATTTATGCTGTTGTTCTGATTTATGGCTGAGCTTCACTGCTCTAATGCGGATTCTGCTGTGTCTCATAAAATTTGCTTCAATGAGCTGTAGTACTCCCAGAAGTGCGGAGTAGGACGGATCATATCCGAGCTCTATAGCGAACAATGTGCCAGGTTTCAACTTTGATTCCTGCTGGTGGGATGACTATTCGGTTTGGTTTGGGTCTATGTACGAGAAGTGATGGAAAATGAGTCCGCTTTGCTCTAGCCAAGTGGTGGGGGAAGTCGAGGAGACAGGGAATCCAGCAGTAGTGAGCTTGGGATTCAGGTGGTCCTTCTTTCCACAATTACCTTCTACTGCCACTAGAGAGTGAGGCTATCAAGCAGGTTGGCTGTGGGTCTTAATTTCAGTCCAGGAACAGCACTTAGAACTTAGCGCTTGTGTGTGTTTAATTACTGTGTTTGGTCCATGAGTCCCTTCCTCACAATGGTGAAAATCACCATTTGAAGCAAATCCCACATCAGTTGAAAACTACCTCCATGGGATGTCCATTTAATTCAGAATTAAAGTGATCCAGTGACAACGTTCGGCTGATTTTACCCCACCTTCCCAGCTCAGCCATTGCGAACAATTCAAGAGAAAGGTGTTTCTGTTGCGGTTTGCCTGCTGGATTGAGCCAGCTTTGGGTTACTCCTGCTTTGCCCTGGCCTGGCATTTTGCTGAGATTTGTTTTTTTGAGAGAGAGCGCCAGTCTGTGCCATGTGAGACTCACCTGCAACTAACACGCCCCCTGGTGTTTGCATGCAGTCATTGCATTCAACAGATCCTGGAGGCCGTACTGCACTGCCACCAAATGGGTGTTGTCCATCGAGATCTTAAGGTGAGTTGTTCTGTAGTAATGATGGCGAGATTGTAACCCTAGCAAGTTGTGTCTTTTACATATTCTGGTAAACTGTTTTCAATTTCTTTGCAGCTCCATTGCACTGGTAATTTTAACACGGACCAGGAACTTGGGACTTGTCTTTCTAATTCTCTGCCAGATCATCCTTTTTTTGGGAGCGGCAGCAGGGGCTGAGAGGGAGTAGATGTGACAGTAAAACTCTGACGCAGGTCCCCATCAAAACGCCTAACTTTATCTGAGTTTTGCTGAAGTTGGTATTTTAAACATGTAGAAACTTTGGTGTTGGATGAAGGGTTTGTGATGAATTTGGGATGGATAATATTAAAAAATTGTTTCTTAGCTTAAAATGTTGACAGAGGGAAACCAGGAAGGTACTATGCTGCCAGGCATTTTCAAACTGAACAAAATCACGAGATGTTTGGAAGTTCTCCAACTCCACTCTCTTGGGTTTATCCTCAGTCATTCCCTGTGACAAGTTAAGAATGTCTTGATTTGTGCTACACAACCTGAAGAGTTTGTGAATTCAACCAGGACAAGTTGAAAGACGAGGGTGAGTCAGTATCAGAAGTAGCCTGGTCCTCAAGAGTGAAATCCTCCCAAAAGGCTGGCCAGAGCACTGTATTCCTCTCTTTGTGGGGACCATAATGGGTGAGACTTAAAGATGTGAGAAAATGCCTTGAAACAGTTTAGGTTATAAAGCCACTTGTTGAAAAGTTAAATTGTCCTTGTCTTCATATTCAGCGAGACTAATAATTTAATGCAGTCAATTTTATTACATAAGAACATAAGAAATAGGAGCAGGAGTAGGCCATTTTATTAATTTTATTACATGATCAAAGTTTGAGATGGATTTTCTTGGGCTTTGACATTGCCTTAAAAGCCCAGCTTAATTTTCTTTATCTTGATAGGATGACAAATGTGACTGATGGTGTGGGGGTGAATCTGATGGGCTTTTTTTTTCTGGAACAGGAATAGTTTTGGCTCTATGGTTGATGGCAGCTTGACCTTGTACAATTGATGTGTTGAGCATTCTCATTCAGCCATCCAAACCATCATATGGAAAGCCGTAAAAAAAAAAAAGGAGCAATAACTCCAGTGAATTCAGAGGTGGAGGGTTTAGAAGCACCAGAGATAGATTTGGGACACTGGTCATATGAATATGGACTGAGAACTGTGCTGCACATTGACTCATTGTGCTGTATCATGGCCGTGTTTTCTGTTGGTGGATGGGGAGGATGGAAGGAGCTCAAGAGGGATGTAATAGAAAATCCGTGTTCAAATTATCAGTTCTCTCTAACAAGGCTTGGGCTTTGGTGGCCTTGCCCCTGCTTGCATGTATCTTTTGGCTGGGAGGTTCTGCCAATGGGATGTGCTGGAAATAGCATGGCTGCTTTAGTTCAGAATGCGTGCTTCTAATTGTGAGGTTATGCACATTTATATCAACAATCTTTTATTGTTATAAATATTTTTCAAAATGAAGAACAATATGACTTTTAAAAAACAAATCAATGTAAACTAGTATGTATTTGAGTGTGTTCAAGACTCACACAATGTTGATGGAAGCTTTTTTTGTGTGGTGTGTTAAATTTGCCTTTCTGGTATCTTGTGACGTGTAAATATTGGGAGTTTCTCAATGCTTTATGAATTCATCATGGTGCCAAAACAATGCACCTGACGGTTAATTCGTGGATCCCTCAAAAGGTGATAGCTTTCAAGCCTGCCGCTGCCAACAAACTGAAGAATTCAGGCTCAGATTTGGTGACACCTCAAGTTCGATCATAATATGTTACTTTACACAGTCCCAAATAATGACTTTAAGTTACCAACTGATCATCTTCACTTTGGTCTTGATATATATTGGGCGGTGAGGAGGAGGCACGCATTCTGAATCAATTAATTCTATCCTATCTTCCCTGAGGGTAATAATGTCACCCTGACAGCACAGGGATGGCTTTGCTCAAAGACGTGAACTTCCTTGCTGTTAAATCGGTAGCTTTGTATTCCTGTTCCCTCCCCCAGTATGCTACATGACCCATTCTTCCCCCGAGATTAACATGGGTTTTGAACCTGGAAGGTCCATGGCTTGACTACCTTCCATTCCACCCAAAATTGCACAGCGTTAATGCCTCCCCACGCACACACATGCCCGGACAACAAGGACTGCAGACACTGCCAGAGGATGACAAGGTGACTCCTTCCAATTTATGCTTGTCCTGTAAGTCAGTCCTGAGCTTGAACTCAGCAACTTTCTGTAGGCCTGGGAACAATCTCGTGCTCCAAGTACTTTAAGCAACTCACAACCTAGCATTGCTACTTGTGAAATTAAACAATTTTGTGCCATCAGTTATTTGGGTGTGATTAATCATTTTGATCTATTAACAAAGTAATTAAAAAGAAAATTATGAGTGAATGTACACGTGTCTCAATGTCTCTTCGCTTTTGTCCAAAAATAATTGATGCTTGGCCAGAACCTAGTTTTCCAAACAGTGGTCACATTCCATTTTCTCACCCAATGCTGGCAAGACCTATAATGCTGGAGTGCCAGAGTCAAGCACAGCCCCTCTGATCAACTGACAGGGTCTCCATCCACATAGACAAATGATAAGGAATAAGAGCCCTGAATGATTTTTGCTTTCTCAGAGGCCAGGGCTTGGGCTACTCGAAATATATCTAATGCTATACCAGCCATAATCAACACAAAATAATAATCGACTCTGACAGGTGGATATTTACCCTTGATTTTTCTCTCACCTCTGAGACAAGCTGGTTAGCAGGTTACTACCTCGCTTAATGTCCTTCTGAACATAGAACATAGGAACAAAAGACCATTCAATCCCTTAAGCCAGTTCCACCACTGAAGAAGATTAATGCTGACCTGTGACCTCATGCCATCATCCCTCAGTACCTTTGTTGCACAGAATGCTTAACAATCTCAGACTTTAAATACTAATTGAACCAAGCATCAATTGCATTTGCTGAAGCGAGTTCAAAATTTAAGCCATCTTTTGCCTGTAGAAGCATTTCCTTGTTTTCAAGTTATGTCCCTTACGATTTACTAATTAGTAGAAACAGTTACTGACTGATTCTTAGAGATTGAATGGTGCAGACTACACAAAGTTGAATAATTAAGAAGTTGGAAGGTGTCTGAATTACATGACAGAACACTGGAGACCATTGGTGTGTGATGTTATCCCTTCATGCATTAATGCTCTGGGCAAATAAATGAAGGTTTTAAAGCTCTTGATCAAGAGATTGCTTCTGTTTTAAGAATTCTATTGCATAACAATGGCAATTTTCCTTCCATCTAAAACCACACCCGAAGCCTGAAAACTTACTCCTAGCCAGTAAATGCAAAGGTGCTGCAGTGAAGCTTGCAGACTTCGGTTTGGCCATTGAAGTTCAAGGGGAACAGCAAGCATGGTTTGGTGAGTAATGTATATCCTTTCACTGTACGTTTTCTCGCCGCTTGGCATATTTGTCTCTTTTACTGTGATCTTTCCATATATCACTCGGATTCATTATCAGATATAGACAGAACTCCTGGGGCTAAAAGGATCATTTTCATCCTCAATCAGTCTTTGTATCATGAAGTTGTGTAACAATGAGTTAAAATGGAAACTGTTTTGTTGTTAAACTTGAAAATGGAGGGCCAAGTTGGGCTGCTGAAAGAAAGATGAGTCAAAATGACTGAATTTTCTTGGGAGTGTTGAAAATGTACCTTGTCCAAAGTGTTAGTGAGTCCTGGGTAAATAGCCAATATATCAACAGGCCTGCTTAGAGGCGATCCAATTATTGGCAATTATTTTCCACTTGTCACCACTCTCTGGTATATGCAATGAAGTCAGCTGCCATTCCATTCATGTTATGTGTCAATTTTTCTGTTAGTTTCAACTTATCTTGCTATTCCTCTTGAAAGAGAACTCTGGTCTTTTTTAAATTGTGGGATCTTCTGACAAGGCCCATAAATTTCAACTTCAATGCACCTTGCCAATTTTTACTTGCCAAATAATTATGTACTCTGCTGCTGTTCAGTCAGTCGCCCCAGTAGCTCCACATCACCTGTTGCATCATCAGAAATATTGCCTATCGGCTTCCATCATGACTGGCGATCCTCCTCATTACATTGCTGCATTCCCATCTCATGACTGACACTTGTCTTGGATGATATGTCAGCCTGGGCTCAGTGGCAGCATTTCCTTGTCTCTAGTCAGAAGTCATGACTTCAAGTCCCAATGCAGAAAGGCACTTGCATGTCATAAGTATTTTGTTGACTCCAAAGCATTTTGCGATATCCTGAGAATTTGAAAGCTGCAATAAGAACGTTTGTCATTCTTACTGCAAGTTAGACTGAGCTTGCTAGGTTCAAAGAATGACATACAAAGAATGATCCACTAGTCCATGCAGGCAGTTGTTTGCAATTACGACACCATATGCATCACAGTTTCTCCCAACACTGACATGTAGATTATTAATAACAGTAAACTTCAACGGATCTAATATAATTCCTTTGGGCCAACACTGGAAATCTGCCTGCAAGCACGTGCCAATCCACCTGTCAGCATTTTGTGCCTCATCACTTTCAGTCAGTTCTGAAGTATGGTCGATTGACACTAATACCCAGGTTTATCTTTCTGAGAAACTTCTTGTGCCATGTGTAAAGCTTTTTTCAAGTCTCTGTGGATAATATCTACCATTTTTCCCAGATCTAGAGTCATGCTACATTATTCAAAATACAACTAAATTACCAAACTGGAGCCTTTGTTTGAAGCTATGTTTGGTGTCCTCAATAAATCATTTTCTGTCTAAGTAATCACTGCATCTCCTAAGAATTCCTGCCAGCTTCTTCCCTATTGCTGACATCAAACTGATGAAATTGTTGTTGTCTGGATACGTGTGTTCTTTTTTAAAGATTTGGGAGCGCAGTAGTTTCTTTCCAGTTTAAGGGAACAATTCCAGATGCTAGGTGGGGGCAAAGGGCTCATGGAGGATAGCCTCCGCCACAGGCAGCAAGATGATACAGTAGTTAGTATTGCTGCCTCACAGCGCCAGTAACCCAAGTTCGATTCCCAGCTTGGGTCACTGCCTGTGCGGAGTTTGCATGTTCCCTGTGTATCCATGTGGATCTCTTGTGGGTGCTTTGGTTTCTTCCCACAGTCCAAAAGACATGCTGGTTAGGTGCATTGTCCATACTAAATTCTCCCTCCATGTACCAGCACAGGTGCTGGACTCTGGTGACTAGGGGATTTTCACAGTAACTTAATTGCAATGTTCATGTAAGCCAACTTGTGACACAAATCAATGAACATCAACTCCCCAAGAAGTGTCAGGCGGATATCATCTGAACAGGCTACCTTATATATGTTAAGACTTTTAATTCTATTTAAAACACTGGGGTGAATTTTCCAGTCCTGCCCACCAGGAAATTGTTGAGGGGACAACCGACAATTTGACGAACCATCTAAATTTGGGCTTGGGCTGGAATTTCAGGAAGGGCACGACCAGAAAATCCTGCCTGATAACCTTCTGTGTTAAAGTGTTTTATGGTTAATAACAGAATTGAATTCTGACAATGCAGCATCATTTTCAGTCAATGTTAGTCAGTCCAACCGAGCTGACCTGGACTCTCAGGCAAGAATGTTGGACTTTACTGCATTATTGGCTGTGTGATAAATACAAGAGACAATTCCTTTCATAACACTAAGAATGAGGATACATCTAAGTTCCATCAAAGTAAAAATGGTAACCTTTGACAAAGCAGTCTAGTTGGTCATGTCCCACTTGTTTTGTTTAGTTTCCATGTGTAGAGATTTTCTGCAGCTTTTGAAGCAGTTTGTCAGCCTTCTATTTTGAATGGGTGGCTTGTTGCTGGAGGTCCAAGTTACCACTTTTCAGCTGCATTTGCAGTTTGTCCTCACAGTAGGCTCGCAAGTTTTGATGGATATTATGGTGAACTTTCCTCTTGAGGAAGAAAGCAAATTAAGCTCCCATACACCTCCTGACTCTGAGCAAGGCGGCTGTGGAATAGGGAAGGAAGGTAAAACTCCACTAAATTAAATTCATTTATTCAGTTTTACTTTGATACTTGGCCTGAAATATCAGTAGTTAGAATTTAGGCACTTAGCAGATCATTGAAACCATTATTAAATGCTTGCTTTGGTGAATAGTACAAATTGTTTGGTACTCGTTTGAAGATTTAGTTGATGTAGATGAAGAGGAAAAGTTACAAATTTACATTCCACTGGCTCAGCCAGATAAGTGTGTCAGGAATAGTGGAGTGCAGTGCTGTTATGTATCCTTCGTATTTGTGAATGGAGTTTCATATGTTGGAAGAAAATAGGATGGACCATGTGAAAGTTGTCATCTCTCACTGCACTGAAATCATCTCTACTTTAGGTTCCTAGTCCTAACTAATATTCTAGACGTGCCAAAAGGCAAAAACACTGGTAGAGGTTGAACACAAAGAGGTTGACCATATCGAAGCCAATCTGGAACTACTAACTTCAGAACTTAACCTACTGCATATGTGACAAGAATCATGCAAGCCTTTCTGGGGCTCTGCAAATTCTTTGAACAGTGCATGTTTTAACAAAAAGGATGAATGGTACAGCTTCTGGGATAACACCAGTATCATAATCAAAGTGATCTGATGCGCCTCCAGCATTCAAGCTCCCATGCAAACTGTGGTCTTCATTCAACAGGAACTGCACTGTCTGTGCACGAACATCATACCTTCTCCACAAACTTATTGTGCAACTGTGGTCACCCAGATCAGATTGTTCACCATACAGTGAATAAATGGATAAAAACTTCCGTCTGGATTCAGGGCAATCCACCTAACTATGCAGTATTATGTCTTGGTTATATAACTTGACTCAACTTGAAAAGCTGCAAAATGTCATTCATGAGATCAGTTCTGGGTGACTGAAATCACACACTCAAGAGTTTATAATTTTCCATTTATGCATCAAGTATTCACATGGATACTTGATGCACATGCTGATGTGGTTTAGGGTTGTGATTGAACTTTTCAAAAAAATCGAAGTTTTTCTCATCATGCCTTTCAAAAATGTTATTTTTGTGCGATCTGTGAACTCTCTTCGACAGACTAAGCTTCATCAAGATTGACGTTGCTGTACTACTGCCAAATCTATTCCTTGACTTGAATGCATGACATGGCTTTAATATTGGCACCTGTGTTTCATCAGGTTTACGACCTGAGGCCAAATAATGCACATTATTTTTAGCAAACTTCTCTTGATCTTTCTATTGTACAGCATCAGTCCACCTATCCCATCTTTCTCACCTACTGTTGCAGTGACCTGAAGAATCCACACCTGCCTACCCCAGCGAAATCAGATTTCCTACAATTAGCGTACACCTGTCAACAACAACATTCTTCAACAACATTGTATTTCGGTGTGCAAAGTCAGAATTCACCCTTCATATAGATGGTGACTTTGCCCTGCTTCAGTTCTCTGCCACTGTCCTTGACTCATATCATTCTCATTCAGATTTCAAAATTCTTGCCCTTTTCACTTTATAGCCTCAATCCTGCCACCTCCTTCAGCTTGTCACCTGGATTCTTTCTGCACTCTTTTGTTCTGCAAGTTCTCCTATCTTCAGTGGAAGAGCTGTCAACCTTTTTGGGAGCACTCTAGTCAACACCTTTAGTTCTGTTATCTTTCTCCCTATCTTCAAAGGCTTCCTCACAATTACTGTAACCAATTCATCAACTGTTACCTGGTTACTCTACTTCTGCGAACTGCTTCATAAGGTGCTACTCTATTAAAAATAGATTGATTTGGCTTGATATCTTGTTTGAAAGATGGCATCTATGACATGACAAGACTAGACTTTGACCAAATGACTTCTGACAGTCGAAAGTGCTTCAACTGAGACAAAACTGACATCTTATAGTAAATGATCTGGTTATGTTACACTGAGTTCGGTTAAAGTTACTCCCAGTCCCATCAGTTCATCTATTCAACCAACTTTGCTCTTATCTAGTAACTCAATAGATAAATTGAGAGAGCATTGATAAATTATAGTGGCTCAAAATCAAGACCAACCGTCCTCCTTTGCAGCACGTCTCCTTCAACCTTCTCCCTGCAAATTCAGTCTTTTTAAAAACACAAGACCGGCCCCAGTTAATCATTAATTGTTGACTCACTTGGTTTTCTCTTTGATTCTTTCTGCTCAGTTTGATTATCGCAGGCCTCAGATTTTTCAGTTGAAAAAGATAAAGGATTCACTTGAAAGTGGTTACACTTGCTCTGAGGAGCTCAAAATATTCAACAGCCCAAACTCAAAGATGCTGCATCAGCCAGCCTCAACTGAAAGGCATGGCCACAGTGGACAAAGCTGTAAAGATTAGATCAGGCACCATGCTATCCTCCCTGAGGTCAGGCAGATTCATAGAGAATATTAACAAAGCTATGCAGACATAGATATTATCTAACCTTGACTGCCAGAAATCTAATGTGACAGGAACCCTGGTGAACAGTAACATCAATTGCATCAGGCCTGGCGTATTGCACCCCTACTTGATGCCTAACAAACTGCAGTTGACTTCAACAGTGAGAATAGACAAGAATAGGAGAAATATTTTGTTGAACAAACTTGCGTTTGCATAGATTTCAGCATCAGGCTACTTAACTGAGTGGTGATTTTTTTTTGCAGTTCAAAAATTAATTTTAAATAATAATGTCTTGACCCCCAGTAAGAAAGGTGTTGGGTTAAACTATCACTGATTAGGTTTCACAGAGAGATGTACCAGAGAAAAGGACATCTCTCTGTACATCTTTTTTTTAATGTTGTTCTTTCATGGGACGTGAGTGTTGCTAGCTGGGCCGCCATTTATTGCCCACCCCTAATTGTTGTGGATCTCAAGTCACATGTAGGTCAGACAGGTAAGGATGGCAGATTTCCTTCCCTAAAAGATCAGAGTGAACCTGATGAGCTTTTAATGACAATCAACAGTGGTTTCATGGTCATCATTAGACTTTTAATTCCAGATTTTTTTTTTATTGAATTCAAATTTCACATTATGTCATGGTGGGATTTGAACTCAGATCCCCATGTCTCTGAATAATTAGTTCAGTGACAAAACCATTGCCTACCCTTAAATTTCTAGAGAGACAAATGTCCTTGACACTTAAATGCAGCATAGTGTAAGTGCAGTCCTTTCTGCAAAATGCATTTGTGAAGATGTATTAGATATTGGTATATAAGTACTGGAGAGAAACCTAAATCAAAATACTTGACAGGACCTTTGTTATCACGTGCAGGTTTTGCAGGCACACCTGGCTACCTCTCTCCCGAAGTACTTCGAAAAGAAGCCTATGGGAAGCCTGTGGATATTTGGGCATGTGGTGAGTACAAGACAAAATTACTGCAGATGCTGGAAGTCGAAAATAAAAATTAAAAAAGTGCTGGAAAATCTTGACATATGTGGAGTGAGAAGCTATGCTAATGTTTCAAGTCCTATATGACTCTTCAGAAAATGGTATTATGCACCAGGAGGAGTAGGGTAAAAGGTTAGTCTTGCTTCCAGCTGCTCACTTGAGATGAGTGGTGATCTCAACCAAGCTGCTAGTGGGAGAGATATTGGGAACAGCCCCTCAGATGAATAGGAAAATATCAGAGGATGTTTTTTGAGTGCAGTCCCAGCTGATGCCACAGATATTCATGGGAGGAAATCTACCAAAGGTAATCTACCAGCGAGGAAATGGCTAAGTTTTTTGTGTCGGTCTTCATGGTGCAGGACACAAATAACTTATCAAATATTAAAGATTGAGGGTTGGTAGGAGATGAGGTCCTTAATACAATTACGGTTACTAAAGAGGTAGTGCTTGATAGACTAATGGGACTGAAGGTAGACAAGTCCCCAGGACCGGATGGAATGCATCCCAGGGTTCTGAAAGAAATGGCAGAAGTAATAGCAGATGTGTTAGTAGTTATTTATCAAAATTCGCTGGACTCTGAGCAAGTGCCGGCGGATTGGAAAACATCTACTGTTACGCCGCTGTTTAAAAAGGTAACAGACAAAAGGCGGGTAACTACAGGCTGGTTAGCTTAACGTCCATAGTTGGGAAAATGCTAGAATCCATCATTAAAGAAAAATAGCAGGACACCTCGAAAAGAACGGTTCGATCAAGCAGACGCAACGTGGATTCATGAAGGGGAAGTTGTGTTTGACGAATTTACTGGATTTTTATGAAGATGTGACGAGTGCGTTAGACAGAGGGGAACCAGTGGATGTGGTATTTTTAGATTTCCAGAAGGCGTTCGATAAGGTGCCTCACAAAAGGTTGCTGCAGAAGGTTAGGGTACACGGAGTTGGGGGTAAAGTGTTAGCGTGGATTGAGGATTGGCTATCTAACAGGAAGCAGAGAGTTGGAATAAATGGGTGCTTTTCTGGTTAGCAGCTGGTGACTAATGGCATGCCACAGGGATCGGTGCTGGGGCCTCAACTGTTCACCATATACACAGATGATCTGGAGGAGGGGACTGAGTGTAGGGTAACAAAGTTTGCTGATGACACGAAGATGAGTGGGAAAGTGAATCGCATGGAGGGCACGGAAAGTCTGCAGAGAGATCTGGAGTGAGTGAGAGGCTGAGTGAGTAGGTGAGGACCTGGCAGATGGAGTATAACGTTAGCAAATGTGAGGTTATCCACTTTGGTAGAAATAATAGTGGGATGGAATATTATTTAAATGGTGAAAAGTTGCAGCATGCTACTGTGCAGAGGGACCTGGGGGTCCTTGTGCACAAATGGCAAAAACTCAGTCTGCAGGTGCAGCAGGTGATCAAGAAGGCGAATGGAATGCTGGCCTTTATAGCGAGGGGGACAGAATATAAAAGCAGGGAGGTCTTGCTGCAACTGTACAAGGCACTGGTGAGGCCGCGACTGGAGTACTGTGTGCAGTTTTGGTCCCCTTATTTGCGAAAGGATATATTGGCCTTGGAGGGAGTACAGAGAAGGTTCACTAGACTGATACCGGAGTTGAGGGGGTTAGCTTATGAGGAGAGATTGAGTAGATTGGGCCTGTACTCCTTGGAGTTCAGAAGGCTGAGGGGGGATCTTTTGGAGACTTACAAGATAATGAAGGGGCTAGATAGGGTAGAGGTAGAGAGATTCTTTCCACTTAGAAAGGAAACCAGGACAGAGGGCATAGCTCAAAATAAAGGGGGATCAGTTTAGAGCAGAGTTAAGGAGGAACTTCTTCTCTCAGAGGGTGGTGAATCTCTGGAATTCTCTGCCCATTGAAGTGGTGGAGGCTACCTCGTTGAACATGATTAAGTGTCGGGTCGATAGATTTCTGATCGATAAGGGAATTAAGGGTTATGGGGAGCAGGCAGGTAAGTGGAACTGATCCACTTCAGATCAGCCATGATCTTATTGAATGGCAGGGCAGGCTCGAAGGGCTCGATGGCCTACTCCTGCTCCTATTTCTTATGTTCTTGTGTTCTTAAGCCCCTCCTCAGAGTCAAAATGGAGTAAGGTTCCCAGAAACAGACTTTCTGCCATTGTAGTTGAAGGAGATTACCTGTCACCATTAACCCTTAAAAGAAACAGTTCCTCTGGTGTTTATTTTTCTGTCATGATACCCCTTGCAAACTGAGTCAATCTATTAATTTTGTGGTGGTGACGGGGTGGGGCTGTGGCTGCAGAATCACCATTGGGTCTGCACACCACAATCCTCACCAATAAAAGCATGATCCATGTACCATCTCTGCCCCCAGAGCTTAATCAATGGGAAACATTTGGTAAGAAAATGTTCCTCCCAATATTCTGCCCATGAGTCATTCCACTTCAGTACTGAGGTCCAATACAGAATGATAGTGGGGTTCTCACACTTCAGGGAATACAGAACACAACCAGTTGTACTTATAACAAAATTTAAATGTGCATTAGATCCCAAAACCCGTGCTTCTTGCAGAAAATCAGCAACTCAATGGGATATTTCTGTCTAATTGTGGCAGTTCAGAAGGCAAGGACAAAATCCAAATGAATCTTTATAGTGTTTAGGTTTTAGAATTTTTTTTAAATTAATTTATGGGATGTGGATGTCACTGGTCAGGCCAGTATTTATTGCCCATCCTTGATTGCCCTTGAACTGCTGAAGCATATTTGGTGTAACTACACCCACAGCACTGTTAGGGAGAGATTTCCAGGATTTTGATCCAGCAACAGTGGGGAAATGGTGATATATTTCCAAGTCGAGATGCTGAGTGTGAATGCATCTTGTAGACGGTATACATTGTTGTCACTATTTGTGAGTGGTGGAGGGAGTGAATATTTTGTGCAAGGGGTGCCAATCAAGTGGGTTGGATGGTGTTGAGCTTTTTGAGTGTTTTTGGAGCTGCATTCATCCATGCAAGTGAAGAGTATTCCAAGGCACAGCTCCTGAGTTGTACCCTGTATACAGATTCAGGGGAGTTGGGTGGTGAGTTACTTAACTCACCACGTGATTCCTCGACTCTGTCCTGTTCCTGTAGCCACAATATTTAAATGATTGGTCCAGTTCAATTTCTGGTCAATGGTAGCTCCCATGTAAATGTTGATGATAGAGGTTCAGCAAAGGTAATGACATCAAATATCAAGGGACAATGGTTAGATTCTCCCTTGTCAGAGGTGGTCATTGCTTGACATTTGTGTGTTACTTACCACTTGTTAGCCCAAGCCTGGATATTGTTCCGGTCTTGCTGCATTCAGGCATGGACTGCTTCAGTATCTGATGAGTTACAACTGGTGCCAAACATTGTGTAATGAACAGCGAACATCCCCATTTCTGGCCTTAGAATGGAAGGCAGATCATTGTTAAAGCAACCGAAGATGGTTAGGCCTAGGGCACTGATGTGACAGACTGGTGCAGTGTTGTCTTGGAACTGAGATGATTGAATAACCACAATCAAGTTCATTTGTGCCTGGTACAATTCCAGCCTGCAGAGGGTTTCCATCTGATTCCCATTGACCCTGTTTTGATAAGGCCCCTTGATTCCATCCTCATTCAAATGCTGCTTTGATGTCAAGGGACAGTCACTCTCACATCACCTCTGGCATTCAGTTTGTTTGTCCATGTTTGAACCAAAGCAGTAATGAGGTCAAGAGCTGAGTGACACTGGCAGAACCCAAAATTAGCATTGGTGAGCAGTTTATTGCAAAGCAGGTGCCACTTGATGGTGCTGTTGATGACCCCTTCCATTTGTTTACTGATGCTTGAGAGTAGACTGTAATTGGTCAGTTAGCATTTGTCCTGCTTTTTGTGGTAAGAAGCCTCACAACACCAGGTTAAAGTCCAACAGGTTTATTTGATAGTAAACACCACAACGCTTACTATCGAACAAACCTGTTGGAATTTAACCTGGTGTTGTGAGACTTCTTACTATATTTACCCCAGTCCAATGCCAGCATTTCCACATCATGACTGCTTTCTATGTATAGGGCAGTTTTCCATATTGCTGGGTAGAATGTCAAATGTTGTAACTGTGCTGGAACAGCTTACTTCGGAGCATAGCGAATTCTGGAATACAAGTGTTCAGTCGAATTGCTGGGTCAGGATATTGTCAAGGCCAGAGACTTTGTATTGTCCAATGATTTGAGCCATTTCTTGATTTTACATGGAGTGAATTAAATTGGCTGAAGACTGGCATCATGCAGAGGAGATTAAACTGGATCCTCCACTCGATACTTCTGTCTGAAAATTGTAGCAAATGCTCTGGTCTTATCTTTAACATTGATGTGCTGGCATCTCCATAATTGAGGATGGGAATATTTATGGATCCTCCTCCTCCAGTGAATTGTTTAATTGCTCACCACCTTTCACGGCTGGATGTGGCAGGGCTACACTGCTTAATTTGATTAATTGGTTGTAGAATCACTAAGTCTGCTACTTGCCACCGATGCTGTATGGCACGCAAGTCATTACGGAAAGGAAAGACAGCGGGCAGACAATGGCAGACATTTAAACAACAAATAGTTGAAGTCCAGAAGTTGTTTATTCCTGTTTGATGCCAGAGTGACACCAGGGAATTGTACCCTAACTATGGCTTACAAGGGAAATTAGAAATAATATCAGATTCAAGGAAGAAGCATACAAGTTGGCAAGAAAAAGCAATAGGCCTGAGGATTGGGAGCAGTTTAAAATTCAGCAAAGGAGAACCAGGGGATTGATTAAGAAGAGAAAAATGAAGTTATGAAAGTAAGCTAGCAGGGGATGTAAAACTGACTGTAAAAGCTTCTGTAGATACGTAAAAAGAAAAAGACTGACAAAAATGAATGTAGGCCCCTTACAGTCAGTAACTGGAGGATTCATAACAGGAAGTAAAGAAATGAGTGAGGAATTAAATTTGTACTTTGCTTTAGTCTTCACAAAGGAAGACATGAATAATGTACCACAAATGCTGAGAGAGACATGTTTGAATGAAGAGCTGAAGGAAATCAGCATTAGTAGAGAAATGGTTTTGTGGAAATTGATGGGATTGAAGGTGGATAAATCTCCAGGTCCTGATAGTGTTCGTCGCAGAGTACGAAAGGAAGTGGCAAAGAAGTAGTAGAATCATTGGTGGTTATTTTCCAAAATTCTTTGGACTCTGGAATAGTTGCTACAGATTGGAGGGTAGCTAATGTAAACCTGCTGTTCAAAAAGGGCAGTTGAGAGAAAACAGGGAATTATAGACCAGTGTGCCAATCAGAAAATGACTCATTTATGCCAACTCTTTGCTTCCTATCTGCTAACCAGCTTTCTGTCCATCTCAAGACATTGCCTGCAACTCCACATGCTTTAAATTTACATGGTAGTCTATTATGTGAGACCTTGTCGAAAGCCTTCTGAAAGTCTAAATAAACCACATCCACTGGTTCTCCTCGGTCAACTCTGCTAGTCACATGCTCAAAAAATTCCAGTAGATTTGTCAAGCATGATTTCCCTTTTGTAAATCCATGCTGACTTTGTCTGATTATACCACTGCCTTCCAAATGCCAAGTTATGAAATCCTCAATAATGGATTGTAGCAACTTCCTCAATACCGATGTTAGGCTCACTGGTCTATAATTCCCTGTTTTCTCCCAACCGCCCTTTTTGAATAGCGGGCTTACATTAGCTACCTTCCAATCTGTAGGAACTATTCCAGAGTCCAAAGAATTTTGGAAAATAACCACCAATGAATCTACTACTTCTTTGTCACTTCCTTTAGTGCTCTGAGATGAACACTATCAGGACCTGAAGATTTATCCACCTTCAATCCCATCAATTTCCACAAAACCATTTCCCTACTAATGCTGATTTCCTTTAGCTTTTCATTAAAACATGTTTCTCTCAGCATTTGTGGTACATTATTCATGTCTTCCTTTATGAAGACTGAAGCAAAGTACAAATTTAATTCCTCACCCATTTCTTTATTTCTTGTTATGAATCCTCCACTTACTGACTGTAAGGGGCCTACGTTCATTTTTGTCAGTCTTTTTCTTTTTACATATCGACAGAAACTTGTACAGTCAGTTTTATGTCCCTTGCTAACTTACTTCCACAACTCCATTTTTCCCTTTTTAATCAATCCCCTGGTCCTCCTTTGCTGAATGGGATTCTGAGGGATCTGTGCGAAGACCCCAATTGTTCACACTGTAAATGATTTGGAAGAAGGAACTGAACGTGTTATCTCCAGATGTGCAAATGATACAAAGTTGGGTGAGAGGGTGAGCTGTGAGGAGGATGCAGAGATGCTTCAGTGTGATTTGGACAGGCTGAGTGTGGGCATGTGCATGTTAGATGCAGTATAATTTGGATAATTGTGAGGTTATCCACTTCAGTAGCAATAATAGGAAGATAGATTATGACTTGAATGGGTGTAAATTGAGAGAGGTGGATACTTGATGAGACCTTGGAGTCCTCATGCATCAGTCACTGAAAGTAAGCATGCAGGTATAGCAAGCAGTGAAGAAAGCACATGGTTTGAGTATAGGGATAGAGATGTTTTGCTGCAATTGTAGAGGGTGTTGGTGAGGCCACACCTGGATTATTGTGTGCAGTTTTGGTATCTTTATCTGAGGATGGATGTCCTTGTTATAACGGGAGTACAGCGAAGTTTACCAGGCTGATTCCTAGAATGGCAGATCTGTCATATGAGGTGAGACTAAATCGGTTAGGATTATATTCACTGGAGTTTAGAAGAGTGAGAGGGAATCTCATAGAATCTTATAAAATTCTAACAGCGTTGGGGACAGGGTAGATTCAGAAATAATGTTCCCAATGGTGGGGGTAGTCCAGAACTAGGGGTCATAGTTTGAGGATAAGGATATACTTGGACAGAGGTGAGGAGAAATTTCTTCACCCCAGAGGGTGGTGAACGTGTGGAATTCACTCCCACAGTATGTAGTTGAGGCCAAAATGTTATCTGATTTCAGGAAGAAATTAGATATAATTCTTGAGGCTAAAGGGGACAAAGAATATGTGAGGAAGGGGGCGTGAGGATATTGAATTTCATGATCAGCCATGGCCAAAATGAATGGTGGAGCAGGCTCAAAGGGCTGAATGAACTTCTCCTACTTCTCGTTTCTATGTAGTCCTGCAATGTAACTTCACCATGTTGATACTTCATTTTTAGGTGTGCGTGGTGCGGCTCCTGGCATGCCCTCCTGTACTCAACATTGAACCAGGGTTGATCACCTGGCTTGGTGGTAATGGTAGAGTGGGGGAATATGCTTGGCCATGAGGTGACAGATTGTGGTTGAGTACAGTTCTGCTGCCACTGCTGATGATGATAGTTGTTCAGTCTTGAGTTGTTGGATCTGTTTGAAGATCATGCTGTGCTTCACAACACGATGAAGTGTATCCTCAGTGTGAATACAGGACTTTGTCTCCACAAAGAGTGTGTGGTGAGCACTCCTAATGAGATTGTCATGACCAGATGTACATCTAATGAGGCTGTGAATGTCTCGGGCTTAAATATTCACCTTTGGTTTAAACATTGTATGAAAAATTCGGAGCTTCTCATCGAACGAAATACATTTACTTCTTTGTGTTCGTTTTTTTTGTAGGAGTTATTCTCTACATCTTGCTTGTTGGCTACCCACCTTTCTGGGATGAAGACCAGCACAAGCTCTATCAGCAGATCAAGGCTGGCGCGTACGATGTATGTACATGAAAGTAACTTGATTTGACCAGCATGATAGCAAAATGCAACACCTTTCTAACTCTAATTCCTCATTTATTTTGAATCACCTTCCCAGTCACAGCACTCAACTGACCACTTGTATGGAAAGTCCTGACATTGCACACTCCCTCCCAAGAGCCAGTGGTGTGCCATCCCAACTCCAAACATGGACCTAAATAGCAGTTTTACAAATTTAATTGGTTATTTTGTTGGAAAGACCCAAATAGCCCACAGTCAACACTACAAGAGTAGAGGATGCTGGAGAAACTCAGCAGGTCGAATAGTGTAAGCAGAGAAAACAGAGTTAACATTTTGAGTCTCTTTGGCTCTTCATCAGAACTAAAGAGTGGGAGAAATGTGTTTGATATGAAGCTGTAGCTGTGAGAGATTGCTACAAGCTGTAGCAATGTTAAGAACAAAAGACAGATGGGCTGGTATGGAAGATGTGAACATTGAGATAATAAATGTATGAGATTTATTTCTAAAAAAGGATTTAAGATGGAGGAGAAAGTTGTTGAACACTATGTTGAGTCCTGAGGGTTGTAACATTCCCATCTTAAGATGAGATGCTGTTCCTCCAGCTTGCTTTGAGTTTCGCTGGAGCATTGCAGCAGGCCAAGGATGGACATGTGATCATGAGAATGGAGTGCTGAGTTAAAATGGCAAGCAAACAGAAGGTGTGGGGCGGAGGGGGGGGGTCTTTCGGGTAAACAGAAGGTTGGGGTCATGCTTCCAGACTGAGTTAATGTATCTGCAACGTGGTCACCCAGTTTATGGTTAGAATCCCTAATGGAGAGATAACAGTAAATTTGCCTTGCCAGAAATGAATCCTACTCTTTAAATATAATCCCAGAGATAGTATGAGTTATCAGGTCTCGGACCAGTCGGCTTGGGCATGCAGAAAACAACCATTTGCTCTGAGTTGGTTCAATCTGCAGATCTTGCCATCATAGTGATGCAACGAGTTTCCCATTGCTTTACCAGTTAAGTTCACCCAAGACACATGCTCAAAACATTGTCTGGAGCAGAAGTGCATAAGAATGCTAGTCCCGAGTGATGGCTCTATCTTTCCTCCTTCCATCAATGCGTTGAAAATGCTGTGGACTGTCTTGCTTAATCAAGTCTGCTCCATGGGCCAGTTTGTTCCCACTGCCAGACAAGCTGCTTGGAGAGCCAACGAACCCCTCCCCTCTGATGAGTTGGTCATTAGCTAATTGATCAAATGTGGGTGTGTGTTTGAGTCTTGATTCAGTCGGAACTTACTCGTTTAAAAAAAAGTTGATGATGAATCAAGTGTAAGGTTAGCAGCAATATCTTTTCATTCATTAGTTGCTGATGGCAACAGCTTTGGTTCTACTTTATCTGGGAATAGACAAGTCTAAGACTGCAGCCAAACCAGTATACCAATTTAGAGAATACCAGACCAGTATACCAACTTGTGGAGAAATAAATTTTAGCTTTCATCAATATGACTGAGCAATGATTTGACAGTTGTCAGTGTCATCATTGGTTGCAAAGGATAGAGTGTGTCACAAAAAATCCCTGTCTTTCCAACAACGAATATACAGATGGTAAAGAATGTTCTATTTTTTCTACATATTTTGGTTATCCAGCTTCAACAAGTGGCCATTCATTGTATTTAAGCAATATAAATGACCCCATACTGAAAGATATCTTATTTTATACCACTGAGTTTGACATTGTGATTCCTCTTGTGATAGATTACTTTTCTGTAGCATTAGTTGGTTAATGCAATCACTTGTGTTTATCAAGCACCTTTAATGCAATAACAGATCCAAAGGCACTTGACAGGAATGTGGTGAAGCAAAATTTTACACTGAGCACCTTCAGACATATTAGGGAAGATGACCAAAATCTTAGGCAAGGACGTAGATTTGAAGGATGGTCTTGAAGAAATTGAGAGGGGAGGGAGAGGGAATTTCCCAGCTGAGTGCCACAGCATTTGAAAGCAGAGCCACCTGCAGTTGAGCATAGAGTCATAAAATTTAAGAGCAGTTAAAATTAAGGATCGTCAAGAGACCCTGACCAGAATTAGAAAAGTGGAAATAACTTTTGAAGGTTGTGAGAAGAAATTGCCGAGATAGGGAGAGGTGAAGCCATGAAGGAATGTGAAGTGGTCAATTTTGAAATTGGATGTTGCTAAACTGGGAGGCAGGACAGATTAGAGAGACGTGATGGGTGAATGGGATTTGCTGCAGTCTTTGAAAATGCATTTGTACCCCATTTATTTTAAATTAGAAATGAAACCTACTTAGTACTGACCAAGGCAGTAATAACTCTTACGTCCATTTGATGCAAGTAAAAGAAACAAATATGAACAGAAAGTGACCTTGTGGATGAGATACATGCCATTTCTTGCTCTTGCAAGTTCTCTTGTCTTATTGCAGTTTTTCTCTCCTGTGCTAGTTTCCTTCCCCTGAGTGGGACACAGTTACTCCAGAGGCCAAGAATCTCATCAACCAGATGCTGACCATTAACCCTGCCAAACGTATTACTGCCACTGAGGCTCTGAAACACCCCTGGGTCTGTGTAAGTGTTCACATATTCGTGTTGATCAGGAGAGGAAGAGTAGCTTCAGCTTGCATCATCATCCACAAACGTAGCATGAATCCAGTTTCAAAATAGGATCACTTTGGCTATTACAAATCAGAAAGCAGAAATTTGGACCTTACAATCTATTCACAAAGTAATATCAGTTGGACTTAACCATTTCACAGATGTTATTGCAGAATGTTATTGCTGTATATAATGTGGGTTGTTCACATGTAACTCCTCCATCTGGGATGATGATCAAGTGTCCCAGATTAAAAGGGGTATGAAGAGATTCTGATGATGCTCAGTTCACACTCTTTTAAAAAAAAAACAGATGGCCTTGTGAGTTAATATAGAAAGTGTACTGTTTTTAATAGGCTGAGGAAATGAATGGGGTAAATATGTTCACAGTAATTAAAGCAACAAGTGATCTTACAGAAAAACAATCTTTTTGAAATGTTTTGTTTGCTTTCAGCAACGATCCACTGTTGCATCCATGATGCACCGTCAAGAGACTGTGGAGTGTTTGAAGAAATTCAATGCCAGGCGAAAACTCAAGGTAAGAAAGATTGTATTCCAGTCAGGGGCTGCATCAAGCGGAATTTGAGAATCTTCTATCCTAATTATTGGTGCATTGAGTCTTGTGATGACAGTTTTCAAAATGTTTCGATAGTTTTTTCTTCCTTTGAATCTGAACATGAAAAGGAGACTTGCCCTAGTGCACAGTTCCCTGCCCAGTTACAGAATATTGTTTTCGGTGATCGACAGCACAAGGACCTGTGTGTTTCATATTCATTTTAGGGATGTGGGCGTAGCTGGCTAGGCCAGCATTTATTGCCCATTCCTAATTGCCTTTGAGAATATGGTGGTGAGTTGCTTTCTTGAACTGCTGCAATCCATGTGGTGTAGGTACATCCACAGTGCTGTTTGGAAGGGAATCCAGGATTTCGACCCAATGGCACTGAAGGGTGGCAATATATTTACAAGTCCACATGGTGAGTGGCTTGGAGGAGAATTTCCAGATGTTGGTGCTCCCATGTATCTGCTGCTCTTATCCTTCTAGATGATAGTGGTCATGGGTTTGGAAGATGTTGTCTAAGGGATTTTGGTGAGTTGCTGAAGTGCATCTTGTACATGGTTCACACTATTCGTCAATGGCTGAGAGTGAATATTTGTGCAAGGGATGCCAATCAAGCAGACTGCTTTGATTTGAACGGTGTCGAGCTTCTTCAGTGCTGTTGAAGCTTCAGTCATCCAGGCAACATCAAAGTTTTTTAAAGTTTATTTATTAGTGCCACAAATAGGCTTATATTAACAGCAATGAAGTTACTGTGAAAATTTCTAAGTTGCTTTATTCCAGCACCTGTTCAGGTACACTAAGGGAAAATTTAGCATGGCGAAAGCACCGAACCAGCATGTCTTTTGGACTGTAGGAAGAAACCAGAGCACCTGGACGAATCCCACGCAGACACAGGGAGAAGTTGCAGACTTGGCATAGACGATGACCCAAGACTGGAATTGAACGCGGGTCCCTGACACTATGGAGCAGCAGTGCTAACCATTATGCCTAATGCCATTCTCCAAGTGGTGTTCAACATGGGGGAGCACTGATTCATCAGCTGAGGAAGGGGATGGGTGGGGTGGTATATAGTAACCAGCAGGAAGTTTCCAGCCCATGTTTGACCTGATGCCATGAGATTTCCTGCACTGTTGAGGACTCCTGGGGCAGTTCCCTTCCAGCTTTATACCATTCTGCCACCAACACTGCTGGGCCTGTCCTCCTTTTAGGACAGACATGCCCAGGGATGGTGATGGTGGAGAATCAACCACGTAGCTGTGGGTCTAGCATCACATGTAGGCCAGACCAGGTGAGGACAGTAGATTTCCTTCCTTAAACGACATTAGTGAATCGACTATGCTGCTCATGGTTGCTATGCTATGACAATCGACGATGGTCTCATGGCCGTCATTAGACTTGTAATTCCACATTATTTTCATTTAATTATTCAAATCTTACTCGAATTCATCACCTGTCATGGTGGAATTCAGACCAGAGTCCCAGAGTATTATCGTCGGTCTCCAGATTACTAGTCCAATGACAGTACCACTACATCACTTCTAAATCAGTTAATTAACTGCAGGCAAAAAGAAAATCACTAAATGCTGGAAATTCTCACCAAGATAGCTAGTATCTGCAGAGAGAGAAACAGAATTAAGGTATCAAATTAATAATCTTTCGTTCATCAGAATGACCTTGCTGATTATATTCAGCATCTTGATTTTTATGTTTCTCTTTGGGAGGGATAAATGTTGGCCTTGTGCATGGAGACACTAAATGCTCTTTGTTGAATCTTGCCAAGGGATCTTCAATGTGTGCCTGAAGAGGGTTAACAGTGCCTCAATCTCATATCTTATCTGAAAATGCAGTACTTGCTGAGTTTGAGGAGTGTGTCTTGAACCCACAACCTTCTTAGTTGAAGGTGGAGGGCTATCATTGAGTGAAGATTGACACATGTACAACACAAGTATAAATAAAAGTTAAAAACCTTTGTGATCAGCGAACTCAGATCACAAGGAGATAAAATAAATTGAATTATAAAGTATCTGCACATTGCAATTTGGTAAAATCCAAAAAGTTGCCATTTCATCCATTTTTGAAGGTTAGACGTTTCTAGTAATTGCACAATACTTGGAAGAAATATTTGGAAAATGTCAACTCATGTAAACAGCAGACTAAAGAAACACGAGATTTGCATAATACCTTCTCATATAAATGTATCATGCACCCTGAATTATATTCTGTGATGTAATGATTAAACTGTTCAGTGGAACAATATTGAACCTCAGATGGCCTCAGAAGTTCAATGTGTCACAAAGCAGTTTGTTCATTGTGTTTCATCTCCAAACTGCTAATTTGATTTATTTAAAAGGAAATAACTGAAGTAGAAACAATTTAAGTTGCATAATCTTTTGTTGGTGTTGAATGAGTAAGTGACCAGACCTGATATCTCAAGTCCATTGCTGCTAATTACAAAACCAAGGTGAGGTCACACACAATGTGGTTGCACTGGAAGGAGTGCAGAGGAGATTCACCAGGATGTTGCCTGAGTTGGAATATTTAAGGAGAGTTTGTAAGGAGAGTTTGGATAGGCTCGAGTTGTTTTCTCGAGAGCAGAGCAGAGGAGGTGGGATGACTCACATCCTTTAAAAAGTACCTGGATGAGTACTTGGCATACCATAACATTCAAGGCTATGGGCCAAGTGCTGGCAAGTGGAACAAGGTGGGCAGGTCAGGACCTTTTATGTGTTGGTCAGATTTGATGGACGTAAGGGCCTTTTCTGCACGGTAGTATTTTGGGAGTCATTTGTGGCTGAGTGGGTAATGCTCATCACAGGTCAGAAAGCCATGTGTCTTAGCCTCACTCCAGAGACTTGGAGCATGCAATCTAGGTTAACAGTCCAAGAAAATGGTGCACTGTTGGAGCTATGTGGACCATCTTTCATTTGAGATCTTGAACTGAGAGGCCCTGACTATCCCCTCAGTTGTGCCAAAAAATCCTCTAGCACAATTTGAAGAACAGCAGGGTTAGTTTCCTTTGTGTCTCAACCAAGATTTATCCATCAACTAACATCAGTGAAATTAATGATCATTTATCAACTGCTGTTTGTGTATACAAATTAGCTGCTGCATTTCCTACTTTGAAACAGTTGCTGCATTTTAAAAGTCCTGAATTGAAATGCTTTGGAACAAACTTTTGATCATGAAAGTTGTTTGAATGTGATTGTGATGTGATTGTTTAAATTATTTCTATTGGCTGACATTTTCCTTCTCTCCCATCCAGGGTGCCATCCTCACCACTATGTTAGCAACACGAAACTTCTCAGGTACGTTTCAAATCAGCCAATTCTCTCATTGAACCCAGAGTCAGATCTCTTCTGGAACTCTGATGTACAAATTAATTGCGCACCATTGATGTTTCTGGCATTTCAGGAGCTTGACTTATTCGTCATTCTAAATAACCCACAAGCAACTGCTTTTATTAAGTTGAATAAACCAGTAGGACATATTTTGACAGCCGACGTATATAGGATGGGCCAAATGGCCTACTTCGGCACCTAACAATTCTAAAATAAGGTCTGGCGCCATACACAAAGTTGAAATGGTAACAGTTTTTTTCAGCAGTAAAATGCTTCAAGAGGCCCACAGTACTTCACATGCTTTGGGAAAATGAATGCTAAGCAGAGGAAGGAGAGCTGAGGAGTTGGTGAGCAGAAGATGGATTTCGAGGAATGTAGGAGTAGGCCTAGGTCATCTGGCTCATCTGACTGTTTCAGTGAGATTATGGCTGATATTTGACCTCACTCCATTTACCCCACATTTGTCCAAATCCCTGAATACCTGTGGTGAACAGAAATCCGTCAACCTCAGATTTCAAATTAATACTTGCCTCAGCATTATGTGCCTTATGTGGAACAAATTTCCAAACCACAACTGTCCTTCGCTTGTAAAAATGTTTGTTCATTTATTCTGAAAGACTTAGCTCTAACATGTCGACTCTACCCCCATTCATAGACTCTCCAAATAGTTTTTCCCACCTACCCTCTTATTTCCCCATAATGGAAAATTTGGGCCAAATCACCCCTAGGTTCCTAAATTCCGGGAATTTATATTTTGTGGTCACCGTAAGAACATAGAAAAACTACTGCACAAACAGGCCCTTCGGCCCACAAATTGCGCTGAACATGTCCCTATCTACTAGGCTTACCTACAACCCTCTCTGTTACAAAGTCCCATGTACTTATCCAAAAGTCTCTTAAAAGACCCTATCGAATCCACCTCCACCACCACTGCCGACAGCCAATTCCATGCGCCCACCACCCTCTGAGTGAAAAACTTACCCCTGACATCTCCTCTGTACCTACTCCCCAGTACCCTAAACCTGTGTCCTCTTGTGGCAGCCATTTCAGCCCTAGGAAAAAGCCTCTGAGAATCCACTCGATCAATACCTCTCAGCATCTTATACACCTCTATCAGGTCACCTCTCATCCTTTGTCTCTTGAAGGAGAAAAGACCGAGCCCTCTCAACCTATCTTCATAAGGCATGCCACCTAATCCAGGCAACATCCTTGTAAATCTCCTTTGCATCCTTTCTGTAGCTTCCATATGCTTCTTGTAATGAGGTGACCAGAACTGAGCACAGTACTCCAAGTGGGATCTGACCAGGGTCTTATACAGCTGCAGCATTATATCCCGACTCCTAAACTCAATTCCTCGATTGATGAAGTACACCATATGCCTTGTTAACCACAGCCTCTACCTGCGAAGCTGCTTTGAGCGTTCTAAATTGACTTATTGACTCTTCTTGTCATTCAACCTCTGCTGTTCTTTTGTCATTCTGATAAATTATGTGAGGTTAGAGGGATGGAGATATTTAAGGAAGGAAGTCAAGAAAGTTGGTTGCAAGTAGTTGAAGTGTCTGCAGATTTTGCTGGAAATGGTTTGTTAAGATGCACTCATGACCAACGCATGAGTAGGCAGTTTGAGAAGGGACATGAGGCTGGAGTCAGTATGTAGCTGGATTGGGTAAGACATGGAATTGAGAATGAGTGGGGGTTCTAGAGCCAAGTCACTGTTTTATAACATTTGTATGGAGACCAAATGTTTTGTATCAGACCAGTTTCTAGCTGCAGTACAATTTGTACACATTTTCCTCAGTACCTTTGCATTTTCAGCTTCACTTTTCACCTTTTGTGAAGCATGTATTTTTGCATGATAATAGATCATCTTAAACAGTCTCGTATCTCAGAGCGTCACATATCATGCACATGGTCATTCTTTCATTTTACAATTCTTTACAACAACTTTGAACATTTTAACTGCAAGATTTGAGGAGCTTAACATTTTCCAACCTTCACATGAGAAAAAGCTACCGAATTTTTCCTTGGCTGTAGTTGTTGATTCCTCATCTGCTCATTATAAGAATGTTGATAAATCACTGCATCAAGGATCGGTGTGCCAGACTTTATAACTTGAAAGAAAATGTTTCAGAGATTTCAAGACTGCCAGAATACAAGTGTCAGCTTCCCACTATAATTGTCAATGCAATTGTTCACCTCCTTCCTTCTCTGATTCATAGCAACGTGTTCTGACGCATCATGAGAGTGTCAGACTGCTCAATATGGAGAGCAAACATGATTGTGCAGCACAGACGATAAGATCTATTCAGTATAAGGGCAGTATTCAGTTTGTCTTGCTCCTCCATTCTGTGAGTTGGGTTTGCCTCCTTCCCTGTATTTATATACAGCCTGTTCAGTTTAAAAGCAATGTCCATTACATGTCACAGACCTTTGTAAGTCCAACTACTTTTATCTCCCTTCTGATAAATTATCTTGGACAAATTAATGGACACATGTTTATTCCAAAGCAGCCTATGTTCTGATTACAAGGAATTGTAATTATTAAATTATGATAGTTATAAATTTTTTTCTTAATTTGTGGGAAGTGGGAGTCATTGCCAAGGCTATCATTTATTGCCCATCCTGAACTGCCTGATTAATCATACCTGGTTAATGTTTGTTCTAGCTCGCTCTCCCTTTGATAAGAAATAATCTGGAGCGGAATGCCTATTCCATCGATGCACATTCCTGCTGATTGATCCTTTGCTTTTGGTTACTCTATTTAATTATTGACTCCAGCTTGGCAATGTGTTGAGCACAATTGTGCTCCCTACATTTGTAGCTGAGACAGTCTTTGTTCTCCCTTCCAATTCATGGTGGAGGGAGGATTCGAGGCAAACTGCTCCCCTACACTCTCAAGCATCCCATGTTTAATTGTGAAGCTTGTTATCAAAAAGCAACCCTGGACCACAGCAGACTGTGTGCATTCTCAATCATCAGTCCAGTTAAAGGATACAGATGTTAAAATATTAATTCACAGCATGTGGGTTTTGCTGGAAAGGCCAGCTTTATTGCACACCTGTACATGGCGTTGAGAAGCAAGTGTTCTGTCTGCTGGAGCCACTGCAGTGATATTCCTACAGCAGTCTTGGCATGATTGAGTGGCTTGCTCGGCCATTTCAGAAGATAGTTCACTGATTTAACAAAGGGATTTGAGCTCACGTTTCCAGGTCATTAGTCTGGGTCTCTAGATTGCGTGTCTGGTAATGTAACCAACGGTGCTACAATTCTCTGAAGCCCAGGTAACGCACCTGCTATCACCAGGAAAATCTTTCCTGAGAGCACTTGCTGGACAAGCTATCTGGAATCTTTTAGGTTGAAGGAGAGAAGGGTTTCCTGCTCCTGATATGCTGGTGGGTTTCAATTCATTGACGACTGTGTTTGTGTATGTTGTGAGTGAGAATGGTTGGTGGGGATGATGTAGATGGTGCTAGACAAAGGAAGAGAGCAGAGAAGAGAAGTGAACAAACTTGCATGATGAAGCAGAACTACAGCATTTCTGGCAGGAGAGGGTTGCAGACATTGGCATGCAACGGAGTCGAGGGGGTTGAGCTATGAGGAGAGGCTGAATAAACTCGGCTTGTACTCGTTAGAGTTTAGAAGAATGAGGGGAGATCTCATTGAGACGTATAAGATGATGAATGGGATGGATAGGATAGAGGTGGAGAGGCTCTTCCCGCTCAGAAAGGACAGTAGGACTAGGGGGCACAGCTTCAAGATAAAGGGGGGGCCGTTTAGAACGGAGTTGAGGAGGAACTTCTTCACTCAAAGGGTGGTGAATCTCTGGAATTCTCTGCCCGTTGAGGTGGTGGAGGCTGCCTCGCTAAATATTTTTAAGACGCGGGTTGATGGGTTTTTGATAAGCGAGGGGATTAAGGGTTATGGGGAGAGGGCGGGAATGTGGAACTGAGACACGACAGATCAGCCATGATCTTATTGAATGGCGGGGCAGGCTCGAAGGGCTGGATGGCCTACTCCTGCTCCTATTTCTTATGTTCTTATGTTCAAAGTTAGTAAAATTTGAACCATGTGTAGAGTTAATGAGGTTTCTGCTGAAGTTAGAGGGTGTCTACACATGTGCTGTTTCTCTTCAATTTAAAAAGTTCTGAGTCATATTTCCCCTGATTTGACTGAACTTTCAGAAGGAAGGTAGAATTCCTGATTATCTGCTGCAACTTATGCCCCAGTAAGCTGCCTGTATTGTTGTGGTTCCCAGTTTAGCTGTGAAATTGCATCCATGATCAGCAATGTTTGAGAGTTAAAGAGGGTATCAAAATTGGACACCAAAAAATGGGAATCCCTTGGCATTGTGAAGAGGCAGATCTCTTTCACGGCCCCAGTCTGGCTCATTGGTTTTCAATGGTTGATGTAAAACCAGTTAAACTCCATAGTATGAGAAATCCTTTGAATCACTGTAATTGAATTGGAGCCTTAAATAGTTATCCACGTGCATTGTTCCAGATGCAGTGGTCAAACATAGTGCCAAATTTTGATTTATATGCAAGAAAGGAGTTCCAATGACTGCAGATGTGCATCAGGATTTGACAGAAGTTCATAGAGATATGTAGCACAGTAATCCACCTGGAATAAATTCAGTGTGTGGTGAAGCAGTGCTGACTGTTTTGCTGATGTTACTTGCTTTCTTTTTATTCCCGCCAACAGTGGGCAGACAAACCACTGCACCAGCTACAATGACAGCTGCCGCCAGCGCGACTGTTGGTCTCGTTGAACAAGGTAGACGTGTGCGGGCGGACACTGCAGGTGGAGGGCATGCTCAGAACTAATGCTCTGCTTTCATACCTTGTGAACGTACCCTACCTCATGTATTTGTTGTCTGAATATTTCAATTCCATTTTAACTGGCTGGGCAGCAAGGAGAAGCTTTGGGTGATTTTTTTTAATGTGAGGACCATCAGAAATGAGAAAGGAACTCCTATTACAGGCAGTCAATCAAATAGGCATCAGTTTGAGTTCAAATAATTTGTGAATGAGGTAATGCTTGAGATCAGCCTTTGAGCTGCTTGGCAAAAGCATATTTTAGCCTAAGTATTAATGTACAATTGGTGCAGTTCTTCTGAATGGTTCAAGTTGATGACAGTAAACACCTGCTGTATCCAAAGGCACTGACCATAAAGTTAGAACTCGGAAAACCAGCAAGCTGTTGGTCCATCAGATCAGGTTGCTTGCTGTGTGGTATAGCCGAGATTGTAATGTCTATTTGCTGCAGTCAGTTTGGTTTACATGTTTTTTAACCTTATTGGTCCTTTAAGTGTCTGTCTTGCTTGATGCAGTCTATTTTGTATGCCCCTGTCTTGCACAACTGTGCAATGTTTTATGTAGCACTGTTGCTGTCGTCTGAAACAAGTCAGGTGTGGTTTTAGACATGACAATTTGAATTTGGTTTCCTCAGTTTAGATCATCTCTAATATTTAACAGGAGCACTAGGCATTGACACATCTTTTTATCTGGTCTCTGGGGACAAATCTCCCACTTAATTTCTCAAAGGGCAATGGTATGTTGTTTGAGTGAGAGAAAGAATGCTGTAGAATATTTGGATTAACTAATGTTAATGAGTTTGGAATGCTGCCTGTCCAAATTGTGCGTGGATACATGTCCAGCCAAAAGAGCACTCTTTCACTCCCCTCAGTTGATAGGTGCATTATGATGTGCCACTATCACACAAACCAGAAGCCTGCCTCTTTCCACACATCCTTCCCTGCTTGAAACCCTTACTGAAATTGAATAATCTAACCTGAACTAGAACACCCATTAAGGTGTTGACATGGACTTGTTCATCCTGACATTGGCCAGCCTGGGTCCCTGAACCTGACTGATAACCCAGTGATCTCAGCTGGGTCTTCCAACGTGGACACTGAGTGGAGAGTATCGGGCTTGAGCATTATGCCCCGTGAGACTCATTACACCGGCTGACATTCAGTCTCAGATTTAGATAGTAGTTGTGAATATGAGAGTCTGTCCTGAGGAGGAGAGGTGGTGTTGACACTATTTGTAGATCCTGGGGATGATGATTTAGTGTCAGTATAGCGTGAGGATAATTTTCTTTTGGGAACTCGTCAAGCATTGGATCAATCAGCTTTTCCAGAATCTGACTGATAAATGTCCCTTCAAATATCACTTTGCTAGCAATGAGCTTTATGCACTTACACACTCAGAGCTCAAGAAATGCAGATTCTACTTGAATATTATTCAAATATAATCTCATTTTAAGCAGTGCACTCCTGGGCACTTTTAACAGTGGGCAGAAAAAGCAGCCTTATATCAGAATTCCCAATTATTGCCAGTCCTTGGGAAAAAAAATACGAAAATCAAACAGATTTTGTTAAACTAACAATTGTATTTGGCTTGTCTGAGTTTCCACTCAGTTATAAAGACACTGAGGCAGCTGTACTCATGAAACATTCACTCAAAACTATCTCAACATTGTTGCAGAGTAAGATGGTAAGGGGGAAAGAGAGGACTTTTAGAGACAGGAGGGATTAAGTTTATGTGGCAGAAGTAGAGCCGGGTTTGCACACCCTGGGGATGATATGTAGTGTCAGTATAGTGTGAGGATATTTTTCTTGCCTCACCGACTGATTTGTTGCTTCGACATGTCAATGGCTGTACTTGCACTTTTGAAAAGTGAATGCTGCATGCAGAAAGAAAAAGCCGTATGCATGTGAAAATGGGGCTTGCTTGCTCTGTTTTGTGTGTTATGAGGTTATTTCTCCTCATTGCAGTATCTCGTGGCAGTGGGATGAGTTGCATGTGTGGTGGTAAAATAATATGAAGATAATACAATTCTTTACAGGGTCATGTGCTGGAGAGCAGTTAAGCATAAGACCTTCTGAAATGGTTCAACTAAAAAGGTTTAAATAGAAATAACACACTACTTCAGATTAAGATTGATACTTTGGTTGAGGGTGCTTTCTTGCACAAGTTTCCAGGGAAACAGTCGAAATTCACTTAGAATTCACACTTCTCCATTTTCCAATCAGGGATTCAAGTGACCTCTCTCCTTCCTTTTGTTGGTAGGCCACAAGGGCAGTCAATATTGACTGCATTTTTTCCACCCTATCCCTTTTGGAGAAACTGTTGGTCGTCTGTAAACATATCCTTTCACCAAACTCCTCATAGAGGCCGCATCTTATAACCCTTCCCAAACAAACCAACTGCATTCTTTCCACCCTCAATAATCCAGCTTGGATATTCTCCTCCACCTCTCAGCACAGCACTCTTCATGGGATTCCCTTTTCTGTCCCTCAGTCCAAATCTCTTCTCCCTTCCCCAGCAAACCAAATGATAGTGGCATCTCTGTCCGAAAAGAATCCACTCAAATCAAGTAAATTGATCTAACCTGGCCCACTAATTCTTCTCCAAAATGAAAGACGTCTGTTTGAAGGGAAATGCAAATATTTGCCTTTTTCTTCATAGATATTTTAGACTTTGGAGCATGGTCGTGGTCCAGTTTGTTTGATTTGGTCTTGGACACTGCTTTTCAGAGCTGTGCACCAGAGGCATCTCCAGACAGGCAATGTCTGCTCAGAGGAGTCATTCCCTCTGAGATCTGCCAGGGTCGTAAGCTTTCCTTGCTTTGTGCATGGTGGCCTTGGGCAATTGTAAATAGGATTGATGTCATGTTTCAACTGCTTTCAAAGTTGTGCTGCAGGAAGATAGGCGCAGCCATGGGAACATGGAGACCTGAGACCCAATGAACCACAAGGAACTGTTGAAAACTGGCCACTATTTGATTTAATTTCTTGTCTTTCTCTTTTGAATCATCTATCTCCTTGACTCCACCGCTACTTATTGCAAGGTAAGCAGGGCTGTGATTAGGGCTTCATTGCCATTCCAACAAGCTCCGTACTTAACACTGCTAGTGTTGATTTGTTTTTGACCTAACCTCTTCATTTTTTTTTCTCTTTTGCTGTTTTCACCTCAGTTTAGCACATTCATGCCTGAACAGATGTGTACATTGGCAGCAGTACATTACGTAAGATACAATATTGGGTTGAGTTGGAGTTTTTTAAGCTTTCTAAAAATATGGATATTTTTCTCCATGTGGAGGGAGTTTTAGATGATGGTGACACTGAAACCATCCTTTATTTGGGTTTGCAGTGGTTTGAAATTGTCAAGGTGACACTTGGAAAACTTTCCACCATGATGACTAAACTTGTGTACATCAGTGCATGGGGTTAGACTAGGGTTCACATTATGACTGGGGCTTGCAGATTAATTTCTCATAAAACAATGAAATCAATCCTAGATTTTTGGCAGCTTAAGTGACGCCATAAGATGGCACCAGAATTCACATCTGGTTTTGAAGAAAAGCTGAAGGTTTCAATTTTGGAATTCTGAATTTCCCCAACGCCTCCATTTTATCACCAATTAATTTCCTAGTTTGCGAGAACTGTACCAAATCAGGCATGAAGGTTGTTGCATTTCCTTTACAGGCTTACATCCTGTGTTGGGTTTTGTGTTGACTCAAGTGTCCAGTGGATGGTTGGCCTTTCATTTTGATTGTGGGGACCGCTGGGCACATTGTTTCTGGCTGTCATTCCTCCAGACTCCCAATCTTTCATTTTCAGCAGCAAAACTAGAAGGTTTCTTGAGAAAGAGTGTGTGATTTGGGCTCATTCCTGAGGTTTTGGAACAGCAAATTCTGGGACCAATTTCAGGGTAGAATGCTGGAGTTTGCAGTTGATGTTAAGATAATAGCGGTGAGCAGCAGCTGTGGAACGCAGACTGTGAAAAAATTTCAGCTGGTATTTGCAGAAAGTTTTTTTTCATGTGTGCTTTTTTATATAAGGCAATGAACAACTCCAAAACTGCAATAAGCAAAAATGACCAGTTCAAAAATATTTTTTAACTTTATCTTCTGAATGTGAGCAAGGTTGGCATTTATTGCCATCCTTAATTGTCCTTAAGATGGTGGTGAGTTATCTTCTTGAGGCATTGTTGGTGGTCTCCGACAGTGCTGTTTGGCTGGAAGATTGTTTGGCATACGCTCTTTTTACTTATTGATAGATCAGTTGCCCACACGTATAAAACTGTTGAACCATTAGAACCCCTACAGTACTGAAGGTCATTTGGCCCATGAAGACTGCACCAGTTCTCTGAAACAGCAACTTCCCCAGGCCCACTCCCCTGCCCTATCCCAGTAATCCCATTCATTTTACCATGGCTAATTCATCGAATCTACACATCTTTGGAGTGTGGGAGGAAATCTGAAGGAAACCCATGCAGCCATGGTGAGAACATGCAAACTCCATGTAGTTAGTCACCCAAGACCAGAATCGAACCTGGTGCCTGGTGCTGTGAGGCAGCAGTGCGAATCACTGTGCTATTTGCCACTCTTTGCCACACCATGGTAGGCTTCTGCAGAAAATGCAGATGTATGGGATTGTGGGTAATCTAGGAAGTTGGATCAGGAATTGGCTATCAGATAGAAGACAGAGGGTGGTGGTGGATGGTAAATATTCATCATGGAGTACAGTTACGAGTGGTGTGCCTCAGGGATCTGTTTTGGGGCCACTGTTGTTTGTAATTTTTATTAATGATCTGGATGAGGGTATAGTTGGGTGGATTAGTAAATTTGCTGATGACACCAAAATTGGAGGTGTGGTAGATTGTGAGGAAGGGTGTCATAGTCTGCAGGGAGACTTAGATAGGTTGCAGAGCTGGGCCGAGAAGTGGCGGATGGAATTTAATGCGGAGAAGTGTGAGGTAATTCACTTTGGTAGGAGCAACAGATGTGTCGAGTATAGGGCTAACGGGAGGACTTTGAATAGTGTGGATGAACAGAGGGATCTAGGTGTGTGTGTACATAGATCCCTGAAAGTTGGGAATCAAGTAGATAAGGTTGTTAAGAAGGCGTACGGTGTCTTGGCGTTTATTGGTAGGGGGATTGAATTTAGGAGTCGCAGTGTAATGTTGCAACTGTACACTACTCTAGTGCGGCCGCACTTGGAGTACTGTGTGCAGTTCTGGTCCCCGCATTACAAGAAGGATGTGGAGGCGTTGGAGAGGGTGCAGAGGAGGTTTACTAGGATGTTGCCTGGTATGGTGGGGAGGTCCTATGAGGAGAGACTGAGGGATTTAGGGTTGTTTTCGTTGGAAAGAAGGCGGCTAAGAGGGGATCTTATTGAAACATATAAGATGATTAGAGGTTTAGATAGGGTGGATAGTGATAGCCTTTTTCCTCGGATGGAGAAAGCTAGCACGAGGGGGCATGGCTTTAAATTAAGGGGGGGTAGCTACAGGACGGATGTCAGGGGTAGGTTCTTTACCCAGCGGGTGGTGAGGGATTGGAATGCCCTGCCTGCTGCAGTTGTAAATGCGTCTAGTTTGGGGGCGTTTAAGAGATCTCTGGATAGGTTTATGGACGAAAAGGGATTGGTATAGGCTAGTGGGTCATTGTTTTTGTAACTGGTCGGCGCAACATCGTGGGCCGAAGGGCCTGTTCTGCGCTGTAATGTTCTGTGTTCTATGTTCTATGTTCTTTACAATTAATTAAATTAATTAGTTATTAAATTAACTGCATACCTGTCAGTGGTTCAGATTGAGCCACAAAAGATATATTGTTTTACAGGTAAGTGTACAAGAATTTTACAAAGGAATGGATTAGTATCTTTGGGTAGAACCATTCTGGTATTGCAGATGATTACAGTAATGCTGTTTCTCTTGGTACGCTTCTGATGCATCTCATCCAAATTTTTGTTCCATGATTTACTTCTTCTTTTGAGGGATTGAAGTTACGGGTAACACAGTTGAAAAATTAAACTGTGACACAACAGTTGGGATTGCCTTGAACAACCTCCTGTTTGAATATGGTCGATTAATGTAAATATTGATGATATGCCCGACCACGTGGGTAAAGCAAACATTGCAACCCCTTTAAAAATCTTCCCCTTGAACTGTGAGCTCATGGGTTATGATATGTGACTCGTTAATTCCCCCAAGCCAATTCTTTAGAGGGTCGGGGGGAATTCTATCAATGCGCAAGCACTCCAGAGGCAGTCAGGCAGCTGGGCTTTTTGTAGAGGGGCTCGTGAGTTTAAGCTGATGTGCACGGCCATAGTTAGGCAAATGTTGGACCTGTGTATGCAACAGGAAAAACAAGGGAGTCAAAGACCCTGTTTGTCGCTCAATGTTATTCAGCATCTGGTGCCCTGAGCTGGTTTATTTGTACTTGGACAGGGTGTTATGTTTGCAATATTTATAGCACAATTGGAAACAGATACAATATAATCCTGATGGGACAGTCATGGCAAGTTGAGATATAAATGTAATTTTCTTTTCTTTTCCATTTTCAAAATACAGCAGCCAAAAGTTTATTAAACAAGAAGGCCGATGGAGTCAAGGTAGGTTTTCAGCTCAACCTCTGTCTTTCCCTTCTCTTCACAGTCAGTTGGTCGATCCTTACTTGCTTTAATTTTTATCTTTTTAGTTTGCATTTTCTGGCTTCTGTTAGTGCCTGCTATCACAGTTGAACAATACAAAAAGGAGCTTTCAAAATAAAAAGCAAGGAATTATGCATGATATTCGAAATGAACTGCAAATTAGTAATAAAGCTACAAAATGGGCGACTGCATTGATTCAGCATATAAATATATTGTATACCTCTGGGTAAGGCATTTAGCTGCATTTCCAAGGGAAACTGAATGGGCAAGCTTCAAACCCAAGGTTTCACTTAACAAAATCTTTGGCATTTATTCGGTGGAAAAGACAATTTAAAAAAAAATTAATATTGCTCTGCTGTGACATCCCTCCCAACACGTTCTTCCCTCCTCACATCCTGTAGTAACACAGACAATGTCATGCATCCAGGACTGAGGTGATGCATGCAGTGTGATTAATACCGGAGTACATTTCAGCAGTGATCAATGAGGCAATGTTATGCATGGCTACAGTCACAATACAAACTAGTTTCACACATTGTGGGAGTTCAAATCAGTTAGGAATCACTTGAGATCAAGGTTTAAAAAATTCTTTCCATTACCGTTCTTTGTAAGCCAGTATTGTTGGTTTTTCAGTTGATTTCCTTTGAAAAATGATGAAAACTATATAGTGAAGGCCAAAATAGCCTTGCCTTCAGGTGAAGTCCAGAGGCAGTAAGTTAAGCTCTATTTTGTTTTCTCATTCCTCTTGTGCTATCCCGTCTCGTCATCCTTCAGTTTAGGTGTGCACCCTCAGTGGAAGTCGGTGGGCATTTCGGACAGAGGGAAACATGGTGAGATAAACATTAGCAATGTTTTTTCCCTTCCCTGATGTTTTGAAATGCCCAACCAAAACCAGCAGATGTTGTGAGGAAAAATATTCAGAAGGTAGCCGGGGCTTGAACTTGTGTCTTTGCGGTGAAGCCAAATGCTCTTGTCTCTGCAACTTGAGTACCTGCTAGGACAAGCTCATGGTGAGGTTACCACTAAGTAATCATATTGGACAACCAGCAGAGACTGGTTGTACCATCTGCCTTGTCACAGACAACTGGGCAATTCAAATGAAATGAATAATTAGCTCCTGATATCACTCTGAGGTTTTTTAGTACCACTTGAATGAAAATTTCAGCTAAAACGGGAAATGTTTCAGCTTTTTGGAATGTGACATTGTTTCCACGAACAAAACAAGTTGTATCCAGATGACTGGACCTTGTGTCAAGAGTGTGCAATCCACTATTGACCGGGGAAGGGAATCCATATTACACAACTTGTAAGGTGTAAGGCAGCAAGGTGTGCTGTTTTAAAACAAAACCTGTTTTAAAATCAGGTTTCGTTTAAAGACTTAAGAATATCTATTAGGTCTGTCAGTATTTAAAATGGTTGACATAGCCCATATTTGAATAAAAGTTGGCTTTAACCAAGTGCCTCTGTCCGAAAGGCTACCATTTTTACTTTTACTGTTGCTGTAGTCTGCCAAGCATTTCCAATTTTTAATTCAGTTTCCAGATTTCTTTTGATCCTAATTTGTCAATTATGAGTAAGTGGTTTTGCAGAGAATTACAAAGCAGCAATTGAGAAGAGCAGTCTGTTGACATGGCTCACTCATTGACAGCAGATTGTTGAATAAGTTTGGCCAGTCGTGATGAGGATGATTTGTAATAGTTCAGGGCTTGGAGATTTAATGAATTACTTACTGTTATATAATTGGATCAGTAGTTTAACAAATTCAGTCACCTTTTTTGCCCAAGCACACGATCTGCCTCCCATTTTGAGCATAGTTCAGTGGTAAAATGACCAGCAGATATCCCCTGTATTGGCACTTAGTGTAGAGATGCAAGTGTAATGGCAGAGGGAAAGGATGGTTTTGATTTATTGGGTGATGTCTGTATATTTTGTAGTGTAACTGGCAGACAGTACAGTGACCACGATATGTGACCAAAGCTACTGATTTGATCAGAAAGAATTGGGAAAGGGATGTAATCTTGTGCAATACTTCTGATCATCTGCTTCAAAATGCTCTGGAGTGAAATTTCTTCCTTCAAAAATGAAAATCTCGGCCAGAAACAAAATTCAACATGAAGAATTTTACCCCAACATATTTCAGTCATCTGTTTCTCCAGTAAGAGAAGTACGATGCCTGTTAGCAACAGTCTCTGGCTAGGACTGAGTTGTGCATTCTTGAAACGTTCTAATCTTGAACAAAGCACTACAAAGTGGCCACTGAATGAAGAAAGTGGGGCTGTATGGGCAGCTCATTGCTATCACAGTACAGTGCAGGGTTTTTTCTTAAACCAACAAAGAGAGTGCATTCAAGGAGCTTTTTTCTCAAACATCTGCTTCATCTAGGTTAAACGTTAGTAATCAATGCTTCTATGTATTAGAAATATCCATTGATTTAAATGTTAAAAAATGCAAAATTTAACAGCAGAACTAATATGCAGCCAATTATTAGGGCATGGTCACGCAGTGGTTATGTTACTGGATGAGGCCTGGACTAATAATTTAGATGTATCAGTTCAAATCCCACCACAGCATCTGGGAAACTTCAGTGCAGTCAGTAAATAAATGTGGAATTTAAATGCTTGCAACAGTAATGGTTACCATGAAACTATTATGCAATTCACAGTCTTAGCCTGTTATGTGACTTCTGTACACAGCAATGTGGCTGACTTCCAGCTGCGCTGAGTTAGCTGAGCAAACCACTCAGTTCTGTGCAGGATGGTGGCTCACACCACTACCGTTTTGACGACAATTTGAGATGTGCCACAAGTGCTGGCCTGGTATCAATGCCCCCATCTTGTTGAATGAACAAAAAAAAAGTTGTGTTATTTTAAAAAAATTCAAATTATAAACGTATTCAGCAACAGGGAAAAATTAGGTTTCATAAATGTAATGCCACTAAAGCAAGCCAAAGTCCAATCTGAGAAAGCAACGATGAATGGCAGTCAAAATCTGAGCAGCTGGTTTGCAGTGTGCTTTGAATTTTAATATTCTAATGATAAAGACTCTGAAATGTACCCAGTCAGGTAATTTGTCCATTGATTCCTCAAGAAACAGCTTCCCACCCTCTGTATTAAGATGATAGTGATTGACCAAAGGCATTGCATAATGCCTTGGAAGATGAATTGTTTCAACCTAATTTATTAATTTTTCGGCATCCCTCAGTTCCAGCAGTGTCAGAATATACTGGAATATTTCATGAGTGGCAGTTTTAAGTTTTTCAAATGAAGCAACCATTTGCATTGATTGCAGACCATAAAACCAACCAGTTTGAGCCTCACTGGAATCAGGAAAGGCCTAGCTACACATGTGCAATCTTTCTGCATTTGGGTGTACAGTATGAGTTCATAAGACATAGGAGAAGAATTCAGCCATTCAGCTCATGGGGTCTGCTTCACCATTCGATCATGGCTGATATGCTCCTCAAACCCATTTTCCTGCCTTCTCCCCATAACCCTTGAATCCATTACCAATAAAAAAAATCTGTCTAACTCCCCAAATTTACTCACTGTCCCAGCATCCACTGCACTTTGGGGCAGCAAACTCCACAGATTCACAACCCTTTGGGAGAATTAGTTCCTCCTCCGCTCTATTTTAAATTTGCTACCCCTTAATCCTAAGACTATGACCTCTTGTCATAGAATGCCCCACAAGAGGAAACATCCGCTCCACATCTATCCATAGTTTTTATCATCTTGTATACCTCAATTTGATCTCCCTCGTTCTTCTAAATTCCAGAGAGCATAGGCCTAAACTGTTCAATCTCTCTTCATACAACAAACCGCTTATCTCTGGAATCAACCGAATGAATCTGCTCTCAACCATCTCCAATGCCACTACATCTTTCCTCAAATAAGAGGACCAAAAATATACACAATACTCCAGGTGCAGCCTCCCTAATGCCTTGTGTGGTTGCAACACCACCACCACCTTACCTTTATATTCTATTCCTTTAGCTATAAATGCCAACATTCCATGAGCATTCTTTATTATCTGCTGTACCTGCATGCTAGTTTTGTGTAGATGGATCATTGCCCTTTGAGGAAGGAAACTTAGACCCTAAACCTGGTATGGTTGAGTGAGCACTTGGTTGCATTCAGTGCGGCGGCTTGCTACCACCTTCTCAAAGGGAATTACGGATGGGCAGTCAATTCTGGCTATGTCAGCAATGCCCACATCCGATTAATGAATAAAGCAAAAATTAAAATTTTCTTTCACATTTGTAGTAATGATGTTGAACTATATTCATATAGAAGATGACACTCGGATCCTTGCGCTGCTATGAAGCCATGAACTACACATGGTCAAACCAAGTAACTGATTTTTGAGTTGCAATAGCCTCCTGAACATTTTATGACATGGCTGATAATGGCTATGTTAGATGAGGGCACAGTGACATTCATAGCAGACTTGAGATATGTCCATGAATGGTAAATAATTGTAAGTCTTATTATTGTTTGTACTTGTCCACTGTTTTGATGGCCAATAGGATTTTTTTGGTCATTTAATTTTGCCAGAAGTCTATCAAGTTGTCACATTTCCCTTCCATAACACTGTAGTACTATTACTGCATGACAAGAAATGCTGATAATGGAAGGTCTAACTTGATGACCAAAGTGCCAAGTGAAGAGAAAGACTTTAGCGTCAGGTTGATGTGATGTGTCTCACAGTCTGTGACTCAGAGCCACAATCGCACCCTGGGCTGTCCCTCACCTTCCATTTGTGGAGTGGGTGACACACTGTCCTTGTTTGATGCTGATTCACTTGAATGCTGTCCACTGCCCTCGAGCAAGATGAACTCGGGTACCACTGCTGTTGGGCCTGTGGTGACTCTTTATTCTGCACGCATTCCACAATTCTGTCCAACTGGATAGGTTAACAACAAACCACAGGATAAATGTTAGCTGCTGTTTCCCCAAAGAGCTGGTGCCATTTTGAGTGCTTTCAAGTTGATTTTTATCTTTTCATCAGTGGAAGGCCGGTGTTGTTTGTGCTTTTTCTCTATTTTATGTAGCACAATGACGTTGCAAATGGGTTGGTGTGACACAGCTTTGGAAGCTGCTCAGCAATTCTGATACTCTCCAGATGACCCTGTTTATTCACATGTCTAGCATCTTTGTATGCATAGCTGTCGTACTGTGAGGCAAAGCAGTCTTAAGCAACACAGTAGACAGGGGCCAATGTTGCGGTCTGTGTTCTGGCTGTGCTCTCCAATCACATTCCAGCAAGTTTTCAAACCAAGCTCACTCTGGTTTATACTTTCTGGTCTGTATTGATGAGATGAAGTTGATAGGTGAGAGTGTAAGCATAAAATAATTGCAACCCATTTAATTTTAAAATCGCAATTTGGTTTGAAGATCATCTACAGATCAGGAATTGCTGTTTTGGTGGAAGAAGCGAGAATTATAACATTAATTGACACTTTTTGAGTATTTGGATCAAAAGGGTAGAGAAAGAAAAATGTCTGTCAGATACGAACAAGCATGAGCTTGTTTGTCTTCACGTTGTTGGATAGGTTACACGAAATGAAGGGGTAGATCATCCCATTTGGAGGAAAGGTTGGTATAACAGCATAGATTATAGCTGCTGCTACTGTAACCAAGAAAATGGACATTAATTAAGTAGAAGTACAGATCCATTATGATTTTTCTTCCCAAAGCGCCTTCAAAGATTATTTCTGGGAGGGAGGCCGAGGAGATTGGAAAGTTATCATCCTATTGCCCTCATTAGAAAGAAAGTATTTGATTGATGCTTCCGCGGGCATGAGTGGCCCTCTAGTCACTCCTTCATGCATCTATTTATTCCTAAACCATACCCTGTCTTTGCCAAGTAATGATAATGATCAGAAGTATGAGATCTGGCTGATTGAGGCAATTTTTAAAAATCCTAACTGTCATCAGCCAACTCAAACTAGGATAGCAGATAGAAACTAGGAGCTGCCTGCTCTGAATGACTCAATATTACATCAGTCCAAGCCATGGGGTTTGTTGTCAGCTATGTTTCACATATCTGCTCTGAAATGATTGCAAATGATGTGTTTGCCAAAATCTTCTCACACCATATGCAATTCTCTAACTAAATTGCATTGTTGGCAAACAACTTTCTGAGTTAGAAGTGGAGAGAAGTCGGGATGATGTGGTGGCCTGAATCTTTTGTCCTGCCCGCTGCGGCAGTTGTCGCAAGTGAGATGGAGAATCTGACGGACAAGCAAAAGGTCTGTTGACCTCGGGCAGGAATTTCCATGCCGGGGGTGAGCAGGACCAGGAAACCCCAACTGGTATCTTTTAGAAGGTGTGTCTTTGCAAATTAATTATGTGCATTGTAGCCTTCACAGTGTAGAAAGTTAAGACTTTTATTCACAGATTTTTGATATGCGAAGCACCTTATTTCTTCTAACATGTTGTATGTTTCAGGTTTCCACTGCAAAATATTAATTTTATTGTCATTCTTAATGGGGAGCAGTCAACTTCTTATTTCTGCTTGGCAAATGCTGGTACACCTCAGTGCATCTACAATGCATTTATTGGACCTCCCAAGTTCCAGTTCGATCCTGTGCCGCCTTTAAACTATTTGGAGTAGATTTGTGCCTTTGTCGTGCCCATTGGATAACAGTAAACATGGTTAAGCTAGCATTGCTTTTGGTTACTTATTGACCTTTATATACAAATGCCATACTCAACACTAAATGGTGAACACTCCAGCGTAATCATGAAATGAGCGCAGTAATGGTGTTGTGAAGGAGACTACTCTGTCGTCTCAAAACGGTCTTTTAATTGATAATTTCTTTCTCAAAAAGCAGGAATGGTTTAAATCATTTGCATATGTTCAATGAGTATTTTTCCAGAATATCTGTTTCTAGGGATTAATCCACTTGGTGTTTTGTATTTCTTTGGTCTTTATCCCTATGTCAGTTGAACATGATTTAGTCTTCTCTCAATTTGACTTCACTTTCTTCAGTGCATCTTTGGTTAAATACGATATATTTGTGACTGAGCTGTGCCAGAGCAGCCTAGTTTTGTTCCTCAACCATTTATTGGCCTTTGTCTTCAGGACTGACAAGTTAATTGATTCATTGCTTATTTATGTGTCAGTAGTTATTAGCTGACAGTGAAGTTGAGCAGCAGATGTGAAGGGCACGCTGCAAGTTTTACACACCCTTGATTTCCAGTTCTGCTGAGGTGGAAGGTTCAGAGCGGAGGTGAGAGGCTTCCCCTAAGAGAGGAAAAGATAGGAAGAGGGCAAGGCAATTTATGGTGCTTTTAGGCCTTAGCCTTTCTTCTTGTACAAGACTGGCAGGGAAGGAGTTAAAGACAACAACTAACGTTTTTCAAAACAAAATTTGGAGGGGAATCTAAGTAAGTAAGGAGATCATCTCCAAGTGCCTCATTTTAACACCGTGGATTAATCCCTGGTTTTAAAGGTGTGCAAAATAAATTAATGACACTAATGCTCCGGTGACTGGTTTCAGAGAAGTGTAACGTTAACACAAAATACAGCAACAATCCCATATGGAAGCACAGAGAGAGTCATAAAGGTACACACTGCAACATTCAGGTCCATCATTACATTCTGCATGAACTATCCTTTACATAAAACCCCTTATTTGAACAAGTCCTTTGGTCATTCATTTTGTTACAATGATCATTTGTTTTTTGCTTGACGGTACATGTAGTGGGGTAAGAAAACTATTTAGGGCATGGTATTGTTCACCTGTGTGGTAGCGTATTTTTACATTCTACCTACAGTCTTGGTTTCTCTCTTGCTTCCTTTTGACAGCACTCTGCCCTGTTCTGTCCCCTTCCTTTTATATTTTAATTTGCTGTTTATCTACCAGGCTGCGCATTTCTATCCCATCATTGGTCTGTTGGAGGGATGATGGGAAAACCAAGTGGACATTCATTCTGAACTAGTCTAATTGTGTGCTGAGAGGTTCGAGGTAGTCAATGAGCATGTTCAGCACTGCAGGGAAGTTCATCTTGAAGTGAAGATTTTTCAGTAGGGAAAAGGGTTTTATAAATAATCAGCTTGCATAGATAACGTCTACCATGGCACTTTGCACCAGGTTGTGTCTACATGTTTGCTGAATTTTCCCTCCCAGCAAGATTGGTAAGAAGAATAGGAATGACAACAGCAAATAATAAAAGCTGTAGCTTTTACGAAGAAGGTGCTTTGTTTCCTCCAAGTATCCCTCACCAAATGAATGAGGAAAAAATACAGGAAAAGATTTTGAAATAGTTAAGAGTCCATTTGGCAACAGTTGTTGCTGGTATCACTCCGAGAGCAAAATGTTTACTAATGTGCATCAAGTTACTTACTCAGTGCTCATCAGTGTAGATTCTTTTTGTATACAGTTATATTCCCTCTAAGTCCTCTTATACCATCCCAGGCTTTTGTTTCTCAACCAGATGCCAAAAGAATAGAAAGTGTGGGATGAGCATCTTCAGTTCTGTGCAGAAAATTGTTCTGGAATTGTTTTTGTTTGAGTAGAGAAAATTAAGGGAAAATTTAATGCTGAAAATTATGATCGAGCACATAAAAAGAAACTGTTTTCACTGGTAAAAAGGTTCGTAAAAGAAGATGCAGACTGGCGTAAGAACCAGAGGTTAGGCTTTTTGTTAAGGCACTGGGTTTTGATGATCTTGAATACTCTGTCTGCAAAGTCAGTGCAACAAATTAAATTGTAACTTTCAAAAGAAAAATCAATATTTCCTTGAAATGGAAAAAAATGCAGTTCTCTGGGGCAAGAACAGGTGATCAATCTTTCAAAGGGCCAGCAAAAGCATCTTGGCTGAGAGATCAGTTCCTGTGCTGTCAGATTCCATGATGCCTGCTTCCCTGATGTATTCACTTGTGGCCCAGCACATCATGATTGACATTGTGCTTCTCTTTAGAGTATTGGTCAAATTCAAACAAATATTTACATTTTATGGATTTGCTATACTATTTGAATTTCATGCCATTATTTGCGGCAGGAAATCAAGACTGATGTTGGCACATCTGACGCAGCCAAACCACTCAGTTTGCTATTCAAGTAGGAATTCAGATTAGAAATTGTCATTTCCTTGCTTTTCATTTGCTATAAATCCATGGGACCAAAAATTTAAAATTGCAGGAAACCCTGATGCTTTTTCATTCATTTTTGTCATTCATGCTGTGGCAAACATGGAAATCATTAGACAGATCTCCAAAAGAGCTGTCCACTACGTTCCATACTTGGGTCCTTTCTCCATTATTATTTTTGTTTAAATATTTATCCACTTCTCTGCTGAAAAATGAATGCTCCTGAAAGTATGTGCTCATTGAGCCAAGTGCATGATGGTAACTATCTAGCAGACTCCCAAATTAAAAAGTGAGGAGTCACCCATCGCACTCCAGTCAACTGCTGATAGGTCCAAAGAAGATGCAGATTGGCATAAGAACCAGAGGTTAGGCTTTTTTTTTAAGGCACTGAGTTTTGATGATCTTGAATACTCTGAAAAGTCAGTGCAACAAATTAAATTGTAACTTTCAAAAGAAAAATCAATATTTCCTTGAATTGGGAAAAAATGCAGTGCTCTGGGGCAACAACAGATGATCAAACTATCAAAGGGCCAGCAAAAGCATCTTGGCTGAGAGATCACTTCCTGTATGGGAAAAGAAACAGATTATCCAATAACCTGAATTCCAAGAGAAGGTAGGAATTTACTACAGTATGAAACCTCTTCAAAGTTGCTCATTCAAAGATGAACAGCAAGTTAACACAGAGTTATTGGTTGGGCAAGGAGGGTGAAGGGAGTGTGGGAAAGGGGGAGTTAGCCAAAAGCTTGGTTGGATGAGGGTGTTAAGATTAAAAGCAGAGAAAGAGACGTAGAGGTTCAGTTTTGAAAATGCATGACAAACATGATTTGGAGATGCTGGCGTTGGACTGCGGTAAACTGGAGAGTTCCACTCACCTGACGAAGGGGCAAACCCCGAAAGCTTGTGGGTTTACTGTCAAACAAACTTGTTGGACTTTAACCTGGTGTTGTGAGACTTCTTATAGGACATGACAAAGACGGAGATGGCTGAAGGCACAATCACTAATGCAGGAAGTGGGGATGAAGGATAGAGGGACAAAAGTCCAGAGTTAGAGGGATGTTTGTAGTGCTGAAAGACAGAGCTTTGAAATGATGCAAAATGGTCAGTACATGGTGGAGAGATCAGCCAGAAAAGCATGTGAGTGGATTGTGGTGGTGACAAATGCATGGATGTGTGTTTTCTGAACAAATGAGCTGAAGCAGGTTATGTTGTCAAGTTGGAAGGAAGTGTTCACTGTGATGGAGGGATGAGATGATGTCAGAAGTTGAGCTCAGGGATGTCTGAGGTCGCAAGGTTTCAAGTAATCTAATTCAACCTGAGACAGTGGCTGAAGAAGTGGCTGGAACTGCCATGAGGGAATATGATCTGTGGCATGGACCAAAGACAATGGAATTATGGAACACTGCATGTTGGATAACACAGCTGAGGAAGATGGTGGAGAAGTAGAACTGGATGTTGTCAGCATACATTGAAACTGAGCCCATGTTTTCGGATGATATTGTAAAGTGGGAGGAGGCCCAAGATCAGATCAGTTGCATTTGAAAAGTATTAAGTTATCGAAGTCATAAGATTAGCAACTTGGAACAGACTCTTGGTAGAAGTTCACAATGAGGTATATATAAATTTCAGGGAGAAACAGCATTAACTGGCTTCATACTCTGTTTCCTCTTAGCACCAATATTGATTGTTGATTTTTCTAAAGCAGCTTATTCACAATTATTTCAAGTGTAGATGTAATGCAAAGAAGGAACAAGCATTTGGTTAAATCATGTCAGAAAGGTGTGACAGTCTGAGTAGCTGAATCAGTCACTAAAAGCTTGAATCCCAAATGAAGAATGCAGTTGAAGCAGACAAATTGCTTTGCTAACCCAATGGACTGATGAGATTCCACGACGAAAAGCAGTTCTGTTGAATGAGGTTATGTCTTGTGCAATTATCACACCTTGATGTTTTAATTTGACCAATAATGAATTGAACTTGAGTAAAATAACAAAGGACATGTGCATTTGGGAAAATTAGGTAATGAATCAGAGAAACTATGAACTTGCATATTTGACAGAATTTTCCAGCCCCGAAGATGTATTCAATCAAGATTAATTTCCATTGTCCCTTCAAAAGAGAACATGAGTGGAATTGTTCAAAGTTATAGGACCTTCAAATGGAGTTGCAATGACTGAATGAACAGGTGCAATTTGCTTGTGCGCAGACAATCTCAGAAAAATCAGCACTCTGAGTTAAAAGGCAGACTACTGACCACAGTTTCCCATCATCCACTCAAGCAATGTCATATTTCAGGATATATTCAGCTAGTTTTATTGTTACAAGCCGATTAAGAATATTGGTTGTCCACAGTAAATTCAATATTTCTTTGTCATGGCCCTTGGTGATGGTATTTCAGAGCTGTTAGCAGTCATTACTAAAGGAAACCAACGTATTGTGGCAGGGTTATTTATTTAGGCCTCCTGCATTTCTGTGCATCAAGTCTAAGATGAGGAAGCCAACCTGAGGCCGAATCTGGTTCAGACCCATTCAGCTCCTTGCCAAAGCTGAGTATTTGAAATCCTTACTGTTGAGTTTCCACTGGACTCAGACTTGAGGCTTGTTCGGACAAACGCTTTACTCAATTAAAGCAGCCTATTCAGGTGCGACCAAGAATTAAAAAGGCACGAGCATTATTTGGAAACCTGTCAGAACAATTAGATTGCCTATTGATTGGTAAGATTCAGGAGGCCGAGGTCGACATATAACAGCTGTGAGAAACAGGACCAACAGGTTTAAAAAAAAAAGAACTAATTACAAGGTCTTTTTTTTAAAAATAAAATTTGAAGGAAAACAATGCTTGTGTAAATACTTTCATTAAACATGTCAAACTGCGAGCCCCAACAATACATTAACTAATCTAATCAAAAGCATAGCCTATAAATGCTACCTAACATTTGAGGGTACTTGATTCAGTTCCCTACTCTTCAATTCTGATTTTTACCATATTGGCTCTGGAGGAGATGATTCTGCAACATAACCATCCAGTTCAGTGCTCTGGTTTTCTTTCCAGGTTCAATTCACCTGCACACATTTGGCCTCCATTCTTGTTGCTGTTTGACATTTTATTCATGTTGAAAATTCTTTTTTCCTTTATACTTGGCATTTTTGAATATATTTTCTGACTGCACATACCATACATGGCCAAATCAGGAGACTTTTTTCATCCAACACTTCTCACCATGTTGTGTTGTCAGCCCCCAGTAAGTGCAATTCAAACCCACAAGAACTGCTAATCAATATCCCAATTATCTTATAAAATGCAAACCACAACTCAGTAATATCTTTATAGCACCTTTAACATCATCAAACAAATTTTGACTCTGGGTCATGTAAGGACAAATTGCGATAGGTCACCAAAAGCTTTAATGAAGTTTTTATGGTTTGCCTTATCAGAGGAGTGAGAGAATAAGGGAGCAACTTCCAGAGTTTAAAGGCTTGGAAGCTGAAGGAATGGCCCCCATTGATGGAGCAGTTAAATCATGATTGTTCAAGCGTCCAAACTGGGGAGCACAGAGATCTTGGAGGGTTGTTAGCCTCAAGGAGGTTATAGAGATAGGGAAGGGTGAGTCCAAAGAGGGATTTGTCACAATGAGGAGAATTTTAAAATTGAAGCTTACCCAGTTGGCAGCATGTAAGTCACTGAGCACAAGAGTGATGGGTGAACAGGACCTGATGTGAGTTAGGACGTAGGAAACAGTTTTAGTTGAGTTCTCATCCACAGAAAGTGCAACATGGGACTTCCATGTTCATTGAATGAGATGAATTTGAAGCAACAACGGCATGGATGAGGGTTTCAGCAGTAGTGGATCTGAAGTGGTAATGGAGTCAAGCAATATTACAGAGTTCGGAAGGAGGCTATTTCATTGATGGAGAGTATATGGCAGTGGAAGATCAGCTCAAGGTTTAATGATACCAAAACTGTGAACGGTCAGGTTCAAACTCAGAGAGTGCCCATGGATAAAGATAAAGTCAGAAATTAAGAGTGAAGCTTCTGGTGGTGACCAAAGACATTAATATCAGTTTCTCCATTATTTTAAGTTGAAAAATTCCGCTTATCTGGTCCTGGCTAAGCATAATAGCAAATCATGGGCAGTGGAAGGTAGGGGGAAGTTAGGAGAAGGGTTAATAGGTGTTACTTGGCAGTTTTGAAGTTGTGTTTTTGAAAGGTGTTATTAAAAGGCAGCATGTGTTAGCTCCTTGGGGTAATAGTGCAAGTATTGGAAGAGGAACCATTGCAGGGGATATCCAGTTAAGGCTGAGTGGATCAGTGAGTCCAGTGCCAGTCAGCTGAACAATGGTGGAAAGTGTTCGATGATAAGTGTTGTCAACTGTTGAAGTTTGCAAACAGGTTGAGAAAGGCAAGGAGAGACAATTTACTGTGGTCACATATGATGTCAGTTGTTACCTATGAACGAGATAAGCAAAACTATATTCAACCTACTTCAAAGCTCCATTTTGTGTATCACATCTCGCCCCCATCCCTCCAGCTGCTGTAAATCCTACCCACATTGAGAATGAGACACCAGGACTGCTGTGAGCCATTGACTTGAAGGTGCACTTGAGTAATAGAATTATGTTTCTTTTCATATCATTGAGTGTCTCATGTCACACAAGAGCTCTCTCTCAAATGCCCAGCTGAGGTTAGAAACTCAATACATGAAGAATTAGAAATGCAGACTGTTAAAGTGCTGCTTTTTTCAGTCATTCCTTTTCTGTTGTCATTTTTAGAAGTTTCCATTTTAATGTTGCTGATATTCAACTTTCTCCAAGGATAGGAAAACGAGATTTCCTTTCGCTTGACCAAATCCAAGCTTTCTCTTCGACCTCTTCCCAACTGTACACCCTTTGAGGATTAGAATGATTGGCCATGCAAAATTTCCATGAGCAGGGTTAAGGGTTGTGGGGTTAAGGGGATAGGGCCTGGGTGGGATTGTTGTTGATGCAGGCTCAGTGGGCCAAATGGCTCCTTCTGTACTGTAGGGATTCTGTGAGCCAGGGAGAGCAGGACCTGCATGTAAGGTCATCACAGTGTGTCATTGTCTGTCATGGGTATCCTCGCATACAAGTGCTGCTCAGAGTGATGTGATCTCAGTTTTCCCTTTGATGCCAGACTGGGACATGAAAGCACAGCACTAAATTCAGAACTAAATTGTGGGACAATGGCATTTTGACAAGTTCATTTCAAAATGTTTGTTTTTGTCAAACTTCTTTCCATTCCTTAGTTTGAATATTGCTTCATTAAAAGGGTCAGTTGGTGGGGAAGCCATCTATCAATGAAGTGTGCAAGTTTCCCAGGTGCCAAATCTGATATTGCAGATTTGGTGTGGAAGATTGAAGCTGTCTATTGGTACTTCTGAATCAGATCTTGAAGTAGAAGCACGTCTATTCAAATCATCTTTTGGGATTGGATTTTATCCCAAGTTTGTCTATTGAATCTCAGTTGAGCATATTTAGTGACCTTAAGTATTTATTCTTTAGATTATGCTTTGAAGTTGCAGTGCTGAGTCTGGAGGATGAATGTTTTGATGGGCATTGGGTGAGGTGAGCAGAAATGAAAAGCTCAACTGGCTTGGCAGAGCCCAGTGAATCATGCACCTTCTCTCTCTGAAACAAATGTGGTCAAGACTGCCATGCCAAAGTAGGGCTTCTCAGCCACACCAGTCAATGCTTAACAAAGCTGACTGCCTGATGCAAACTATTATTTTAGGAGATGGAAGGCTGTCACTAGCTAACTTAATGTGGACACAACCAAAAAAAACAACTAAACCTTGTGTTTCAAGCAAAAAGCATCTCAATGATATTTTGGATATGAAATATTGAGAAGCAAAGATGGGGTTGGAGATTTTGTGTGTAGAGCTTAGGACAACTTGCTTCTTTCCCTTTTAAGAGCTGTTTGTGGCTGCCAACACCCTCAGTTATCAGTGCTGATTGAGAAGTCAATTGTTGGGCCGTGCCTCAAAAACTTGCAGGAATTGTTGGGATGACCGTGATGCTGTAGCCTATGCAATTTAGTCACAACATAGCCCCCAGCCAGACAAAGATGGGTCAGCCAATGATAGATAAGTGAATAACTCTGGACCTTGACTTATTGTTTTGAGTGAAAACAAAGAATAGTGTCAATCCTAAAAAAAATTATCCATTGCTTTTAGATGATAAAGTTATGTTTACACACCAATGTAAACTGCAAACTCATCCCTTGTGTAATGAAACATTGAAGGAGTTAGTCGGGTCAAGGTGTTAACAGCTTTGAAATACTGAAACTTGGTCTATTTGAAAAAAAGTTGTGTCAGGTCACCTATAGCTTTCAAACTCCTCCTTTTGTTTTTCTACTTTTATTTGAACTGCAAATGGGTAGAATGTTCAAAGACCAAATTAATGCAAATCTGAAGTACTGTCACTGGATGCAAAAGAGAAAATGATGGGTTCTATTCTCCAATGCTGCCACACATCTTGGCAAGCAGAGGCAAAACAAATGGATCAATAAACATGTTTCGGAAACTTCAGAAATAAGATCGAAAATGTGTTGTATAATCCTGTTTTTTTAAATTGCGCTTTAGGAAAGAAGAAAGGTAGTGTGGGCCAGCCTGGCGCTCATGCAGGAGGTCGGGGCCCATGAGACCTCAGCCTTGCCCGATTCTTCAAACTGCCCATCTCAATTGGGAGAGTTCTGCCACCTTATCCTACGGGTATCAAATCAAGTGTTCCACAGGTGGTGGGCGAAGGAAGGTTGGCCAAGGTCGGACAAGAGGACAAATGAGCTGTCCTTGCTGTTTTCTTTGATTCACTTTGGAAAAGGATTAGCTGTGACTATTAGATGGATCTGTGAGGCACCAGCTTCCTCCCTAGGCAAGCTGGTTCAGCAAAAGAGGCAAATGTCAAACAAGAAATAGAAGAGAAAATGTTAAGATTAAAAAGAAAATTATCTAAATTAAGAAAAAAATTGCCCCATTGAGGAGTTTTTTTTTGAGTTTGGTTGGAAGGTGGTTGGGTGAAGTGGTGGGGGAAAAGAGGTTTATAAAATTACCATCAGTGATGTCTCACATAAAATGCATGATCGAAAATATCTCAACCAATGTCATAATTTATACCAAAGTGTATGCATGTTCACAACTCTTCCTTTGAGCATTCTACCTGAGTATGGAATGAGCCCTTTCACCAGTGCAGGCATGCTGTTAATGGCTCCTGTGTGGAGTTGTCTCAGAATTTGAATTCACAATGAAAGATTTCTCTTTCTGTGAAACAATTGGATTTGGTTTTCTGCTATGAAGCATTTTGCAGGGAATTTATTCAAATTGAAATGTTATCAAAAAAGAGCACTTGAGTTTAAAATTAACCTTTCAACACGTTTCAATAAAAGATTGATTTTAAATCCACTGGGCTGATGAAAGGGTGGTAAAAGCTATTTTTAGTTCCATTCTTTGATTAATTGTAATTTATGCTACAAAGCTGCAGCATCCCTTTTGTTGTTAACAGTGAATCATTTAAAGAATGATGTTCTAAAATCTTCATTTGCCATCCCAGTCACGACATGAATCCTGGTCACACTGTCAGAGATCCGGGTGAAAATCTGATTCATTGGATTGGATAATGACGTGCTACTCAGTGATCAGTATGATTAGCACAGACCAGTGCTGCATTCAGTCTAATCCAGGTCCTTCTCCCAGGGAAGCCTACAGATAACCTATAGGAGGATCCAGCTGCCTCTGGGAAGACTTTTCCCTCGACTACAATGCTTGAAATGAACAAGATTTGTTATCCATTTAACAGATAGAATCATTGATAGGGAATAACAAACAAATAGACGCGACCAAGCAACTGGGTTGACATACAAGTCTCAGTCATAGGACTGAGGAGCAGGAGTAGGCCATTTGGTCCTTCAGATTTGCTCTTTCCATTTGTTACAACTGTTTTTTTGGCCACTCTTCTTTCCCCAATTCTCATCCCATTGTTGCATATGTTTTCTCTATCAGGTTCCCCACCTCAAACCTGATTTCTTTTTTCAGTCTTGGTCACTGCCCTCACTGGTCAGAAAGGACAATGGTAGAGCTTAAACTGTGAATTTCTTCACTAGCTGGCCTTTCAACAGTGGCAACCAAGACAAAATCACTTTGCAGAATGGAATAATTCTGCTTTACTGCCATTCATTTCTTTACTCCCGGTCTCTCCCTTTTGACGAGTTGATTTCAACATTTCATCTTAATGACTAAATGAACTGGAACAAAGAATGAAAGTCCAAGATGAAAAACCTCAACCTTCTTTAAACACGCAACACACTTTCTCCAGTAACTAAACAGATTGGAGATGCAAGATCTGTAAATAAGGTGCCTGACCTCCATTCCATTACTCCATCACAATAAAGCTGATCCAGAGTAAGCTGATACTGGAAAACTTTCCTATTTGGCTTGGGTCCATTGGAATTATGTTATATTTTTATGTCTTTGAAGTGCAGCCTGAGCCTCTGAGAAAGGGATACTGCAGCTCAGCACTTGTGTCTTTAAGTCATATGATTTGCACTTTTTTCAGGATTTCAAGGCATTTTGTTTTCTTGATGGTGTCCTTTTAAAAACATTGACCCTGAGAATTAGTCTTCAGGTTGTGTACCTGATCTGGACCTGGTGTTAGGAAATGTGCCACATGTGCAACAAGTCACAATTTCTTGTTCTTTTTTTTCTTTTTCTTGTGTTGGTCTCTATTCAGAAAAGGAAGTCAAGTTCCAGTGTTCAATTAATGGTGAGGACCCTTTTGAAATTTCAATTCACTTCACATTAATCTCACTTATTCTTTTTCCCCTCTCTTCTCTGCCAGGAGGTGACAGTCATCTGTTTGTGTTTACAGCTTTTCATTACTTAAATCCCCATCAGAATAGAAAGTACTGAAGTATGTGCATGTTGACAACGGTTAGAGATCCATCTTCGTAAATAGCATTAAACTGATCTAATGCTTCCTTTCTTTTTCTCTTTCTCTTGCAACTTTCTTCATTTGCTTTTCCTTGTAAGATTCAGTTATGTAATTTTGGATCACTGTAGCACTTAACATTGTAGCAGAATTAAAACCTTGTCAGTTAGATAATTCAACCAATTGCAAGTAACCAAAGCAGCAATCAAGTGATTAGATAGGATTCTCTCCCTTTTTAACCTTTTGTGTTTATATATTAGCATTTGATTTCACTTACGGATCTCTGTTACTGTGAACAAATGGGCAATAACTAAAGCAGAAAAGAACTTTCAAAACCATTCTTGAATTTAGCTGAGGATTATCTCACAAGATTGTCGTTCAGTCATCTATCATAGCGCCACAATCCAGCTTTGTACAAATGTCAGAAATGCAGTTCTAAATTTGCTAAATGTTAATTAGAAATGTCCCTCACCTCAGATCAAAAAGAAAGACTTATGTTCAGAGAACGCTTTTCAAAACCTTAGGATGCTCTAAAACACTTAACAGCCAATGAACGACTTTTGAAGTATCGTATTGTTGTAATGTAAGGAAACAGAGCAGCCAATTAGTGTGCAGCAAGCTCCCACAAATAGCAATGTGCGAGTTAATGGAGAATTTCTCCACTGTTGTTCTTCAAAATAATGTGGTAACATCTTTTATGCATAACTTTGGGAAGTCCAGCCTCAGTTTAATAGCTGATGCAGAATGATGAAAATCATGAGCAATTATCATCCCTCACCTCGGTCAGAGCATTGAGGTTTTGACATGGAGACCACACACCAAAATGTCATCTGTTTGTAGTCTCTGTTCTGGCCTTTGCATTTCAAATACCTTGCTGCATTGCTTTCTAAGAGTAATCCTTGACACCAAACACCTATCATTACAGCAGTCAGGCTGAATCCTGGTGTTGGCCTCTCTTGAACAGTACCACAAGACTCCTCAATATCCACCAGAGCAGGCAGTGAAGAGCAACGTTCTTGCTGTCGCCTCCATTAATCTGGGGATGGGGGTGGTGGTGGGTGCGTTGTTGAGCCAAGTACCCAAGATGGGAAGATGAAAGGCCAAAATGGGATTTTATTGAGCAGATGACATTTCTTTCAGTGTTGACTGGTGGACTGGGAAGCAACATAGATCAACAAGCACAGAGTTAATGGATGAATGGAACTCGTTAAGATTTGATAGTAAATGAGCAATACTTCCTTTGCTCTGCATCAAGAATTACAGTGTCAATGCTGTGACATCTGCAAATTGAAACTTCAGGGGCATGTTAAGTTAAGTTGAATATTAGAGCAAAGAAAAAAATGGCACCTTCTGTCTCTATGGCTGCAGCATTGAAAACAGTTTTTGAAACCAGTGGTACAAGTTTTGAGAACTTGATTGATAATCGTTGAGTGATTCCAAGTCTAATATTTGGTATTTGTGGAAATATTTTGGAATGTCTGAAGGTTTTTTTTCTCTGGAAATGAAAACCTGAAATCCCAGAGAAGATACCACAGCAGCTTGGTGAATGCCTTAAGTGAAAGAAGAGGATAGGTTCAAGTTGAACCCTTGAAGTATGAACCATTCTTCTTCCTTTGCTTACCAAGTGACCCTACCATCACTCTTAAGCATTTTCAATTAATTTCACCAGCAGAAAATAAAAAGGTTCTGTAGCAAGACTCACACACAACTGATGAATGAATACAGATGATGATTGTGTGTTTGTAACATTGGAAAATGAGCTGAAGCTTGTATTTTCAGGCAGGAAGCTTTGTGGTAATTTTGTACACTAAGGTTTAAAGAAATAATTAATTGCAGTTGTGTGGTCAGGAAAATCGAGTTCATCCCTCTTGTCACAAACTGACTATGTTCTCAGCACCTCATGAAGTAAATAGATTATCTTTGGTATGCAGCATTCACTGCAAATGCAATTAGGTTGTACAGATCTATTTTTGACACGAGTTTTGAGTCAGACTCAGACCTTTCATTTCTTAAGTTATGAATTCATCTCTTTATAAAGATCCAAGTAAAATACCAAAAGCTGATACTGACCTAACTGGCTTGTTCAGATGTGGATTAATTTGGAAATATCTGCATCCAATGTACCAAACACTCTTAGAGTTTACTTTTTAGTGTCACAAGTAGGCTTACATTAACACTGCAATGAAGTTACTGTGAAAATCCCCTAGTCGCCACACTCCAACACCTGTTTGTATACATTGACGGAGAATTTTAGCATGCCAGTGCACCTAACCAGCACTTTTTCAGACAGTGGGATGAAACATGAGCACCCTGAAGGTAACCCACACAAATGAGCAGACAGTGACCCAAGCCAGGAATCGAGTCTGGGTCCCTGACACTGTGAGGCACCAGTGCTAACCATTGTGCCACCATGCCATCTCTCCTGACCTGTTCGTAAAATCTTCGTGTGCATTCCTACTATACTTAACCCAGAAGTCTCCTTTCAATTTGATGTGCTATGGTAGTGATGGCAGCCACAAAGACAGCTGGAGGGCTTGACTGATGTGCAGCCATCGGAGTAATGATGGACCAGTCAGGCCTCGTAAATCAAATAGTAAATGCTTAGTTTATACAAGAATCTACAAATTGATATAACTTCTACTTTGGATGGAAAAGGTCACTAGCCTATTAGGTTTTAAAATATGAAGTCCAAAATAAATGACAAAGCCTCAGCCCAGCTGAAACAGCAGAAAGATCTACAGTCAGAACATTTGTAGTTGGATCAGGAAAGAATTATGAATGAAACTTTTTAACTATGTTCCTTATTTACCCTCACTAGACTATATTGAGTAAAAATTGAAAACACTAGTCCTCTGCCAGGAATTTTGAAAGAAGTTTCTTTTCTACATTTTAGGGAAAAACAATGAAAGCAACAATTTAAAAAAAACGATTTATTTAATTTTTGGTGGGTGATAGTAGATGATCCCATTTCTTGGTTTTGGTTCTGATGCTACATACCGAGGTGTCAGTTGAGCAAAATAGCACTACTTCAGTGGGTATGGAAATGGGAGAACATTTTAATAATGTTACACCATCAAATAAATTAGACTGTGCAGCTTGTTAAACCACCATTATTCATTCAGACTCAATCTATAGGGTTGACAACAGTGACTGGTCTAATTTGGTTAACAAGGGATTGAAAAACAGTGTTGGAAATGGTGTGTCACTGACTTTGGTGTTTGTAATTCTTGCTTCTGCTTTTCCAGAGAAATTGAACTGTCTGCTGTGTTAATGGATCTCTGTGCAGTCTGCAGTGCAGAAATACAGCTTTCACAATGTGTGGTAGAAAAAGTTCCAGAACAGCTGTCGTATAATTTTCAGACTCAGAGACTTCTGATAAAACTGCACAAAGATAAAGCAATTTTAATCTGGCTGTTTAGAATAATATATTGACTTAAAAAAAAATTTCCCTTGTGATCAAAATGATGTTCCCTCCTCTTTGAGGCTCGCATTTAGGAGCCAGTTCACACAGTAACAAAATGAGCCTGATCCCATCAACTCGCAGTGAACAAGCCACTGTTTGCAGCTGGATCTGAATCGGCTCTGCACCTCAGACAGTTCAATATCTGCCGGCTCAGCTTGATCTACTGTCCCAGGCGGGGCTAGGAGGTGAAAAGTGGACATGAAATAAACCTAAACCCTCTGTTGTTTTCTGCACAGCCTCAGACAAACAGCACCAAAAACAACGTAGTAACCAGTCCCAAAGGAAACATTCCCTGCCCTGCACTGGTATTGGCTCTCTTCTTCTTATACCATCTTCTTCCAGAGGCATTGGTGAAGCATGGCTAGATCGTTAGTTAACCTTGTTTCAAGACCAAACTTGGAAATAGTTTGAGGGGCATAATGGCCTTCATACAAGTTAATTCAAAGAGCTTTTCCTGTTGAGTCTCCTTCAAGTAGCCTTAAGTTTGTTTTTTAAATCCTCTGAGTTGCCGAAGGGAAAACACTTCCTTTAGTTTTGAAAATACAAGATTCCAAGGCAAAGTTTCCATTTAATTAATAGCTTGGCTGACAGAAACTTGAACTGTTTGTGCATTGAGTTCCAAATAAGTTTGGTGGTCTTTATTTCCTGTTAGATAACTGAAAATAAATGGTGCTAATTTAATTTGAGTTAGTTAATTAGTGTTTATATGGATTTGGCACCTACATTACAGGGGCCTGAAGAAAGCCATGTTTCATTAGTACCTCCTGTATTAGTTGGCTTGTTTTTATCTTGTAATGGCTTTTCCTTTTGCAAATGACTGTGATGTGATTTAGCAGTATGTAACGGGAGTGTCAGTAGGAAAGGACGTTCAGTACAATTCTCATCAGAAATGAAAGTTTTTGTCCAAATTTTTGAAAATATTTTGGTTACACTTCCTGATTGATTTCTTGAAGAGGGGGAAAGATCCATGAAATTCCAGCTAATTGTTTTTCTGTGCATGTTTTTATGGTTGGTTATGATGCAAAGGGACCAGAGTTAAATGTGGCTGTCTTTGTGTCTGGATGAAGCGTGAGTGGAAAGAGCCACAGTCAGCACAAAGAGAAAGCAAACTGAGTTGACACCATAAAAATACAGTGTTCATGCACAAAACATGGAGTGCAGAGGGAATATTTTGCCTTGAGATGTTCAAAGCCTGCTGACACCCCGAAATTTACATTGGCAGGGTTTTTACTTGGCTACTGTTCAGTATATTTTGATGCTTTGGTCCCTCAAAGGGTTTCTTTCCAGCGTTTGGCACAGTGTCACATTTCGAACTGTTCACAAACTTTATTTGGAACCTAATTTCGAGACTTGGTCTAAATGTTTAGAATCTCAGGGTCTATTTAACATCAGCACAGTCCCGCATTGATCAGATATCTTGTTTTGTTAATAAATATGCTTTGGTAATCAACACTGACTGGACAATATAAGAACCTTATCAGCTATATACTGTAAATGCTAACTGTATTAGAGGATATGATGCTGGCCTAAAAACCTTGAGAATGGGAGTTCAAATTGCAGTGTGAGAATTTGAATTCTGTACAAAGACAATGCAAAAATAAGAAGTGACTGTGAAGTTGCCAGATTGTTGCAAGAATCTGACTGGTTCCCTCATGCCCTTTAGTGAAATATGCTGAATGGATCTTGCCCAATGTGACTGCGATCTGACATGTTTGAGTTTGACTCTCAACTGCTCTTTTGAGTGGCCTGGCAAGTCTCTTAGTTCCATCACACCACGAGGTCCTTGTGCTTGTCCATGTATGCCTCAAGGGATATTTATTATGTTCGAAAAATTGGTCGGTTTCCCTGATCCGCCAAATTTTGACAGGTTGCTTCAGCTCTTGCATTTATTGGAACTGGTGAGCTCAGCAACACTCACTAACGCAGTGCTCAATGGCTCTTCTCTGTTGTCTCTTCCATTTAAGATTCCCCTCTTCCACAATCCAGGAGAAAAATACCTGTTCATTCCAACTGCCTCTCCCCTGTTCCCAAGCACTGCTGAAGAATTCTGTGTTCATTTTTATCCCGCTTCCTGTCTTCTCATCCTGACCAACATGGTCCATGTGGCATTGAATGTCAGGACATTTATAGTTAAAAGAATATGTTTGGGTTTTCATTGTCATTGATGTTCATGGCAGAAATGGAGAACAGCCAACTATTTTTTAACTGTTTAATATGATGTGTTAATTTTCAGTTGAAATGTTAAAATATCAGCTTGATCCAGAAGTTTGAATCTCACAGTGTGCAATATGGCCACGTACACATTTCCACTCCCTCCATATCCCATGCCCTCGTTTAGCTCTCATGATTGGGAGCCACTGACATGATCTGTGCCATGATTGTTCAATCGTTTTGGAAAAACTTCAATGTGAGTATTCTCCTGTACAGCATTTGGCCTTTAAACACCCTTGTGGACTTGTTGATGCAATGTAGTCTAGTTTGTTCCACTTCAAATTGATATGTATGTCTCTCTGGAGTGACTCACTTTTGTGGGATTCTTATATTGCGAGGCTTGTTATCCCTGTTTCTACTTGCCCAGCTGATCTATTTCCACCCTCTTCTTCCCCTGATTTAATAGAGCAGAAAGTTTACTACCCACTTGGTGCTCGGGATTATGAGAGAGAGTGGCTAACGGGAAGCTCCAATCTGAAACCAGACACATCAACCCCTAGTGCTGAATTGAACTGGATCCCTCTTCCAGTCATTGAATTCTTCATGCCATGTCTGTGCTCGTGGTTGAAGATGAAGTTAATCAGCTGTTTAAAACAATTGCTGACCTAATTTCTACCTTAACTTTGCAAGAAATTTTGGTATATTCAAGTCCAGCTCATTACATGTTAGGTGATAGGTTACTTTTTCTTTCACCAACGTTATCTTTACAATTTAGCAGTTGGATGGTAAATTGGGAGGCATTGGTGGTGGTGTGTCAGTCCCCACTGAATGCAGCAGTCAACCAAAGCTATCAGAATGTCAAAATCAGGCTACCATTTGGCCCCAACTGTAGGAATGCTGAGTTCTCATTCTGCAATTTTACAAAGGGCCAGTTTAGCAGTGGAACAGTCACCCCATTCAAATCATGATTTACAATCCTTTCATCTTTTATCCATTTCTAGCCATTCAAGACTGTTTATTTTGGTAAAACTCTGCAGGAGAAAAGTGTCAAGTTTTTTTTCCTCCTCTGTTTTTTTCCTTCTTTTCCTTGATCGTTTCTGCCTCTCTGTTTTTAGTTTGGTTTATAACTCTTTTCTCCGCACTAAAATTTCCTTTTCTATATCTGCTTTCATCTCTTTAGGAGCCACAAACTACTGTCATCCATAATCCTGTGGATGGGATAAAGGTACCATCTGTCTGTGCTGTAGTCTTTCCCAACTTTGAAATCCTCCTTTGTCACGTTCTGTCATAGAAAATGTGTCCCTGTTATTAAGTAAGAGTTAAAAGGTTCTGGTTACTGTTTTTGAGTAAGACAGGATTGAGGGTCTTCTGCTTGGAACTGGGCAGACACTTACTGTAAATAAGGGGAACTGAAGACCGGGTTGGGCCCCTTCATCAGTCCTTTCATACATTCTAGGTTTGGTTCTCCGAACACTATTGATTAGAGGTTCAAGTTTTTGTCACTCTTGAAGGCAGTTGACCAACAGATGTTATGGCATATTTAGTCAGCGTTCACACCTCCACCTGTGGTTGGAAGTGCAACAGATAGCTAATCAGAAGGCTTTGGTTTGCAACCAAATATATTATCATTTTAATCAAAAAACTGAAGTCCATTTCAGGATTGGATTGAAATGTAGTACTGTTTTGAGATGCTCAAGTTGTTCCATTTTGATGTAATTGTAAAAGAAGTAACAACCTTTTCTCTTGGATTTAAGTTGTGGAATGAAGTTCCCCATTTACTTCATACCCAACACAGAACATAATTTTCCCACCCAGTCAGCAGACATTTTTTAAAAATCTCATTGTTTCAGTTTATGATCTGTAATGTAGACATAAAGGAGTGATTTAAATACCCCAAAGATACTCCAGACTGGTTTAATCAAGACTTGGTGATAAAGTGAAGACGGTGGCGCAGTGGTTAGCACAGCGCCAAGGACCCAGGTTCAATTCCAGCCTTGGAATTGAACCTGTACGTTTTCCCCATGTCTGCATGGGTTTCTTCCCATATATGCTAAATTGACCCTAGTGTCAGAAGGATTAGCAGGGTAAATGAGGGTTACGGGAATAGGGCCTGGGTGGGATTGTGGTCAGTACAGACTCACTGGGCTGAATGGCCTCCTTCTGTACTGCAAGGATTCTATGTTGGTACAGACCATGAAATAACATCTGTGTGGCTACAATCATGAGCCCTGCTTCACACATCTCATTGGATCCAAGTTGTGGCACACTAACTTCCCTCAACCATGTAATGCCAGAATTTGAGCGGTAATTTGTGAAATGGTATGTTATCATGACCCTTCCAATTCTTCACCAGATGCATTTGCTAAAAGAATCAAACTGCAGCTCCATCTTTTGGAAAACACATTTGTGTTTCCAACAGACAGCAAAAAGCTGCACTTTACATTTTTCAGCATTGTATTGCCTGGCAGATCAATGGGAGCTTTTGTTCTTGCTGATTGGATGAGCCGACCAGTTAGAAATGATTGAACAAACATGGTTATTAAAACAATCCATTAATGTGTCTACTTACTGAGTTTTTACTTCTGAAATAATTGTGAATGTATTGGGTCTTGAATTGCAGGTACACTAACCCCAAAACATCCAGAGAGTTAAAGCTATGATAGATGGGAGTGGTCACATCAAGCAGATGTGGAAAGGGTTAGAAATTAATTTGGCCTGTATTGCAGAGGAATCCCTAATTAACCAAAACGTTAGTTTCAATACATCACTCAAATCAAGTAGCTTATAACATCAACAACTCAGCATCGTCTCTTCTTGCAATCTTTCAGCAAAGAATATGCAGCATATTCTTCAGGCTGTGAAAGATATGATTCTTTGAACAGGAACTTAAAATGACTGGCCAGCATTCACTGTGGCTCAAATTATAAGAGCTTTGTCTGAACAGTGCAGCCGTTTTAAGCATTTGAACAGTGGGGCCTTTAAAGTTCATAGGGCTTGAACTTCTTTTTAAAAATGACTGCTGGACATCAGATGGCTCGCAAACTCAATATGCATTTGATCCTGCTGTCCTCCTTGCTCTCAAGTCAAATTACTTAGAACAGCAAGCTACTGTTGAACATGTTTCCACCAGGTTAAACTGATCTTTTTTAAAAACCCACCAAATTAAAACTATAATAATATAAAAATAGGATATTTGTGAAAACAAAAAGTTGCATGGTTCAAAATTATAAAAAGTAGTTCCTTTATTCTTCTCTGCTTTATCATCATGCTTTCTCCTGCTCTGTTTCGCTCAAGCTTTTGTAGAAAGGCTTTTGTTTTTCTACCAGTATCTGTACTGTTAATTCAGTGTTGAGGTGGTGAATGCATGGAGTATTTCAAGTAAGATTGTTTCTGTTTTATTTGCAGGAGTCTTCAGACAGCAGTAACACGACTATTGAAGATGAAGATGTTAAAGGTGAGCACTACATTGAGAGCAGCTTTTAAAAGTGGCATTGTAGAGCTCAGAGGCATACTAAGGCATTTGTTCTTAGGGTTCTTAACTGAGTAAAAACAGTGCATGACCATCAAAAGCTCAAACTGAAGTGGCCTCATTCAGGTTTGATTTTTCATTTCACGTGATCATGCCAGGCTGTAAAGAGATTGGAAGCAAATCCTTCTCCTCTTGGCAGCTGCTGTCAGAGCCGAACATGGCAGTCATATTTTAAGGTCAGGAAGTCATGTTCAAGTATAACTAAATAGCGAGATACTGTAGCAGAAAATGCTGGAATGACTCAGCAAGTCAGGCAGCATCTGTGGTGAGAGAAATTTCTGGTACAGACACTTCAACAGAAGTGGAAGATACTTTCGTCCTTTGCATATTCTCCTTGTGTCTGCATGGGTTTCCTGCAGGTGCTCCGGTTTCCTCCCACGGACCAAAGATGTGTGGGTTAGGTTGATTGGCCATGCTAAATTGCTGCTTAGTTCAGGGGGACTAGTAGGGTAAATAAGTGGGGTTATGTAGATACGGCCTGGGTGGGATTGTGGTGGAATGGCCTCCTTCAGCACTTTAGGGATTCTATGATTCATGGGAAGTGGGCATCACTGACAATGCCCTCTTTGATGGCACTCTGAGACTAATTTTCAATTCCAGATTTTTAATGTTTAATTAAATTCCAAATAATTCAACTAGCTGCCATGGTGAACCAAGGTCTGAAGATCATTTGATTGCACTTTGGAATACTAGTGGTGATATTAGCCCTGTGCTACCAGTTCCCAGTAATGACTTACTGACCCTATTTTTTCTTATTTCCTCAGGAGATAAAGGAAAGACTTGAGATTGACATAAGAAAATAGACAGCATAATTTTAGCTGAAGGGTGAAAGGGTCATAGAGAAAGTGTATGAAGAATGGCAAAACTGAGCAGGTTCCGTAATTCGTGGTGCCTGATCAGTTGTCACCAAAGTTGCATAGTATCTCACCAGTGCAGTGATCTAATGAGGAGAACATGGCAATTACCTGCACGACACCCCCCGCCCCCCCCAACACCAATTCCCCTTTCCACTTAACCTCCCGTGATGGGAAGAGAAGTCATCATGTCTGTTTTTATTACTTCACAGGATATGGGCATCACTTGCTAGGCCAGCATGTCACTCTCGCCCTAACTGATCTAGAGAAGGTGGTAGTGAGATGCCTTCTTGAACCACTACAGTTTATTTGGTATAAGTATTACCAACAGTTCTATTGAGAGTTCTTACTTTGTAGCTTTCTGCGAGAGGGAAAATGGGAGCTTCAAGTAAGGTGTGGCGTTATTAAAGACAAATGGGTTAAGAGGGTTATAAAAAGATGTTCTTCCTTGGACTTGCATTGAATTTTGTTTGAACAGTGTAAAAAGCCAAAGATTGAGGTTAGAAGGGGAGTCGAATGAAAACTGAGCTGGTTGGCAGGAGAGAGTTTCAGGATAGGATCACACTTGAAGACAGAATAGAGGTGTTAAGCACAAAGGTGCACCTTTGTGATGCAGAAAAGTGTGGACCAAGAGCAACAGTGATTGTGTGCTTAATTGTTATCTGATTGAGGAGCAGTTTGGAACCCAAGAAAGTCGTGTGGGAGGAGATCACTGGACATTTCTGACCCTACGCTGTAAGCTGCCGGGGGAAGAGAGCAGATGGTCCAGGCGACAGAATCTTAAACTGTGAATTTGGAAAGTAAGAGAGTGGAGAGGAGCTATGTCTTTGGATAGTGGTAATGGAAATAGCAGTAGATGATCTATCAAATGAGAAGGCTGAAGGTCAGGTCTCAGCTCTGGAGAGTTGGCGGGGGCGCAGGAATAAGCTAAGTTTTGGAAACATGATGGTTAAAAAAGTACTTACTGGAAGCTGTGGTGTGGTAAGTGACATCATCAGATCAGTTGAAAGCAGGATTGGTGGTAGGTAAGGGATTGGAGGAAAGCCAAGTAAATGGAATTGAAGTTACAAGATAAGAGAAACTTGCAGCACATGAGGTCATTCAGTCTTTTGTGCCCATGCTAGCTCTTTGAAAAAGTAATTGTGCTTTGTCCCACATCCAACTTGTTATCCGTGAGGTGAAAATCCATGGAATACTGAAATGATAAAACAGGCGTGAGGGGCTCAAGGACAGATTCCTGTATTTCTTTGCAGTCAGCTTATATGTGCTTCTGTACCATGATTTCATTGGCTTTGCTCATCCCCATTGATGTGCCTTGCTGAAATGAGTAGGCGTGGATTATGTTTTCTCCAGCTAAATAAACTTTTGAAATTATCTAAACTGAGGAATTAGGGGCAGAAGTAGGCCATTCAGCCCTTTGAGCCTTCTCTGCCATTCAGTAAGATCATGATTCATCTGATTGTGGCCTCAACACAACATTCTTGATTGTCTCCAAAGACTTTGCAGTTTATTAAAGGTTGGAAATAATTTTGATTGAAAAATGAATGAATATGTAACCATAATCCATTATCAACATAGGGTAACTCAGTTAATATCCAAAACCACCAGAGAAAAGATATAATCATGCATTATAGTTACCATCAGAATGCAGAGATAAATGATCTCATCAATCCATTGTTTCATATCTACCCACTTAAATGTGACCTTTAGAATTCATATATTGTCCACATAACTTTTTCATTGGTGCCTAATAACAGTTGCATTAGACAGACATCATTGTTTAAGGTCGCGTGAGAATGCAACTAGCTTTCACTGTGCTCCTGTGGTTTTCATGCATTCTGATGAGCCTTTGCCTGTCTGACGACTTGGTAGGTTGGACTGCTGGCTATTTAAAAGTCAAGCCAACATGGGTCAGGAGAGCATTTGATTGTACACCCTTTGCTTTTGAGGGAGAAGCAGTATTTCAGTTGTGAGCGCAAACTCAAATTGGTTTGGGAAGCAACCAAGTTTGATATGAGAACAGATTTCAATGAACAGTGTTAGAAATTTTAGCTTCAGCAGCATCTACGTTAATTAAAGTCCCAGATGGAAATGGTTAAAGCAAGTAGTTCTTGTTGCTGTTAATTTAGTTCTTAAATAAAAGTGGTGTTGATGGTAAGTTGTGACACCACAGGAAATCTGCAATGAGTGTGCTGTCAAGTGTATTCAAAATACCACCTCATTCATCATTAAGATCACGCTGGTTTGGTTGAAACTTCAGCATGCGCATGCTAAGTTTGAGAAAATTCTTGTGCCAGTGATGTTTGCACCTACTGAAGAGTGCATCATCCGTAGATTTGAAAAAGATGAGGCTGGATCTGTGGTTATAAGTGGCGGATTAATTTCAGTGTATACTATATATCACTTTGCTGTCATACGCCTGTTCCTCCGGCAGCAAGAAGTCTCACAACACCGGGTTAAAGTCCCAACAGGTTTATTTCGTAGTAAACACCACTAGCTTTCGGAACGCTGTTCCTTCATCAGGTGAGTGGAGAGTTCTGATCACAAACTTGGGCAGCCTGCAGACTTGGACTGCGTTTGTGAAGCTGACCAGCTTTGTTGGGCAGTTTCACTCTTGAGGGTTTCAGGTATGCTGATCTTGCATTTAGCCTACTCATCGGTGCTGAATGCAAACAGACACTCGTGAATCTGGTGTCAGAATTTTCAGTGAGTCACAATGGTATTTATGCATCATGATCTGGTTGGTACTTGGACTTGGAACCAGTTTAACAGTGCAATACTTCCAAGACCGAAGAACGCTGAACAAGAAGAAATTCTCTCACCTTTCTGACACTAGTGTAAATGATGTTGAGCTGGACTTGATGGTTGCTGCCTTTTTCAGCTGTGTTCCAACTTGAGCAGTGTTGAATTCCCCAGTTATCTCCTCCCTTTGTGCTTTGCTCCAGCCAAGGATGGCTGTGTTTTTATTTGTTTCATTACCTGAAATCAGCCTTGGGTGCAAACAGTTCTTGTCTACTAATTAATCCCTTTGCCTAATGTCAAGGACATTGCTCTTTGTACATTCAAATGTCAGAGTAAAGAAAACAAAGCACTCTGAAGAGTTCAAATACCTTTTCCTCCACAAGGACAAAAAAACACACATGCAGCTTAAGACAGACGTTTTGACAATGGTATCAGCTGGATGCCTGAAGATTGGTTTCAGTGGACAAAAACTCAGTCTCAGAGATTGAACTGATTTTTTTGCTTTAAATTCATTAAATGTTTGTGACACAAAGTATAACTTCATCGCAATTCCTCTCACTGTTGATGATAATTGCAGTCACAACAGAGACTCTGCAATTAGATTGTTGCAGAATTTACTGCAGGCATTGTATGGAATGGTTTGAATAGGATTGCCTTCAAGCTCTGAGCCATTTTAAATTCAGCATCAATCTGTGATTTTTGTAATAAATTAACTGAATGTCTTCTTGCAAGAGAGCTAAAGCTGGGTATATCCAGGGAGGATACTGCTGGGAGTATGGTTTTAAGTAATTTGTATCCCTCCTCAGTGCATTACAGTTTTGCTCATGACCTTTGAAAGGTCATTCTCCTGATACTTAGGAACATGTGAATCCTTTGTCTCAAAGTGATCAAGGTGATATGATGGTGGGTGGGGGATAAACCTACTGGCAGTTATGAACAAAATGTTAACCTTTATTGACCTTGAATTATGTCTACTTAGCCGATTGTTGATTTTTCTTCAATGGATGGTCAAGTACAGGAAATGGAGGGTGGTAATTTCAGTGAAATCTTGGGGTTAATCCAGTGATCTAGTTTTCATAATGAACACTAATTCTATATCCTTTCAACTGACAGCGCATAGTTTAGCATCGTCTCAATCAAGGAAATTCAAATTTAAAACATCCTGCCTTTTCAGAAGAACTCACAAAGTGGTCTTGGGTTTCAAAAGAATAGATCTCCATGGATTTATGGAAAAGAATTGTAATGTCATATTTCTTGTGTACTGTCTCTTCATTGACTTTGCGAATTGACAAGTTTTGATGTACTTATATCTTAAAGTTCTTTGCAACATCCCTGTCGGCTCATCTGGTGAGAGCAGAATGTGATTGAGTTGTGAAGATTGTCTGGTTGAATCTCTAATTCTGGTAAAATAACGAGTCTGAGCCAAATAAAGCAGTTGAGGTGCTACAGTTGGCTTAAGTGCTCTGGACTGCGGTGAGCCCTGCTGAAATAATCTATCTGTGGATTTGGGGAAAAAGTTAATATTAGGTTTACTCTAGTCAAACGATCTCAATTCATTAATGTCTGACTTCAAATAACAGTATGGACACCTGGGGGAGGTAGGACAGCTGGCACCTGTAGAAAACTACTCCACTATAACTCAAAGTCTTCAGGTGAGGAAGGAAAAATAATCTACTTTCACGCAGGGTGTTCAGAATGTTCTTGTGCAACTTTAAAAACTCTGGACACACAAATGGTAGAAACCTTCTCTTCCAACTCACTGATGTATATGTTGCATTTTTCCTATAATGTATGTGCAGTAATATTGCTGCTACGGACATCAGTTCTGCAAGTCATACATGCAGTTCAAATTTTCTTCTACTGTTGGCACTTTGAATCAGGAAATCATCAACAAAACGAACACAAGAAGTCTTTGTGAATGATGCTTTGTCATTTACAGATTGCTTCTATCATGTCTATATCCAAAGCTATGAAAGTTTAAATTTACATCAGTACTTTATTGACACCCTTTACAATTTCTGTGGTGAAGAGGAACCACATCAGTTTGGTTTCCTGTTGTCACCAGTCCAGGTGCGTGCCAGTGAAACTTCATGGCACACTGAACACTGTATAGTACTTTAAAAAAAAACAAAAATACCAGAAATGCATCACAGGTCTGAGAGAGAGGTTAATATTTCAGGTTTGATGAACAGTCCTAACCATGCTTCTAGTTCAGGTATGAATAGATTTCATGAGTGCTTGAATTCTGATTTCACGTTTGCATTAATAACCTGAATAGTGGAGCCAAAATTGCAAGTTGACCGGGTGTGATGGTGGTATGAAAATGTAAGCAATGTGATGGTGAATATCGTGAAATATTTTATAAAAAGTTCACACTGGATAGTCCATGTTGATGCATGTCAAATATTGCACATTACTCAAGGAAAGTATGCCATACAAGTATCCAACACATAGAATTGAACTATCACAGTGAGAATTAAGAAAAGACCAGAGAGTGAACTCATCACTATCCTTGTTGAAACATATTTTAAGTGAATCAAACTGCTGGATATTAAGTCTGTTCGATCAAGTGCATCTTCAGATACAACAGAGGGAATCAATTCATTTTCAGCATTTTACACAAAAATCTTGGTACATGCAGCAAGAAGGAAGAAGAAGAAGGTTGATCAAAAGTGCAATATGGGGTGAGCATTTAGTGGAAATTAGGTAAGTTCAAGATATACTTAGTCTAGAACTAAGAAGGTAGGAGTTGGGAAGGAATCTTTTGAGGGATATAAATGGTTGTGTTCCAGATAAGATTAGCCTTTATGTTATTGGAAAGTAGGACCAATGAATTTAATCAATAATTACTTTATTAATATTTGTTTTAAAATGGTACTAAATGTTTGGAATGTTTTGGGCCTCCTTCCAAATTTAGATCCCACTAAATATTAAATGGAGGACAGCTTCAGTAAAAATAAATAGCACTCATGACTGTGTTCAAAGCTTGCAGAAACACAATTTCTAGAATCTAATAAGGAGCTAGTAAAGTGTCAGTTCCTGTTGAAGTATTTAAATATTAAATAGTGTGCTAAAACCCCAGGTTATTTTGTTTATTTTCAGATGTAATTCTCATTTGTGTAATTTGTCATTTATATACTTGGATATTTGCAACTTCAGATTTATATTTTCCATACCATTTAGGAGCTTTATCATTTCATTGAGATCTCCTCTTTGATCATCTTTATTCGATAGAGAGGTCTGTACAGAGTATAAGTAGAATTTTCTAGTCTGCTAATGTTCAGCGATATCTAAAAGTGGAAGATGGCTGAATAGAGACATCAGACTGCCTCATTGTTTCAGAATGTTATGTTTAATTGGGATAAAAGCAACTAGATGCTTTTGGGCAATGATGTCTCATTTAGCAAGCTATGATAAATCTTTGTCACTTCATGAGAATTTCAGAGCAATTCGGGTACATTCAGCGAAACCAACCTTTGTGTCAAAGCTGAATCTTTTCGCTCATTGCTGTCAAATGACCAATTGGACAGAAACTACACAATATTGTTCTTCTTTGAACAAGTTTTGCACCTGCTGCTATCTCATTAAAGTCTCCCAGCAGTGATTCTGTTTTTATCTTTTTCGTAACTATACACTTGACAACAATGTAGGTTTTGAGTCATCCCACTAATGTTCACATTCTTTAGTCTAGATTTTAGCATGTTGTGACAAGTTGACAGTTGCCGTGATTTTGGAGGTGATTTGATGTAGGTGTATTGTGAAAACTGACATTCAAGGCTGATGCTAGATGCTATTAAAATTGCTCACTAGGTAGTAAGCAGGGTATTAACTTGTTTGGCAAACTGAAGGTCCTTAGTGTCTTCAGTGATATCTACATTATTAATCAAGGTAATAAAAAAAACACCGATAATCAATGTTCCCTCTCCCTTGTCCACCTTTTAGTCTTTCTACAAACTGAATTAGCACCTAAGAAAAATGCCAGTCTTTTGTGAGTGTACTGATTTATTTCTACCTCAAGTCTGCCATCTCAGCTATGCAAAGATTCATTCATAGTGAGTGAGTTTTAGCTGTCTGTCTCATGCATAAATTTACTCAAGTTTATTGAGTCTCAGTATTATCTTAAATTGGTGGTTGGGCAAGTAACTTTTGTGAAGTTGTCCACATGGACTTTAGTAATGCCTTTGACAAGGTACCGCATGGTAGGTTGTTGCATAACGTTAAATCTCACGGGATCCAGGGTGAGGTATCTAAATGGATACAAACTGCTTCTTGACAGAAGCCAGAGGGTGGTTGTAGAGAGTTGTTTTTCCAACTGGAGGCCTGTGACCAGCAGTGTGCCTCAGGGATCACTGCTGGGTCCACTGTTATTTGTCATTTATATTAATGATTTGAATGAGAATATCGGAGGCATGGTTAGTAAATTTGCAGGTGACACTAAGATTGGTGGCATAGTGAGCAGTGAAGGAAGTTATCTCCAATTGCAATGGGACCTTGATCAATTGAGCCAGTGGGCTGACGAATGACACGTGGAGTTTAAATTTAGACGAATGCGAGGTGACGCATTTTGGTCGATTGAACTAGGGCAGTTAATGATAGGGGGTTGTGGAGAGTTAAAGAACAAAGAGATCAAGGGGTACATGTTCATCGCTCCTTGAAAGTGGAGTCTCCGTGGATAGAATGATGAAGAAGGCATTCGGCATGCTTGGTTTCATCAGTCAGCATTGAATACAAGAGTTGGAATGTCTTGTTGAAGTTGTATGAGACATTGGTGTGGCCATACTTGAAATACTGTGTGCAATTCTGGTCACCCTATTATAGGATATTATTAAACTAGAAAGAGTGCAGAAAAGATTTACTCGGGTGCTACCAGGACTTTGAGTTATAAGGAGAGGCTGGATAGACTGGGACTTTTTTCTCTGCAGTGTCAGAGGCTGAGGGGTGATCTTATAAAGGTCCATAAAATAATGAGGGGCGTAGATCAGCTGGATAGTCAACATATTTTCCCAAAGGTAGGGGAGTCTAAAACTACAGGGCACAGGTTTAATGTGAGAGAGGAGAAATACGAAAGTGTCCAGAGGGGCAATGTTTTCACAGACAGGGTGGTGAGTGTCTGGAACAAGTTGTCGGAGATAATAGTAGAGGCGGGTACAAATTTGTCTTTTAAAAAGCAGTTAGATACTTACATGGGTACGACGGGTATTGAGGGATATGGGCCAAATATGGGCAATTGGGATTAGCTTAGGGCAGCATGGACAAGTTGGGCCAAAGGGAATGTTTCCATGCTGTAAACCTCTGTGACTCTCAGTGAAATGTACCAACTGTTAACCAAGTTCTGGAATTTAAAAAATTAAGTCAGAGAGATATGTGACCTTTCTGGGCTCATCCCAGGCAAAAACAAACTGCTTGCTGGAATTTTGCCTCTTTCCACACCAAGTGAGATGTGTGATGGTGCAATAATTCTGAGCAAATGTGAAACTGTTCAAGACTCTACAATGACCTATGGCTAGAACTGGGTCCAGTGCCGAATTACCAGAAATCACTGAGTCTGCACATTTTTAATGTTTGATATGGGGCTGACTGGAAGTTCCATGACGTGTGGATCGTTTCTGAAGCATGGATCTCAAGAGTGAAATGCAAAGCAGTTTTCTATATTGCTGGGGATTATGACCTGAAACTTGTCCTAATTTTGTCATGTGAAGCCATCAGTTCACAGGATTGATAAATGTAAATGCTTGCTATGGTCAGAATGTGTTTATATGCAAAGTCTAAATTTTGACTTTTGCAGAGTAACTGGTATAGTTTGTCATGGTGTGTGCCTTTTTATTTCATCCTTTGCCATTTCATCTCAGCAGAGAATTCCATTTTGTTCATTGCAAAAGTACATTTTGAGAATGTCAAAAGGCCAGTAATGAATTTTGACTGAATCTGTCCTGTGCCATTTGTCTAAATTGTTCTTCTTTACTTGCCTGAGGTCATGACCAGGTTGGAGATTGTTTGTGTTTGCTCAGTGGTAGATCACCGTTTTCTGTGACAACAGGCAGACTGTTTCCTTCTAACTTTTCTTCCCAATTCCCTTGCCCAAAGCAAAAAACAAATGTTGTTTCTGCGTTTCTAAGCTGCTCTGTCCAGTGGGTCAGCAGAAAATGAGAAAAATGGAGGCATGTAGCACTTATAAAATTCAGTGTGAGACTCTCATCCTGGGGAGCAGGAGAGACCATAGACATGGGATCTGTAATGTAAAATAGTGAAATTTTTCAACTGTGAATTGAGAAATTTCTTCCTTTAATGGGATATTCAATAATTCTGCCTTCTATGTGCACATTTCCACTTCAGATCTTTTGAACAAAAATGTTTGAATAAGCCAAACTAGACTTTGAGCCTTGTGGAAAGATTATGTCCCGTCATTATTTTTGCCCTCTCACCTTGTGGTGTTTTTCATCATTCATTCTGTTTACTGTGTAACATGCTCTGTGTGTTTGTTTCCATCGTCCTTTGCATGCTGCCTCCAGCCAAGGGCGCTGAGAGCAGTGCTGTAAGGAACCAGTCAGGTGCTGGGCCTCAGGCCGAGGTGCTCCAGTCTGCTCACCCTCCGCCTCCTGTACTCTGTAAGTTGTCTGGGCATGCTGTGTTCTGCATATCACGTGACTGCCTGTGTGTGTTAACCAAGTTGTAGAAAGTGGCCATTCATAAAAAGAAAACCTAAAATATCTCTCAATATGTAGTTAATTTTCTGTTAGTCTCCTCAACTGATAGTTTTAAAAAATGAAATAACGTTATGAGGTCAAGCCACTAATTTGTCCCAAAAATCTGATTTTTTTAATTGTTTATCCTATTTTCTATCATATCACTGAAACCTGAATTATTCTTACAATTAAAAGTGACTGACTTTTCCATGTAAAAATTAGGTAAATTTGTTAATTAGACATGACAGAAATACAAAAACCTATCTATTTGATAGAAAAAAAACCAAACTATTTGAGACAACAGTGGAAAAGGAAACTAGCTTCTGCAGATTTAATTGCCCAGAGATGATCAGATCGATCGAGCATCATACAGTTAGGGAGTTAGCCAGGAACACAGTTAGTACTTTAGAAGAAGTTAACATCTGTTGTATTCACACAATGGCATGAAGTAATCTTAATGCTTTGAACTTTCTCACAAAAGAACTTAACCTGATGTCCAACACACCAGTTAAATAAATTACAAATGATGCTAAAGCAATGCCTGTAAACCTAACGATTCACTGCATTATTGCAATTTCAGCTACATCTGAGAAACTTTAAGCCCCACATGTAAAAACATATTAATAACATGACACATAAGATGGCAAAATTGAGGTGACATGACAAAAAAGGTCAAAGACATTCAAAGAAAAGACACAGAAACCAAAATAATTTTTGAGTGCTCGCATCTCTTAGTCCTTAGAAATTGAGAGATCAACTAAGTCGAAGAAAGGAGAGAAAAACTTATGCTGCCTAGTTTCCGTTCTAATATATCAAACTTATGCACAACATCACCCAATTTTAAAATCCTTTAGTTGTGGAATTAACTATTTTGAAACTGAAGTAATTTATTTCTTGTGTTTTGAATTACATTAATTCAGCAATAAAATTTGGATTTTTTTTAAGTTTTACAGATCTAATGATGATGTAGCTGTGGCTGTTGTCCCTAAAGTAAAACTGATCTCACTGAAACTGCAAAAGAGCTTTATATGCAAGTCTTTAGATAAACTGCAGTGGAAAGTGAATATTCAAAATATTGAAAGCTGCATTTGTCAACCTTGTAGTTACTTGTCAGTGTTTTGTTTAGATGGAGTCTAAAATTAATCAGATAGTTGAATATTGCGGCAGGATTTATTATGAATGGCCGAAGCTAAAAACTGCATGCTGTTCAGCTTCAGCAGCTTGGCTTGAACCATTAAGACTGTTTTACATGGTTTACTGTAATCATCCCAAAGTACAGAATCTCATGTTTGAAGCTGCATGATTTGTGATTTTGATGTTGTTGACTGGATGGGAAAGAAGGGGAGGGGCACTTTGTGCTTGTATTGAACACCATACCTTCAAGCTATAGATTCAGTTTACAGCCAAAACTCATCACATGATGACTTGACTGGCTCAATTGGGCAAATGCATATTTTGCAGCAAGTTTCAAAAATTTGAAAATGGATCCATCAGTCTTCATAGCTGTCTCTCTTGAGTGTAGAAGCAATCCCTAAACAGGGGTGATAGTGTTTACAATTCTATCAATTTTCAGTTTGCCCATTCCATCTTTATGTTTTGAGGCATTTCTTCTCCCAAGGATGAATTTCTCCACCTTCATCAGTCTGACCTGCGCTGGATAATATTGCCATTGTCAGCATGAAAACTGAATGTTCCAGAATGCAAAAAGGGACTGCTGTCGATTCAGTTCTGTGCAGTTTATGTCAAAAATCTTGATTTCTTGGGAATATCTTTTCTCCCATTCTGCTTCTTGTCCTAGCTTTCACTTCACCACAGAGTCCCTGTTTATTTATTTTGTTCTTCAAGTGTAAACTGTATAAATGAGGCCGCAGTTTTTGCTCATCCCTAAAGATCCCAAGAAAATAGTGATGGACTTTTTAATTCATATTGATTGGTTTCTAACACAATAGTTTACAAGACCACATCTGAGGTCTTAAACAGTCAACCACATACTCTGGGATTTTGGAGCCATGTGTACTTTAGAATAGGTACCATTTGAGATTTTTTTAACTAAAATCTGGCAGCCTTCATGGTCATCTTGTTTTCTTTCATGTGAGTTCAAGTTATCAGATTTATTGAAATCGTTTCAGATCTTGCTAGGATTGAATTTATAATCTCTGGGTTGTTAATTATGTACGATGACCACAAATACCCGATTGGACCCACAAACAGGTCCATTTTTGGCTAGACTGTGATTTGATTTCTTCTTACTCAGGAATTATTTAGCTATTAGTTGTAGTTGGCTCAAATTCCATAACATTTCTCTTCATTGGGAAGGAAATGAAAGCGTGGAGGGGGTGAAGATCTGTTAAAGTCTGCCATTTTAATTTAATTTTTAAGATGGTCCGTCAATGACTCATTAATGGACATGGCAAAATGGCATCAAAATGTGGGTTCATGCAGCTTTGAAGACATTCATATGCAACATCCATAATTTAAATCACATTGCATTTGTCTCAAACATCTCCAAAGTTTCCTATATTTCTAATGAAATGTCATTAAAAGGATTTTAACATCTGCCATCTTTAATGGCCTTGGTGGGTGGGAGGAATCTGATACCAAAACTGAGTTATAGGAAACTATATGGAATTTTAGAAAAATGATCATCTGTGAAAAGATTGCTTTGCATATTTTTATTATTCTTACGAACGTTTTAAAATGTTTGTTTAAACAAAGACTGATATGTTAGTTCAGATATAAAGGAAAGCTGACTGGGACAGCATTGGTACCATTCCTTCAACATTGGTGATCCAAGAGCAAAATAGGCCTACAGTTACGACAGTGGGCCCCTGCCTTTATCGGGAAAAGATACCACATAAGTACTCGTCAGCTGTCCTACTCATAATGAAAATGTTGAAAAGGCTCATTGGATTCATTGAATTAAGATGCTGCCTCCATCTTGGGAATTAAAATACTGAAACCTCTAGATCTATATTTCTGCTGCTGAGATGGAGTTGTGTCCAACTTCCTCAAAGTAGTGTGATTCCATTTGAGAATAGCTGTCATCTGCCCAGAACTTTTACTGCACTGGTCACAAGGTCAGTTATGCAAAACATTCTACTCCCTTCTTAAAAGACATCTCTCAGTGAATCTGACACAGTATCTCACTCTTATGATGGTTTTCACTGTTAACTTACAGAATATAAATATCAACTTCCAGTGGATAATCTGAAATTGTATTCAGGTGGTGTTTTGTAATAGTTTCTTAAAATGAAGCTTTGGAAAGCACATTTTGCCAAAGATGTTTGGTGGGCAACTACTAATGCAGTCTGGTCTTCACTATGATTTTTAACCATTGGGCATAGTTCTGATTTCAACGGTTTGATTTCATTACTTAACTTCTCCCCATGATTATTGACAGGTTATATATGTGAAGGGTCAAAGTGGGTTAATTCCCCACCCTTCCTCCATGCTGTTCCCAACATCCCAAATGTTCATGATCAATTCAGTAGGCAGATGGTGCAGAGCTTAAATGTAGGGGTTGAAATGGGCTGGAGGTACGTCACTGTACATCTTAGAAGATTTGGACAAGGCTACATTTCTGCAATATGGAACAGTTATCAGGTGTTTTATTCAGCAAGGGAACTTGTTTTGAATTAACAAGTGCGGTAAATGACAATCTCAAAACACACTATTCTGAAGCATGTAGTCTGTTTGAGCGCCTCTGTGCTTCATGATGTACAAAATATACATGCAAAAAAAAACCTGTTGGAAAAAATGAAATTTCAGATCCTTCCAGTGCGGTGGATACTGATTAAAATGGAACATTATCATGAATGCTGAACTGTAACCAATGAAGCACAAACAGTTTAATGCCGATCATATGACTCCCAGAAATGATCAAGTCCTAATTTTATTAGCACATAGCTTAGAATGCACCACTTTGAGTATGTGCACCAAAATTATGTGTGGACCAATTGGGACAGCAACTCATTCGTCTCACCTTAATTTTATTTGAATTTAAAGAATTTGAACTCCGATCTACGTTTCAAACAAATCGTGTGTGACAGAGAGTCATAGAATCATACAGCATGGAAACATGCTCTTTGGCCCAACTTGTCCATGTCGGATTTTTTCTTTCAACCACTAAGCTAGTCCCAATTTCCCGTGTTTGGCTCATAACTTCCAGGTTCCACAGTGTCGTATTTGGGGGTTATCCTAATGATGCGTTGGGGAACTCCTGTAGGAAGTTCCCACTCAAGGATTTACCCAGCAATTACTCAGAAGCACTAACTTCCTCTGGACAATGCACTTGGTGGGAACATCTGACAGAAGCTATTTAAATCACAAACTTCATTTGGTTCTGCCAGTTTTACCGTTAGTTAATCTCAAAGAGAAGGAAAAAGACACTCTAACTCCAGAGTAGCAATCTAAAAACCCAGACCAGACCTCGCATGGTATCCCAAGGGGACCCTGAAATCCCATTACCCATTCCTGTGTCTTCCCCACTCCTGGTTACTGCCAAAAAAGGTGGGGGGAGGTTTGACATACCTCTCTGTGCCCCTGTTTTTCTACGCCAATGCTACCGGAGGTGCACGGCACGACTCCTGTCTCACCCAGCCTGAGTGAGAAAGCTGGGGCGAGACAGGTGCTGTGCAATTACAGCCAGGGGTATGTTCATTGACAATGGCAATCCAAAGGAAATTGTCACTCTGATGAAGTTGGGGGTCAAAATGCGTATGACTAAAGATAGCTCCAAAAATCATTCATTTGCTTCAGGATAACACATCTTCGTACCCTAAATATCAAAATATATATGTTAGCTAACCTATACAGGCAGTATAAAACAGGGTGATTCCTGGTGTATTATTATGCAATACTGCAATCTCATTGGTTGACTAATATTCTGGAATTCTACTCTGTGCTATTCCATCTTTTTCAAATGTAGCCATCCCAATGATTGAAATCAACCTCCTTTATTCTGCTAGTTCCCAAAATAGAAAACTGTCAACAGATGTGCTGAGACGTGGTGATGGTTGTTACAGATATAGCTCCAGGACTCCCAGGTTGCTGTCGGAACATGCATGTTTACATGCATGTTGTAGTCTGAGGTTATGAATAATGTTGGTGGAAGCTCCAACTTTCTTTTCCATCATGTGGTTGACTCTCCTACTCTTAATGCTTGCCATTGGCATTGAAGGATTTTGTTTGTTGGCTCCATTAAGAATATGTCTTGCTCCACTATGAAGACCTGGGGCCTCTGTCTCAGAGGCAGAGACGCTACCCACTGAGCCACCAGGTGTGTTGAGATGAGACTTGCTTCAAAATATCGTGGGATGAATAGACCTTGCCGATGTTCACATCGCTAATGTTTGTTGCAAGGCAACACTTGTGTTGGCCAGTGAGCATTTTTTTTAAGGCCAATATATAAAAAAAACTGGGATATGAAAAGATATAATCCTTTAATATATTTCATCGTGTAAATCTTTGAGTTTGACTTCTAAACTCACCTTTATTCAACAGGAAAACTTTGCAAACTGAAAAGCAACAGAGAGAAAAATTAAAACCCCCCAAAAACTTTGCAGAACTTTGGAGAAACCTTAAGAAATTTATTTCCTACATTTGGACTCTATCCAGAAGGTACATTGATGATGTATCTTACACCAGCATATCTTGCCTTGAAAAAGATCCAGAAATCCTAAATTAAATCCCAAATGTGCAGGGATTAGTCCACAGCAAGTTCTGATTTAGTGCTGTGGATGTATCGTTTGCTTCCTGGATCACACAATGTCTTCAGCATAGAGTGAGAGGTAATGAACTGCATTAAATCAATCTGCACCATCGGTGAACCCAAACTCTGTGGTGCCAATAGCACTTGTGAAATATTAATCTCTATTTGTAAAAAAGGTTCATGATCTGATGCAAGTTCTGCAGTGTGGTGAATTTTATTGTTTCTCTTTTTCTTCAGCGACTCTCTCCCTGTCTGTGTGTTACTTTATTTCCTTGTTCAACTTATGGGAAAACAAAACATTGAAATATATTGGTAAATATCATGCAAGAGCAAATCTAGCTTTTCTCACCTTATTGCCTAACTAAAACAGCACAGAAAATAGATGCCAAATATGTAAGATCTACAGCTTTGTGTTTTCACTGAGCTCATGAAATCCATTTCGTGTCATTTCACCATCGTAAGGATGTAAGAAATATATTTCAAATTACTTCAATTTTCCATAAGAATTGTGTTTTTCACAGTTTTTCATCCTAGCTTCTCTTCATCTCCCATTATTAGCTGCAAAGTTCACAGATGTTCTTAGCAGTGTGCGGAGAGGGTCAGGACCCTTTCCTGAACATGAGGGGCCCCAGACTCCTGCCACACAGCCTCAGATGCCTCCTATCACTCCCTCCTCTATGCCCAGTAAGTAAATGTGTGATGGGAGATAACTCAGCATGCAGCATGCGTACTGACAGCATGCAAGTCTGTACACACACATGATGAGCTTTGTGCAGATAGTTAGCAAAAAGACTTGGATGGCCCAATAAAAGATACAACCCTAAGTTACTGCTTGGCACTGGGGTGAAAGCTATTTACCTTCCTGGTAAATAAATGCTTAAATTGCAACGCCAGTATTGCGGTCCCATTTGAAGCACACATTTTAATACTGATGAGTTCAGTGTTGGTGGATAATATTCAATAAAGCTGTTGTGAAGTTTGTTTAATGATGTTTGCAAGCAGACCACAACACAGTGCTCTGCCTCAGCATAGAGCAGCACTGCCTTGTACAATCACGAGATATGTTGTTAACAAGCTCATTTTCAAAGAATAGAATGTGGCTGAACATTTTTCACTAACTTTTCAGAGTAGCATAAATGCAACCATGCTATATCTTCCTTAAGCCCACAAAAGTTAACGAAATTGGATGGCTTTCCTTAAAATGAATTGTGTAGAGACTAATTAAATAGTCAATTAAGTTCTAGGGTCTAATCATATTGTCAATCATAACTTTACCAACCATTGCATTGTTATTTTTTCCTTGCCATGGTTTCAGTAAAACTTGGGTAAATTACTTTTTTCACCTCTATTCATGTTTACTTCATGTCAAGTTAAAATTAAAGGAACATCGAGGATTTCTAAAGTGAACCTTAAAAAATACTCTGCAGTGTTACATTGTTTGTTAATTAAAACAAAATTTAGAAAACTTAAGACTGAAGGAATAATTAACTCATTGCTGAAGAATATTGGATTGCATCCCTGCTGTCCTACTTCTTTCGGAGAAATACATCTCCTCAGACACCTTTATTATCCTGGTCCTTATTTAGCCAGCCTCCTACTTCCACCCTCTGGAGGTCATTCCAAACTGAACTCATGAATTTCCATTCACTTGTGCTTACTAACCTAAATGTCGAATAAAGCAATGTTTTGATCTAAAATGCTCTTCTTGGTGTTCAAATCCCTTTGGTATCTCCATCCCTCCAACTCTCAAAACTATATATTCCCACATTTGGCTTTATTACATCTCCAATTCCTTCTCCCCTGCCCTTCATTGGCAGTATAACTTTGAGGTGCCTTGACCCTAAGCTCTGGAACTCCCTCCTTTAAGACCTACCTTGTGGTCACCTGCCCTAACGTCATCTTTTGTGGCCCATTATCTGTTGACACACCTTAAACTGTGTTTAAGGTGCTGTATAAATGCAGTTTGATGCTGCCTTCTTAGGACAATGTAGGCTAACTACTGGATAAAAGCAAATTACTGCGGATGCTGGAATCTGAAACCAAAAGAGAAAATGCTGGAAAATCTCAGCAGGTCTGGCAGCATCTGTTAGGAGAGAAAAGAGCTGACATTTCGAGTCCAAATGACCCTTTGTCAAAGCTAAAAGGCATAGAAAGTGGGAGATATTTATATTGCAGGGTGAGGGAACGAAAGATGAGTCATAGCCACAGAAACCAGGGAAACCAGCTAATAGCAGAGAGAATAAAAGATGTGAATGGCCAAATGGTAGAGAAGCTGAAATAAAGATGTTGGGGGAGGGGAGGTAAAGAGGAAAATGGATGGCACAGAGGTAAAATTTAGAAAAGGAGAAGCGAAGGGAGAGAAACGGTCAGGTAAGAGAAGGGGCAAAAAGTGGAGGGAAGAGTCGGGGGGGGGGGGAAGAAAAATGAAGAAAGACAATTTAAGAAATAAAAAGTAGAGAACAGTAAAAAAAAATTAAATTGAATAGAATGAAAACAAAGGGGTTGAGGTGGGGTAGAGCAATGTTGAATTCATGTTGAGACCGGAAGGCTGTAAAGTGCTGAGCAGAAAGATGAGATACTCTTTCTCCAGTTTGTGTTGAGTTTCACGAGAACATTGCAGCAGGCGAAGGACAGATGTGGGCATGAGAGCAGGATCGTGTGTTAAAATGTTCTGAGCACACTGCAACTGGAGTTCAAACTTTCCAAAAACCTTAGGTGCATTGCTGAACACTATTTTCAATATAATTGTGTCCAGTGATCAGCTGACCTTTACCTTTGTCTTCTTAATGTTGCTGTCCACTCCTGCTTTAAAACTTTCAAATAATGGGTTCAGAATCAAGACACCAGCTTGGTGGAAGACTGAAGTTTCTCTTCATTCTAATCTGTAAATTAAGGAATTTTACTTATGCAGACGTTATGACAAAACATTATTTATTGTTTTACTTCAGTCGTTATGACAAAACATTATTCTGAAGCTTTTAATGAACAGTCTGAAGCAATGTAAGATGAGAAGGAAAATCACATTGCTAAATTTTTTAACTTGTCCAAGGTGCAGCTTGCTGAGCAATATCATAACCTGTAATAAATAGCCTGCCATGCTTTCACTTGTAGCAGTTGTTTAAAACCCTGCATGTTATTATATCATCTCTTCACCTTCCATCCTCAGCTGCAAAGTTCACAGATGTTTTAAAGAGTGTGCGGCGAGGGTCCGCACCTTTTGCTGAATCTGAGGGCGGCCAGTCTGTTCAGACACCACCTCTCATACCCTTCTCCACCCCTTGTAAGTAAGCAAGAAGTGATCCTGACTGAGATTCTTCATTCCACAGAAGAGTCAGAGAATGCTATGTGCTTACAGCATGTGGAAGGCATGTGTCTTATAATTGACAGTGATCCAAAACTTATGCTGGATGTTAATTTAGTACATGAGTATGTAATTAAGCATTGCTTATGACTCGCGTGGGCTCTTGTTACCAAGCAGCAGTGAGTAGAACGATGCAAGCAATTTGGTACTTAATTTCAACCTGAGCTTTTAACCATAAGACAAATTTAGTGGCGTGATAGAAATAGTAGAGCATTACAGATTACATGAAATCATCCAGGTGCTAAACACAGCTTCTTGAAAAATGCCTGATATATTTACATTCCTGGATAATAATCAAGTTTGTAATATTTGATAACTGTTACTTGTTCATTCCTTTTTTTTTGTTTTTGTTCCAATTCAATCAAATCGAGTCCAATTCAGAATCTCAACAAGTTGAGACATTCCTGATCCAAGCTGACAAGACAGGGTCTCTCCTGTCTTGGGCTTGATCTACATGATCCAATCTGATTAGAGTAGACATAACTCCTCCTCCAATGCTTGATCTCATTTGCATCTTAGCCAAAAGGCCGAGATGCCGCTTCTAAAAATTGCTTCAAATTAAGCTAAAACATAACCTAATGACTTCAACCAAGAACAGCATATCAATACTACACTTGATCTAAGCCAAAAGGCTGAGAAACTTAGCACAAATTGAGCTTTGAATAGCAAAGCTAAAATCACTTGTTCCTGAGCCAACTTAAGTTTGCAATCTGTTTCAGAATGAAGATTCCAAAAAGTTGATCCATGCACAAGTATTTAACTCATGGGTGGAATTTTATAGTTCCTCCCGCTGGCAGGATTTTCCACTCCCGGTAGAAGTCAATGGACTTTTATGCTTGCTGCATTTTATGGCCCAGCCACACCATGACCAGGCTGTACAATTCAACCTGTGTTTCCATTCTGAACAACGCTGATCTCTCAGCTAAAGTTGATATTCCCAATACGAATCTGATGCATTTAACTGAAGCACCAGAAAACTGTCCTTAAAATGAATCTGGGTATGTGTAAATATACATGGATCGGGAAGCCATTTGTTTTAAGTGTTCTGTCATTTTTTAAACCAGTGGTTATTTACTGTTAAAATTCATTTTGCTGCACAGAATGTCGCCATTTCCTATTACCTGAACACCTGTGTGTGAAAGTGAAACTTAACAATTTTTCTTCCAATTGTTTTTTTTAGCTACGTTTGGCATGACTTCTTGTTTGAAAATTATGTTTTTACTTTTGAAAGAATTGTGTATCTTAAACTGATTGACGGCAGAATGTAATGTTCTGCCAAACCTCGACTGAATGGCTCTTGTGAACCAGTCACAAAGAAATGCAGGCTAATGGATCCTGAAAAGACTTCCCATGATTACCTCTCCCATTTGCAATGAGGTGTTGCAAATTATTCTGCACCCACCTACATTAACACAGTTGACCTGACAGATGTTAGAAGTTGGTATTTCAACTTGCTGTCCGTTACTTTGGCATTTTCCTTCTGCCTAATGGGTCTACTTTAAGTGAAGCAGATGTGAAACATTTATTTCATATTGAAATATGGCATCTTAGTATAACTTTGTGAAATTGAAATATAAAATGCTGTGACTTTTTATTTTGCGGAAACTTGACAACACGCTTGGGAAGAGGCTGCCAGAACCAGTTTAATATCTGACCTGCTCTGTCTTGAAACTCTATGAATGTGACTTTCCTAAATCTGCATCAGATCTTCATAAATTAATTCACTTTCTTGCATATCCATCCATTTATTTTGCATGTTTAATTTTATGCTGCTTTGCTTAATATCTAGACAATTCCGCTGTACGTTACTATACAACTTCACAAAGTCACAAATAATGTAACCAGCGCTCATGACGCAGCAAGTAGGCTGGTGTTTTGGGCAGATATTATCAAAGCCTTCACTGCTCATGCAATAAAGGTAATGGGGGGGTTAATTATTAAGATTATCTTCTTGTTACTGCTCAGCTCATGGTTTGATCCATCAGTCCTCCCAATAAGGATAACAGAACTGAATACACTGTGGACAGTACGACACAATCCAGTGAAACACAGCAACTGGACTTGGGAGCTTGGACTTGACATTTACTCCAACTTTAGAGGGCCCCCTTCATTTTTATGTTTGCTTCATTAAACAGCACATCTTTGCCTAACGTCACTTTTCAAATTTGGACATCCATGATGGTCAGAATTTTTGGATACTACAAGTTTTGTTTCTTCTCAGTTCCCCATATTACTTCTGAATGCTTCACTAGCCAAGCTTAGTTTTGTCAACAGATTATATTATACTCTTACTATTTGGTTCATTTTATGGCATTTGGGAAGAGATGGTAGCCGTATATTTTAAAAGATGTCAGGATACTCAGCATGTCATCGACTGGATGTGTGATATTGCATTTAGCCTACAGAGTTTTACGAATTGAACTTATTTCAACTTGTGCTGTTATAGTGGCTGCGATCGCATTGCTTATACCATTTCCATTTGAAATAAGAACTGCAACTAACATCCAGGGAATTTCCACTGATCTGTGATTAATCAAGGAATCAACTGAATATTAAAATAGCAGTTCGAGTTTATTATAACTGCAAAAGCAGATCAAGTTTTTAGCTGAGTAAGATTTCATACGCTTGGCAACACAGCATGAATAACCCTCAATTTTGGCACTTTGTTTCCATTATTGAACCAAGATGTGCAGCATGTTTGAGAACTTTTTATTACTGCAACATTACAGTCATTTGCCTTCTGGATCAAATGCTTGTACAGAGCTCAACTGTATCTGAGTTGTTGGTTCAATTACATACTTAGCATTCATTCAATTTTTCCACAGCACAGCCTGACTTCTGCTTTGACATTTTTCGGTTTGCTGTTCATTGGCTGACCAATTTGACACTTAATTCAGAACAAATTATGAGATATCTGCATAACTGTACTTCTAAACTGATCTGGAAAGATCAATTGGTACCATGTGAGATGATTCTCTGAATTAGATTGTAATCCATATATAACAGTAACACAGCAACATTTGGTAGCAAATTTATCGATTAATCTTAAAAGCCATATTCTCTTCTATTTTACCCGAGTCATTACAAAGACAATATGAATCTTATTTTTAAAATCAGACTTCAGAAGTCCTGATTCTGCATATCGCCTTCAGGTGCTAAAGTTGCAGCAATGAGTTCCTGTCCACAATGTTGCACAAAGCAAATTATCTGTCTCATTAAACAGAAGAAAAAGAGAGGGAGACATATTTAGAAATCTTTCTCTCTCTGGGTACCTTCAGGCAGTTGTTTTGAAGCTTGCCAAAGAATGACACAGGATTGCCAAAGCTGATCTGCAAAGAAGAGAGAAAATGAATTGATTACAACTTCAAATCCAGAGGTCCAATGTCCATTAAATTGGACCTTTATTTTGTAAAGTACTCTTCATTAGCTCTTTGTGTAGCAGTACCTAAGTACAATTTTGCTCACTGAAACTGAAATTCGAAGGTCAATGGGATTAGGATCACAGCCATATGATGAGAACCATTTTCAAGTCCAAAATAATTTGAATCTAATTCACCATCTTTGTTACAATGGGGCAGGCAAATTTGATCTTTCTTGTAACTGAATATAATAACAAGAATATGGTTCCAAGAAACTATTAAGAAAAGCAGAATATGCTTCCCTGGTGTCATGGCTTACCTTAACCTTTAAATCAACATCACACATGTTTGCATTCCTGTTTCTGAGAGTTATTGTGCGCAAATTAGTTTCCATGTTTCCTTCAGTAAAACAAGGCCAAGGCTTCAAAAAACACTTCATTGACTGCAAAGCATTTTGGACAGCCTTGTGGTCATGAAAGGTGCAAGATCTTGTTTCTGTGACAGAAGAGTGCGATATGCAAAATACAAAGTTCCACATTTTGGAAATAAAATTATCACACATTTAGAATGTAAATTATTTATTCTTCTTGAGAATATGGCTTTATATTTTTGAAGAAACACTCATTCCCTCAAAGTCTATCCGTTTCTGCTTTAGTCTCCGATATTCTGTGTCTCTTTCACATTTTATATAATTTTTTCCACAAACTCAGTTGCTAAAGGTTTGGACCGTATAAGTGTTAAGAGTCAGTCCAATGACTCCAAGAGACCCCTCAGCTCACCACCTCCAACTCAATGTAAGTGTTACATATATTGGTTCCCAACTCTGTCTGAAAAATGGCTTTCGCTTGCCATTTAAATCATAATGTAATAGTACTTTATTATTATGGCACAACATGGGAAATGATTTACCCCTTACAACTAAGATGAGAACTTATGCAGCTGGATAGTTGCCAAGAGATGGCCAAGAAGTTTGAATAGCGCTCCTGAACTAACATTTTGAACATGTTTCTCCAATGAAGGATGAATTTTCAGGTTTGAGCTGGAATAGAAAAGCAGGGAATACACCCTTATGCACAACCCTACTAAAGATCATGCACTGAAGTGGCCAAGTGTCCAATTATCCAAACCAAATGGAATGGGATTAAGAAGGAAAAGATAAGGGAAAGCGAGTAAGGGTTCTGCAGATTGTGATTAAAATTAAGGATGGCATTGAACAATTCAAATTAGAAAATAACTGGGCTGCAACTGCAGCCTTTTCCCAACAGATTTTTTTTCTAAGGCCGAGAAAGAAATTTGTTTACATCTACACTATTTATTTTGATTGTATAAGCTAATGAAAACTTTCAACTTACATAACTTTTATCTGAACATCACAAAAATCATAAAAGCTGTGCCTAATTAAGGCACTAGTTTTGCAAAGTGTTTCCCAGTTGAAAATAAATGGAGAAGGAACATTTTCACAGGGTTACACCTTGAAAGAGGGCGGCACGGTGACATGGCAGTTAGCATTGCTACCTCACAGCACGAGGTTCCAGGGTTCGATTCCTGACTTGGGTTACTGTTTATGCAGAGTCTGCACATTCTCCCCATGTTTGTGCGGGTTTCCTCCAGGTACTCCGGTTTCCTCCAACAGTCCGAAAGGCGTGCTGGTTAGGTGCACTGACTATGCTAAATTCTCCCTCAGTGCACCTGAACAGACGATGGAGTGTGGCGACTAGAGGATTCTGACTGTAACTTAAACACTTCTCCCAGTGGTGCCTGACTAACTTCTGCATACTACACACTTTTCCTATTGGCATTATGAATGACTGGCACTTAAGAACCGAGTCACCGCTGTTCCAATGTGAGATCGAGTGAAAAAATGATCTCATCCAGTAGCGACTGTTATTATGAACAATGACCATGAATTGCCTTCCTGGTCACAGCTCAAGATGCACAAATCTGGTATGTCAATGATCTGGCTTAAAAAAAGATGGAATTTACAATCCCATCTATTGATTCTATTACCCCAAGTACACTTCCAACTCTGAAACTGACCATTTTCCTACAACTGAACGAAAAGCTCTCTCAAAATTGTGACTGGAATTTGAGGAACAGCATAAAAGTAATTTTCCTGGTGTTTAACTGCAATATTTGTGAATTTTTCTTCTTCATTTTCTCCTAGCAAGACCTTTTTTCGTATGATATCAAAAATGGAAGTACTTTGTCACAGGTTTTAAACATGCTGTAGCTTGTGTTTGAATGATAACTGAATGAGTTGGAAATATAATTTTCAAACTTAAAGGAATATATGGTGCAAGTGTGGTAGGTTCCTTCAGCCCTGATTGTTAATTTGCATCCATTTATACTTTTGGGTTCATTTTAATTAGACTGTCAGGGAATTCCAGCATGTCTCAACTTGTGGCATACACCGGATTTCTTGATAATAATGACTGAACAACAGAAACAACAACTACATGTTTGATGGTTGTTACTTTAATTTCCACAAAACCAGGTGCATTTTTCCACCTGTTTTAATGTTAGGTTGACAAGGTCAAAACTAAAGGTCTCAGGCTCTCTGCTGAGTCTGTGCAGAGAATCATTCTAAATTTCCAGTTCATGACTTTGAGATGGTGGTTTAATCTTCCCAGTAGCTAGATAACATCTCCACTGAGCAACGAGCAGAAGACCACTTGCAAGCAATCTATGTGGCTGAGGCAGTAAACATCTTTAACAACAAATTTGCATTCTGTTTAACCCGCAGATCAAGCAGCATCTGTGGAGTGGGAAACAGAGCTGGCTGATGTTTCAAATTAACCAGAACTGAGGGGAGGTAGAAATGTGATGGATTTTATGGCATTGATTGCGGGAGGGTGCAGGAAGAACTGAAGGGAAGGTCTCGGATATAATAGTGGGCTGGAGAGATTAAATGAAAAAGTTGTCATGGAAAAAAAAGCAAAGGAAGTAGTAATGAAGAAACAAGATATCTCTCCACAGCTGCAACTTGCTCATTTAAAAAACATTTACCTGGGATCTTGCATTATCCTCTCCAACTATGTCCCTGTCTTTGTGGTTACATTTCACGTAATATCACATGTCTCCATTTTTTAAAGTCTCTCATATGGTATTATGCCTTCCATTTTTTTTTCGGTGGCATGGTGACACAGTGGTTAGCACTGCTGCCTCACAGCTTCAGGGACCCAGGTTCAATTCCAGCCTACTCACTGTCTGTGTAGAGTTTACATATTGTCCCCATGTGTGTGTGGGTTCCCTCTGGGTGCTCCAGTTTCCTCCCACAGTCCGAAGGTGTGCAGGTTCGGTTGACTGGCCATGCTAAATTGGCCTTTAGTGTCAAGGGGATTAGCAGGGTAAATGTGTGGGGTGGGATTGTGGTTGGTGCAGACTCGATGGGCCGAATGACCTCCTGCACTAGAGATCCTATGAAATCTTAGCAGTTCCAAATAAATGGAGGGGAATCACTCCAAATGATGATTTGTATTTGAGGAGTCAATGATCATTCTTCCTTTCAGTTCCATAAGTTTTGAATCTAATTTCTCACAAGCAGCAGTGTTATTACAAACGTGGCATAAGTAACTTTTCCTCATCACCAACATCACAGCTTCTAGAGACAGGATGTACTCTTTTCTATTCTCAATTTATCCTTTGATGAGCAGGTAATAATTATTTTAATCCCTCTGCCTGATAAACTCCTCCCTTTGCCATGTTAAGTTCGATTTATAATGAACCAGAGATGACAGCTACAATATCAGAGCATCTGGAAGGGCATAGCTTGTCAAGTAAATCTAATCTGAGGACAGCTGGATAATAATAGCATCTTTAGGTCACTCAGTTTAAATAACAGCTCAGTGTCATGAGTAGAAAGATATGGCTAAGCACTCAGAAATGACCAGCAAAGTGGCAGGTATGTTGAACTGTAAGAACACTTTCTCTAATCATAAAATATTTGGATGTTTCTTGGCATTTGCCAAGAGCATGTTAACTTCAGAAAGCTTGACTTATATTAGTGAAAGATGCTGAGATGAATGGAAAAAAACATCTTGGTCTGCTTTCAGTTGTCTGTAATTATTGGCATTAAGTGCTGTTTCCTTTGGTTGTAAAGAACTATGCTATGATTGTCACCTAACGGGCAGCCTGGAGAAGAAAGCCAATGTTACTGCTCATCTGTATAATTACCCTGTTTAAGATCCTGGTTGATTGTTTGACAGGACACTTCTGTGCATTGCACTGGAGGAGTACTGAAGTGAACCAATCATGACTTAATTCGTAGAAAGCTGATCTGATTAGAACAGGCTTTGTTATGGAGCACTAATTATGTCATGTGCATTATTCAGTGAATGGAAACTTTTCATTCCTTTAAAGATTTTTTGAGTCTTCATTCTGGAAAAATTCAAGCTGGATGGATGATCAAAGAAAAAATACTTCATATTGATTTATTTAATACTGAATGTTTAAGCTTTCCTATTACTTTTTACTTTGTTCTATTTGTTCTAAGTATTTATAACATTTAACAGGAAATTCTGGAAGAATAGAAGTATTTACAAGTATTATGATCTATAAAGTACATCTTTACATTCTATTCTGCTTCTGAGCATTAAAGGCCATGAATGAATGCTTATTTAACCTCCCTTCATTGTAAAGTTGGCCTGTGTTAATATTGGCCACAACCTGTCAATGTAAATTCTGGAAAATGTTGACATGAAATAATGTGAACAGATTTTTTTCCACATTCCAGCCTTTTTACCAAATTGTTCTTTGCCCCTTCCTATGTTTTCCTGGGGAGAATATGTAAGCATAATATCTTTCGTGCTTTTTCCAATACTTTAACAAATCATAGTTCAAGAAACAGAATGTTGGAGAGCAGAGCAGGTCGATGAAAAATCAGAAATGCAGGTTAATATTTCTCCTGTGATGGTGGAAACAGTTAAGGGTCGATACTGAAAATATTATTTCCTCTGTAGATTCTTTGAAATACTTTTATCTCCTTCACAGTTGTATTGTCTGAGTAAAGTACAGGAGATTCTCCCAAACGTTTTTCTTCCATGAAAATATCCTTTTCAATTTTCCTACATTCCCAACAGGGCTTGCTGAATGGCAACTCTAAAACAGCTCTGTTGCGAACTTCTTGTTCCCTTTTCAAGCCAATGGTACTTCAGCCAATCACAGCAGCCAAATTGTAATGTAGGTTCCCTCCCGTCATGCCACTATGTTCATTCTGTGTAAATCAAGCATTAAACAACAAGTGCTTCCTAACCTTTGTGCAGATGCATCAGTGATGATCAAAAGACTGCACCCATTTTATCATGTAATCCTGCCCTACTTTCTTAAGGTAAATAACTTTCATAAGAACATAAGAAATAGAAGCAGGAGTAGGCCATCTAGCCCTTCGAGCCTGCCCCGCCATTCAGTAAGATCATGGCTGATCTGTCGTGGCTCAGTTCCACCTTCCCGCCCTCTCCCCATAACCCTTAATCCCCTCTCTTATCAAAAACCCATCAACTCGCGTCTTAAAAATATTTAGCGAGGCAGCCTCCACCACTTCAATGGGCAGAGAATTCCAGAGATTCACTACCCTTTGAGTGAAGAAGTTCCTCCTCAACTCCATTCTAAACTGCCCCCCCTTTATCTTGAGGCTGTGCCCCCTAGTCCTACTGTCTTTTTTGAGCGGGAAGAGTCTCTCCACCTCTATCCTATCCATCCCATTCATCATCTTATACGTCTCAATGAGATCTCCCCTCATTCTTCTAAATTCCAACGAGTACAAGCCTAGTTTATTCAGCCTCTCCTCATAGCTCAACCCCCTCAACTCCGGTATCAGCCTAATAAACCTCCGCTGCACTCCCTCCAAGGCCAAAATATCTTTGCGCAGGTGCGGCGCCCAAAACTGCACACAGTACTCCAGCTGCGGCCTCACCAATGCCCTATACAGCTGCAGCAAGACCTCCCTACTTTTATATTCAATCCCCCTCGCTATGAAGGCCAGCATCCCATTCGCCTTCCTGACCACCTGCTGCACCTGCAAGCTGGGTTTTTGCGACTCATGCACAAGGACCCTGAGGTCCCTCTGCACCGTCGCCTGCTGCAGTTTCTCGCCACGTAAGTAATAGTCCTTCCTACCATTCTTCCTACCAAAGTGGACCACCTCACACTTGCCAACATTAAATTCCATTTGCCATTTCCTGGCCCATTCGCCCAGCCTATCTAGATCCTTCTGCAGACTCTCCACACCCTCTGCACAATTTGCCGTTCCGCCAATCTTGGTGTTATCAGCAAATTTCGACACCCTACACTCGGTTCCCTCCTCCAGATCATCTATATAAATGGTAAAAAGCTGAGGCCCCAGCACCGACCCCGGGGCACTCCACTAGTCACCATCCGCCAATCCGAATAGCACCCGTTGACCCCCACTCTCTGCCTCCTATTTGACAACCAATCCTCTATCCACGCTAACACCCTACCCCCAACTCCATGTCCCTCGACCTTCTGCAATAACCTCTTGTGAGGTACTTTGTCAAACGCCTTCTGAAAATCCAGAAAGACCACATCCACCGGCTCTCCTCTATCCACCGCCCTAGACACGTCCTCATAGAACTCCAGTAAATTTGTCACACACGACTTCCCTTTAATGAAACCATGCTGCGTCCGCTCTATCAAGCAATTGCCTTCAAGATGCCTCGCAATTTCCTCCTTAATGACGGATTCTAACATTTTACCTACCACAGACGTTAAACTAACCGGCCTATAATTTCCCGCCTTTTGCCTGGCACCCTTCTTAAACAACGGCGTAACATTAGCCGTTTTCCAATCTTCCGGCACTTCCCCGGAATCCAGCGACGTCTGGAAAATAACCACCAAGGCATCCACTATCACCTCCGCCATTTCTTTCAGAATTAAACTAATCTTTCTAAATTAAACTAATCAATCTGACTAGGACAGAACTTCACAGATACCTGACAAGCTCCAGTATTTTTACTAAGCTCTTCATCCTCACGTGAAAGGCATTTGCAACTATTCAACTATGCAGATTACCATATATACTTGTGTAAAAGTAATTTTTTTGATCAAATGTTTCAGCAAAAAGTAGAGGGCTGATTTTTACGAGTAATATTTTTGAGAGGTTGAAATCCATGTATGTTGGAGAGACAACTATTCGCTTAAAACATGAAAAATATTTAACACTTACTGGTGAGCTATGCCATGCTTTCAGAAGGCTAAACAATAGTAGCTGTAACCTCAATTTCTTTTTGGATATGCTGAGTGCTAAACCATACTGAGTGAACAGAGGAAAACACATATAATCCAAAAACAATTGGTAGATTATGACCGTAATATCAGGAAATTAAAATTACTGGTCAAAACAGGTTATTTATCCTAGTGTCAGCTGGTTTAGAGAGCAATATTGGTGGAAACGCCATTCTGACCTGGCCACACAGTTTGTTATGTGTGTTTTATTGCTTGCATCCCCATCTGAATGTATTAGTAACTCTCATTATTTCTTATCTCGTTCAAAGACATAATATGGAGTGTGGTACCACAGAATATTGTGCTTAAAGATTGGGTAATCACACAGTATTGGTATTCTGACTATACCGTCAGGAAATTATAATCACTGATAGTAGCTTGTGTTTACACTAAAATATGAAAATAGCACGCTGTTCTCCTATCCTTCAGAAAGTAGGGTCAAATTACACACAAGGTTATGTTAAAAATTAAGGAGCTTTGGTCGAAGGTCAGGGATCAACTTTTAAATGTGATCGACTATTACTACAATAGAATAGGTATTCCATCCAAACCAATTTCCATCTTTACCTGATGTGCACCAATTCATGCTTTCAGCAGAGGTTGTCGGTTAGTGTTTCGGAATAGGAATCATGACTCAATGTTCTTTCCCCAACCCAGGCAGTGGGTCCACTTTTTCCTCATTGTTCACTTATGGGAATGTGGGCATTGCTGGCATGGTGCCCATCCCAAATTGCTCTTGAGAAGATGCACCACTCTCGTCTTTGTAGTGTGTGGGAACTCCCACAGTGCTGTCCCTCATGCGTGTGCCTCAGAAAATAAACTGATGAATCATTTTCAAATTAATTCACTCTCATTTCTGCCATTTTGGTCTCAGTGGAAATCATGGCCTTTTCCATGTTAATGTCAACAGGTACAAAGAAGAAAAAAATCTTATGAGAGAAAACTGATGTGGACGACTTGTGATTGTACTCTGAAATATTTTCCTGCATGGCATGTTTGATGAAGATTAATTAATCGGGGGGAGAAGAGAGAATTGCATTTATAGCCAAAAAGAAGAAAACATTTCCATCAGTCGTTTTCTATGTATGTTTGTTGGGAACGAATCGCTGTAGGATCATTAGTCTCAAATGAGTCTTGCGTACCAATTTGGGTTTACTGAAACATTTCCTAATTTTCTATGTAATATTTGTCAGTAAAGAAAGGAGGAGCTATTAATATTGTACAGTAACTCTTCATCATAGAATTATCACCAAATTAAATTGTGAAAGAAAAAACATGGTGAATTCAGTGACTCTGGGATACTGCACCTGCGAAATCCATGGTGTTGGCGGAGAGAGGAGGCTGAGTTTGAACTGACGGGAGAAGAGTGCCAACAAGAGTTAAATGTAAGAGGAGATTACTTGTATCAATGTAAGAAAGAAGAGTGCCATCGTGAAATGTGGACAGAAGAGGAAGAAAATGGGAGGAGGAGGGGTGTTGCCTCTGCTGTGATCATTTAAACCTTTTTTAAGATTTAATCGACTGAGCAGTAGAAAGTACCAGTGCAATAGTCATAATCTTCAATTTCTCTGCAAGAAATTAGGAGAAATGCCTGCAATTTATGTTTCAAACTCCTACTGTGTAAATAATGGAAGATCGGGTATATCTACAGCCTAACCAGCCAAAACTCCATGATACTCTTCGTATTAACACAGAAATTGTAAACACTAACACTCTGCAGACTAGAGAACAATTACAAACAAAACTGTAATTACCTCAAGGTATAATCTGATGTCAGCTGCTTTTGAGACCCACATTAGCATCACTGTTTTCCAAGTGGAGGGTTCAATGACAGCGACAGGTTTAAAACTGCCAGAAATCTTCTTTCTCATAGATTATTTGGGCTGCTAGACTTGACAAGATACACACTTAGCTTGCAGACGGCTTGTGCAAGAATTGCACTTGGGGATTTGGCAGTATTTGACATGATATCAAGTGTATAATCAGCCATCATTCATGAATAACCTATTCAGTATTGAACAGTGAACCTCACAGAGCTGTAAAATCACTGTGTTCTGTATGTGTTCTGTTGCTTGGGAAATACAACTTGGATACCATATGAACCCCTGGAAAACTTATCTACTTACTACACTGATCACAACCTCATCTCCAAAAAGCTGATATGCAACCATCACTATACAATGCCATTGTATTTGGAAACATATTTTATACATTGTTTTCTTCAAAACAAAAAAATGATGTTAAAATTAGATAGGAAGAGAGAAAAATCAGTTGTATTCTTGTAGTCTCAAAGGCTGCTGCTGTTTTGACTGAAGTATTTTTCACATCATTTCATGAAATATTAAATCCTTTACTGTATTCAGTCTCAAGACACTCAAAGATAATCCCATGTTAGCACACTAATATGAAGTGAGATGAGTTAAAAATTAATACCTACAGTCTCAATTAGTATGATTCCTTTTTGCCTTAAGTAAAATTGCAAAAGGATAAAACAACCAAAAATTGGGGAGAATTATTGTCAAAAGAGGTATTGGTAAAGTTGCCATGGATGACCATAGGCTTCACTCCCCTTTTTAAATTTTTTTTTATTAGTATCACAGGTTGGCTAACATTAATACCACAATGAAATTACTGTGAAAATCTCCTTGTCGCTACACTCCGCAACCTGTTCAGGTACACTGAAGGAGAATTTAGCATGGCCAATCAAAGTGACCAGCACGTCTTTCGGACTCTGGGAGGAAACTGGAACATCCAGAGTAAACCCATGCAGACACAGGTAGAATGTGCAGACTGAGCACAGGCAGTGAGCTGCGAATCAGACCCAGTTCCTGGCGCTGTGAGATAGCAATGCTAAACACTGGGCCACCATGCCACCCGGAGAGAGCTGACTGATGAAAACCTGAGGATATCCAAACCACAAGCGAGGGACAAGGTTGAGAAAGTGGACCTTCGTGAATAACTTCAGTCGTTTAGCTCAGTTGGCTGGATGGCTGGTTCATGATGCAGAGTGACAGCAACAGTGTGGGGTCTTGTCACATATGCATGCAACATCACAGAGTAATGAGATACAGATCTGTCATCATCATGTAAATATCCAGGTTGTACGTTTAGAGGAGTGCCTCACTTCACGCTATGAGGGTGGGCAAGGAAAAGGTCACTTGGCTACTCTCATAACTCTTAATTGTAGCCTATTGCAGGAGGCTATATGTACTGTGCTCATTGTCTCCCATGGAACATTCTGATATGTGCATGGGGAGCATGGATAGTAATCTCTGTTGTCAGATGACACATTTCAGCCTGGTAAGGGAGTATGTGAAACAATGTTTAGTATTTCAAAGACCCCTGGGTCAAATGCTCTTTGAATGAATTTGAATACTGTCAGAAATCTCTGTGAAGCACTTTTAAGATACCAAACGCCTTTGGCGTTTTCAAATTCATGGAAAGGGGGGGGTTAAATGCCAACTATTTTTGGTCTTCGTAGGGCAAGATGGTGATTTATTTTTCAGAGGAAAGAACTGCAAGACAGTGAACACGTATAATCCTCAAACAAAACTTTTTTGTCCTAATAAAGTGACAAAACTTCATAAGATCTGGGATACTGTCTCTGAATTATTCATGTCATAATTACTTTCCATCACTTGGCTTTAAAGATGCCCCTTAGATGGGCATCGACTCAGTGCATTTTTGTGTTTACATTCAGTACGTGACTACTGAATATAGCGATTCAAACATCTTTTTAATTGTGACCAGAACCTGTTTTACTGACAGTAACTAAGTCAATTTGTGTTTTATGCCCATAGCTGCTATCTCAAATGGCAGAGGTTTCAAGTGCCCTTTAAGAAACAAAACAGTTTAACAGTGCAAGCATTGCAAATAATAATGCAGTTTCAGTGTAAAGTGAGCCATGGCCCCATGATGTATCTTGTTCATGGGTTCTGGGAACATTGCTTAATTGTGTGTTGTGTATTATATGTCTTGTCTCTTGAAAACAAGCAACTAGAAGGACATCACATCTCGGAGAGTCGCAAGTCTTAAGTAATTACCGTACTTTCACGAAAACAACCTGCAGGGTATATCTTTTAAAACGTATTCCAGAGGCAATGTGGCTTATATTCGTGGGCGGGTTATATGTGCGACTTTTTTTGCAGATGGCTGGCCAACTTCGGTCTTCCTACAGGTAAGAGGTAAGTCATTGCAAAAGTGGAGATGGCTAAGATTTTAAACTGTGTGAACAAGGGAATTAGCGTGTTTATGGTTGGGTTTAAATCTTTATGTACATGAATGAGAGGGTAGTTTTATCAGGCATTGTTTCGGGCCATTTTGACGCGGGATGGATTCATTGTGCGGGATTAAACGTGATTTACTTTTGTTCTCAGAAACACATTGTAATAATGGTAATTAGGTTACAGCCCAGGTTTTTTTTCGTGAAATTACGGTAACAATACAAAGTACAAGTTTAAAGTTAATTGTAAAAGTTAGTGTTACCAGCTATTCTAGGCACCAATTTTAATTAGCTACATAATAAAGCAAATTATACTAAATGGGAATTGATACCATTAAGCAGGGATCAAACTGCTAATTTTTTTCCCCAGTAATTGTGATGTTTGGGTGGTATCAATTGTTCCATTTTCTTTTTGATTTATTTTCAGCTCGGAAGCAAGAAATCATCAAGTTAACTGAACAGCTGATTGAAGCTATCAACAATGGGGACTTTGAAGCTTACGCGTAAGTTTAGAGATCATCTTTCCCATTCATTAACACGTCATTACTGCTACCCTTCCAATACCTTGTAGTAATAGAGAGCTATGAAAGGCAAGTAACGGTTACATTGCATAAGTGCCAAGCAATGATCATCTCCAACAAAAGAGCACCTAAGCATCTCCCCCAAGACATTCAATGGCATTACCATTGCTAAATCCTTCATGGTCAACACCCTGGGGGCAAACACTGACCGGAAACATAATTGGATGAGCCATATAAATATTGTGGCTACAACAGCAGGTCAGAGACTGGGAATTAAGTGGTGATTAACTACCCTCCTGACTGCCAAAAGCTTGTCAACATCTACAGGACTGTGATAGAATCCTTCACACTTGCTGAACACAGCTTCATTCAAGAACCTGGGCACCATTTGGAAGAAACAAATGGCTGGATTGACTCTGCATCCACCATATTAAACATTCACACCTTCATCATCAATGCTAATCATGTGTACCAGGCTCCTTCCAAATGCCTGACCTCTACAACCTAGAAGGGCAGGGAGAGTAGATGCTGGGTTTACCATCACCTGCTTGTCTCCTCCAAGCCACACATTATCCTGACTTGGAAATATATATCAGTTCTTTCACTGTCGCTTATCAAAATCCTGGAATTACATTCCTAACAGCACTATGAGAGCACCTCCACAGTTCAGGGTGTCTTACCATCATCATCTCCCGGGCAATTAGGAATAGGCAACAAATGCTGGCTTTGCGACGCCCACACCCTGTAAAATATTTTCAGAATTAAAGTTTCCATGGCAGTTATTGCCATCTGGACATACTTTTGAAATGTGCTCTGATATTGGGTTGGTGTTAGTGTAACCTGTGCGAAGTCCAAATGGTGAGAGACACCCTCTTAAGTTTTGGGACCTGGTGTCTGATGTATAGCCCTAATTTTTGCATTGATATAGATGTAGCAGTAAATTGCATCCTCATGACTACTTATACTTCAGGGCAACAATTCCAAGCAAGTTTCTCCCATATCTTGCTCTTGAATAAATAATTGCATATTGTTTTGGGATTAGGACCCAACAGTAGGCAGGGCAAGAGTATTAAGCACCCAATGTGAATCTTCAATTGGAACTTCACTGCATCGCCCCCTCCACCTCGACAGATTAAGTTTCAAAAATGTATATTGTGCATGAGCAAGAATAAAAATTCTGTATTTATAATTAGGTTTCATAAAAGAATGTGATGATGGTCCATCTCATTGTTCCACAACACCCAGGATATGTACCACTAAAAGAAATGCACATTATAATGAGTAATATGGATCACATGATGTAGTACTCAGTTTTGCTGCAACAGTTACTATATTATTGTATATACAATTTATAGAATCAATAATTATTATGACAGAGTGGGCTTTATTAAAGTACTTTCTTTGGCATTATTTAAAGGTATGTTGGTTCGGAATAATCATACAGATGTATAAATTTATAGACTGTCACATAAAAAGAATATGGAAAATAAAATGAAATTTTGGGAAAGCTTGCAAATGTAAATACATGGCATCTCTCTCTCTCTCTCTTTGTGTATCAGCATATATGGATGCGTAAGAGTAGATATAGATTCCCACGTTTCATGTTTTTTGCTACTCTAAGCGACTGCCTAGTTTGCTTCGTGGTTGCACCAATCCTGACAACAGGTCACTTTTGTCATTGATCATCCTCAGCAGTGTTTAGAATTGACATTTTCATAATGACACTTCTCTTGATCTTTTCAGGAAAATCTGTGATCCAGGACTGACCTCATTTGAACCTGAAGCATTGGGTAATCTTGTTGAAGGGATGGACTTCCACAGATTTTATTTTGAGAATTGTAAGCAATTTTTAACACTGCATGTCATGTAATTTAGTGCTGAATTGGAAAATATTTCATGTAATGAGAAACTAACAGTGTCCTTGCCTGATCTCCTCAGCAGAGTATGTCTTTGTTCCAGTCATGTACCATCATGATTTCTTTCTCCTGAAGCTTAGAATAGTTTGGTTCCTTGATTTCTGTCCATGGTGCTTCTTGTACTCAGTAAATAATTGGTTGCATAGTTTTCCTGGTCTCTGTTCAAAAATTTCCATCACTTTAATACCTTTTGGTGTTTCATCTGATAGTTTGGCTGAAAACTTGTAAAATACGGAGAGAATTTAATGCAGATTTTCTAAATGCGCTCTCAGTGAATACAATTGCTTTGTATGCTATCCCAGCATGCGAGATAGCATCACATATCAGCAGTCTAATTACCACTTGATTAAGAGGCAGCCTCCCAGTTTAGAACTCCGACACCAAAACTGCCAGCCTGTCACATACAAACTGCTACCTCTGCCAGTATCAAAGAAAATTATTTGCCCACCTACCTACCCCAACCCTCCAACATAACACCTCTTATGTTATCCTCAGCGTATACACAAGCTAAAATATAGACAGGCAACTTGACCCAGGCTTTGACTAATTTCACTCAACACTTAACACATTGTGTGCCGGTAATTCGCTGAGTCCTCTCTGCCTCCCTGTGTACTGCCACATCACCCCTGCAATACTGCAGGAAAGTAGTGTCCAATTTCAAATTTATTGGACTGAAGGAGTCAAAAGATGCAGATATTCGGAAAGTTACCATGTTCAGGACTTAAGGAATAATTGCTGCTGATAATAACTGGAAATAAAGAAGCTTTTTCTTATTGTTCTTGTGGAAAATTCCTGTTGATGGGAAGAAACTGAACTGCTAGACTGAAGTGATTACAATTAAAAGAACTGACTATTGTCCTCCTTCTCTTATGTAGTGTTATCGAAAAACAGCAAACCCATCCACACGACTATTTTGAACCCTCATGTTCATCTGATTGGGGAAGACGCTGCCTGCATAGCATACATTCGCCTCACCCAGTATATAGACGTTCAGGGTAGGCCACGGACAACCCAGTCAGAGGAGACACGGGTCTGGCACCGTCGGGACAGCAAATGGCAGAATGTTCACTTCCACTGCTCAGGTTCTCCAGCAGCACCACTCCAGTGAAGGTACAATTTCAAAGTTGGGAATAAATAACAATACAATTGAGAAAGGGAAAACGAGGTAGCTTATAATGGAACATAATGAGCATCAATTGCCCATGCTTGCACACATTTTGTTTTAACACTGGCATGAATTTAGCTTAGTTTGGCCAATTCAGTAGAGAACCTAACTTCCAAATGCCTGAAAGAATGTTTGCTATCCTGTGTACCAGCCTTGAGATTGGGTACTTGAGACTGTCCATAATACAAAAATCACCACGATTAATTTGTAGCAGACTGAGTTCGTAGACAGTGACACACTTGTTTGACATGAATTAGCCGGTGACTTGATCTCCCAAAATGATCGTTTTCTTCTGTTTATTCTTCCTCTCCCCATCACCCACCATTTGACTGTTCCCTACCATCTGCTTAGTTGCTACCACTGGGAGTTCCTCAGAGTTTTGAGAATATGTGTATGCACATATTTATTCCGAAAAACAGTGCAAATACTGCAGCTCCCAGTTACTTCACTAATATAATTTCTCAGCCCAGAATTATAATATTCAGTCTCAACACAAGGCTATTTAATATCCTGCAGGTGAATAAATGGAAAGTAGAGTACACTGCACTCACTGTTCTGAGGACAAGGTTTTATTATTTGTGGTTAAATAGAACACTGCATAAAACAAGGGCAAAATTTTAAATAAACTTGTCAGAATGTGCTGTATCTTCATCTTACATGTGTCTTCAACTTAAGTAAGGCTAATTTATAATGGTACGAGAGAGTTGTACAAGGTGAACTGAGTAAACAAGGTACATGTCAGTAGACAAACAGTGGCAGATATTCAAACAGTCGTGAGCAGTCGCAGATATTCATTCCTGCTCAGCAGGAGTTTATCCCAATCAAAACAGGGTTTCCATGAGAAAGAAACAAAATCCATGTTTAACAAAGGAGGTTAAGGATAATGTTAAATTGAAAAGCAGGATATTCAAAATAGCATGGGACAGCGAGTGCAATGTACTGAACCTTCCACTTATTCACCTGCAGGATATTAAATAGCCTTGTGTTGAGACTGAATGTTATAATTCTGGGCTGAGAAATTATATTAGTGAAGTAACTGGGAGCTGCAGTATTTCCACTGTTTTTTCAGAATAAATATGTGCATACATATATTCTCAAAACTCTCAGGAACTTCCAGTATGGCAACTAAGCGAATGGTGGGTGATGGGGAGAGGAAGAATGAAAAGAAGAAAATGATCACTTTGGGAGATCAAGTCACCTGCCAGTTCTTGTAAAACAAGTGGTTGACCAGAGGACTGGGGAGATTTTAGGATCCAGCAGTAAAAGATCAAAAAGCTCATTAAAAAAGAAGAAAATGAACTTTGAGAAAATATTTGCATGCACAATAAAAATAAACAATCAGCGTTTCTATGGATATACGAATAGGAAGCAGCCGGCTAAGGTAAATGTGGGATCTTTACTGAACAAGGTGGATGAATTGATAACAAGAAACAAATGCTGGGTATGCTAAATAATTTCTTTGCATCAGAACTCACTGCAAATATCTTCCATTACAAATGACTTTCACTGCAAATATCCTTAAGACATCAGATGGGCTGATTTCAAATAACATGGTAAAACTTTCACAAATCCCAAACATAAGGGATAGTATTAGAGAAACTCGAGGGGCTAAAGGCAGACATCCTAAATTTTAGTGAAAATGGCTGTAGAGATAGTCGACCGACCCACTGGTTGAAATTGTTAAGAATTCACTAAATTCCAGGAAGCTGCAGAAGATTGGCAAATGGTCAGTGATGCCATTGCTCAAAAAGGGAGAAAGGCAGAACGCAGGGAACTATCGGCCAATTAGTTTAATATCTGTTATTGGCAATACATGGTCCGAGAGAGGAGTTGGCTAAGGTAGTTAACCAACTTACCCACCTTGTTTGAATATAATCAAACATAGATGGTTTTATGAAAGGTAAATCATGTTTGACAAATTTGCTCAAATTGTTTGAAGATGTTAATAGAGGAGTTAATAGGAGATAGAGAGGAACCTGAAGATGTTGTGTATTTAAATTTTCAAAAGGCATTTGACAAGGTGCCACATAGGAGACTGGTGCATAAAATAAAATCCCATGGACTTGAAGAAAGTGTATTAGCTTGGATTGAAAACTGACTGTCACTTCGAAAACAGACTGTTGGAATAAATGGGTCTTGTTCAGAGTGGAAAGATGTAACTATTGGAATACTGCAGGGATCAGTTCTTGGCCCACAGCTGTTCCCTATTTTCCTGGAGAAAAGAACCGAATGTAAGATTTCCAAATTTGCTGCTGATATAAAGAGAGGTGGAAGGGCATGTTCTGCATCGGGATACAGATAGATTGGGTAACTGGGTGAAAACCTGGCAAATGGAATTTAATGTGGGGAAGTGAGGTCGTGAACTTCAGTAGGAGGAATCAAAAGGCAGATTATTATCTAAATGGAGAGAAATGGGGTAAAGTACAGGGGTTTCAAGGTGTTATAGTGCATGAAACACAAAGCTTAGCAGGCAAGTCCAACAAGTCGTTAACAAGGCAAATGGTATTTTGGCCTTAATTGCAAAGGGATTGGAGTTTAAAACTGTGGAGATTTTATTGCACTTGTACAGGGTGTTAACGAGGCCTCAGCAACATAGTTTTGATCCTGTTACCCAAAAAAGGGCTGGAGGAATATTGGAAGCAGTCCAAAGAAGATTCACCAGGCTAATTCCTGGGATGACAGGGTTGTCCTATAAAGAGAGACTAAATAGATTGAGACTCTATTCCTTGGAGTGTAGAAGAGTGAGGGGTGATCTTATTAAAACATATCACATACAGAGGGGGCTTGACAGGATAGATGGTGAGATGTTTTGCCTCGTGGGAGAGTCTCGAACAAGGGGAAATAGCTGTTTAAAACTGAAGTGAATAGAAATTTCTTCTTGCAGAGGGTAGTGAGTCTCCAGAATTCTCTGCCTGAAAGGGTGGTGGAGGCTGGATCATTAAAAGCATTTAAAGTGGCGGTGGATGAATGTTTGATCAAGTAACAGAAACATGGGGAAATGGCACAGAAGATGAGTTGAGGCATAGATCAGCCATGATTGTATTAAGTGGCAGGGCAGGCTTTAAGGGACTGGTGACATATTTCTGCTTTTAGTTTGAGTGTTCTTGTATAGTTTACTATGACTGTCCCACCTCAGGCTACAAGTCATTATCTCTCCTGATATTGAACGTTTTTCGTACAATACAAAAACAGAAAATGCTGGAAATTTTCAGCAACTCAGGCTGTATTTGTGTGAGAGAAACAGACTGCACATTTCAATGACTTTTCATCAATGTTGTCCAGGACCAAGTCAGTGATGTGGTAGATTTTAGGCATGTACAGAGTTAACAAAGGAGGCAGGAAAGAGGAAAAGGTCAGGATACGATGGAAGACAGGCAAGATTAACTTTAGACAGAATGACGGTGTAAATCAAAAACAGATAATTATTCAACAGAAGAAGCTGTCAAAGGGAATGTCAGAAGCATTGCCAACAGCTGCTGCCTGAAAAATGGTGGCAGACGTTTTGCAAGACTGTAAGAGGAAAAGGACACAGCAAGGATTGTAACGGACAAGTTCAAATCAATTCACCCACCATTTTCTTTTTCCTCCCAACATAATATGGCCTTTGATAGCCTTCTGGACTCAGTGGGCAGGTGGACCAGGCAAAGGTCCATTGGGTGGATATTTCTGGAAATCCTCCCCAGTGAGTCCAACAAACAACAGCACATTCTGTTTTAATTTCACATTTCCAGAAACTGCAGTTCCTGTGGTTCTTGCACAGTATTTCCCACTTATACATCTGATAAACAGAGCAAGTCATTTGGGGAGACTCATAATATCTGGTCAAGCTTTTAGTTCCTTCAAAACACATCCTGTTTTCTACATCACACTGGGGTGACATCAAGCACGTAATGTAGATTTGAAAGTGCATGGCATGCTGTGTAGAATGACTGTTATACCTGCATTTTAAAACCAGCATTGAATCTAAAACATGTGTGAAATGTTTCAGTGCAACATCAAGGCTGTGCACCAAAAATTACCTTCATTCCTTTCATTGCCATACATAAAAGTGACTGGTAAACAAAAAAGCTCCATTTTGATGTCATTATCTTTTTACTATGCTCTTGCTACTGGGCCAAGTTGCAAGTAAAATTGATTATTGTTCAGAAAGGGCTGGAAGATTCTACTTTGAATTGATTTTAAAAATGTCTCTGCAGAGCTGAAGAAGTTGGCAGAGTTCTGGCCCAAGCAACCATTCAAGCTGAGCCACAACCTGGTGGCCTCTGAAGACCAGCAGTAACATGCACGTGTCCGCATGCACATTATGCTCCTGGTGGCTGCATAATTGTCACGTTCGTGGAACTATATGGTGTTTCTTTCGATTGTCTCAAGATGTAGACATTAACAAAAAAAAGAAAAAAAATCTACAAAATGAAAAATGGCTACTGTATATGTACTTTATATAATTCACATTTGATGGCAGTGATTTGTACAATTCATTCAAAACATTTGCCAAAGCATGAAGGTTAAAATTTAATGGTGATCATCCTAACGTTGGAGGGTTAGTGTTCCATTTTATATTTTCTTGTACACTAAAGATGTGTCACTTATTCTTTTGAAATCTTAAGTTCTGACATAGTTACACTTGACTCAGTAAAACTGTAAATGAGGCGCTGTCACAGCCACTGATAATTTTGGATGGTTTTAAGGCAGAAGGCAGCCAATTGAATTAAGCAGCCAACATTTCATTCAAACGGGCCTCTCAACCACTCTTTAAAATGTGGAACTATCACTTCTGAAATGGTCTTCTGCCATCACCAAATTGTCACACAGGGTTGTCTCAGTGCAACTAGAGTATATGAAGAAACACAGCAACCTGATTTTTCATTTCTTAGACCTTGTGTGTACTGTATTGGGGGAAAAAATAGCTCTGTTTATGGATTTTTCTCTTGTTTCATGTGAAATGTGTTGATTTGATATAATGACGTTCAAAGAAAAAGTTAATTTAAAAGGTCAACAGGTACGTCAGCTGAGATATAAGTGATCTGTGAAAACTCAAAAAGCTCGGGAGAACTCCTCCCTGGCTGTGTTCATTTAAGAAGTGAATAAGTTAATTATATCATGTTGAAGTAGCAAGATCTAATTCAGTGTTCTTGACTGTTTTGTTATACTGTGCTACCAACTCTAGGATTTAAAGAAAAACCTGTTGCCATTAGTTAAAATTGTATATGCATTTTTACAAATGCATGTTATATATTTATAGCCAATAATTTTTGTGTTTAACTTGCCATGGGTTCAGATGATGTACTGAGCTTTATTGTTTTCAAATTGCACAGTCTTGGATGCGTGTAGTAATACAATCTGATGCCTGAGTTCAGTCTGGCTGGATGGCCTCTCAGAAAGGCATGATCACTTTGTGGTTTCTTTGTTAAACTCGTGTAGGAAATAGCTTATTGAAATAGCCAAAAAAAATGTTTTTTTGCATGACATAATTAACCCCGTTGGTTTCAAAACTGATTGCCTGTAGAGCTCTACATTTCTCTTTCCTTCTCCTTTCTGAGCTTTGTAACAGCATAAAATCTTCTTTTGTCTGCTGATGTGTAATGGAAACCTGGTTTGCATGCACTCGATCAACCGCTTAACAATTTTGTGCAGGGCTGTGGAAACGCATTGAGAGGACTCCTCTTATCGTGTTTTTATGAATGTTTTAAATTAGACAGCTTAGGGGTCTTAAGTGTAATGAGCTGTGTGTGGATCATATTTTTTTATTTTTTTTACAAGGGCTGTGGAACCCATGAATTAAACAAATGAGTTTTACCTCATTTAATGCCTCGCGTGGCTTGAAGTGTGGAAATGCTGATTTTGCTGGAGATATTTTTACGGTTGAAAATGATGGACTATATTTGCTTTTTACACAGCAACTTGCCTGAATATGAAATGTGATTTTTTTTAATTATTCAAGTTCTCTGCAGCTGAAATTCTGTCAGGTCTGGTTTATATGAGGACAAAAAACATTATGTTACAGGATGTGGTCTATGTGTTCCTCTCACCATTTAAAACTGTTGATATGTTAGAAATAAAACTTGACAATATGACTACAGCGTGAACGTACTATTTTGTTAATGATTTATATTGTAATGATGCTGAATATACATTGAAATACAGCCCTTTTGCAGTCTGCAAGAGTGACAGCTCTCTACTTGATATACCATAAAAATTCTGAATTCCAGCTGTTAGGTGACATTTGATCATTATTTTGAGAATGAGCAAGAGCCCTTCAGTATTCCATTACAAAATGTAATATTTTGCAGGTACACCGAGTTTTTAACGAAACTAAAGTGACCACTTTTGATGCATACTGCCAACAACGAGACACTAACCCCAGGAGGATGGATAAATCCAATAAAAATAGATCTTTGTCACCCTTGTGAGATACTCAGTATTTGATACTTGACCCAGGCAAGTCTGCATTAAACCAGTGCATTTCTGATTTATGAGCCAGCCTGGTGCACAAATGCAACACTGACAGTGAAGACAGCTTTGACACTGATTTGCTCGTTTTTCCTCCTACTCACCCTAAGCTAACTCTAAATGCTAAAGACTCATTCCAGTCTATTTTCATTTTGTTGAGTATTCCTGTGATTGTACGTGTGCTCAAGGCAGGTATTAGTACGAAATAAAATTATTCAACCTAGGTATTGCTCGAAGAAGAATCTATAATAATGCCTTGCTCAAACAGAATGTTTCAAAATATTTGAGTCAGTGAATTTGCTTTGAGTGCAGTTACTATTCTTTTGAAAAAAATACAAGATCAATTTGCATACCCAAAGGTCACAGAGTAGCGGTAAAAGAGCAATTCATCTGACTTTATTGGTCATGATTGCAAGATGAATGTTGGTCAGTATCACGCTTCTTCCCTTTGAGTAGTGCTCTGGGATGTTGTCCATCCACCTGAGTGTGCAGACAGGGGTCCCAGTTCAACATCTCATCGAAAAGGCAGCATCACTGCCTTCCACCTTACTGAAATGACCAGGATTATGTGGTCAATTCCTGGGAATGGATTTGAACCCACAACTTTCCATCTCGGTCATAAGAGTGTTTCCACTAGCCAGGGTTGTCACTGAGAATGACTAAGTTCTGCAGATTGACTAAATGACTGATGGGGCTAAGTTGCCCTGAGTGTGCCAAGGTGTGTAGGTTAGGGGGATTAGCAGGGTAAATACTTGGGGTTACTGAGAATAGGTCTGGGTGCAATTTCGCCTTAATGTCAAGGGCATTATGTGGGGTTACAAGGATAGGGCTTGGGTGGATTGGTGTCGGTGCAGATTCAATGAGCCGAATGGCGACTGTTTCTTTAACTAAGTACCATCAACCACTATTTTTATAATGAGGTGAAATTAATGTTGAATTATCAGACGTACTGTGTACTATGGACAGAATTTTATGCACCTCCACATCAGGTTTCATGGCGAGGCAGTGGACCAGCAGTGGGATCTTCCGATCCCGCCTGTCAACAGGTTTCCTGTTGTATTCGTGGTGAGGTTTGCTATCAGTGGGACCAGAAGATCTTGCCAGTGGCAATGGCCAGAACCAGGTGATGCAAATAGTATCTTCGTTATTAAACTGCAGGCCACCCAACATCCCTTTCCTTCCTGGTTTTCATGTGATATTGTTAGCAGTTCTCCCTCCCCAGAGATTGTTCCCTCCTTCTGCCAGCGTCATCACCCACCTCAAAAAAAATCAAATCTTGACTTCTCTGGCCTTGCAAACTCGTGCTCCATGTTGCAGAATACCTCAAATGTATTGATACGTCTGAAGTCCTTGCCCATTTTTCCATCAAATCCCATGTTTGAGCCATGCATTAAGTTTCAGCAGACAGGATCTTTATAAAATTCATAAATGGCAATCCATGTAATCAACTTGTCATGAACTGTCCCTTCTCATTTTTCTTCGCTGCCACTTTTGATGACTACACCATCTTCCTCTAATGTCTCACTTCCTTTGTCCAGCTGCCTCACCTGGTTCTATTCCCAGAAACGTAATTGTGGCCAGAGAATCTCCTGCAAGAGCATTCTTCCCAGTCCTTCATTGTTATCTTTGCTATCCTCCAAAGATCTATCTGTCCTTGATTTTCATTTATATACTGCCCCTCAGTGACATTATCAGGTTCAACATGTACACTGACAACACACTGCTGTGCATCACCACCACTGCCTTTGATTTGCCATGCTTCTTGGCTGATATCCAGTTTTGGGGAAAATAAAGGGGAGACCAAACAATTATCCTTGGCCCTCATCACAAAGGCCATTCATTGTCAATGACCTTCCTCTTGCAGGCCATGATCTTTGTTAAACTCTCATGCATATTCTCATCCCTCTGTTATTTCCTCCAGTTTTACAATCCTCTGACATTTCCGTAGTCCAGGAGTATGGTTAAGTTTTAAGTGTATTTATTTGTGTCATAAGTAAGCTTACCCTAACATTGCAAGATACTGTGAAAATCCTAATGCTGTAGCAAAAGGAATTTAAATTGAATTAATTAAATAAATCTAGAATTAAAAATACTGGACTACTGGATTGACATTGAATTCATCTGCTTCACTAACACAATTTAAAGAAGGAAATCTGCTGTCCTAACCTGATAAATGACTTGAATCAAAATAGTGTGCTTATTCCTAACTGCCATCTGAATACAGCCCAGTAGGCTACTCAGTTCTTTTATCACAATGGTACAAAAGGTAGGAATGAAAAGGGGCAGATCACATGAATACAACAGCCAATAAAGCCCAGTCACTCTGCAAACTCATCCTCAGTGACATCTGGGACCTTGTGCCAAAACTGCCTAGAACATTCATGCTGTTACAATCACACCTTGATCCAACATCTGCTATGTCCTGTCCCAGTGACAGGTCAGACTGACCAGAGATGACAACACAGTTGTATACAGTCAGGCCAAAGTGGTCCAACGTGAGTCAGGAAACATCTGCTTTCTAGTACCCTCTTTCAACTGATGAATCAATCAGTGCACAACTTGGGAAAAAGCACTAAGGATAAAAAGGAAACATCATACTCTGGTGGTAACTTCGATGTTCAAGTGTGACTTGTTAGCAGCACTGCTTGCCAAATTGGACAAGTTCTGAATTGAATTGCTGTCATGCTGGATTTTTAGCAAGTTGTGAGAGAAGAAACACAAAGGGGAAACCTAGTTGATCGCGTCCTCACCAATCTTCCTGTCCATGATAGCAGTGGTAGGAGTGAGCATCGCACTGTACTTGTGGAAATGAAATCCCACCATCACACTGATAGTAACTTGTATTCGGTTATATGGCACTAAAACGAACTAAATGGGATAAATTCAGAATACATCTAGCAGTAAATACTGGGCTTCAATGAGTCACTGTGAGTCATCAGCAGAATAGTATTCCACCAGAATCTGTAACCTCACTCTGCTGTTACCATCAAGATAATGTACCAATTGTGGCTCAATGAGGACAGTGTATAAGAGCATATAATTCTGGCATTAACCGAATAAGGTGAAATATTATCCAAATATGTCCTCTCCACAAAGATCAGGAGAAACCCAATCTGGCTAATCATCAACAAAGTGACAAAAAAGTTGTCAACAGTACTGTCAAATGACACATACTCAGCAATTACTGCTTCTTCAATGTATTTTTCATTACAGATTTGGCCCAAATGGACCAAAGAGCTGAATTCCAAAGATTCATAAACATTTCTAAAAATGCACCAATTTGTAAAAAGCAAATAGTGTTTGACGAATGTAACTGAAATTTTTTAAAGAAATGACAGGGAAGATGGTTGAAGAGAATGAAAGGGATCTCAAGTCCAGTTTCTTTCATGTCCTTTCTCTTTGCCATGTTGCTACCCTTGTCTTTTGGAGGAGGAATTAGCAGATTATGTTAACTGTCATATGATATTTAACATAAAGAACGCATGGCATTATGTTTCAGGAGGATAAGTAGGCATGGGCACTGTCAAGAATTTTTTTTTTGTCTTTTTGAGGCAAAGATGATCATGTTCACAGCCCATTATCCATCATCTGCAGCGTTCCAGTGGACATATAGGTAAGTACTGAGGCTAATCTGCAACCAGAAGATTCTGCTGTGAAGAGGACATGATACCAGAGATAACTGAGTTTTGGGCAGGTAGCTGGTTCAAGATTTACTTGCTCTGCATTTCCTTCTGCCCTTTATGCATCTTCTTTCAAAGGATGCCATGTTTAGTTGTGCCAGCTATATCGATCCTGCGTAAGCTTCTCCTCAGGCTTGGGTTGATATCAAAACCTTCAGAATGTCCTTGTTGTTCGTTTGTTGACCATGACAGCATACCCCAGCTCAAACTCTCCATGAGATTTGCTTTGGGAAGTAAATGTTCCAGTTATATGACCAGCTCAACTCAGTTCTGACCATCCAAATGTTGATTGGAACGTTTATAGGTCGAACAGTTCAGATGGGACACTTTCTGGACAGCGTGTGAAGGAGAGTTTCCTGACACAATATGTGGATAAGCCGACAAAAGGTGGGGCCACGTTGGACTTGGTACTGGGTAATGAACCGGGCCAAGTGTTAGATTTGTTTGTGGGAGAGCACTTTGGAGATAGTGACCACAATTCAGTGTCCTTCATTATTACAATGGAGAGGGATAGGGTCACATGACAGGGCAAGGTTTATAATTGGGGCAGGGGTAATGATTTGGCAAGAATTAGGGAGCATAACATGGGAACAGAAACTGTCAGGTATGGGCACAAACAAAAAGTGGAGCTGTTTCAAGGAACAAATACTGCGTGTCCTTGATAGGTATGTCCCTGGCAGGCAGGGAGAAAATGGCTGAGTGAGGGAACCATGGCTCACATAGGAGGTTGAATGTCTTGTTAAAAGGAAAAGGGAATCGTACATAAGGATGAAAAAACAAGGTTCAGTTGGGTCGCTTGAGTGTTACAAGGTAACTAGGAATGAGTTAAAGAAAGGGCTTCGGAGAGCTAGGAGGGGGCATGAAAAGTTCTTGGCGGGTTGGATAAAAGAAAACCCCAAGGCTTTTTACTCTGATGTGAGAAATAAAAGAATGACCAGGGTGAGGTTAGGGCCAGTCAAGGATAGTAGTGGGAGCTTGTGCATGGAGTCAGGATAGTCGAGGCATTGAATGAATACTTTTCTTACGTGTTCACTAAGGAGAGGGGCCATGTTTTTGAGGAGGGGTGCGTGATACAGGCTGGTAGGATGGAGGAGGTAGATGTTCTGAGGGAAGATGTATTAGCAATTTTGGAAAACCTGAGGGTGGATAAGTCCCCTGGGCCAGATGGAATACATCCTAGGATACTTTGGGAGACAAGGGATAAGATTGCGGAGCCTTTAGCTTTGATCTTTGGGTTCTCACTGTCCACTGGGCTAGTGCCAGAGGACTGGAGAGTGGCAAATGTTGTTCCTCTCTTCAAGAAAGGAAATATGAATGACCCTGGTAATTATAGGCCAGTTAGTCTTACTTCAGTGGTCGATACGTTAATGGAAAGAGTCCTGAGAGATACGATTTATGACTATTTGCAAAGATGCAGTTTAATCCGGGATAGTCAGCATGGTTTCGTGAGGGGTAAGTTCTGCCTCACAAATTTGATTGGCTTCTTTGAGGAGGTAACTAAGTGTTTGGATGAAGTTAGAGCAATTGATGTCGTATACATAGATTTTAGGAAGGCGTTTGATAAGGTTCCCCATGGTAGGCTCATGAAGAAGATAAGGATGTGTGGGATAGAAGGAAATTTGGCTGTATCATAGAAGACAGAGGGTGGTGACAGAAGGAAAATTTTCAGACTGGAGGACAGTTACCAGCTTGTCCTCTGCTATTTGTGATTTTTATCAATGACTTGGAAGAGGGCTGAAGAGTGGGTTAATAAAGTTGCTGATGACACCAAGATTGGTGGAGTAGTGGATGAGGTGGAGGGCTCTTGCAGGCTGCAGAGACATTGATAGGAATGCAGAGCTGAAAGGTGGCAGATGGAGTTTAACCCTGATAAATGCGAGCTGATTCATTTTGGTCGGGCAAACTTGAATGCAGATTACAGGGTCAACAGCAGGGTTCTGAGCAATGTGGAGGAACAGAGAGATCTTGGGGTTCATATCCACAGATCTCTGAAGTTTGCCACTCAAGTGGATAGAGCTGTGAAGAAGGCTTATAGTGTGTTAGTGTTTATTAACAGGGAATTTGAGTTTAAGAGCCATGGCGTTATGCTGCAACTATACTGGACGTCGGTGAGACCACACTTGGAATATTGTGTTCAATTCTGGTCACCTCACTATAAGAAAGATGTGGAAGCATTGGTGAGAGTGCAGAGGAGATTTACCAGGATGCTGCCTGGTTTGGAGGGTAGGTCTTATGAGGAAAGATTGAGGGAGCTGGGGCTTTTCTCTTTGGAGTGGAGGAGGAGGATGAGAGGTGACTTAATAGAGGTTTATAAGATGATGAGAGGGATTGATAGAGTGGACGTGCAGAAACTATTTCCTTGGGTGGATGTAGCTGTTACTAGGGTGCATAACTGTAAGCTTCATGGCGGGAGATACAGGAGGGATGTCCGAGGTAGATTCTTCACTGAGAGAGTGGTTGGGGTGTGGAATAGACTGCCTGCTGTGATAGTAGAGTCGGACGCTTTCGGAACTTTCAAGCGGTTATTGGATTGGCACATGGAGCACAGCAGAATTATAGGGAGTGGGATAGCTTGATCTTGGGATTGGACACAGCTTGGCACAACATTGAGGACCAAAAGGCTGTACTGTGCTGTAATGTTCTATGTTCTATCTCAGTACAGTGCGGATGCTTGGATGAGCACCTCGGAGTCTGGCCTTTAGTCCTGGTATCTGATCTTTCGAAGCTTCCCAAAGCAGTTTAACCTTCTTTTCTTAACATAGGTCAAGTCTCATAAGTAGAGCACAGTAGGCTGACTTGCAGTTTGGTATGCACTCTTGCTCTTCATTCACAAGCTGATATTCAAAATGTGTCATAAGCTTGCTTTGGTACCTCTTGCGCATATTTTGCTGTCATTTATATAGACAGCTTGACAGAAAGTGTGCTGTTGAAATAAGCAAATCAGCTTGCTGTTTACAGGTTTTGATCATGGACCTTAGACTCAGACTAGAATTTTCCTGGAGAGGCCTGGAACCTGTGTCAGTTATCTTTATGCTGATCACAAAACCGAAGTCATAATGTGCATTGGAAAAAACTTACTACACGACATGTGCAATCTGATCCAACAACGGGTAAACAGTCATCGTCAAACAGAAAATTGTGATGTACGTTCTTCGAGACCTTGGTCTTTGCCCAAATCTGTCTCAGATTGAGGAGTTTCTTGTCCATGCGATGTAGAAATGTAGAAAATTGGAGCAGGAGTAGGCCATTTGGCCCTTCGAGCCTGCTCCACCTTTCATTATGATCATGGCTGATCATCCAACTCAATAGCTTATTCCTGCCTTCTCCTATATCCTAGAATCAATTCTGCCCTAACAGCTTGAAAACATACTATTATTTTCTGTGGTAGCAAATTCCATAGGGTTGCCACTCTCTGGATGAAGAAACTTCTCCAAATCTCAATCCTAAATGGTCTACCCCATACCCTCAGACTTTGACCCCTGGTTCTGGATTCCCCCACATTAGGAACATCCTTCCTTCGTCTCCCCTGTCTAGTCCTGAATTTTATAAGTTTCTACAATTTTCATTCTTCTGAACTCCAACAAATACAATCCGAACTGACTCAATCTTTCCTCATATGTCATGCCAGGAATCAATCTGGTAAACATTCGCTGCATTTCCTCAAAAGCAAAAACATCCTTCCTCAGATAAGGAGCCCAATACTGAAAACAATTTTTCAGCTTTGGTCTCACAAAGGCCTTGTATGTTTCAGCAAGACGCCCTTGCTCCTGTACTCAAATCCTCTCTCTATGAAGGCCAATATACCATTTGCCTTTTTTACAACCTGCTGCACTTAGCTTACATCAGTTCACCTCCAATCTGTAGGAATTGTTCCAGAGTCCATAGAATCTTGGAAAATGATCACCAATGCATCCACTATTTCTTGGCGACTTCTTCCTTAAATACTCTGGGGTGTAGATTATCAGGCCCTGGGGATTTATCGGTCTTCAATTCCATCAATTTCACCAACACAATTTCCCCATAATACTGATTTCCTTCAGTTCCTCCGTCTCACTGAACCTGTGTTCCCCAAAATTTCTGGCATTTTTTTTGCATATCTAATTTTAACACCAAGATCAACACCATGGAGGTTGAGGAAAGCGTGACAGAGGGTTGGAACGGACATATAGCCTTGCTTAAAAAAGAGTAACTGGGGATGGGTCCGAAGATATGCGATCATCCAGGTCATGTGTGAGCATGCTGTTAAGAATCCATCAGGACCTGGGACTTGTGGTTAAGGACCATTTCCTGGTGATTGTGATTTTCTTGAGTTCCCTCTTCCAATGCCTGCACTATGGATTGTATGAAAATCAACATGAACATGTTGCCACAGCATACTGGGCCATTTTCAGGGTTATAACAGTGACAATGGCAGCACATTTGGCAATAAATTGGCCTTTTATGAGCATCCAAACTCAGTCACCAAAAACTGCTCCCGGCTAGTTTCTTCATCTTCATCACCATCACCCCTGATTAGCCCTGGTGCAATTGCTCCAGCACCCTTGTATCTTAAGTTCAGAGGAATGATCACGTATCCCCGAGTGTAAGCAGCCATTCTAAACCGACAGCTCCCGTTGCCAGGAAATAAATAGCTTCAATTCTGGATGCTTCCTATTGGCCCTCCTTTTCAGAACCAAGTCCATCACCTGGCTCAGAAAATGGTTGTTTCTGATATGATTCTTCACCTGTGCCGCCATTACCATCACATTTTCGGAGTAGAGAATCTTCAATCCACTTCCGGATTGATCTCCACTTGAGCACAAGGACAGCCTAGACAATGCATCTGTATTTTTGTGCCACTCTGACTGTCTGCTGGGAGGAGAAGGGCCCATTGAGAGAATCCCAAAGTCCAGGCCAAAGATGCACATAAATAGATGATGGTCCATTAACAGCACAAAGTGGTGGCCTACTCCTGCTCCTATTTCTTATGTTCTTATAAGTCGTGGGAAAATTTCCTCACGCTGAAAATGGTGCTGTCTCCTTCTCTGGTTGTGCATTTCTTGTCTCTGCATTGGCTGAAAAGCGTGAAACAAAGATAATCAGCCTCTCCATTGGGAAGGGTACATGACAGCACTGCACCAATTCAATATTCTGTTTTTTAAAATTTTGTTTAAAAAAGGTAGACAAAAGGCAGGTAAAAGGCCAGTTAGCTCAGCTTTTGTAGTAGGGAAAATGCTTGAATCTATCAAGGAAGAAATAGCGAGTCATCTGGATATAAATTGTCCCATTGGTAAGATGCAGCATGGGTTCTTAAGGGCAAGTCATGTTTGACTAATTTGGTGGAATTCTTTGAGAACATTACATGCGCAGTGGACAATGGAGAATGTGTGTTCTGGTGTATCTGGATTTCCAGAAGGTATTAGACAAGGTGCCATACCAAAGACTGCTATGTAAGATCAAGATGCACTGTGTTATGGGTAATGTACTAGCATGGATAAGAGGAATGGTTAACTAACAGAATTCAGAGTGGAGGTAAATGGTGTTTTTCTGGTTGGCGATCAGTGACTAGTGGTGTGCCTCAGGGATCTGTGTTGGGACTGCAATTATTCATGATTTGGAATTGGGGACTAAGTGTAGTGTGTCAAAATTCACAGATAACAATAAGATGAATGGCACAGCAAAGTGTGCAGAGGACACTGAAAGTCTGCAAAGGGATAGAGTCTCAGTGAGTGGGCGAGGGTCAGGCAGATGGAGTACAATGTTGGTAAATGTGAGGTCATTCATTTTGGTAGGAATAACAGCAAAATGGACTATTAAATGGTAAAAAAAATAGCAGCATGCTGCTGTGCAGAGGGACCTGTGTGCAAGAATTACAAGGAGTTGGTTTGCAGGTGCAGCAGGTAATTAAGAAGGCAAATGGCATTTTGTCCTCATTGCTCGAGGGTTGGAGCTTAAAAACAGCGAGGTTATATTGCAGCTATATAAGATGCTTGTGAGGCCTTTGCTGGAGTACTGTGTTCAATTTTGGTCTCTTTGGTTCAGAAAGGATATACTGGCACTGGAGACGGTGCAGTGGAGATTCACTAGGTTGATCCCAGAGTTGAGAAGGTTGGCTTATGAGACTGAGTAGACTGGGGCTATACTCATTGGAATTCAGAAGAGAGAAGATCTTATATAAACATAGAAGACTATGAAGGGAATAGAAAATATAGAAAGAAGCAGGGAAGTTGTTTCCGCTGGTAAGTGAAACTGTAATTAGGGGACATGGCCTCAAAATAAGGGGGAGCAGATTTAGGACTGAATTGAGGAGGAACTTCTTCACACAAAGGGTTGTGAATCTGTGGAATGCTCTGCCCAGTGATACAGTTGAGGCTACCTCAATTGAATGTTTTTAAGCTAAGGATAGATAAGTTTTTGAACAGTAAAAGAATTAAGAGTTATTAATTATGGTCAGCAGGCGAGTAAATGGAGTTGAGTCCACAAAAAGATCAGCCATGATTTTATTGAATGGTGGAGCAGGCGCAAAGGGCCAGATGGCCTACTCCTGCGCCTAGTTTTTATGTTCAATAGGCTGAGGCATCACATGCCAATTAAAAGGGCAATTTCTGTCAAAGTGAACTAAGACATATGACGTCTTAAGTGCCTGTTGACAGTAAGATGTGCTTGCTCACAGTCATGGTTCCATTTCCAAGACTGACCCTTACATAGAAGATTGTGTAATGGTTTTGAAAGGATTGCCATATTTTGAATAAATTTGCCAAAAGTCACGAGAACACATTCGCAGGCCAAAGAGCCTCCATGATCGCCTCCATTTTCTCTGGTGCCTTGTGAAGGAACTCGCTGTCAGTGATGCGCCCTAAGTACTCTATCATTCCAAAGAAGTCAAACTGTTCTTATTGATTTGTTAGCCTTGTGCCTGCAGACGTTTTAGGGTTGCTTCGAGATTCTTAAAGTCCTCTTCCTCTGTGGAGCCAGTGATCAAGACATCATCAAGGCAGCATTCTACCCCTTTGAGTTTCCTTGGGATTTGATCCATAGACCTCCAAAACAATGCTGATGTGAGCCCAAAGGGGAGTCTTTTATAGCGAAATGAGCCCATATGTCACAATGCTTCGGAAGTGTTGGGATTCAGCAGCTATTCCCATCTACAGCTCGCCCTATGACAGATCCATCTTTGTGTATTTTTACCCACCTGCCAGACCATTAGATAGATCTTGGATCAAGGGCAATAGGTTTTTATCTGCACATGGAACTGAAGTAACAGTAACTCTGAGGTCAGCGCAGATTTGGATTGATTTGTCATGTTTTAAATACTTGACTGATCACTTGTTGTCACTGGTTCAGCTATGCTGGTGTCCACCATCCGCTTCAGCGTCAACTTTCAAACGCATGGTTTATGGAATTGTGCATGCTCTCAGACGTTTGGTTTCAACCTGAGTTTGACATGGACTCCTTTCGGTTCTCTAGGAAGGGTTTCTTTGGAAACAGGCCAGGGAATTTCCTTTGACAATATGGAGGGGTAGCTCCGCAACCTGGTCCCACAGTTGCACCTTCAACGTTAGATACACTTTTATGGGCACCACCTTCTCTGTGTATGTCCTAGCATAGACTTTCTTCCTCAGAGTTAATTGGTTTTTCTTTTCAAGGCATTTTTTTGGACTGCTCTGTTTCCTCCAGCAGGTCTAAGTAATATGGCTTTCTTGTTTACAGTTCGTACACTGAGCATCCCTGCACCATAAGGTAGTTTCAGAATATCCAGTCTGCCACGCCTGTGGCACTCCTGTTGCTGTGTGGGTTTCTTTAACGTAGCCATCATTTTATGTACTCAGATGCTGGCCTTCAGCTGTGCAACTTTTTTGTTTGCAAATTTCACAGACATAACTTCCAATGTTGTTTTAAAATTTAGATTTTCTCAGATAGTAGCCTTCACTAAATAGTCTAATTTCGTAAACCACATACAAGCATGTCTCTTAAAGCATCAGCTGAAACATTTCCAAACTTGCAACGTTCTGCAAATCACTTAAGGGTAACGATGAATTGAGCCACAAATTCTGTTTCTGATCGATTCCGCTTGTGAAATCTGAATCTCTCTGCATCTAGTAAAGGTTTTGGGGCATAATAATCCTTCAAATTATCAATTAATTCCTGGGATTTGATGGCTGGACGAGGCTTCTAAGCAAATTAACTGCCTGACGGTCTATAGTGCTGAGGAACTTGGGTACTACCAATTCATCTATAATTTTATTTGCTATAATAATAGCTGAATCTTTCAGTGTAATCCGTTGAGCTTTCTGATTCTTCTTCAAAGGATGTGATGGCACCAAAGTAACCTGCCACTTTTTTTAAATTTGAGATCCTTTTTACATTCAAATCCTGCTTAAATTTGATATTTTCTCCTTCTTCGGTTTCCCCTCGCCAAAATGCAGCACCTTTTCTGAAATTTGTAATCCCCAACATGGTAGTTCCCTTCTTTTCTCTGCCTCCATGCCTGAAACAACTCCCTTAGTGTAGCATGTTTGGTGAACTCTGCAGCCCAAGGCCCTCTGGATTTCCCCAGTTTCAATTTAGTTTTTTATGTTCAAGATCAAAAGAATCTGCTGTCCTTCCCCCTCAGTCTTTCTTACAGAGTCCAAAGTCAGACGCGGTTCCTCTCCCATTGGTCAATTTTGGGTTGCGTAGCAAAGAAAAATTTCTCTCTCTTACGATGGCTGCCGAAAATCTCCTCGTTACCAGTTACTCTGTATTAGGCAATTTACTGGGCTGCAGTCAAAACAAAGAACATAAAACTCACTCGAACTCAATATGAAAGTTTATTTGCCAGCTATGCACTCTGCAATACAAGACTGAAACAAAAGCCTGTGAACCTTATGGCTGATTTGATGTACTCACATGACTCACCTTTTAAAGGGACACTGTCCCAACATATGCACCATATGCAGCCTTTCTGCAGCCATGTCTCTGTAACAGTTATTAGATTGTACTTGTTAATCTCTATTTTCACTGCCAGTTCATTTTTTTCGCATGCTATGTGAATTCATATGTAAAGTCTTAATTTTTGTCTTTTTTTAAACTTTTTTTCACCCTTTTGCCTTATCTGTTGACTTCCTCTTTGATTTCTACTTCTTGGCTCTTCCTGTGATGCTCTGTTTATTCTTCTCCATTTTAACACCTTCTGCCTTTCTCTTATCCACTCTCTGCATATGCCCACATATGATCCCTTGCCCTTTCTGTTTGTACAGGTGGACACTGGCGGCATCTTTGTATTCTTGTGGGGTTCCTTGCTCATATACACTGAAAGAGTTCAATGAGCTTCTTGATTAGGCATTGACCTTGTCTTGGCAACCTCAGCTGATAGTTTTAGCTCCCGAAGTTTTGCCACAAGACAGGAATTTGATCACATTTGTTCCTTCTCAAAGTGTGGGATGGTTACCAGGAGAACAGTTGCTGTTAACTTGTGGCAGCCTGTTGATTACATCTCCATTGATAGAAGATGGCCGATTGAGACTGGTTAAAACGTTTTGCCTTATCTTTCTGTGATTTTAGGCTTTATCTGTTAGCAGTGTTATCAAGGGTTGGTGATTTTAAAGCATTATAGAAAAACATTAAATGGTACTTGAAGATTTAAGATTGAAAAAAATCTCATCTTTAACAGTAATTGTGTCTGGTCATGGCTTGCAAAGAACAGCTAGGTACTTTGGTACTTCCACTTGTCCAGACACACGGGTGGTATTTGGACTTGACATATTCAGAACATAAAAGGCATATAATTAAAAACTTAACTGGAGAAGCATCTTTACTCTCAATGATGAGTTCAATTGAATAACACAGCTTTTGACTTAATGATAAAATTTTAACATTCAAGTATTATTGAAAAGGATCCTTTTTCAGGCATGTGTCTGGTGGTGCTATGGTTAGACAATTGGATAAGACCTGAAACGTGCTAGGTTCAAGTCTCAGCTATGGCCTTAGATGCAGTTTGAGATAGGATAGACTAGATTAATTAATTTAATGGTAGAGGTAGTGAACTTAGTGCGGAGTAAGATCAAATTCAATGATAACTGTAGGGATACCACCAGAGGCTGCTGGTTTTACTAATTCTTAAGTTAAAAAAAATTCTTCAGGTTAAAAAAATCCAGTGGTACTCACAGGGATTTGAACCCAGTTTGTTCCTGCTTTTTAAGCTAGTGTTCTACCACTCTACTACTGAAGCTTGCACACTGAGTGCCTTTCAGAACTTATTCTTAACATTTGAGTATCACAGCTGTTTAACTGAAAGACAAATGTATCCAGAGATAAGCCAAACCCTGTAATAGCCTGTGGCCACATAAGAAGAGCACTAAAAAGCTGTCATTGAAGTAATGCATCCCACTATGATGGTTCAAATCTTTCGTTAACTTTTAGTCATTAATTACTTAATTAATTGTTTTAAAATTAATGTTTAAATGCTGTGTCTCAAATTATCCCAATGTACAGATGGAACTGTCGGACAATTTGTCTTTGTGCATTGAAATCACTATGGATTTGGCAACAGGACACTGCCACACACCAGGCTTGAGATCAGAATATTTGTGGCAGACTGTACTTGTCAGACCGCCAGCTGAAAATTGCCAAATCTTACTAAATGCAGCTGTTCATAGTGATGTATTTTTAAATTTTGTGTAGTTTTACTTAACAAGCTTACTTTCACCAGTTGTGCCTCTCTCCCACCAAGGCGCACGATTATTGATTGGGAATGATACCAACGCTCATTAGTCTGCAATGGGGTTCCTTTCACAGGCCGAAAGAATGCTGATTAGTTGCATTGGCTATGCTAAATGCTCCCTCAGTCTACCTGAACAGGGGCTGGAGTGTGGTAACGCGGGTATTTTCACAACTTCATTGCAGCGTTAACGTAAGCCTACGTGTGACACTTATAAATAAACTTTATAACTTAAAATCTGTTGTCATTGATTTTCATGTGGCAGTGACATACATTCAACAAGTCCTGCTGCTAGCCACATGAGAACAGCCGAGAAGTCCTGATTTTCAGTAGGTTTCACGTTGTTTCTTTTCCATGTCAGCCAGATCACATGAGCATGTCTCTGAACATAGATTTAGTCGGACTACCATTTCCAGTAAATGGTCTAATACTTTTATCATGGACATAATTCACATATTTTCTCACTATCTTTGATCCGTATGTTTTATTTCTGGGTATCTGTGCTTTTGTAGCCACAGGGTAAATTGTCTCAATTTAAATAATTCCATCAGCAAGCTTTTTGTGTGTTTAAAAATAAGGTTATTTATTATCATCTCTTGCCCACAATCGGCCTGATTTTACCATTTTCAGTTTAAGTGCTGAATGTGGGCACAATTCAGATCTGATTTGGAAATTTGCTTTCAGACACCCCGATACACATTTAGCCTGAAAAAAAAATCACGGGTCTGAATTGCGCTGTGGGCGGGGCTTAGCACACCTAAACGATTGGAGCTCTGAACTGCACATGCAGTTAGATAAAAACATCGAAAATCGCGCCACTGTCACATCACTCCCGGGCCGCAAAAAGTGGATAAAGCAGCCTGGGTGCGATGGTCCCCACAGATATCACCCCCACTCCTATAACATAACTTTCTCCCTTATCCACCCACCACCACCACCCCCCGCCCCCCCGAACCCAAACCAATCGCAACCCTCTGCCCCCTTTCCCTCCCCACCAATCAGCCTGCACCCCACCCCCCGCACCAGCCAACGATCTGGCGTCCCTCCTCCCTCACTCCACCACTGATCTGAGTCAAGAGCAGTTGGAAGCTCTGGACATAGCTCTTCAGCAGCTGGAGCGCCCAAAACAGACCTTTCCCGAGCAGATCTGTTTCGCACTGAATCTGGACGTGCGAATGCGATGGTAAAGGGGGAAATGCTGATAAAGTTGGGCGGGTAGTTCATTAATTCAAATTAAATGCCTGCAAATGCATTTAAATCGCTGTTGTGTCCGTTTTGGGCACAAATTGGATCGTGGCCATTTTCGGGCCCCAGTAAAGTAGGCATCTGCGTGGATGCGGGCACAGATCACATTAATGGCTTCACACCAGACTTTACCACATTTTTGCGCCCATATGCAATGGTAAAATCGAGCCCAATGTCTTACTCATGGAACTCACCCGGACTATCACTCACACAAAGAATAGATACAGATGAATGACAAAAAACAATTACAATTATGATTGTCTCAGTTTTTTTTGTGTGGCAAATCTGTAGTTTCCTGAAATTTCTGAGATGATGCTTTGACTGAAGTTAAGATCTTTCAAAGCAGAGGATCCTCTTATCGTTGAATTTCCAGGATGCTGATTCCCTGGTGAACTTTAAGGTGGAACAGATTGGGTAGAGTATTTCGCTCATTTTCAAAGTTTTGCACTTTAACTAATTGGATTTATTGTAGTTAGTGAATGGTATCTGGTGAAATCTCTTAAAACAGGGAGAAATTGTGTTGTTGAAAGCAGGTGGTCTCGCCATCTTGCCTGTTGCATGTGAAAAGTTCTTTTCCAAGTAAGGTGCAGAGCCAGGCAGATTACACATCCTGTGTGTTGATTTTCACACCTTGACAGTTCAAGACAGCTAATTGTATACGACCGATTCAATTTGAAATTACCCCTTTGAATTCAGAAAAATACATTGAGTCTGCATCTGCAAGCTTTTGCAGCTTTTATGGTTTTTAAAAATACAAAGAATTGACTGGAACATGATACTTTATCACAGTTACTTCATATCATAAATTACACATTTCAAACTAATCACATTTTTCAGAAATCTCAGATCTGGAAATATTGTTGAACAAATCCAGCATCTTGCACAGTGCATTACATGACATAAACAGATCATTTAACCATCAGCATCTTAACAGCTTTTTTGCTCCATACAAGCCTCCCCCTACCCTTTTTCATCTAAACCAATTCTTCTTTACTCAGTCATGTACTTATCCAGATTACCTTCAAGTACATCCATTCCAAGAGGTAGCAAGTTTCTCATTCTAAACAAATCTGGCCATAGAAGTTCCTCTTAAATTCTCTCTGAATACCTGGTGATGATCATGTATTAATGGGCCCAAGGTCTTGCCTCAAAGCTTCATTCCCTCTCAAATGTTTTAATAATATTGAAGACCTTATCAGTCTTGTCTGACAGATATAACCCGCTCAGTTCTGGTGCCATTCAAGTAAATCTCTCATACAATTTCTCAATCATCCTGATTCTTTTTATAATACTGAAACCAAAATAATGCTCAGTGCTCCAAATGTGATTTAACCTAGGTTCAATAGAAGTTGAACATTGACCCGAGTCTTTTTTTAAAGCTATTTATAAATAAACAATCCCCTTTACAACCATCGCTCAGTTATAACGAGTCTCCGCATGTAATATAAAAAAGAGAATTGAGATCTCGGCAGTGCTATGATGAATCCAGAGGAGAGGGGAAAACTAAGATGTGGAGGATCAGGTGCAGATAAAGGTGTCTGAGAAAGAGAATTTGACAGGATAGGAGAGAAAGAGAGAAAGAAAGAGACAAAAGGAAGGAAAAAGATAATGAGGAAGGAAAGGGGGAATTATTCAGGGGAAAAGGAGCCCTCTTGGGGCAAGATAGAGCACTTGCACACAACTTATTTATTTATATATCTGGTTTTTTTAAATCTTATTTTTTTCTGACTAAAACCCTCCTCCTCAGGCTGGTTTTCTCGTTTACAAATGACTGCTGGAAAAACAATAACCAAACAACACAGAAGAAAGTTGAATTTTTTCACTGGCTTTTTACCATTTTTTTGTGTTTTTCCAATAAATTATTTTATGAATAGAATTTCAAGTTACAGAGATCTGGGATAGAGGGAGAAAAATATTGTGGGAAAAATCAAGTTCTTTCATTTCTTTTAAGTTTCTCTTTCAATGTTTTTGCTATACGAGTAACAATCTGCATACACCCTTTTCTTTGGCTGGCCTTGCATGTGTTCCTTTCAACAAATATTTCAGTTTCTAGAAAAAAATTGGAGTCCACTCAAGCTCAAAGAGCTTGACTGATCTTTCAGACCTTGACACTGTTTTAATATCAATCACTGGAGGATAAAGATGGGGTTTGGGGTGACAAATGAAGAGCAAATTCCTTGATTCCAAACTTAAAGCTTAAGATCTGCTTTGCCTTCAAATAAAAAGCCAAAAGGTAGCCCTCAAGAAAATCCCAAAAAGAACCCTCAAAAAAGTATTATTTTGACCCCAATTCTTGACTCTAGGCACTTAGGACAGAATTTTCTAGAATCTGCCATGACAGGTTGAGTAGTGGATGATCGGGGGACAATGTGCAGGACAATGATGGCAGGATCTTCCATTCCTGCCATAGCAGGTTCTAATTCCCACCAAAGGCTAGCGTGAAACTGATTTGCATCCCTCTAATGGAATTCAGATAAAGGTCCGACGGGAATCGGAAACCCATCCACCCAATCCCACACATCCTCTTATCTGCAAAACCAACAGGAAATTACACCGGTCCAGAACACAGTTACCCCATATGGTATGTACATATTGGTACTTACTTAAAGGTGGCCCAGGACTGTCTCCAGAATGTGGGTAGAGACCTCCACTGACCATGGACCCTGGAACACACAGGAGTGGGTTAGAAGAGCATCAATCAGGTGGATCTTCCAGCTTCAGTGCACTCGAGCAATGCATTCCATCTTTGAGAGGGTCCCTAAAGGTCCACCTTCTTTCTGCAGTGTTTCTGGAGCACCATCTTCTATTTTCAACCATAGAACCCTACAGTACAGAAAGGGGCCCTTTGGCTCATTGAGTCTGCACCGACCACAATCCCACCAGGCCCCACCCCAATATCCCTACCTATTTTACCCACTAATCCCTCTAACCTATGCATCTCAGGACACTAAGGGGCAATTTTGGCACTGCCAACCAACCTAACCTTCACATCTTTGGACTGTGGGAGGAAACCGGAGTACCCGGAGGAAACCCACGCAGGCACAAGGAGAATGTGCAAACTACACACAGACAGTGACCTGAGCCAGGAATCGAACCCAGGTCCCTGGAGCTGTGAAGCCGCAGAGCTAACCACTGTGCTATCGTGCCACCCTAACCGTGGGTTAGTCATCGCCCTGCACCTTTCAGAAATGGTTCTATATATGACAGAGTGTGAGCCATCCAAGCCCGTGTCCACAACGCAAAATGCCGCAAAACTCCCCAAAGCATATTTAATTCGGTTGAGGGTCATGCGATGTGGCACAAATCGCAACTGGAAAAAATCCCCATTCCAGCTCCCACCATCCACCCTTACTTTGACCACTTCCTTCCAAATTCAATATGCCACATTTACTAAATTGAAGTTCATTTACTGTACTACATTTCAGCAAATTAATCTTTATACTAACTGAACATTATCTGGATAACTGTGCTCATGCACAAAACACAATGTCATACTATGACAAAAATAGTGCAGTATAAACACAAGCTGTGAAGTTGGTTGAGTTTTGATGAATGTAACTGGATGAAAGCCCAGTACAGTACAGCAATGGTTTTTCATTATACCATCTTTGATGTGATTATAAAAACAGTCCATTTAATGTCATGATGTTTGCTATTACATCAGTCCTAACTCCCCTCGGTGACCACATCACCATTATGCTCATAAACTTAAGAAGCTGTAGCAAGAGTCGGCTATTTGCCCCTCCTTGAACCTCCTCTGCTATTCAAAAAGATCATAAATAAAGGCACTTTCTTGCCTGTTCTCCATTACGCTTCGCTCCCTCGTGAATCAAAATTTATCAAACTCAGCCTTCAATATATTCAAGAGAATTCCAAACATGAAAGACCCTTTAATTGAAGAAGTTATCTCATTTTTGAAACCATGCCCACTAGTTCTAGATTCCATATGTCAGGAAATATCCTTTCAGCATCCACTCTGTCAAGCCAATTCAGAATCTTCCATGTTTCAATAAGACTGCCTCTCATTCTCCTAAACTCCAATGAGTATAGGCCCAACCTACTACACCTTTTCTCATAAGACAATCCCTTCATCCCTTAGATCAACCAAGTGAATCTTCTCTGAGCCTCCAGTGTAATTATATCTTCAATAAGGAAGCCAAAACTGCATGTACACAGTAGTCTAGGTGTGACCTCACCAATGTACTAAAGATTTACAATAAAACTTCCCTGTTTTATAACAATCACCCTTACAATGTGTTAAAGTCTCAGTCAGATTTTATGAAGTTTTATGAAGTCAGCCGAGATTGTAAGTTTTGTACTTTGAATTTTGGCACGGGTAAACATAATTCTCCTAGCCCACTGCACTGCCTTTTTTAGCACAGCAGGCCGGGAAACTTGAGTGGAGGACATTTTGCAGACTTCCCGCTGGGGTGCCACAGCCTCCGTATGACTCCGGCAGCCGGATTTCTGGTGCCATCAGCTGCTCACCAGAAATTGGCATGAAGCTGCATAATTAATTTAAATGCTAATTTTAATCTATTTTCTGTATCATTAGCATGCCTAGGACTGAAATCTCTAGGTCGCTAGCACTCCCCCATTGCCAGGAGTGGTTCACTTCAGCGGGGTTTAGTACAGCTCTCCACTTGCGGGGAGCTGATGGCCCGACTCTCAGTGAAGGAGGGACCACTGAGGCCCCCAAGAGGGTGGGGATAAGGGAGGCACGCCTTGGGCATTGCCACATTGGCAGTGTCAGCTTGGCTCCCTGGCAAACACCAAGGGCAAAGTGGCAATGCCTAGGAGACATATTGGCACTGCCCATTGGACATCAGGCAGTACCAAAGGGGTGGCATCTAATGGGGGTGCAGGGCATCTGTGGGGTGGGGCAGAACGATTGGTTGGGGCAGCGAGTCCTGCTGCCACTGTATACAGATTGTGACACATGGAGGGGGGCTAGCGGTCAGAGCTGGACATTAGGGTGGTGGGGGGGGAGAGGAGGGGGGTACTGGTGGGGTTGGGGGGAAAGAGGGTTGGGGCTGCCAGTGGGAGATTGGAGCTGCTGAGGTCGGGGGTGGGAGGTGCGTGGAATCAAAGCAGGCTAGGGCAGGTTGAGGCTGGCTCATTGCGGGATTGGCCAGCGCAATCACTGGCCAGCAGTCGGGAGACCGGCAGTACGGGGCTACACTGCAGGCACTGATCTCTGCTTTGACAGATCGGGACATAAACAGTGGCCCGCTCAGCGCTACACTGTCAGCCTCTCCAGCAGGAACAGGTCCCATCCACTGATTTGTCAAGAAGATAATGTTGGTGCACTCTGCGGTGCAGAGTGTGGGAGATTCATTTTGAAAATCCTGCTTAAAAAAAAAGCAGGATTTACTGCAGTTTTGATGCAAATTTGACACTTCGAATTTTTTTGGAAGAATCACCATGAAGCTATTTCACTCCAGGCATGATTCAAATGGCACACAAGGGAGCTTTTATCAAGCAAAGTTTATTTAAAAATACAGTTAACACAGACAGAAAATTAGCAAGAACTTTCACCAATTACAAACAAGACAAAATAAAACCATGATACTGCATAAACCCTAACAACTCAATATGCTCTTCTAACCAAACAAACCTTCCTACAAACATAACCCATCCCACCTTTAAGCACAGAAAATAAGTAGGCTCACATGATGCTGGATCTTTCAGCTGTGCAAGACCTGCTGCGAATTAGTCCTTTCAATGGAGAATAGAAACTCTGACTTCCCTGTCCTGTTGCTCCCAGCACAGTAAAGGTAGGGACAGGACTACTTGCTTGCATCTTGCTAGCAAAACACCAACTTGGAGAGGCAAAAAGACTGCTTCCAACTAGCCAGCAGAACTTCTAATACCAGGGAGAGTGACAAAAATATGGCCTTTATAGCGAGGGGGATTGAATATAAAAGCAGGGAGATCTTGCTGCAACTGTACAGGGCACTGGTGAGGTCGCAGCTGGAGTACTGTGTGCAGTTTTGGTTGCCGCACTTGTGCAAGGATATTTTGGCCTTGGACGGAGTGCAGAAGAGGTTCACTCGGCTGACACCGGAGATGAGGGGGTTGAACTATGAAGAGAGGCTGAATAGACTGGGTTTGTACTCGTTGGAGTTTAGACGGATGAGGGGGCATCTTATAGAGATGTATAAGATCATGAAGGGGATGGATAGGGTAGAGGTAGAGAAATTCTTCCCACTCAGAAAGGACAACAGGACTACAGGGCACAGCCTCAAGATAAGGGGGGGCAGTTTAAAACGGAGTTGAGGAGGAACTTCTTCACTCAAAGGGTGGTGAATCTCTGGAATTCTCTGCCCGTTGATGTGGTGGCGGCTACCTCGCTAAATATATTTAAGACACGGGTAGATAGGTTTTTGGTAGGTAAGAGAATTAAGGGTTATGGGGAGAAGGCGGGAAAGTGGAACTGAGCCACTTCAGATCAGCCATGATCTTGTTGAATGGCGGGGCAGGCTCGAAGGGCTAGATGGCCTACTCCTGCTTCTATTTCTTATGTTCTTAAAAATACTCTTTGCAGTCTGGAGTCCAACAGCTTCTAACTAGTTTTCTTTTTTACCCGAAACTCTCTGCCTGACATCCACCCTGCTTCTGCTCCACTTGCTGCCTCTTACTAGCCCTGCATTCGATTCACTCAGTGCTTCGCCCCAAATGAATCATTGATTCTTAACATCCAGGTAACAGATCAGAGTGAAAGTCACTGGAAATTAGGGCAGAGACTTGCTGGGGATCTAACTCCAATTTATATATGTTATTCTTATGGGAAAGTCAGATTTGCAGAACCGTTGTTCAGCTCATAGTGAAATGTTAAAGAATGCAACTCGGACGTTAATTGCGGAATTACTGTAATCGCCAAGTTAGGAACAGAAGCATGCTACAATAAATTCGGTCCTTGCTGATCTGACCTTAACTTGTTGCATATTGCCCATTACCAAACAAAATCTATCAAACTCACCTCCATCACCCCTTTCTCCATAGCTCCATCCATCTCTTCCTTTTCCATTCTCTGCAACATCACTCCCATCTCTCCCCATCCCATTCTCTCTCTAACTCCTCTCCATACTCTTTATTCCTTCATTCTCTCCATTTCCTCTCTCTCCCCATTCACATTCTCCTTTCCTCTCCATTCTCTCTCCTCTATTTCCTATCTCCCTCCCCATTTGAGCTCACCTTTCCTCCCCATTCTCCTTCCTTATCCCCCTCCCTCATTCTTATGACCTTGTTCCCTCCCTCCTCAACTCTCTCCATCTCTCATCATTACTTCTCTCTTCCATTCCCTTGTCTCCCCAGTCACAATCTCCTTCCCTCCCTATTCTCTATCTCCACCATTTTCTTCTCAACACTTATCGCTCTTTTCCCATTTCATCTCTGTTCCCATTCCTTTCTTTTCTCTTTATCCTCATTCCCTTTACTCTCCCCAGTCCCTCTCTCCACATTCTTCCTTTCTCTTTCCCCAATCCTTTTCTCTTCCCTGCATTCTCACTCCCCTCCAATTCCCTTTCTTCCCATTACCTCTCTCACCCACATTCACGCTGTCCCCATTCTCCCTGTCTCTCTCACCACCTAACTGTTCTCTTCATTTGTCACTCTCTCTCTTCTCATTCTCTCTCTCCCCCCATCTCCTTCTCTATTCCTTCTTTCTATATCTAACCCCATTCCCTCTTTCCTCAATTCTCTCTCCACATTCCATCTCCCTAATTCCCTCATAAGGACTCGGAGCTAATCAGCCCCTCCAGCCTGCTCTGCCATTCAATAAGGCGGATGTCACTGGAACTTAAATTCCACATTCCAGCTCCCCCTGATAATTTTTGACAGCTTTGTGAGTCAAGAATCTATCTACCTGCCTTAAAAATATTCATTCATCCCGCCTCCACCACTTCCCAGTTAAGAGAGTTCTGAAGCTTCACAACTCTTTGAGGGAAATAATTTCTTCTCATCTCCATCATCATCCCTTGTGCGTCAAGCCGAAACATTCTTTCAGCACGTATCCTTTCAACTAACCTCAGGGTCATCCTCTCAAACTTCTAAACTCCAATGGATAAAGTCCCAGCCTGCTCAATCTTTCCCCATCCAAAGTGAACTTTGTCTGAAAAATGTCGCATGCATTTATATCCTTTTTTAAATAAGGAGACCAACACAACTCTTAATGTGGTCTCACCAATTCCCTGAGTAAGTGTTGTAAAACTTGCTTACTTTTGTACTCCATCCCCCTTCTAATAAAGACCAACATTTCCTTTGCCAACCTAGTCACTTGCTATACGCGAATAACTTCTCCCCATTCACATACCAGAACACCCAGCTCTCTCTGTATCTCAGACTTTTGCAATCTCTCTCCATTTAAATAATATGCATTTTTCAATTCTTCCCACCAAAGTGAACAACTTCATGTTATCCCACATTCTACCTGACCTGCCAATTTTTTCTGCCCAATTACTTAACCGATGTCCTTTTGAAGTCTCATGTCCTGTTCACAACTTACTTTCTCCCTGTCTTTGTGTCATCAGAAAATTTAGCAACCATACATTGGTCCCTTTATCCAAGTCTTTGATATAATTTGTAAATAGTTACAGTCCCAGCACTGATCCCCGTGGCACGTGAGTCATTACATCTTGCTTTGATTTGATTTATTATTTTCACATGTATTAGCATACAATGAAAAGTATTATTTCTTGTATGCAATAGACAAAACATACCAATAAGAGAAGGAGAGAGAATACTTTCTGTGGTACATCTGTAAAAGTTGGTAAGAGTTGTAGTTGACATGCCAAATTTCCTTAGTCTTCTGAGAAAGTATAGGCATTGGTGGGCTTTCTTAACTATAGTTAAGAAATATATATTTTTTATATACATTATAAGTATATATAATATAGACAGGTTGTTGGTGATCTGGACACCTAAAAACTTGAAGCTCTCGACCCTTCCTACTTCGTCTCCGATGATGTTGACAGGGGCATGTTCTCCTTTACGTTTCCTGAAGTCAATGACAATCTCCTACATTTTGTTGGCATTGTGGGACAGCTTATTGTTGCCACACCAGTTCAACAGATTCTCCATCTCATTCCTGTACTCTGTCTCATCATTGTTTGAGATCCAACCCACTACGGTAGTGTTGTCAGCAAACTTGAAAATTGAACTGGAGGGGAATTTGGCCGCACAGTCATTAGTGTATAAGGGGTATAGTAGAGGGCTGAGAACACAGCCTTGTGGGACACCAGTGTTGAGGATGATCATGGAGGAGGTGTTGTTGCCTATGCTTACTGATTGAGGTCTGTGAGTTAGGAAGTTCAGGATCTAATTGCAGAGGGAGGTGCCAAGGCCCAGGTCACAGAATTTGGAGATGAGTTTCATAGGAATGATAGTGTTGAAGGCCGAGCTATAGTCAATAAGTAGGAGTCTGACATAGGTGCAACCGAAAAAAGACTCATTAATCTCTGTTCTCTGCGAGCTAACTAATCCTTTATCTATGAGAATATGTTAGTCCCTGTACTAGCAACTCTTACGTTGCACAGTAACCTTTGATGTCAAATGCCTTCTGAAAATCTAAATACTGCACATTCAGGTTCCCTTTTATCCATGTTGCTTGTTAGTTCCTCAAAGAACTGACAAATTAGTCAAGTATGACATCGCTTTCACAAAACCACGCTGACTTTGCTTGATTTACATTGAGATTTTAAGTGTCCTGCCGTAACCTGCTTAAGCAAAGAAATAAATATTAAGCCAACTATCCTCTCGTTTTCTGCTTTGTTTCCTTCTTTTCTGGAATGGAGGGGTCACACTCACTGTTGCTGGCCATTCCCAGAATCTAGGGAATTTTGGAAAATTAAAATCAATCCACTAGCTCAGCAACTGCAACTTGAAGACCCAAGGATAAAGTCCATCAGGACTTGCAGAGCTGTCAGGTTTAACTTCCCTGGTGATTGCAACTGTTTCAAGTTCCTCTCTCCCCTTCATCTTCTGAGTCCCAGATTTGTCTGGGTAATTATTTATATCCTCTACAGTGAACACAGATGCAAAATATCTGATCAACTATCTGGTATTTCCTTATTTTCCATTATTAATTCCCCATTCTCACTCTCACGAGGGCCAATATCTGCAGAAACACTCTGGATCTGTTTTTGTATTTTGAAATAGCTTTCTCATTACTTATCAATTGTTTGGTCATTCTTTGTTGTTCATTACATTCTGTCCAACCTATCACACATCTTGTGGAATCATATGCTTTTTCTTTCAATTTGATACGAACTTCAAGTTCTTTAGTTGGCTAGGAATAGTTGTTCTTCCCTTAGTCTTTCTTCCGCACTGGAATGTATCTTTTCTGGGTATTCTGAAATATCTCTTTAATTGTCTGCCACTGCATCATTACTGACTTATCCCTTAACCTAATTTCCCAGTTTACTCTTGCCTCCTATGTCCATGCTCTCATACCTGCCCTCAATTAAGTTTAAAATACTGATGTTAGAGCCACTCCACTCAATCAAGTGGAATGGGAGATTCAATCATAGCATGGTCACTGTTAGCTAACGTGTCTTCACCATGAGATAATTAATTAATCCTGTCTCACTGCACATCACCAGATCTAGCATAGCCAGCTCCGTGGTTGGTGCAAAAACGTGTTCTAAAGAACTATCCTGAAAACACTCTATGAACTCATCCTCCAGGCTACCTTTGCCAAACACCCATAATTATCACTGTACCTTTCTCATGAGCCTTTCTTCCTGGATATATCTTTCTACAGTGCGGTTATTGTTTGAGGACCAATAAATCACTTCCACAGGTGACTTCTTACCTTTATTATTTCTCATTTCTGCCAAGCTGGTTTGATATCTTGATCCCCAGAACCCCAGACATTCTCTCTTCCACCTTCTTCCTTTGGGAAAAAAGGTGCAAAAGTCTGAGGTCAGGTATCAACCAACTCAAGAACAGCTTCTTCCCTGCTGCTGTCAGATTTTGAAAGGACTTAGCTTGCAGTAAGTTGACCTTTCTCTACACCCTAGCTATGACTATGACACTACATTCTGCGCCTTCTTGTTTCCTTCTCTATGAGCAGCACGTTTTGCCTGAATAGCATGCAAAAAACAATACTCTTCACCGTATGCTAATACGTGACAAGGATAAATCAAATCAAATATCGCATCAATGTCATTTAATTAACCTTTCCACCTTTTCCTCGCTTTTTGTCCTTCCTAAATATAACCGAATATTCAGGGCTTTGACATCCTACAGCCATGTCTCTGTAATGGCTATCAGATCACATATTTTAATTTCTCTCTGTGCTGTCAATTCATGTGTCCACATGCAAAACCTTCAGTTGGGTCTTTTTTGGAACCTCTAGTCTTATTTGCTGGTGCACTCTTTGGGTCGTACACTATTGTATCCCTACTGTGCACTTCAGAGCCACGCTCCGATCATCACATCCCACATTCCTACCTTGTTCTTTTGTCTTCTCCAATTTATCTCATCTTTCCAAACCTGCTTGAATCCTACAATGCAGAAAGAGGCCATTTGGCCCATCGAGCCTGCATCAACAACAAACCCATCCAGGCCCTACCCCTGTAACCCCACGCTAATCTCCCTGACATTGAGGGGCAATTGAGCATGGCCAACCAACCTAACCTGCACATCTTTGGAGTGTGGGAGGGAACTGGTGCACCAGGAGAAAACCTACGCAGACATGTGGAGAACTTGCAAACTCCGCACAGTTATCCGAGGCCAGAATTGAACCTGGGTCTGTGGCGCTATGGGGCAGCAGTGCTAACTACTGTGCCACCCTCTCTTTCACCCCACTCACCAAAATCGTCACCTAGCACAGTTCAAATGAAGCCCATCTCAACAGTGTATCTCCCACTTTTCCCCAGTATTGGTGCAAGTGTCCCAAAACCTATTTCTCCCACAGTATTCTTTGAGCCATACATTTAACTCTCTATTCTGATTTACCCAATGCCAATTTGTTCATGGCTCAGGTTTAGCCCGAGTTATTCATATTCCCTCAGCAGAATCTTACGTTTTTGGTACCTTCTGGATCTTCTCCTTCTCGTGCAATTCAACCCATAACAGATGTCCCAAACCTTGACACAGAACAGTTAACATAGCTAGGTGGACTCCCGCTTTCGCCTGCAGAAAACGGTGTCCCTGACTACATTGTCCCAAATGACCACATTCCTATTAACACCCCCTACTGCAATGGTTTCCTGTGGCAAGGTGTCGAGGTCAGTTTATTCCCTGTCACCACCACTTTCATCCACATGGGCTGCAAGAAGCTAAAATCTATTGGATCATAACAAAGCCGAAGGCTCCTCCACTTCTGCTTTCCAGAGTCCCTTACTTGCCTCACTCACAGGTCCTATCATCCTGTTCCTGACCACTGACTGAACCCTATTCTAAAGGATATGACCAGCAGCTGTTAAAAAAGTGCCCAGATAACTTTAGCCCTCCCTGATGATCGTGATGATTGCAGCTCAGCCATCATAGAAACACAGAAATTAAAAGCACGAGTAGGCCATTCGGCCCTTCAAGGCTGCTCAGCCATTCATTTTGATCATGGCTGATCATCGTATGCAATATCCTGATCCCCTTTTCCTCCCATATCCCTTGATCCCTTTAGCCCCAAGAGCTATATCTAATCTCCAGTTTGATGACTCAGGGCTGACAAACCACTGCAAATGTGTCTCCCCCTAACTCACCTACCTGGCTGTGTGGGAGCGCCCACATTCTGCAGCTGCAACACGTCACCCTTACAGTGGATTAACGAACACGTTCTTAACTCGTGTAAATAATAAATGCGCTACCCCGAAACCACCTTCACCGCTGCAGAGAAACCTTACGGCAACAAATAAAGACGTGAGTTTTGAAGATAAGCAAGGCATGTGCGCTCACCCAACCAGTAATTTATCTGTCTCGGGGTGGGGCCACGAACAGTCTTCTCTCAGTCTCAAGCATTCTGACGCCACACACACACTGGACTGCTCTTCTGGTTACCACATCTGGGCTTACTTTCACCCACCTCCTCAATTGGCGCCTCTGCTTTTTTTTGCCTCACGGCACCAGGGACCCAGGTTCGATTCCCGGCTTGGGTCACTATCTGTGCGGAGTCTGCACGTTCTCCCTGTGTCTGCCTGGGTGTCCTCCAGTTTCCTCCCGTAGTCCGAAAGACGTACTGGTTAGGTGCTAAATTCTCCCTCAGGGTGACCCCAACAGGCGCCAGAGTGTGCCGACCGAGGATTTTCACAGCAACTTCATTGCAATTTCAATGTGAAGCCTTACTTGTGGCACTAATAAAATAAACTTTTAAAATTAACACCTCAGCCCCCTCGTGCCTCGACCGTTAGCTCGACGCCCGCTGGCCTCGTGCCGCGCCTGCGCACTGCCCCACCCCGGCGCGAGGGCCGACCGTTGGTAACCCCAGCCGTGCCTTTGACCCCGACCCTCCTGCTGCGGCTCATTTCATTTCGTTCCGTTTTATTATTTTTACCTCTGCCGTCGAGAAGCCGTCCACAGGCTCAGACCTTCGGCGCTCACCGCAGTTATTTTTCTAAAAAAAATACTCGGCGCACTCTCTCTCCCACAGTCCTGTGCGAATGCAACATGGCGGCGGCGGCGGCAAGGAGCAGTTGTCGTCAGCTGCCGGTAAAGGAAAGCACTTTATGTTAGCGACAACGTTTTTAAAACGTCCCTGAGTGTCTGGGAAATGTCTCACTGGTAATCATATCGAGCAGAGGCGTGGTGGAGGAGAGGGGAGGATGCTTCCCTGGAAATAACGTCGGTGGCGATTGAGCGTGTTTTATCAAATATATATATACATATCTGAACAGGAGAAATGCACTGTGAGGAGCAGACCGTCCATCAGCATTCCTCGTTTCTCTCGCCTCCCACCACCCATTTTGCCTCTGAGAAACTCTTCGTATTTATCCATCACCTTTCACGACCACCAGCTCTTTCACAGTCACGAAAGTACTTCTCCAGAGCTTTGAAGAATCAAACGCACTCCAACTGTTAACTGTTTCTCTTTCCACCGCTGCAGCCAGATCTGCTGCGTTTTTCTGTTCTTATTTAAGTACAAGTGTTGCACTGGAGGAAACATCGCAATCTTTTTATGCACAGTGTGATCCCACGCACGATGGAACGTTTTGATAACTAAATAATTTGTTAGTATGATGTTGATTGAGGACTAACGACTTGTTTGGACAACGGGCATAATGCTCAATCTCTTTAAAGCCGCCAGTGAGAGCTTTAATTTGCACCCTAAAGAACTGACAAGGCTCAGCTCAAAAATATCTCTTTTAGTACAGCTAACTGAGCAGTGTTAGCCTCAACTTTTGTCCTCAATCCCCAGACTGGAACTTCCTCTTTGAACCTTGTGACTCGAGCCAAAACGCTAGCAGTTAATTTTAAATGCTGTCCGTACAGCTTGTTACGTAAATGTATTCTCTTTTAAAAAAGTGTGATGTGACCACAAGTTTATTTCAATAGATGAAATTTGATTATTTTGCAACAGCTTCCCGTCTTAAGTGTGAGGAACTCTGATAATTGTCATTTTTTTTCCTGAAGTAAACTTATACAAACATTTCTGGCAGCAAGATATTTAACACTGATCATTGTCAGGTGCTTTCCCTTTCTGCCCTTGATATGCTTCTCATTTCTTCACTATCAGTCATTGACTTGTTGTCTAGAAACTAGAGAGGTCTCGTCCAGGTCTTTTGGAGAGATCATTTTCATACGTTTATAACCCAGTCTCAGGAATTAAATCTGGCAACATGAGAAGACGTAAATAACTGAAACCGTTAACTTGTCCTTTGCCCCTGCTACAGGCCAGCTTCTGATAACTCTTTTTCTATCTTTAATCGCAAAGCCCCATCACCTGTTTGATTGTTAAAATACAATTGCAGGGTCAGTGAGAAAAAAATTATCACACTGGGAAGAAATTCCCAAAACAAAGAAGGAAGACGAACTAATTTAAATTTTGCTCAATTGAATGTTAATTCATTAAGTTTGCAATTTAAGATTAAACTTTTTTGAATTTCAGATTCTGTCATCTTGGCAATGTGTGATTGCATGGAGAAGTATACAAACAACAGCATCATGCTTCAAGGTAAAAAAGTGTTACTTCAGTTAACTATCAGAGATTTGACTGAACTCATCTGCTGACCTGAGAAGCTTGACGAACCTTTAACTGATGAAAAATGTAAAAGCCAGGGTCGCACAGTGCTTATTGCTGCTGCCTGACTCCAGGGACCCAGGTTCAATTCCAGCTTCAGGTATCTGTGTGGAGATTGCACATTCTCTCAGCCACGTGCTCAAGTTTTCTCCCACAGTCCACAGATATGTAGGCAAGGTGGATGGGCGACAGTAAAATTGCCTATTAGTGTTTGGATGTGTGCCGAGCTGGACTGGCGCCTGGCCTGAGTGTATTCTGCCTCAGTAGGCTAGGCTCCGACACCCCCGGACCTTGAATTGGAGTAAACCATTAGTGGAAGTGAAAATGGAGAAGACTTAACTGGTAATACTGGGGTGGTCAAGCAACACCAGGTTTTAGTCCAACCGATTTATTTGATAGTAAACTCTCAAGCTTTTGAGGGGACTCCCTCTTCGTCAGGTGAATGGAGAGTTCTGGCCTCGGACAGAGCAGATAAAGCACAGACAGTTTAGAGATTACTGATTAGAATGCGAATCTTTACACCTAACCTGCTGTTCAAGTCCTAAAGTGGCTGACAATGTGTGTGGAAGGAGCATTGATCACAGGTTAAAGGCTCCAGACAGCACAGTGAGTGAGGTTTTGCAAACCCAGGCAAGTCATGGGGGTTACAGATAGTGCGACATGAACCCAAGATCCCTGTTGAGACCATCCTGATGTGTGTGGAACTTGGCTATCAGTCTCCGCTCAGCGACTCTGCGCTGTCGTGAAGGCCACCTTGGAGAACGCTTACCCGAAGGTCAGAGGCTGAATGCCCGTGACCACTGAAGTGTTTGCCAACAGGAAGGGGACAGTCTTGCCTGGTGATTGTCGAGCGATGTTCATTCATCCATTGTCATAGCGTCTCCCCAATGTACCATGCTTCGGAACATCCTTTCTTGCAACCTATCAGGTCGACAATTCCAACACCGGCACATCCACATCGTGGTCAAGCAACCCAAGGAGAAATGGACAGGAAGTGAAAGATAATTCACAAGTGGGAAATTAGAACAAAAATATTCACACAGATTTTTAAAGAACTCTAATAAATTGGTTAAATGTCATTTCCCTTTACAAAACCATGCCAATTCATCCTGGTTCTGTTGACTTTTTCTAAGTGCGCAGCTAGACCCTCTTTAATGATCAATTCTAACACATTCCCCATGACAGACATTAAGCTAACTAGCCTACAGATTCACTATGGATGAACTTATTTTTCCAGAATCGAGCAGCTCGTGTTCGTGTTGGCAAAGGTGATAAACCAGTTACCTACGAGGAGGTGCATCCACCTCACTTCATTGCTCACAGGAAAGGTTGGCTCTCTCAACACACCAGTAAGTGATTTACAGATTTATTTCTGAATACATTAAAATCAACTAGCCATAGTTAGCAATAAAATACCCCAAGATTTCCCTAAAAGAAAGATAGCACGGTAAAATGCATTGACTGTACACAAGGCGGTATCATTGTTTACAGTTTCCAAGTAAACCACTTGGCCAGTACAGCATATGAGAAAATGAATGGAGATTGATTTAAATTGGATATGACTGAAAAATTTATAATTGTGATTTAATCTGCTAATGGTGTTCCGATTTCAAAAAGTTCAGCAATCTTTGTACATAAAGAAATATGGATGATAGCCTTCCCCACAAGTTGTTCTCAACAGACTGCCCAGAGGGTAGTGCTGTTGAGGACTTGTATGATTTGCTATCGGATTAACTGTGCTGGCAACACTTGGGCAACAGTAAAGGACACTAAACATCTTCAACTTGATTCAGGCAACCTGGATGGCGAAGAGGGAGCTGCAGACCGCACAATTGAAGATGTTTTCATTCGCAAATTTATTTTTGGAACATTCCATGGATGTCTGGCCAATGAAGTGGTTTTGAAGAGAAGAGCTAACGTCATTGTCATCTGCGCCATCTTCATTCAGAAATTGCCACCTCAAAAGTTCTATTTCTTAATTGGCTATACTGAGACTCTCCTTTCATACCTGTATAAATGTCCTGTCAAGATGGAAGTTCAGACAGTGGAGAAGAAAATTGTGTACAAATACATATGATTGTATGCTACTGTATGCTCCAATTATTCAGTTAGTACTATTGCCTGATGGTTTTGTAAAATTAAAACCACTCTACCTTTTGGATTCACAATGGTAATTGTTGCAGTAGTTTATCTGCCTTTTCTAATTTTGTCCTTTCTGCCATTATGCTATGTTTTGTATGCTACACATTAAAAACTGTGGGCTTTAAACTCAGAATCCCGACAGTGCAGATGGAGGCCATCCAGCCCAATGAGCCTGCACCCACAACAATCCCACGTGACACTAAGGGGCAATTTAGCATGGCGGGAAACCAGAGGAAACCCATGCAGACAAGGGGAGAATGGGCAAATGCCACATGGACCTGAGTGCCACCTGAGTTTGGATTTGATAGCTGGCACTGAGGCAGCAGTGTTAACCACTGTGCCGGCTTTGTAGATGCAGGAGTCAAGGTCCTGCTACTTAACACCAGAGGCTGGCATCGAGTTAAGAAAGCAGTATCGAATTCACAGTGCAATTCAATGAAAACCAGAAGTTACTGGACACAGTCAGTCATCTCTGGCTGCAGATGCACGCTGCTGCAAGGGAAATCAGAGCAGCAGTTGGTCAAACTACTGAAATATCACCTTAATCGGCCAATGGTAATATTGATGCAACTAAGGGAAATCAATTTCAAACAAGTGTGCAAGTCATCGTAATCCTGCAACACTGTGAAATGTAGGAGCTATAGCTAGACTGCTTCTTTAAATAGGATTGGCTTAGGGCAGGAAGTCTCTGAAATCTGTATTGCTTTCCATTTGGCAGCCCTGTATGTGAGTGTTCATTAAATGTAGATAAATGTATGTATAAATGTCATTAAATGTAGATGACTTTGGTAAAATTCTAAATTATGGCCATTTTACTGTCTACCATTCCCTAGAACTGAAGTCACATTAATAAACAAATGACTTTAAAATAGTGATACTGCATTTAAATGGCTATGATCTATACAGTAGTCATTAATTGTTGAATATTTTAAGAATTGTTTACAAAAACAAAGATGAAGCTCTTGTTTCAAAGTTGAAGACCTAGTAATATATGCTGCCCTCTCATGGTGCTTCCCTTCATTACAAGAAGACAGCAACAAATGTGATTTTTTTTGCATGCAATTTTCTTTCGTAAATACTAGAAAAGAACATAAGAACATAAGAAATAGGAGCAGGAGTAGGCCATCTAGCCCTTCGAGCCTGCCCCGCCATTCAATAAGATCATGGCTGATCTGTCGTGGCTCAGTTCCACTTTCCCGCCCTCTCCCCATAACCCTTAATCCCCTCTCTTATCAAGAACCCATCAACCCGCTTCTTAAAAATATTTAGCGAGGCAGCCTCCACCACTTCAACGGGCAGAGAATTCCAGAGATTCACCACCCTTTGAGTGAACAAGTTCCTCCTCAACTCCGTTCTAAACCGCCTCCCCTTTATTTTGAGGCTGTGCCCCCTAGTCCTACTGTCTTTTTTGAGCGGGAAGAGTCTCTCCACCTCTATCCTATCCATCCCATTCATCATCTTATACGTCTCAATGAGATCTCCCCTCATTCTTCTAAACTCTAACGAGTACAAGCCTAGTTTATTCAGCCTCTCCTCATAGCTCAATCCCCTCAACTCCGGTATCAGCCTAGTAAACCTCCTCTGCACTCCCTCCAGGGCCAAAATATCCTTGTGCAGGTGCGGCGCCCAAAACTGCACACAGTACTCCAGCTGCGGCCTCACCAATGCCCTATACAGCTGCAGCAAGACCTCCCTACTTTTATATTCAATCCCCCTCGCTATGAAGGCCAGCATCCCATTCGCCTTCCTGACCACCTGCTGCACCTGCAAGCTGGGTTTTTGCGACTCATGCACAAGGACCCCGAGGTCCCTCTGCACCGTCGCCTGCTGCAGTTTTTCGCCACGTAAGTAATAGTCCTTCCTACCATTCTTCCTACCAAAGTGGACCACCTCACACTTGCCAACATTAAATTCCATTTGCCAGTTCCTGGCCCATTCGCCCAGCCTATCTAGATCCTTCTGCAGACTCTCCACACCCTCCGCACAATTTGCCGTTCCGCCAATCTTGGTGTCATCAGCAAATTTCGACACCCTACACTCGGTTCCCTCCTCCAGATCATCTATATAAATGGTAAATAGCTGAGGCCCCAGCACCGACCCCTGGGGCACTCCACTAGTCACCAACCGCCAATCCGAATAGCACCCGTTGACCCCCACTCTCTGCCTCCTATTTGACAACCAATCCTCTATCCACGCTAACACCCTACCCCCAACTCCATGCCCCCTTACCTTCTGCAATAACCTCTTGTGAGGTACCTTGTCAAACGCCTTCTGAAAATCAAGACAGACCACATCCACCGGCTCTCCTCTATCCACCGCCCTAGACACATCCTCATAGAACTCCAATAAATTTGTCAGACACGACTTCCCTTTAACGAAACTGTGCTGCGTCTGCTCTATCAAGCAATTCCCCTCAAGATGCCTCGCTATTTCCTCCTTGATGACGGATTCTAACATTTTACCCACAACAGACGTTAAACTAACCGGCCTATAATTCCCTGCCTTTTGCCTGGCACCCTTCTTAAACAACAGCGTAACATTAGCCGCTTTCCAATCTTCCGGCACTTCCCCAGAATCCAGCGACGTTTGGAAAATAACCACCAAGGCATCCACTATGACCTCCGCCATTTCTTTCAGAGCCCTCGGCTGCAGTCCATCCAGTCCTGGGGACTTGTCCACAATCAGTCCCTCCAGTCTGTCGAGCACCGCCTCTCTAGTAACAGTAATGTCATTGAGACCCTCCAGTCCTACCACCTTTCCATCGCTAACACCCGGCAAATTATTCACGTCTTCCTCTGTGAAGACCGAAACAAAAAAGTTATTCAAGACCTCAGCCATTTCCCCATCCCCTTCCACTAAGTCCCCCCTCTCATCCTCTAAGGGTCCAACGTTCACCCTAGCCAGCCTCTTCCTTTTTATATATTTATAAAAACTCTTGCTATCCTTTTTTATATTAAGCGCTAGCCCAGCTTCATGGTTTCTCCTACCCTTCTTTATCAACTTCTTTGTCAATCTTTGTTGATATTTAAACCTCTCTCAATCCTCTTCTTGCCCACTACTCTTAGCTACTCTAAATGCCTCCACTTTTAATTTAACACTTTCCTTCACCTCCTTCGTTATCCACGGCTTATTACCTCTCCTCCTACGGTCCTTTTTAACCATCAGAATAAATTTCTGCTGAGCACCAAGAAAGATCTCCTTAAAGATCCTCCACTGCTCCTCAGCAGACCTACCTTCCAACGCGCTCCCCCAGTCAACATTTGCCAATTCTTCTCTCATCCCACCGTACTCCCCTCTGTTCAAACAAAGGACGCGTGTCCGGGATCCCACTTTCTCCTCCTCCATCTGCATCAGAAACTCCACCATACAATGATCACCCTCTCCAAGAGGATCCTTCACCGCAAGGTCCCTAATTCTACCCGCCTCATTACATAACACCAGATCGAAGATAGCTCGCTCCCTCGTCGGCTCCAACACACACTGTTCAAGGAAACTATCCCGGCAGCATTCCAAGAACTCCTCCTCGAGCCCACCGCGTCCAACATGGGTCGACCAATCAATATGTAGATTGAAATCCCCCATAATTATCGCCGTTCCATTCCTGCACGCCGCACTTATTTGCGCGTTAACAGCCCGCCCCACCTCCACGTCATTATTTGGGGGCCTATAGACGATACCCACCAGCATCTTCCTCCCTTTGCTGTTCTTAATCTCCACCCACAACGATTCCACTTTCTGCTCTTTGGTTCCTATATCATCCCTTGCTACCACCCTGATGCTATCCTTAATCAGCAGAGCTACGCCCCCCACTTTTTCCTCTCGCCTATCCTTCCTAAACACTTGATACCCCTGGACATTCGGCTCCCAGTCCCTGTCACCTTGCAGCCACGTCTCTGTAATGGCCACCAGATCATATCCATTTGTGCTGATCTGCGCCACCAGCTCATCCACTATCTGAATGCACGAAGCATTCGGAATAAAAAGTGCCTTCATCCCAGCCTTCACCTGGACCCTATTTGCCAGAACGCCACCAACCATACTCACGCCCCCTACTCCCTTAATTATTGGGACATCCTCGGCCTCTTCCCTTAGCTGTAACCCTCTCCTTAACTTTAGACCCCGTAATGTCACCTACCCTCGCACCCTCCCCCCCCTTAATTAGTTTAAAGCCCTGTCTACAGTCCTATTTACACGATTCGCCAGGACTCTGGTCCCAGCACGGTTCAGACCAACCCCATCCCGCCCGAACAGGTCCCACCTACCCCAATACTGATGCCAATGCCCCATAAATTCAAATCAATTCCTCCCACACCAATCCCTGAGCCACCCATTCACTTCCTTAATCTTATCAACCTTACGCCCGTCTGCACTTGGTTCAGGCAGTAACCCAGAGATAACCACCTTGTCGGTTCTACTTTTTAATTCCATTCCCAGCTTTTCATACTCCCTCCCCAGATCCTCAGTTCGCATTTTGCCTACGTCGTTGGCACCCACATGTACCACAACGACTGGATTCTCACCCTCCCACTCCAGGTTCCTCTGCAGCCCAGATGCAACATCCCGGACCCGAGCACCAAGCAGACAACACACCCTTCTGTGCACTTTGTCATTGTGACAAAGGACAGTGTCAATACCCTTAACCCCACTATCTCCAATTACTACTACGTTCCTTTTCACCTTCTCTTTGCCTATGTCCTGCTGCATCACTGTACTGTGTGCAGTTTGCTCACCAACCTCACCTCCCTCGTTCTCGTCCAGACTGGAAGCAAGAACCTCAAACCTGTTATGCAGATTGAGAGGCTGAGGCATCCGCTCCCCACCCCCCTTCCTCCGTTCCCGACCCCCCTTCCTCCTCTCAGAAGCCCCCTCTTGTTCCTGACCATTAGAGTTAGCCAGTCTGGGGGGGGGGGGGGGGGGTGGATGTCATTTGCACCCCATTGACAATGGCACCCTCTCTCCCCCTGATGAGCCTCAGTGTCTGTAGCTCAGCGGCCAGCTCATCTACCTTGAGCTAGAGCTCCTCCAGCAACCTGCACTTACTGCAGACGTGGTCACTGGGAAGGACCTGGGGTCCACCAGTTTCCACATCATACAGAAACAACAGACCACATGCTCCTCCACTATTCACTGTAGTAATATTGAAAATTTCCACACGAACTTACCTGGCCCTTTTTCTCCCCAGCCCTTTGGATCCAAAGCCCTAATAGCTCACTCTGCTTCCCACTCACTCCACTGCCCGCTCCGACGCTGCCTGCTGTCTACACCAGGCCTCCTTTTAAACCTGGCGCTGTTTTAAAGCCTGCTCCCCCACAACTCCCTGCAATCCACTCCCTTAGAATTCTTAAAGCGGTAAATACAAAAAGCCCGCAAAAATGCTTTTAAATGATTTAAACAGTTCTACAAGATAAGTTCTTACTACAAAAGTGCTTTAAACTTATTTAAACAGGTTTTTAATAGGTAAATTCTTATCTGTCTCTCTGCTCCTTCACTCGTCTGCTCCAGCTAATCAATCAGTTTCTCCTGACTTGAATTTTATTCAGGTTTGTCAGTGCTCCATTCAGACAATTGGGGCCTGAGCCAAGGACAGGCACTCCTGCCTCACCGTTGGAATTCAACTCTTTTATCCTCCAATGGATCAAGGCTGATCAGAACAAGCACTTGATAGGATTTTGATCACACTGCTGGGCTTAAAGAGTCCTGACATTGGAAGTAATTGGCTAAGAAATTTTTCCTCTTTCTGCAAGGGACATAGCTCAGCAATTTTGTACTTTGTTGCAACTACTGGAACAGCTTGGCTAGTGACACCATATTTTGGGCGCTAAGATTTGTCAAGGCTTATAACCTTGGCTGTATCCATTGTGTTCAGTTGTTCTCTTATCACACAGACTGAATTCAATTCGTTGAAGATTGGCTGATGTGAGGGTGGAAACATTGGGGGCAGAGATGAATCATGCACTCCACAATTCAGCCACTTTCAGCACTGTAACAATCAATCACATGTTGCAGCATTTGGAAAAAAACTACTACTTCAACTCTTCAAACGGTGGCTCCACGTCTCATCCTACCTTCTCCACAAGCTCAGAAGATGTGGCATCTGCCCTTCCATCCTGTCCCTTCTCACATCCCCAACACTTTTTCCAGCCCAAACCACACTCTCCTTGTACTCAACATCCTGACCTTCCATTTTGTCCCTTCTCACATCCCTAAACACTCCTTCCAGCCCAAACCTCACTCTCCTTGTACTCAGCATCCTGTAAATCAATATTTATGATGTGCTGGGGGTGCACAAACACAAATTGAGTGATTGCTTTGCTCAGTACTTTGTTCTATGCCAGACTGGTCACCTTGCTCTTCTTTTCAGTGTGATTGTCCTGCACACGAGAATTCTCATTGGAGGAAACCACATACAGAAGTTCGGTGAAATCTCTACACCTATTCAAAATGAAGTTCTTACAAAACAACAGAACTGGTTGTCTGCATTTGATGTCAAGTACATAAATGCACTGTGTAAAATACAAGCTATTGTAGTGAAAACTCCCAGCTGCAATAAAAAGGGCATCGGAAAAAGTCTCTCAACAGCAGGTTAAGAGTTACTCACCTGGTGAAGGAGCAGAGCTCCGAAAGCTCATGATTCCACATAAATCTGTTGGATTTTAACCTGGCGTTGCGAGACTTCTTACTGTGCCCATCCCAGTCCAATGCCGGCATCTCCACATCTTAAAAAGGAGGAAACATAGAAGATATGAGCAGGGGGAGGCCATTTGGCCCTTCAAGTCTGCTCTGCCATTAATCAGGATCATCACTGATTGTCCAACCCAAGAGTCTAATCCTGCTTTCTCCCCATAACCTTTGATCCCAGTCACCCCAAGTGCTATATTCAGCTACCTTGAATATATTCAATGTTTTGACATCAATAACTTCCTGTGGTAATGAATTCCACAGGCTCACTACTCTTTGGGTGAAGAAATGTCTCCTCATCTCCATCCTAAATGGTCTAACCCAAATCTTCAGACTATGACCCCTGGTTCTGGATGCCCCTCCCTGCATCTGCCCTATTTAGTCCTGTTAGAATTTTATAAGTCTCAATGAGATTCCCCCTCATTCGTCTGAACTCCAGTGAAAACAATCCTAATCTAGTCAATGTCTCCCCATACATCAGTCCCGCCATCCCCAGAATCAGCCTGGTAAACCTTCACTGCACTCCCTTGAGAGCAACAACATCCTTCCTCAGAAAGAGGGAAACCAAAACCAGGGTGGGGGGGGGCTGAGAGACACAGTATCAAGTTTGAGGAAGTTTTAATTAGCGAAATCACAGATATAAAATCTTCCATGAACCAGAGCAATCATGCATTGTAACAGAAGAAGTGTCCTTTGCCATTAAAGAAAAGCATTCCTTGATTCATCGCAGTGGTAACTTGGTGCAGTTTTATTAATTCAGTTGACAATGAGTTGATCACAAAGGCATTTTAAAGAGAATCTCCTGTCCTCCACTTCAGTAACCTGATATAAAATCAATGAAAATAATTTGAAAATGGAACAAATATTTAAAAGCTCAATTAACGCACACAAGGCAATTTCAGTGCAAGTTAATTTTTCTTTAATCTGTAAAAACTACAATTCTGCAGTTAAAAATGAGCACCTCGCAAGCTTTCTTGAAGCAGGGGAATTTCAACAATCAGATTGTCAATCCAGGGCCTGTACAATTCACGTATATTTAAAACTCCAGGAACTTTGCACTGTTAATGGAAATTTTACCCCATGTGACCCTAGCTGATAGTGAACTAGATGAGAATATTCTGGGGAAGAGTTTTCCTGTTTATAAATCTGTATTTCGTAAATGTATATCTAATATTGCTGTAAATACCATGTAATGGTGACATCCCTGTGCACTAATTTTAAGGATTAAAGGTTGCAGAGGTGACTTTATATGCGGAGTTGGATAGGATTCACTGAACTCAACGTGGGTCAGGTCGTCATCTTGAGTGCAACTAGGGTTCAACCAAATTTGTTGCATCACTCAACACACATTCAACTGCATCTACTATTTATCTGCCCATTTTAAGTCATGCAATTTTATACCTATTTAAGATTAAAAAGTAAACACTACCTGCTCATTTTCACATCCTTTCATATCTCTCAAATTAAGCATGGTAGAAAAGTTGCTGGCATCTCAAAATGGTTTATTAGTGCTGTTGGCCAAACTGAATGAGATTCCCCACACTGCACATTACAACATAAAAACATTGGCATTTTTATGCTCCAATATATTTTATTGAAGCGTAAAAACATACTAGCCTTGCAAATTTATACTCAACATTGTCCCTCCTCATACCATGCACACAAACAGCACTCCAGCTTCCCCAACTGGCCTTTATACCTCCTTCTCGCCCTCTGAGTTTGGAAGCTGACTTGCTTACCATTAATTCCACAACTTCCTTAATTCATGCCCCCTCAGGGTTCTCGCTTCATATCTCCCGTCCGTGTTCAACAACGGACTCCACTTTCTTTCTGTGGCCTCTGAGGCTGGTCCGATACATCAGGCAACTCCAGAATTTATCAACCCATATTTCTGCCCTTTTGCGATCCATTCTCACTGTTTCAAAATCCATGCTAGATTTTTCCAATGTGCCAAACTGTTGAGCTAACAGCACACAAGTTCCTGGCGTTTTAAATGTGTCTGAGTTATGCCCTGGATTCCATTGCTTTCAGAAAGCCTCTGATCCGCTTCCTAGAGTGGCTTCAAGCCCCAATTAATCGTAAAGCTGGAAATATATTTTGAGTACTTACTTGCTGAGTACTTACAGCTGTGTCACAGTGGTTAGTACTGCTGCCTCACAGCACCAGGGGCCTGGGTTCGATTCCTAGCTTGGAACACTGTGTGGAGCCTGCACGTTCTCCCTGTGTCTGCGTGGGTTTACTCTGGGTGCTCCGGTTTCCTCCCACAGTTTGAGAGACGTGTTGGTTAGGTGCATTGGCCACGCTAAATTCTCCCTCAGTAAACCCAAACAGGTGCTAGAGTGTGGCGACTACTGTGATTTACACAGTAACTTCATTGCAGTGTTAATGTGAACCTATTTGTGACACAAATTATGTATGTAAATACTCTTCTGCCTATAGCAAAAAAACAGGCCAGTTGGCCAAACTGATCCACCCTCCTCTCTTCCTAATGCAATTAACCACATGGGCTTCAAATGCAGCTGCTGCCCCTGTCTGTTTGCTTGATGCAACAAAAAAGTTGTATTTATCGAGAACTTCCAGTGTAACCAAACATCTGAAGGTGTTATAAAGTGAAAGAATTTGCAAATACTTAACGTCCGCACATTCTGTGACGTTCTTCATATAAACTATTCATTGGTTCAGACTGCAAGATGCAGCCAGTTCTGTTTTGCGTATCACCTGATTCAGATTGGGTCTTACCCTGAGGGTTCAAAACAGAACTTTTGGCTCACAGTGAGCAATAGAAAAATCAAGGGAAAACGGTCTCATTTGCTCCTTCGTGGTTGGTATTGTGCTCTGCGGTTCTAGTAGAGAATTGGTGTGTCATTGTTAACTTTGATCAACCATGTTCACAAGCCAGGATGTGCCGCCATCATCCTGAGAAATTGATGATGGGTGCTCTCCTTGAACTAGTGCAACCTGGATCATGATGTGCTGCCACACAGTCAGTACTGGTTGAATTGCCACACAATGAGCTGATTGGAGAGAACGATGCATCAGGTTACACTGACCAATAGATGGGCCAATCACTCATTAGCTGAGCATTCTTTGCTCACCTTTGTTTCTCAACAATCACTCAGTGAGACAGAGCACCCCTCCCCAGTTTCCCACAATAGTCACTAAGGGAAGAATTCTTGACATCTCTGGGGTAAGCAACATTTTTTTTTTAGATGCCCAATGTCTGACATGTCAGATAACAGGAAAAATTTGTTCAGGCCATCAAGCAGGTTATTTTGCTGATCTATGTTGTTAGTTGAAATGGTCTCTTCTATCTAACCAATTTACTCTGGAATGGCCCACATGATTTTCTTCCATCACACCTTTCCCTCCAAAATCCAAACCCCATCAGCTTTGGTTTTCGATTTTCATTAAGATGCATCTTTCATTTTTATTCCTTTGTCTGTCCTTTTAGCTCCCACCTTCTAAAACAATGATTCCTTCAGTGGCCTCCCTACTTTCGCAATCCACAAACTCTCCAGTGAACTAAACTCTGCTGATCACAACCTGCCCCACACTCAAGTCCCATTTGCCCATCACCCCCTCTGCACTAAGCTGCATTGTCTCCCCAGCTCCTAATGCTTTCAGTTCCAAATCCTTGTCTCGAAGAGGTGCTTCCCCATGTCTACAAACCCCTCCAGCTGACAATTCTGTTCCAAATGCTCCAAATCTCCTGCATCTCAGCATGCTGTCCCATCCCTTTATTCCTCTATGCAGCCATCTCCATCTCACTCTTAGAAATTCAGAATCAAACCATTTAATCTGGCTTTCAGTCATCCCTTTTACCCTGCTTTCTGGCTCAGCCTCAATCTTATTTGGAAAGTACGTTGGGATTTCTTTTAATGTAAGGACTTTACAAGGACATTCTGGTTGCTTGCAAATTGTACCTCGATTAGACAAGCACAGAAAGCAGACCCTCCATTTGAACACTGAGAACTGTTTATTGAAATTAATATCAAGCAAGTCGGTATTATTTTCCCTTTAGATCAATGGAATGTCATTACAAAACTTCAAAATTAACCTTTTATGAAAGCAAACCATGGCAAATTTTCGACTTTAATTTGAAATAAAATTTTCTTTAAGAAAAAGAGCCATCTCAGTGACTAATCATATACAAAAAGAATTTGAACAATCCTACATTCAAACACATAGAATACAGTCACAGGCTAGATTACAAGCAGTCCAATTAGTGAGGAGAGGGGCGATGTCCATGTACATTCAGTAAAGCTGCAAGTTTTCACACTCTTGTGCAATTACATGTGGAAATGACAAGATTTAAGAGCAGCATTCTGCAAACTCTGAACAGCAACAGGTTGTCTTTGCAACAATACACCCCAAGTGGTTTGATAAGGGAAGTTAGTGTTAGTGTGTTCTGTCAGTATTCTGAATTCCCAAATCCTGTCTTTGTTTGCAAAGCAATTCAATTTTCTCCAAAAGAAAAGTAACATGATCAGCTGTAACAAGCTGTACAAATGTCATATTTTAAATAAATGGGGAATTACGAAAGGAATTGTTTTTGATTGCTGTGCAACGTTATCCTATTGTACACAGTATTTGCAAGAAACACTTCATTACCTGATAATGAGCTATACTGAATTGTAATTAGTCAACATTTCATGGCGTTACAAAAATATACTGCAGCACTGTCTACCTATAAATAAAATTACAAAAACAAATATAACTGTGAAATGATACAGAACTTTCAAGTAATAAAAAATATCTTAGACACTTTTGTGTGAAGCCAGGTAAGAGGAGCGACTGTTTAGTACCAGTGATGATTCTAATGAATCAACGCTCTTTGAGGTGGATTTTAATCCGTTTTCTCTTGCAAAAATAACTTGACAGCATCCAAAAGGAGGAAGCTTTTAAGTGCAATACATTTGCTGAATTTGTTAACTGATGGTGTTAAAAAAAGACACAAAACCCCTCACTGTGGCAGGATTAATCCAAATGTGTAATACTGAGTTAGAGACAGAAAGGCATGGAAAAGGATGGTCTTTCCGAAGGAGGATCATTTCGATCTGAAACGTTCACTTCACTGATGTTGCCAGACCTGCTAAGTTCATCCAGCATTTCTGTTGTTATTTCAGATTCAAAGCATCTGCAGTATTTTGCTTTTATTTGAGTGAAAATAGCTGAGGGTCTATTTGTACCACAACATCAGAGTCATTCAAAGCCACAGAGGGGTTGCTGCCTGTTTATGGAGTCAGTTTGTGACACGAAGGCCAACAGGTTTAGTGAAATTCTGGCAACAATTGAGTTGGACCTTCTCTCCCAATGAGGACATCCCTCAGACACTTGGCAAAACATTCCCAGAGTTGTGGAAGTCTGACCTCAATCAAGACATTTCAACAGCTGGGGAAGGGCCTTGCAGAGAGTTGTACACTGATTTAATAAGCCATCTAGAAATGGACACTGAAGCTGGCAATCCACATCCGTAGTGACACTGCAACATAGAGCTTGTGCGCAAGGCCTCTATTTCTACAGCCGGACCAGAGAAACTTCCTATCACAACAACTTCACACTCTTTAGTTCTGTCAGTGTGAACTGTCATTCAAAGTGCTTTATTTCAGTGTGTTTTGTTCATTATCCACCGCCCCCACCTCAGTTTCCCACGTTCAGGGAGTTCTGAAAGCTAGCATATGAGATTTATGTTCCCCACAAACAATTTTCACCTGTACTTTCTTGCTGGCTCTTGGTGATTCGATTATGCTTGGAAAACATAATTGAAAAAGCACCCTCCACCAACAGGATTGGTGAAGTCTGTACAAAGTCATCATTCTCAGTGACTTCTCATCTAAGTAACAAGCCAGGCCTGTTTGTTGCTGTGAGGATACCCCATGTACCCAGTATCACCTGTCCTTTCCTAAGTCACAATTCTCTTGTAAACACATTATAAATGCCACCCAGCTAAGAGCAAGTCACAAGACATGATAACTACTCCAGAAGCAGTCAGTCCAAGTGGTTATCAGTCTTGCTTTGTCAAATTAGAAAAACCCAATCTTGTATTATTTCTTTAACCAATGTGCAATTCCTAGCAGAAATAGATCAGATATCAAGAGTTCACCATTTCGTTTCTCAGAATCCCTTCTCTTCCACTCCAAAGTGACCAGAATCCATGTCCTTTCCACACAGTGTCACAGAGCCTCACGGTTGATAAACACCCACCAGCATTGAAGAAAATCTTGAAAGAACATAATAAATTAAAGCAATGCTGTACATGTATAGCTGTTCCCATTTCTAACAGACAGGATTGATAAACTTACTCTTTGTCGTTCTCACGATAAATGGTTTTAACTGTTTCACCTGAATCCTAGCCTTTCAAAACTTTGTACATTTAATGTTTCAGTATTTTTGGGTTCAAAACTGCTTGAAACTAAATTATTTCTGTATATAAAAATCTCAAGGCCAATCACACATTGTTAATTGGAGTGACTATGCATCCCCAACCAAAGAATATTCAGGGATAAGAGATAATAGACCAGGGCCCAGCAAGAATAAACATACTTCCAGACATCCACCTTTCTGTACACAATGGAACGCTTCGCAGGTTAAAACCCTGTTCACATGTTTCACATATTTACATGATTATACAGTAAAAAAGTAACATTTAATTAATAAAACGCTTGTCCCACCGACAAACTGGTATGCAGCATTACAATCTTCAACAACGATAAAGATACCCTTTTCCATCAGGCGGCACAAAGCAACTGAAGTAAAACTAGCAGGATATGGAGGGATACAACTAACAATGAAATAAACAAACAATCTTAAATTTAAAAAATGGCCTTGAATATCCTTCTTGGGCACAATTAAGGATCAAATTTTCCCACTTGAAGTGTTCCAGACCCTTCCATTGGATTCACAACCATCTCTTCATATTTTATAATGTTCAGTGAGCAATATGCATTCAACAATGGTATTCAGAGCACGGCCTTCCAATCAGAGGGAATTTTTTTTTAACCAGCATTAAGTGCTGAAAGCTGTAAGATTTGGTGCTGCAAGAGGCAATGCAAATTCCTCTCCATTCAAACAGATCAATTAGCAGAAATCTCCCTGTTCTAAATCATAGGCTTCCAACCTGAACATTCCCAGGCTCACCAATGTCAATACGCTGTTCAAAGTTTCCTCATCTTTTCATTGCAAATGCATCCCAGAAGCCACATGCAATATTTTGCCAGACGTTTTCACTGTCCTCAATTGAATAAATGAAAATGCATTACATTCAAAAACATCCTAGTTTGGCAGCACATCTGATGATACCAGCCATTCTCAACCTGAAGAGTAAGCTTCAGCTTTCCTGGAGATGTCCCTCTCTCCTCCCTTCCCCTGTGCTGGATTACAAGTTGCTAGTTTACAAACCAAGACACTGAGACAACGCAAAGCAGCATTTGAGTTTCTGTATTTTTCTGTTTCACATCCTACCAATATGAACCCATACCAGCCAACAACAATCAAAATAAGAGGAAGTTAGTGCCACACGACAGACAATTCAACCATCAAGTCACAGATGACAGCGCACTTAGCAAACTAATACATTGAGTTTAAAGTGAAAGGTGAGGGATAGGTTGAGGGGTGAAGGATCAGCTTAATTGATCTACCACCAACTCATGCTATGGACAGAGGTACCTTCAAACAGACCCTTCTGAAGACTACTTCACCTTAACACTTAGTTCAACAGACTGCTAAGGAAAACAAGCAGGGCTAGGATGGGGGTGGCTGGTGGAGGGGGAAGACGCGGTTCCCCCCCGCCAAATTTTCTGGTTTCCTTCTAGCCAGCAGCTCAGTTAAACGTCAGCACTTGCACCTCCCTCTACCCCAGTACCTGTGCAATGCCAATGAAAGCTTGGCCGACATGAAAGATTGCACACTTGTCGTTTTAAAAGTGCTGCTCACACGGATATGCACAGTTACTCAAAGACCCTTTATGTTTAAAAAAAAGGCTGCAGATGGGTTTAGCCAATTTATGAAACTACTTCTAAAATGCTAGCTCGAGCTGCAGGAGGGAAAAGGATCACCAAAGCAGACAAGCTGAGTTGGCTTGCTAGAATGCTAACACATTGCACAACCACAGTCACTATGTAGTGTACTTAATGTCACAAATTGCACGACGAAATAAAGTCTGAACAGAGGTACACATAAGGCATTCTGGCTCAGTACTCAGAGCTATTTTATAGGAGAAATGGGTCAAGTCGCAAAGTTATCAAAGAAAAACCCAAAAGGAAGACATACTCATCAGATTTTGGTGCTTTGCTGGAAAAATGAGTCGGTGTTATTTGAGCTATGGTGACACAAAGATCACTTTTTCAGTCTCCCCATGGATTTGGCAGGGTGATGGACTCTTGGCCAAAATGCCTGGTACAGGCATGGGTGGTGGGTGATTTATTGAACATGGAAAAATGGGAGCAGTGGAAACACAGTACCCATCTCTACCCCAAAAACAACTTAGTGCAACTATCCAATGAGAACAATACATTGTCACATGTTCTTTCCACGTGCTTCATTTCAAAAGAAACTTCTGTGAGACCCCAGCTGTTCCTTCTACTTGAGTACAATAGCAGACTCAGTGAAAGAGACAGAGGGGAAAGATAAAGTGCAGCCATTTAAGACTAAATTAAAAAATCTCATTTAAAATAAAGACAGCTTCACACAAGAATCTTTGAAAAGCACCAACAGATAATGCAGAACTGGGAGTCGTCTAAAACAGACAGAAGAATACAGCAAAAGCAGCAAAAAATAATTTTGGTCAAAAGCAAGTAGGTGGGGGAGGAGAGAAAGCCATTGCGATAACCATATTCTACAATAACATTTCTTTCCAGCATCATGTGTCCTGATTACATGAACTTGAAATTTCCTCATTGTTAGTAATGAAAAACTGAGATACAATGCCAAAATTTCAACATCTTCCATCTGTCAGAGTAGACTGGATTCACATTTCACTGACTTGTCAGTCGCACTCGGAACTGGAGTCAGCAAAGTATTTCAGTTGGAGGCTGACTGCAAACAGAGTGCCAGAGACAGATGCAGTTCCAGATAATTTTGGGGAATGGTGAGACTCACAAATGCAGACAAGTGGTTTGGAAGCAGAAGAATATTCCTTCCCACCACCTCCCTCATTTGTCTCCCATCAGCTGCCACTTTATCTATCTCCATAGGTTGGTGCACAAAGCACAGTTCGATGATGGAAATCCAATGTTCTCTTCCAAAAGATGCCCGAGTAAAAATCAGCCAATTTTAGGTTCACTGTCCTATACGCACCTGCTAATAGACAGTTACTCTTTTTTGTTTTGCTGGTTATAGAAAGGATTGACACAGCTAACAGTCAGGGAGGGAGTGTCCAAAGGTAGGTAGCACCCAATAGTCACAACTCAGCAAGGAGTCATGAGCCAATGGAAGAAGATTCAAAATGGGAAAGCAAATGAATGGAAATTCAGTCTGAGCAACTGAGGAAACTTGGAGTTTTACCGATACATTTTTCAACAGGTACCCTGAATTTGCAACACGTAGACATGTGATGGATGAGGAGGGTTATTTTTTGCCATTAAATACAATGTGTGAATAACGCTGAAAAACAAATGTCACAAGTTTATTCTACCGAAGTTCTAGTATCAGAACGTGATAGGTATAAGGTTATTTTAAATATACAGACATATTTAAATGTTTATTATATACAGGAGTACTTCAGCATAGAATCATAGATGGACAGAGAAGGTCAAGGGGAGATTCAACGGTGGTGTTCAAAATTATGTGGGGTTTGGGTGAGGTAAATAGTGAGTAACTGTTTGCATTAGCAGGAAGGAATGGAGGTTGGGGGTTGGCGTCGGGAACAACAGGATACAGATTTAATATACTGGCAAAAGGAAGAGGAAAGTTAAGGAGAACTCTTTCTGCACAGCAAGTTGTGATAATCAGGACTGAAGGGATGATGAAAGCAGATAATGAGTGACAAAGGGGCAAAGAAACTTGGTTGGCTCTTTCAGAACCAGCACAGCTGTGACGGACTCAATGGCCTCCTTCTGTGCTATATATGATTCTATGATTCTCGGAGTACTTTCACTCAGTAAGAGCATTTTAGTTGTTCATAAAACACTCCTATGAGTAAAGATGACACTTTAGTTTTTTTTTAAATCATGATTCTTTTCGATCATAATTTTGCTTTTTACATATAAATGTATAAAAATAATAAAATCACACATCAACGTAGCCATAATGGTAGTGCTGACAACAGAAAACATGAACTCCAAAAAGGCAGAACTCAAATTAGAATGCTCACTTATACAGGTGGAGAAAATACAACTGTAAATATCAATAAAAAGTACAAGTAAAACGTGGGAAGGATGTTCCACACTTGAATATCAGATGACATCCGATGCCACAAAGGGCAAAAGCTAGGCTATTTGCACTATCTGAACCTCAAGGATAACACAACACTGCCAGCCACTGTTAGGCTTCATACCTGTATACCGTGCTGGAAATTAAACCCCTTCATATTCTCCTGTTGAGTGTTGAGGCTCAACAACTGTTGATCTGGCAGTTTACGATTGCTTCTAACATGGGTTTTATTTTCCCACTCCTGGTGCGAGCAGATCGTGGTGGTCCACTGAAAGATTCTTCAAGATTAACAAAGTGCTGTACACAATCCACTTTCCATCTTAGAGTGGGGAAAGGTGAGGTGGGGGTGGAGGCAAGGGGGTCAGATTTCCCCTTCTGAGCACTCAGTGGAATTCATGTATTGTCCATTAATTTCTCCCTTCCCCCCATCCCAGCACCCTCCCCTGCCCACAACTATTCATTTTAATTTAAACATAAATCAAACAAACTACATAGCATTATCCTTAGATTTTGGTTTTTAAATGGACAAGGGCAGGTAATTCTTCCAACGTCAATAATCGGGCACAAATACCACTGAACACTAACAATTTAGAGAAAGACAAAAATGAGAGCACTGTTTCCTGTCATTACGATAATTCTTAAAGGACAATCGTCACTTTGAGGTGTTCAAAAGTAAAACCAAAAAAAAATCTAAACAATCTTTTGGTCATCTTTACTTACTCCCTCGGAATCTGGGTTTTCCACTCTGCATCATTTACAATCCCCAGAGCCCTTTATCGCAGAACACTAAACGTTGCCCTGATAAGTACTGCAAGTCCATGATGTTGCCACTTGGAAGCATTCACTCAGTGGTTTCTTCACCGGTGTCCTCAGCTGCCGAGTTGTTCTGAAGACTGACGGAGGAGGATGAGTCAAATTCTGTGGGGCAGTTCGGGTCGTGCTCAGAGCAGCAGAGACGGCCATCCAGCGTGGAGGCAGTCAAGGCTCCCTTCTGGTGCTCCTTGCAGTATGAGTTTGGGCAGAAGTCGCAAAAGGAGGTGGAGGATTTACCGCACTCGTCGCAGTGGTGCCAAGGACATTCCCATTTTCCTAGAGATTGGGGGGAAAAATATTGATAGGATGAACGAAATGAAAATCACTTCAATTCACTGCAAGTTTTCTGCACCTTTTGGCCCTCTACTTGTTTCCAACAAATGGTTCATCCCAGCAATCCTCCTCCACACGTTCCAGATACCAGCTGTGTCCATTGAAGAACAGACAATTGGGCACAACATTGTTACCAAAGTTTATGCTGCAGTGATAATTTTGTGTTTGTGCAAGTACCTAACACTACAGTTGAGGCTTATTTTATCTCTTCCAGCCTGACTCCTGTATTGCAGTGAAGCTGTTCGGTCCCATATCATTAGTCCAAATGATTACATATTGTCACTTGCATTGGAAGAGAATTTTAAATCAAGCATATAGATACCGTATCGAAACAATTGTTTTTACCCCAGTATATTAATACACTTTGTGAACAGAGCAGAAGCTTAAATGCATTTGAGTTTTTGTGTTGTGCATCTCTCTTTTCTCCATGGAGCACACAACTTCTGCAAGCTGATTCGCAATCATCTAAATTGTTTCCTCTCAATTAATACCCAGCCGATCTCAAGAGACAATCAGTTTGTGCCTTTCCCTTTTGGGAAGCCACTTCAGTGACCACCAGAAGATGTATAAAGCAGTCCGTGTTCTCTCCAAGCAAGAAGCTTCGAGTCTCCTCCTGTTCCCCCCACCACCATACCTCCTGCTCCCCTCAAGTTGCCCTGCTAATATTGAGAAAAATCTATAATAACATGAAATATAATATAATAAATCAATACTAATATTGAGATACTGGATGACAAATCTATTCCAAGACATTTCACAGACTGCACATAACAAAATAGCAAGAAAGCAGTCAAACAAAGACAGAGTGGGATTTTCTGGCTACGCTCACCTCAAATGTAGAAAATCCACCTGAGGTCAACGGACCATTGCATGGTCTGCCTGCTGCCTGCGCTCCCCCCCGCCGCCTCCCCGCCAACCCCCCTCACCCACTGGTATGATTCCCATGGTGGGCAGGACAGGAAAATATACCCCCTCCCCCCAGGAGTCTTGGCAATCTAGATCAAAATGCTGTTCTGCAATTTACAAACCCAGTCTCTGCTCAAGTTCCCCTTACTAATCACACACAAAACACACAGATTGCAGCTGTCGGAAATAATGGTGTACATTACAAGACAGAACTTTTGGTGGCTTTTCAGGACTTCTGAAAGAGTAAATGCTTCTCTCAGAGGTTACGTTCACAGTAGCACCGTTATGATAACCAGTAAAACATCTGTGAAAGGATGGAAAATTTTGAGTCAGCTGCCTTTTCTTCGAATCACACCATTAATAGCAATGTGACCTGAGAAGAGTAAATGGTAGTTGAAAATTCCTCACTCAAAGGGTGATAAAAGGCCTAGAATTTGGTTATAGAGCTGCAGACATTAGGGGTACATTGTTGCTTATCAAGGACACAATAATTGTTGATAATACCAACCAAGTGCCTTTAAATTATTTAACATTTTAACGCACCCCAAAATATACTTGGCTAAAACAACAAACGGCAATAGTGCCTCAGAAAATTGGCATTATCTTTTCCTACAACATTACAATGAAACGTGGATATTGAATCTGTTTTTAAGATGCATGCAATTAGTGCTTACCAAATGGCGGTTTGGTCAAGTTTAGGCATGAGAGGTGATACGCTTTGGGGCAATCCTTCTTATCACACATGACCAACTCTCCTCCATCACAGCAGCGGAAGCAGTAGTCCTCGTGCATTTTTCTGACGTCTATTTTCGTTTTCCGTTTCTTCATCTTCTTCTTTGCATTTTTTGCCTTTTCTTCATTTGCTGTTGCAGCAGCTGTCTAGTAAATCCAAGAAGCAAAATGCAGCATTTCAGTTTCATAAAATCCAACCAACTTTTTAAGCAGTGAATCACCACTTAGAAAATTAATGTCTATTTCTCCACTTTCAGCTCCGCTCAGTGAGCACTTCACATTGGTTTGGCAGAACTGAAGTTTTCTGAGATCAACATTCCAATTTGGAAAAGAGCAAACTCGGGTGGGATTGGAAGAGAACCAACCAAGGTAAAAATGGAACAAAAGATTGACCAGAAAAACTGCGATGAAGCAATGGGTTATCTTTAATGATGATGGTTCAAATGCAAGCTACATTTATCCAAGAAAGGTCAAAAAGGAAGAGAACCAATGCCCAAGTCCTTTTGATAACAATGGAGAATTAGGATATGCTGAAACAAAACAAAAATAGTGTGTGAAAATAGGTGACACAGTGGTTAGCACAGGAACCTGGGTTCAATTCCAGACTTGGGTCACTGTTTGTGGAGTTTGCATATTCTCCCTGTATCTGCGTGAGTTTCCTCTGGGTGCTCCAGTTTCCTCCCACAGTCCAAGGTGCAGGTCAGGTGGATTGGCTATGCTAAATTGTCGGGGGGTGGGGGGGGTAAGAAGAGGTGGTGGTGGTGGTTAGCAGGGAAAATAACCTGGGTGGGACTGTTGTCAGTGCAGGCTTGATGGGCCAAATAGCCTCCTTCAGTCAGTCACCCAGTTTCATCATCATAGTGTAGTCTTACAATGCGGTGAGAGATCCCAAAAGAATGAGAGTGTAACTACTTTGCGCGTCTTCTCTGTCGGAACATTCCCGAACAGATAGCCAATCGTGAGTCATGTGGCGTGTAGAAGCCATTTTGTGGGTCAGCAAAAATCCATTTTAAAATAGCAGAAAAGAATCAAGGTTTGATACATACAGTATTGATTCCTTTTCATGCCTTACTGACATCAAAAATCTAAGAGTCTGATAACTCAGGCTAGGCTTGAAACATGATGAAGGGACTCAAAGGCAAGGAACAGAACGATGGCACAGAACAGCAACCTCCTAACACTAACATTTTCAGGAAGTGCAGACAACAAATTTAGAAACGAAGGAGAAGCATTAAAATCACAGACAAAAGTGACCACGGTGTAAATCAACAATGGAGTACAATCAAGGCAATAGCGTGAACATCCATCAAGAAAAACTTAACTGTTGCGATACGCGGCAGCTTCAGATCTTGAGCAACAAAAAAAATGCAATAAGCACACACTTTCAGATATTTAATGTGCTACAAACACAACTTAAAGCAACAAAATAAAATGAATAAAATTGAACAGGTCGACAGAATTTATTGCATCTCTTTGGTTAGCTCAGCCTGTGGTATTTTGAGCATGTGATAGGTGGCACACTAGTTAGCACTGCTGCATTACAGTGCCATGGACCCCTGTTCAATTCTGGCCTTGGGTCACGGTCTATGTGGAATCTGCACGTTCTCCCCTTGTCTGCGTGGGTTTCCTTCAGGTGCTCTGGTTTTCTCCCACACCAAAGATATGCGGATTAGGTTGAATGGCCATGATAATTGCCCCTTGTGTCCTTGGATTAGCAGGGTATATATGTGGGGTTACGGGGATAGAGGCTGGATGAGATTGTCATTGGTGCAGGCTCGACGGGCTGAATGGCCCTCTTCTACACTGTAGGGATTCTTTACTTGCTAGGATTGAGAAAAGTACAAAGACAGATGAGGAAACAAAGCAGAAATTGAGTGTAGGGTGTCGAAATTTGCTGATGACACCAAGATTGGGGGAAAGGCAAATTGTGCTGAGGGTGTGGAGAGTCTGCAGAAGGATCTAGATAGGCTGGGCGAATGGGCCAGGAAATGGCAAATGGAATTTAATGTTGGCAAGTGTGAGGTGGTCCACTTTGGTAGGAAGAATGGTAGGAAGGACTATTACTTACATGGCGAAAAACTGCAGCAGGCGATGGTGCAGAGGGACCTCGGGGTCCTTGTGCATGAGTCGCAAAAACCCAGCGTGCAGGTGCAGCAGGTGGTCAGGAAGGCGAATGGGATGCTGGCCTTCATAGCAAGGGGGATTGAATATAAAAGTAGGGAGGTCTTGCTGCAGCTGTATAGGGCATTGGTGAGGCCGCAGCTGGAGTACTGTGTGCAGTTTTGGGCGCCGCACCTGTGCAAGGATATTTTGGCCTTGGAGGGAGTGCAGAGGAGGTTTACTAGGCTGATACCGGAGTTGAGGGGGTTGAGGTATGAGGAGAGGCTGAATAAACGAGGCTTGTACTCATTAGAGTTTAGAAGAATGAGGGGAGATCTCATTGAGACGTATAAGATGATGAATGGGATGGATAGGATAGAGGTGGAGAGACTCTTCCCGCTCAAAAAAGACAGTAGGACTAGGGGGCACAGCCTCAAGATAAAGGGGAGGCGGTTTAGAACGGAGTTGAGGAGGAACTTCTTCACTCAAAGGGTGGTGAATCTCTGGAATGCTCTGCCTGTTGAAGTGGTGGAGGCTGCCTCGCTAAATATTTTTAAGAAGCGGGTTGATGGGTTCTTGATAAGAGAGGGGATTAAGGGTTATGGGGAGAGGGCGGGAAAGTGGAACTGAGCCACGACAGATCAGCCATGATCTCATTGAATGGCGGGGCAGGCTCGAAGGGCTAGATGGCCTACTCCTGCTCCTATTTCTTATGTTCTTATGTTCTTATGAATTATCAGCCAATGTCACAGGTGCCTTCAGAGAAGGCAGCAAGAAAATGTCAAGGAATTTGTTGGACCACAGTTCAGCTTCCCCCAGCTTTGCTTTTCTTGTATTGATTTATGGGATGTGGGCATCACTGGCTAGGCCAGCATTTATTGCCCATCCCTCATTGCCCTTGAAAAGGTGCTCTGGCTGTACTTCAGTTTCCTACACAAGAACAAGGTGTTGTTAAAACAAGGAAGCTCAAAAGCATAGATACAAAAAGCTCTATCGTGAAGTTTGTCCAAAGTGTTTCACGTGTCAACACATCTCAACAAGAAGGAAATCTCTTGATTGAAAAAGAGACATCTTTCCTCAATTGTTTAAGCTCCACCTATGATGATGGACTGCTGTTGAAGCATTTGGGAATGTCATCTGGATGTGATTCTTTCTTCTTCATTCTGGAGTGAGCTGAAAGCAATCTACTCAAAAATACCACATTTCCCATTGTCCATCTTAGCTAATCCCTATATTTATCACTGAAATAAATCTCATGTTATAATCCCACTCGTTACAAAGATTAAACTCACCTTCGGACGCACACTCAGATACCCACTGCAGTTGGGAGCTCCACACTTGCACACTGTCTTTCCATTGCCCAAACAGTCCAAATTATAATTAAAGGTCAGTTCAGATCCTGAAGGACAAACAAATTGACAATTTCAAAAGTCATTACCACTCTGCAGAGGCAATCTCTACAGAAGTTCGAAGACATCAAAGAGAAAAGTCAGGCTTGTATTGATAAAGCTTCTTTAATTCAGACATACTAAAGCCCTGACATGCAGCCTGCTCTGACAATTCAATGAAAATCTGAAGGAAGCCAAAATAATATTTCAACAGATGAAATCAGTTTGAAACAGCTTTTCGCAATGTACTATTTAACATGTCGTACGAGACTAAAATCATATCATGGCACAGGAATAACATAGCTAATAACATGAACAATGTAATATCTGCCAGTATTTAAGCATATGATTTCACCCAACTCGATTACCACTTGGTACAACATCGCTGGGCACTGATACATGAGGAAACAAATTCAAATAATAGTATTCCTTCCTGTTTTGAAGCAAATTTCTGGAGGTTTAATAATAGGAGGGTAAGTAACCTCACCAAGAATGGTGCGAAATTCATATCACTGCATTCATTCACTCATTTCTGATGTGAAAATAAATATTCACGAATGGATTTTCAAATCAACTTCATAACTTGTCTCAATAAAGCAAACTAACTGCCTACAATCCAGTTCAAATAAAGATCCATTTCATTCTCACCCGCTCTTATGTCACAAAGTGCAAACAGTCCAACACGGGTATCACCGTTCACCATCCATTTCTGCGTCTCACAGTTGGGATCACAACTATGGTTCATGAAGCGGGAATAATTGCCTTTGGGCCCAGCATCAATGATCCGATCCTACAAAAACACAAATTCAAACTTTTGTCTCACTTCACTCTTGACCTTGAGAATCTTCGTGATCCCAGAAACCTTTCCCATTTACAGCTCACAGAAAAAAACCATCATGGTGAACGTATCCAGTCCACCTGTGAAGGATCACCAAGACATCTGGAGCTCTGAAAACGCAGTCCCACGGTTTACAATGGTTATCTGAAGTCCAAAATGAAAGTAAGTCTAGGCTGTTCTTGATTTTCACATGGGTCTTGAATTAACCCTACAGAATCCTTCATTCAAGGCTTCATTTTGCTTCCTGGCCAAGGGCATGGAGACAAGCACTGAGATACAGGGTACAATGTAAAGTGATATAAGATGATGCCTGCAATAAACACAACGCGATTGCTGAAAGTAGTGACTGCTCAGAGCTAACGCAATCACACGTAAATTTATACAATCAAATTGCACTATCTACTCAGACGCACAGATGGTCCGATTAGAATTCAACTTGAATTCTTTAACACGAAAAGCCAGCTTTCTCCCAATATCGTCATTTGTTGCCTCTCAAATCTATCAGGTAAAGATCTGATGAACCAGGAGAGAGATGGACCAGAAGGTGATAAGAAGTTGGAGGAGCAGGCCATTCAGTCCCTCAAGCCTGCTCTACTAATTGAAAAGACCATGGGTGATCAGATTGTGGTCTTAATTCCCACTTTCTTGCCTGCAACCCATAATTCTCAACTCCCATGTGGATCAAAACACTCTCTAACTTGGCCTCGAGTATATTCAATGCCCAATCTCCACAGCTCTCTGGGATAGAGGACGCGAGATAATTCAAAAGACCAACAGCCCTCTCAGATATCAGTTTCAAAAGGGAGCCTCACACTTTTAAACTGGGTCCACGAATTCTGGGGAGTATTCTCTCAGCATCTACTATATCAAGACTCTTCAGAATCTTTGATATTTCATCAAGATCACTTCTTCTATTCTCCATGCCAACGAATTTGCTTGCAGAACCTTTGCTTGCAACTTGCAGAACCTCTGCTGTTAAAACAACATACTTCTTCCCACAATCAGCCTAAAAACATTAGGACCAGAAAATGCCAGAAAAACTCAATAGGTCTGGCAGAGACAGAGTAAACGTTTTGAGTGTGTATGACTTCTTCAGAGCAGTGAACCTTTTTTCAACCACTTCCAATGCTAGTATATCCTTCCTTCAGTAAGAGTCCCAAACTGTACACAGTACTGTTGGTGTGGCCTCACTGATGCCCTGTATCACTGTAACAAGACATACCTTCTTTTAAACTCCATCCCCCTTGCAATCAAGGCCAATATTCTACCACAGATATCACAACATGACAAGGCCAGGGAGTTGACATACAATTCTGGACACAACAGCCTTCCAGCACTGAAGCAGAAGCGGTTTTCCAATCTTCCAAGCTATTTTGTTACTCGGGACTGTTTTTGACTATTCATTGCTAACTCCTTGCCCATCATGATTCATTAAGTCAGAAGGTTGTCCAACAACTGTGCTAGGTTTTTCACCAAGACAATTCAGGACTCAAGAAAAGGTGGACAGAACCCAGTCTGACACTTGAGTGAAGAACTGCAGAGTTCGCCTGTTAGTTCTGGTCAACATTTATCCTTCAACCAGCTTTGCTGAAGAACAGGTCACCTTGTTGCTATTGGTAATGCAAATTGGTTGATACATTTCATAATACATCAGCCGCACATCAAAATCTTTTTGATTGGTTCCAAAGCACTTTGGGGCCTAAAATCACTTTGGGTTTCTTTCCCTGGCTTCTTTCACACAACAAATTGGCACAGAGGCTCCCTCTTCACAAAGCATTCCCTCCTGGGAAGCACTAGGTTGCCCTCCACTTGATGCCTCTTGTTGAGGCTAGAATTGGTGACATGGGATCTCAAGAGTGAGAGAGTGCAGATTGCCACCTTTTCACTCAGTGATCCCAGTGCATGGGAGCCCTGAGTGTCAGCCTGATATTGCAATTCTTGTTTTCCCAATCCAGCCCTCATTAGCACCACCAAAGTAATAGTCGCACCCAATACACTGCTGCCTTACCTTGGTTAAGGTCAACAAATAGAAATTGGTAACGTTGCTTTCGTGAGCATATTTTATGCGGTTTCTGCATTCTTCTTCATCAATTAACTCACCAACATACTCCGTCACAAATTGACCCTGCATGCAAAAATGACAGGTGAGGAAGATGTGATGGTGCTTTGAACACCCCTCCTACCCACACAAGGTATTTGCTGGAACACCTACATCAAGTTCAGCAAGTTTGACTGGAAACACAACTATGTTCAACTATATACATGGATGGCACACGAGGTCTACACTTCTCAAATGACAGTCATTGTGTGCAAGTCAAAAGGAAGTAAAGCGAGTTAAAAAGTCACCTTTTTAATGTCCACTTTTGTACAGAGGCCCCAGCCACGTGCTTCTGTTCTCACCAGCTCTGTCTCGGGGTAGAGTCGTTTGGTGAAGCATTGGTTCTGGCAGCTTTCTCTAGCCGGACAGACCATCGGGTGGCACTCGTACATCAGAATCCGGTTCAGACATTCTGAGTCCAGTCCACAAGGGTTTTCATCCGTGGGCTTACAGTTGCACCGTGGTATTTCTGACAAGTCAGCAACATGGATCTGTACTTTTCCAATTGGCTTGTTCGACTGGTGTAGAAAAAAGTGTCGCATTTTATTAGTGCATATGCTTCACTAATTTGTACTTTCCTTGAACTTGAATAACTTGCTCAAGATCACTTCTAACAGCCAAATTAGCACTGGAAGTGATAAAAAGTGTAAGTCAACGAAGTGAGTTAATTCACCCGACAACTGTCAATATGATGATGGAAAATGACGACTGAAAGGTATATTTAAAAAATAGTTACTGCAATCAGTTCTGCAAATCAATAAACCTATGGTGTGACCTTTGGTATGTCCTTGGGGGTCTCACATATCCAGGATTGGAAGGGAAACACTTTGACAATGCTTATCCTTCAAGAAGACAAGTTTAGTTATTTATTAGTCACATGTAGGCTTACATTAACACTGCAGTGAAGCTACTGTGCAAATCCCCTAGCCGTCACACTCCAGCACCTGTTTACACTGAGGGAGAATTTAACATGGCCAACGCACTGAACCAACACATTTTTGGACTGTGGGAGGAAACCAGAGCACCCGGAGGAAACCCATGCAGACATGGAGAGAAACTCCCAAGCTGGGAATTGAACCTGGGTCCTTGGCACTCTGAAGCAGCAATGTTAACCACTGTGCCACCAGGTATGAGATTCGCTTGATATTTTCATGGGCACGAGCTACTTGAGGCACAGTTCCATTAAAAAGAGATCAATGTCAATCTATCACTCAACAATGCTCTTCCCCAACATCGCCTTCATTCATTTCTAGGTTAACAGCTAGGCTCATGTGAAGAATGGGAAATATGTTGGGGACTTGGAGTTGTCAGGATTCTCTAAGGTGTACCCCAAGCAACATCCAGGACACTGACGAGTAGAGCAAAAGTAAAGCACAAGTAAATAGCAAGGTACTCTAATGAGAGACATTAAAACAAAATTCTGTTTAGTTTCAGTGAGTAAGTTCAGACTTGTCAATGGGTCTATTATTGGAAAATGTTGCAAATCATGAATGCTAAATGTTATTTCATTTTCATTTGAAAAGCTGCAGCAGTGTGGCACAGACAGTTCGTGCTTCATCTGTATGTCTGAAAAAGGCTGTCCAGAGTTAAAAAATATTGTTAAAAGTTGACTTTAAAAACAATTTATTCAGAAACGTCATTGAAACAATCTCAATTGATGCTGGTTACTTTTATTTTTCATTATTGACAGGACTTACTTTAATGAATCTATACGCTGGTGGCTTTCTTTCATTGCGTTCATTTTCTAGTGCTTCCTTGCTCTCTTTCAATAACTTTAGCTCCTGAAATCGTTTAGCAGCTTCTTCCAGTGCTAGGAGTGGCAGAAAGCAACATTTTTATTTGGGATGAGTTTCTCCTCCTCATGCTATATAATAAACTTCAGGCAATCAGTATGTTGTTGCAGGCACATAGCGAGTTAGCTCCACTTTTCCCAGTAACTATACAACAACAACATCCAAATTCTCAGCAAGAAAATTCAAGCAAAATGCAAAGTGTTGAAAAATCATGCACTTCAGCTCCTCCTCATCAATCCAAACAGATTTCAACAGCACTCTTTAGGCTCAGAGATGGAAAAGATGCTATGGAGGGATCTCTTTTCCACGCTAGATTGACTAGGGGTGACTTTCAATGGCTGTGGAAATGTCTACAAGCTGGAATTATTTCATTCCCTTACAGCAAGGACTTAAGAGCAAGGAAGCAATACAAAGCAACCAATACAACGAGTGACAAACGTGCAATAGTTGTTTATACGAGCGCAGGCTGCGTTCAGCAAAGATATCTCTGCTTGTATGCTGAAGATTTTACCTTTCTTGAAAATCTCGTTAATACCACCAGCACGCCCATCGGACACGTTGCCCTTGTCTCCTTCTAAGTAAGGAAAGACTCTGCCCTGATGCACCCAATAGTAATCATTCGATCCAAAGAAACGCACAGGGAATTCTCCTATATGATGCTTCATTGCTTGAATGTTAAGTGGCACACATTTGGGATTACAAACCTCTGCTGGCCACCACCTGAAACAAACATCAGGGTAAGGACAACTGCAAAAAAGCACGGGTCATCACCACGTCACACACGGCCAACAGGACAACACAAGGACTTATTAACAATCTCATGCATAAGTGCATTTACAAACAGGAGTGATTTCAGAAATATGCAGTCTATAACTACGAAAGGTTGTCACCGACCCAAAATAGCAGAAAGGAAACATGACATGTATAAAAATCTTGGAAAAACTGGGCAGCATGTTTTGAATCTGAATCTTCACAGGAACCAAGCTGAAGTTCTTTACCATGATCCACCTAATTGACATTGTCATCTCTTGCGCCCTCTCTATTTCCATCATATCCATCATTGCCATATCGTATCTGATCAATTCGATCTACCCATCCCTCACCACTTAGATATATATCCAATCCAATTTTCCTTCTGCTCTGTTCCTGAGTTAAACTCTCATCCAAATCACTTGCATCTGAACATCAAACTCTCAACTTCTGAACCTTAGGCCTTTGATTTGCCTGCTGTTTCTTTGCTCAGCCACAACATCACCATCTCTGATAACACTCCCCTTAGCAAATCTGTATGTGTCTCACACTGGTTCTGGCCCCCATTCACTTTAACAAATCTAAGTAATTGACATGACAGATTTACTAACAACGAGATGAAGCATCCATCACCAGGTCTTGTTCAACTACATCAAGTCTCAGCCCTAACTGGGCTCTGCCAAGCGATGCAGTACTCCATGCCAGTGAGCATTGGTTTAAGAGGTAATCACAAGCTATGGAAAGGTGATGGAGATTCGTTCAGGACAAGCTCAGAAAGTTTGAAGGTGGAATTAAAGTAGAAAATGCTGCAAATAGCCAACCTTTGGGGTGGATACTTCCAGAGAGACTGGCACAGATAATGCTTCACGTTCATGATATTTAGTCAGGAATCTTATTCTGATGTTTGACCGTTGGTTTTTCAGGAAGCTTGGAAAAGGAGGAGAACTACCTCTGGAGAGATAACTATTTACGTAAGTCGGCAGGGGAGGCGAGGGATGAAAGTTGGGAGGTCAACAGCCAAGGGAGCTTGAGATAAACTTTCCCTCCTCCTCCATATTTTGATCTTCACGTCAACATTGGTCAGGATGCTTTCTTGCGCCAAAGCAAAATTGCAGATCAGAACTTTAGTCACCGATCCAATATCATCTTTGACTCGGTGTGTCTTTTGACATCCATGACACACTTTTGAGATGTGTTGCTGTGTTCAAGGCAATATAAAGGCAGGAATGTTGATGACTAAAACATGAACCACAAACAAAAACTTGAAGTTCATCACAGAACATACCAGGTTGCAGCACAGAACGTGGCCATTTGGGCCACGATATCTATGATTGCTCTTTGTAATAACAACCTGAAACTTAAACCACTGCCTCTTTCGTTCTCCAAACAAATGCATCTTCCCTCTGCTCAACATAACTGTCCAATTCTCCCCTAAAATGGGATTATGGTTTTGTTTTAAATCACTCCCACTGTCAACAGAAATGTTGCCCATCACACTCTGTTTACTTTATTCCCAGACAAACATGGTGATAAACAAGTGATCCCCTAGACTTTCCTATAGTAACTCTTCCCCTCATGTTCATCAACTTTCAAGCATTAGAGAAATATCACTGCTAAATCTTACATGCAAAGACAGTTCAGTGCAAGAAAACGCATCAATATTGTTGCCACCTGAACTGAAAATTAAAAGAACTTGTTTGAAAAACGTATTCACATTATGATTTCTGTCAAGCAAGTCTAACAGGTGCTGTATCCATGAAAAGTTGTTGACCTGAAGCATTAACTCTGTCTCCCTCCACAGATACTCCCTGACCTGCAGACTATTTTCAGCATTTTCTGTTTGTATTTCACCTATACTGGAGATACTAATTTAATCTGTATAGCTGTTCTGAAATGGTGAGCAACAGCAGCATGGAGTTTGATTACCAATACTACTGTTCTGCAGCATTCTCTGGTAGGACAGAGGCCCATGCAGGGTTTGACCTTGCAATGTCCGCACCCCAGTCTTCAAGTTAGCAAACAGTCGACCACACACTTGGCCAATAAAACTTTTTAAACTGTTTGAGTTTCACCAACTGCTGCAAAGTGTGAGGCTCTCCCTTTAAAGTAGTCTCTTGATACTTGTTCACATTCAGTGTACTGTCAGATTATCTCCAGCACTCAGGAACCGCACTGCAGTTGAAGGCAATGTAACGGGGCAATAACTTATTCAATATTTGTCATGCAGAAGAGATGTGTCATTAAATTGCTTTGTTTATTTCAAATCTGGAAGCGAGATCTGGTTTTGCTTTATGATGTGCAGGTCAACCATATCTGATTGGCTCTGACCTGCAGCGAAACCACATTCTGAACACATCACAACATGTTGTCAGCGGACAGAGAATCCACTGGCACAGACAAGGAGACATTCCCCGTTCAGTGCCATCCAAACAACAGCAACGTCTCGAAACTGAATGCACATTCAGCACCAGAAGATACAACCTATGTCACCTTAGCACAGGACTTTTACAGTTTGCTGATCAATTGGCCAGGAAATGTTAATGATTGCTGTCTTCATTTTAAAATGTATTCAGTCACCTGAGTCAAGATTTTTTAGTCTAGAGGAGTTCACAAAACATTCTGGACACAACGTGTTTTGAGTGAAAGTGTATCCAAATTCTTCACTGTTGCAATCATTGTTTAATGGTGACATTTAAGACTACATTCTTTCAAGGGATATCAGAGTAATGCATTTATAAACTTTTAACATTTCAAATTTGTGGTACACTCGGTGTGAGAGTTATCCAACTGGTTCAGTTCCTTGCATCTATAATTTAAACACACTACCTTAATGCACACATCAGAACAAAACACACAAACTCAAGTCAAATGGCATTCCTTTTCTATTCCATTCACTGAGCTGCTTACACTCTTCTCTTTTGATTCTTCAACAGCCATGAGTTCTCAAAAAATTTGGAACTGACAATGGGCAGCAAACACAGGCAAAATTCCCTTCACCTCTTGGTATTCCACTCCATTATCTCTGGTGGTGCATTCTAATTACATTTCAGCTCAACAGTGCCAAAAACTATTTCTGATCCCAAGCTTCCTTTCAGTAACTTCTTTAGAGTTAGTAAGGCTCTTCGCTAAATTAGAAAGAGACAAATGAGTTACCTGTAAATGCCCAGTTTGACCCAGACTATTTCCTTGTAGCGTGATTTCTTGCCAGCTTTACAATCATTGCAATACCAGTTCCCTTCTGGCATATCAATCGTCAGGCATTCAGGATGGAAGGATGCTGGACAGGATTCACAGCATAATAGGCGGCCACCTTGACAGAAGGAAACTTTCTTTTACTGACTTCTTGTAAATACACACCTCTGCCACTACCATTAGTGTTTATCATTTTCCCAGTTACACAGACTGGGATTTCCACAGTCATCTGAAGCAATGCTCAGCAAGAGTCATTTATCACCCACAGCTGAGCATCATGCAGACAGACTTCAGACAGGCATTTTCAACATACCCAGAACAAATGAGCAAATTCCCATTTCAAACCCAAAAGTCAAATTTTTCTTTGAATATTCCAAATTCAAACTGGACTGATTTGAGCCACTTCTGTTTTAATAATTTAGTTGCAAATTTTAAAACCCAAATGTGAAGTAGCTGAATGTTTACCAAACGAAAATCTTTTTGTTAACCAACACAAAAACCGTGCTGCTTGATGAACCAAGAGTTCCAGTGACAGCTACCAGGGCCGATGGGCATTCCCGGTCTTTGCAAACACATTGCTCCTCCAGCCCTCAAATCAAGCCGTACAGCTGAGCATCTTACTGCAGTGAAGTTTGCACTGCCTTACTCAGCTGCATGAAACCTGTCCCAGACACGTGGCCCATCACAGCGGGAACACAGAAGAAAATTCTGGAGGCAAGCAAAAACAGAATTTTGCTCAAGTTCAAAAGGGAAGTTGCTCATTTCGCAGTTGTTAATGTGAATTTGAGTGCAGATGGATATTCAAATCTGCCCAGCAGAAATGACATGAGCAATCATCAGTGTTGACCAGACAATAACAGTGGATGGGCTCTCAGAAGAATAATCAAGTAGATAACACGGCAATCAGGACAAGGCTGCCCTGCAGTATGTGCAGTCTTTCAGTGGGAGCATGGGGAAGGTTTATCACTGAAGCATGCAATTTCCCCGCTCCCCCCACTCAAGAACAGTGTTTTGAGATGAAAGCGGGGGGGTGAAGATGAACAAAAGCATACAACAGAAAAACAGACACAGCAGCTGTTACGCAAAACATGCTCAAGAATTGCTTAATTGCTGGCAACTCCCTCACTTTTGGTGTAAAAAAAAGTATCATCTTGGCTTTTGTCTTTTCTTACGAATTAAGTGCATTTTACATTAGACAGATTCTTGTCAGCGGTTAAGAAAAGGAAAAGACAAGGGGCAGAGAAGTGGAAATTCATTTTAGGTGACAGATTGAAACTTGTGGCATTGCTTTGGCCGCCGACTACAATTTGGACCCAATATTCAATTCCATTGCAGCCACTTCAGCTGAGTAAGAGGCAGGATGTTTAACAGGATGCTGATGCAATACTGCCTGTTTCTCACTCCTGCCTAATAGAAATTTTCACCTCCAGTTCTTTCCTCAAAAAATGCCTTGTTGTGTTTGAAAGGTGGCTTCAACAAATAACAAGGAATGATTCTCCTTTCTCAACCCCCAATATCTAAGCTTGCCAGCAAACCAGTTTGTCTCTTTAACACACAAAAGCATGAATGCAGCATTCTCCAGTTAGCTGGGCGGACAGAAGTGAAGCAGAAACTTCGATTGAAAACATTAAGCAGATAACACTGCTGACCTCGGGTGGCATGTTAAGCAGCATCCGAACCATGCTGAACATTGGGGCTCAAAATAACTGCAAGGCTCCTTCTGTGGAACATATACTTACGTCCACAAATTACCAGTCACCAAAGCAAAGCAAAAATTATCTTTTTTTGGTTGCCATGTGATTAAAACAAGTCTGCACTCCTACTGAAAAGGTGGGAGGGCCTGGTGATGTCGGATACTTGAATCATACAATCATAGAATGCAGAAGAGGCCGTTTGGCCCATCCAATCTGCACCCACTCCCTGACAGCCAGGACCTATCCTCCTTCTGTATCCCTGTAATGTATACATTTGCCACGCGTAATCCATCTAACATACACGTTTATGTTCTAGCTATGCACTAACTCCAGGCAGTTTACACCCAAACGGGAAAAAGCAGAAATTCGCTTTTGACATGGAAAATTCTCCAAGCATTAATTTTTTTTATTATTGCAACAGTCTGGCAACAGGTATATGATTACATCACTAATCATTTCTCAAGTGGGAGACAATTCTGGGGGTGAACATTGAAGAAACGGGAACTCAAAAAGCAGGATAGTATGAGAAGTGACCAAGATTAGCAGCCAAAGTCCACGATACAAAGTTGGAGTGAGTGAGTGAGGCATGCACACCAGGAGTGTCAGAGACCACAGTCTACGAGTCCAAGAAAATGAAACACAGAGCCCAAAAGCCAGAAAGCAGAAGGACCAATGCAGGCGGTTAAATCAAGAAGGTTACAAAGCTATGGAGGAAATAGGACTTGTCAATGGTTCGTCCAGAAAAGACATAGAAAAATACAAATATCTGCATTTCACTCAGGCAAGGTGCATCCTGCCTGATATTTATTTCAATGTCGAGACAATTCATGTCCATCGTATCTGGAGCAAACTACATGAGAAGAATCGTATCCAAATCGTAAAACCTTGAACATGCAGTGATTTTTTTTTCCCTTTCACCTTGAAAAAACATTATGTTAAAAAGCAACAGGAATTCAATTTTATGCCTGGAATATGGAAGACTTGTGACAGTAACTTTTCCCCCAGTTATTACAGTTCTATTATGCCATGAAAGCAACTACAATTGTCAAATCATCTCAGATGTAACGGCAGCAAAGTATGAAATGACCAAAGCCAAATCATAACCCAGCAGGAAAAAAAGGATTCTGCAATATCACAGAACGATGCTGTCATGTGTACATTTTTCTCCGAAAAGCCTGATTAAGGATCAAATGTTGACCTTGTAATTATTTCAAGCCCAGATTAACTTCATTTTCCTTCAGTTCTGATCATTAAGCTCAGCCAGTCCAAAAAAATGGAAAATAATTCAATTTACACATTTTCATAAGCAAGATCAGACAGGATTTGATAAAGCCACAGATTTAGCAGATGCAGGGTGGGGATAACAGCATGGTAGGTGGGGTGGGTTGGGGGGTAAGAAAATTCAAGCACACATGGTTCCGGAGATAAACTGTGTTTTATTACCTTTCCCACATTTCTTTACTGTAGTTGACGGTGAGGGAGGAATCATAGGTTTTTTCAACAACTCAGCCGAACGATTTGACTCGCTCAGGAGGTAGTGCGACTTATATGTATAAGAACTGATAAGGGTTTCGGATTGGTCTTGTTCAATCACCCCTACATGAAACAAATAAAAAACATGAGGTGCAATGAAAAGACCCATGATTCCCCCCGAAAAAAATCTGAAAAACATTAATTTAGTCTCAAAGTTTTATTTTGGTTTCAAAAAACAAATGGGAGTGAAAAAAAAGCTTCAAAAAATTTCAAGTTATACATGCTACATTTTAAGCTGATGCGTCATTTAAACTCAAGACAGTTGGAAAATGGTCTTACCTCTGGCACAGATAAAGCACCAGCTTACATTTACTTGGAGAGACGCACGACTACCCTTCTTCAAGCTGGAGTGGTTGTTGCAGATGATGCTGTGAGTTGACAGGACAAGGCTGCCAGCTGCAATACAGCTCTCTCCCGTGTGATAAGCCACAGGACACCGCAAACAGCGCAGCATGCGACCTGGTTTCATACATGTGCATAAAACACAAGTGGTTTTACAAAGGACTTTCCAGTTGCTCGATTAACCAAATAAAAGCTTGAAACAAGCCAAATTAATTCCCAATCGACAAAGTGAAATAATAACTTGCAATAGCTATTTATCAACTACCCAACGTGGTATTTCATCCATTTTGCAGTCTTAAGTGCATTGAATGGAACAGTGATCAGGATTTCATTCATGGGGCTTTTTATGGTTTCTGAACTCAATGTCATTTCTTTCACTTGGTAATATTGTTGAAATAAACCTTATATACGTGGCTGAAGCAGAGGCGGATGAAGGGGTAAGGGATCAGGGTACACAGATGTGTTTGTGGCTAGGGCTTACATGGGAGATGTACTCTAAACTGGACTGTCATGAAATAACGATCTAATCTAATCAAAGTTTACTACCAAAGGCACTCGTGCTATGTTCTGGGACATTTCACCTTCACTTCCAAGGAGGAAGCACCCCAAAGATTTTTTGCATGTCTTCCTCGCATAACAAGCTGAGATCATTGAGGTGAAATGTGGTCTCATCCACGAAGTGGTGCAACAAACTGAACAAGCACAATGCAATATCTAATGATACTACACATGCACTAAGTGCATAACATTAAGAATATGGAATGTTAACATAAATCCTAATTACACCTATGAAACAAGATGGGGAGCCCCAAAATGCACCCTGATACTCGGTCTCAATTTAAAAGCTTAATGGCCAACATCCTGTGCTAGGCAAAATCCACAGGCTCCATCAATAACTAACATTTAGAGCCAGCAGTTTGATGATTTAACCTAAGCTGCTTTGTTTCACCCCACCGCTTTTACCCTTTACAGGACTACCACATTAAAACTCTGCAGCCGTTTGCCAAGGGCAATATTTCTAAAACCAATAAGAACAGGGATAACTTTGCAGTGGTCATAACTACATAGTCACTTGACAGCCGGACCAATCTTAACAAAGAAACAAGGAGCCAGAGAGGAAAGAACACAAGCAATCTCTGTAATAGCTTCCGCAATCTCTGCTTAGTCAGAGGGTAGATCTCTATCGATTTGGATCCAGACCCCACCCAAGACACTTGCAATGAGCTTTTAAATTCTTACTTTTGCATTTGATCCTCAAATTACTCAAGCGTTAGTATAAAGACTTTTCTTTCAGTCTGCTGCAAGAAACAATCAACTTGATTTCCTTCTCACCTTTCGTTGCCTTAGCCATTTCACAGTTGTCTGCTAAGCATGCCAAACAGCAGTGCAGAGGACAACGGAAACCCTTCCCTTCAAACATGGCTGAAGAATAACTCCTCAAACAGGACTCATGGTAAAACCTTCCACACGAATTCACTGAACACCTCTTCACAAGCTTCCCAGACAACTTGCAAGAAAAACAAGTGTGGTTTCCTGTCAGAGAACAGATGTACCAGAACAGAGAAATATTAAAAATAAAAACAGCCAATAATGGACATACTCAGCAGGTCAGGCAGCATCTGTGGAGAGAAACAGTTCAAGTTTTGGGAAGACGATGACCTGTCACCTGACCTGAACTTTGCTTTTGTATTCGAGAAACATCAGAATTCCACTGTCTTGAATTCCAACATCCAAGTGTTTTGGCGCAAAGTGCAACTACAATTCAACTTGTGCTACAGCCGTGTCACAAAAAACTATTGCAATGAGATGAACCACATGCTGAGTTCTGAACCTCAACTGGAGCCAACAGCTGTGGTGTGGCCACTTGCACATGGAGCAATGGGAGCTACGGTTCTATCCCAAATTCTCAAGCTCCTATCAACTGCCAAGCCATTATCTTATCATCTGCCACCAGCAGAACACTGATCAAGGTGACACACCTCAAGCCAACCGGGTTACGAACTGAAATGGACATGACCCAATCCTCAAACCAATTGGATGACTGACGTTGCCCAATCCTCAAACCAATTAAAAAGAGAAAACACTGGAAAATCTCAGCAGGTCTAACCCTTTGTAGGGTCATCTGGAATCGAAACGTCAACTCTTTTCTCTCCTCACAGACGCTGCCAAACCTGCTGCGATTTTCCAGCGTTTTCTCTTTTGGTTTCAGATTCCAGCATCTGTAGAATGTGCTTTTACCTTGAACCAACTAGATTACTGAGTAAAAAGGACATTACCCAATGGATAACTTAGTCAAATGGACACTACCAAATGTTTACAATGACTTGCTTTTGGAAGGATAGAGGTTCAAGAATGGATAAAACCATCCCTTATTACCTGTCGTGCATTCCATGCATGTGAACTTCCCGTTGGGTAACTCTGCCAATCCAAGACACTCTATATGAAAGACTCTGCAACACTCTCCTTCACAGGGGACCAGCGAATCTCCAGGCTTCTCACAAATCTAAGGCAGCAGATGGTCAAAATAAAAACCCTGATGGGAGTAATCTAAAGCAACAGCTTTTAAATCCAAATAACATTTAGCCCACTTATATTTTGTAGTTCCCTATTTCCCATCAAATAAAGCACCAGCCCTAATTTTATTTAACTTAAAATTTTAATATGCATGACAATACAAAGTGGTAAAATTATTTTATGATTGTTGTGATAAGTTATTTGGGTATGAGTACACAGGCATTAGTGCCCATGAACACAACTAATTGACTGCACGCAAGTCGCAATAAAAACAGAAAATGCTGGAAAATCTCACCAGGTCTGTGTAGAGCGAACAGAGCCAACATTTCAAGTCTGGATGATTTTCATCAGAGCTGCGCTCTTCAGTGTCTGAGTGCCTCTGATTAACCATCCAGAGAATCCCAGATGTTAACCCAGAGCTCTGGCAAAGGGCCATCCAGACGTGAAACATTGGCTCTATTCTCTCTCCACACGTACTGTCAGACCTGCTGAGATTTTCCAGAATTTTCTATTTTCGTTTTAGATTCCAGCATGCGCAGTATTTTGCTTTGATCTAAATGTACACAAGTAGCTTGGAACAGATCATTCAAGCTGATTCCCCAAGGCCTGGGAATGTGAGCCAGCAAACAACTTTGATTCTGAAGGTCTGGAACAGTCATTCTGAGATTGGACTGCAGATCTAATTGTCCACTTAAATCTTTGACATTATTTTAATGAAGCAATTCATAATCATGGACCAATGAATTTTAATCAGCCAATCGCAGGCCATTGGTTAAAACCACCTTCATTCAGTTCTCACCTGGCATATGTTATCTCTCCTGGATGTTCCACTGCCACGTCTGGACAAACACGAATCCATTGATGTTTCGTCGGAGACCTCTGCACCTGGAGGAACTATTGGGCTGTCAGCTCGCTTCTCCAAGCCAACCTATAGAGTATAGACGTTAAAAACATCACCTGGTCAACAACATACTCAAACAGAAAGCAAGGTGATTAATGCGATGCCAAGTAGATTTGCGTGTGGGTAGTAAATCATTCCATTTTACATTCCTAACTGTTACCTATTAACCCTTATTAGAACTTGATTGCATGAGGTTGGGGCTGCCCTTGACTGACATACCATTTAGTTGATTCATTGTCAAAGGTCACTCTCGAATAATGACCACTGAGCAAGTTATGGGAGAGTGATTGGGGGTGTGGTTGCATTGACATTCATAGACGAAAAGCACAAAACTTGAGTGCAAACACATCTCAGTACCTCGTGGTACTGAAATCTCAGATTTGATGGCACAGTAGTTTGCGTTGACGCTTCACAGTGCCAGGACCCCAAGTTCAACTTCGTTCTCGGTTGATCATGCAGGCTCCACACAGACATTCTCCCCGTGTGTGTATGGTCCCCCTCCCGGTCCTCCGGTTTCGTCCCACATGCCAAAGTCCGTGCAGGTTACATTGACTGGCTTTGCTTACTGTCGGGGGGCTAGTAGGGGAAATACGTAGGGTTAGGAGTTGGGCCTGGGTGGGATTGTTCTCAGTGCAGGCTCAATGGGCCACATGGCCTCCTCCTGCACTGTAGAGATTCTATGATTCTATAACATCCAATGAATCGTGTTTCTAAAACTGAGTTAAAAGAAAAGTACTGTGGATACTCGAATTTGAATTCGAAACAGAAAATGCTGGAAAAACTCAGCAGATCTGGAGTGAGAATATAGAGTTAATGTTTTGAGGCTACATGACTCTTCTTCAAAAACAGAGTCTAGGTGAGGTGTCAATTTGCACTGTACCACAAGATGACGCAAAAGCACATCATGCGGAAGTTAATGGATGCCAAGCAGGGAGGCAACATACGAGTCTAATAAAAATAACATGGCCACACTGAGGAGCTCAATACTGGAATAGTGCCAGCCTCGACTTGTGATCAATCTACATGCCTATCCTTTTCCCACCTGAACGACTGGCAGTGGACAAAAAATGTTATTCTTACAAGAGAAACTCAATAATTATCTCGCCAACAGCTCAGCATTTAAAAACCAACATTACAAAATGTCAGCCAATCAAGCTGGAATCAGATCCAACAAATGCAACTTCCTGCCGCTGCCAACTGCTGTGGAGCTTTGACAACAATCCCGATTGCAATAATGCAAGTCTTTGCTGGTACGCTACTGGAAACTGGGTCAGCATCCTAATGTGACTTGTTCCTGCATGTAATGAGTCCACATCAGTCAAGCAGAATCAGTGAAAGAATTAATCAGATGGAAATTACCAAGATAAAACTGCAGGTGGAGGGCCATGGAGTAAGGGTCTGTTTTCAGAGAACAGATCAACAAGAGTCTCACCGAGTGCAATTCTGAAGGCCTGGTTGATGCCCTTATTCCTATGCTTATTTGGTAAAAGCTTGAATGTAGCACAAACTAGTTGGACAGTTCAGCAGCTGAAGATAACAGTCTTTTATATGCTCTGCACAACTTCACATTCATGATGGTCTTGGGAGATTTTCATCCTTTTGTCAAACTTATTTTGTTCTCTGAACTGATCTCGAATAGGCAATACTTTCGCCACAAGGTGGCACCAAGCCCAGTCTTGTCAGGAGCAAGAGAGGTGATCCTCCAAAAGGCCCAAGATTCCTGTCACAATTCAGGAAATGCTATCGGCACTTCATTCGAATGCCCTTGCCCATTTCATCTCCCTCCCACACTGAACAATGCAAGATGCTGCAATAGTGAGCTGGTAAAGATGCAATACCTCGTATGGTGCACAGCTAGTCTGCATTGCTTCAGTCAAACCGGACTGAAGGATCATGACGTCAACAGTGCAAGTGAACAAGGAAGTGCAAGTTGGAGTGGTAAATTCAATGCCAAATTCAGGTGCAGAAAGGGAAATAGACAATAAAAGATTTGATCAAGGCAGGGAAGAAAAAGGAGAGACAATGAAAAAAGTAAATCAATTTAATTGAAAGAAAACACAATGACAATTAAAAGGTGAAGCAATGAAGCCCACACTTGTAGCAGTGAAAAGTTTATGCAGTATTTAATACATCATGTTGTTTAAAAATTGTTTTAAAAATCAGTGATGAGTTTCGTTCACATTTGCTGCACAATTATAGGAAGTTCACCTCACTTGAATCCAAAAAAGTGATGCTAATAGGAGTAACTGACAGCAACTTCTCAATTTCCACCTTCAACCTTCTACATGTTCTTCACCCCAAATTTCTGGAGCACTTTCACATCGACTATCAGCATTTCTTTTGACAGCATCTTTTGGCCCAAGAAAATAACACCACCATCACCCCCTCCAGTTTTCAGCCTTTTGTCCGAGGAGAGAAAATGGAAAAATATGCCGTCATCTTCATTTCCTTTCTGATTACATCACCGCAATTCTGTGCCCACAACTCAGAACATGTACGCAGTTCTCAACCACAAAGGAAAAACAAAAATTCAGATCAAAATGATTCGACCAGACTGTGCTCATCAAACAAGTTTCAGACTTGCAGTCACTCTCATTAAAACCTTTGGCAGCACCACACAGCTCTCTTTGAACTCAATGCCAACTATTTTCGACAATCGTATATATTTACTTCATGAAAACCCAGACAGCAAAGATCATCATAGCAACGTGCCAGGTTGTAGCTGGCACATTTGGCAATGCTCAGCTCACAAGGATTCTTGGTCATTTTCTGGGCTTGTTATAGATCACAATTGAGCTTTAACCACACATTGTGGTGGCAATTCATCAGCCTGACAAGGGTATGCCAACGGAACAAAGCTTTTTTTAGGTTAATGTTTTTTATTAAAACCCACTTAACAGATTTATCCCAAAACGAGGAGTTCCATGTGTACATCACTTTCTACGGTTCCTTCATTTTGGTGACCTGCTTCGATTGCCAAATTCCTCTTTCCAAATCTCAGACTCCTTCGTGATTTCCTTGCTCAGTCTTTCATTACTATTTTGAAAGGGGGTTTCTTTCCACTGCTGTTTAACTCAACTGTCCAAATAACACGATTGATCAGGTCAGGAAACGGTCAAGAGCTGATTTGCCACTTTGGCAACTAAACCCGGACAAGGAGGTATTTGTGGCCAGTTTAGAAATCAACACCCATCAATGAATGTGAAAAGTACTGGCCAGCTTTAATCTCTAAGGCACTGTGAATAAATCTACAAATAGGTATTGTTGTTCAATAACTATGCACAGGCTATCTCAGATCCTCTGGGATCTGCCATTGTACAGCAACAAGTGAGCTGATCGGCTAATAACCACCATCGTGACATGGAATGTTGGCTAGGACCAGAAAAGGGAGCAAGCGGGGTCAAAATTTCAAATTTCAGACTGTGTACCATGAAAAAAAAACTGGATCGTTCCCCATTCAGGTTTGGTTGACAGAAGCAGTTGATAAATTCTTGGTCATTTCCTGGACCTACTTAAAGGGCAATGTACTCCAGACCCACATGGAACCATTTTAAGGCCGAATGCAATTTCTGATCAGACCTGAAAGCATTCAACATTTAAATTTATTACGATGACAATAGAAAACATTGACCTCACAGCAATGTGGTGAAGTATTCAACAGACTCTGAAATGGTCTAGCAAGACACTCAGTTCAAAGGCAACTGGGGATGTGCAATAAATGTTGGTCACATCCTATTGATGAATTCAAAAAAAAGACGTAACGGCCATACACACACACACACTCGAATTACAAGATAATTCAATTGTTTATTATTCGACGTATAAACTTCTGAAACAGCTACTGATTGCGACTGGTTGCTCTGTGTCCTCCAAGTGCTGATAATGTAATAAAATGTTCCAAGACTTTTTACAGAAGCAATGCAAAGCATAATTTGACACCAAGCGCTAACGCAGATATTGGTGCAGGGAACCAAAACGTTTAGTCAAAGAGATAAATTTTAAGGAACATCTGAAAGGACGAATGATAGGTGTAGAGGTTGATGGAGCTGAGGCCCTTGGCATGTTACGGCTGGACAGTCAGGCCCCAGAATGGGACTCTGGCTCACTAGACCATAGCTTCTATTGTTTGGGTAGAGATGTAAATGAACAGAATCACAGGAGTACCAATTAACTTTTTAAAAAAGGAACAAAACATTGATGAAACATAAAAAGATTGACTAGAATACACGACTTCTTCACCCAACTTGGATCTTCAGAGCTGTACACAGTTTTAAGAATAACATGTTACAAAATATCATAATGTTCTCACGAAGTACACAATCCATATGAACAACAGATCAACTATGGTCAAATACACCACATTCTTAAACCAAGGGGCAGATCCCATCCAAAACAATTTAAATAGATTTCTCATGAAATCCCCGAGATGCCTGTCACACTGTGAGCTCGCTGGTCTCACTGGAACCGTGACTTCCACACCGAGGTTTCCAATCATCATTCCGAAAAACACACCTGAAATCTTTTCCTACCCAAGACACTCTCTCAGATGACTTCATCAAGGATCCATGTCCAGGATTTCAAATTCTCTGTTCAGTATTCCACTGCCTTAGAATGCCATGTGCATTCAAGCTTCCACACAATCTCCCAGGTACTCAGCCCTGCCAGCAGAATACCACTGCTTCACAGGCCAATTAAGATGTTATCAAATTTTTGATTTACCTTGGATGTCTGGTTTCTTGGTTAAGTTCGAGTCCTGTGGTTGTTTCTTTCACTCTGCTTCTTACCTAAAGTTCACCGAACTGAACCTTGTTCAATTTCTTGTTCTTTGTTCTTGTAACTTAACTGTCTTCCTGACACATTCTTTTGTCCTCCAACTCACTGGTTTCTGGAGTCTCTTTTGATCTTATGGGAAATCAGCTTTATGCAGCTCCCTGGTCCTGTCTACCTTCTTCTGGATCCAGCTGACAGCTGAACTCAAAAGTCCTTACTAACCTAAGGTGGCCCTTGGTTGCGAAGTGACAGATGAGTTTCTTTCTGTAAACCCTGTTGGTTTTCACGTCATAAATTCTCATTGCAATGACGGCACAGTTTAAAATGACCAAAACTCTCTGACAAGGAGGCATTTTTGATAATATGAAGCTAAAGTTTCAACCCTTTCTTACACTAAACTGAAGTTACTTAAAGCTATAGCATGTTTCTAATACCCACAAATGCAAATTAAAATTATCTGCTTCCAGGCAACTGAAGGCACAGCCATTGATGGTGGAAAAATTGAAATCAGGGTTGCTCAAGAGGCCAAAGCTAGAGGAGCTCTGCTATCTTGGAGGGTTATGGGGCTGACGGCAACAAATGGATTGCTATGTATTCACATATTGTCCTTCGAGAAATATATCATTCAAACCCCTCCCTCCTTCCAGCACTCTTTTTCCACCTATCATGCTCCTACCTCACTCAGCAATCCTCTGCAATCAGAGTCGTTCATTTCCCTGTAACCCGGACTTGTCATCTCTACATCCGTAGAAGCCCGACTACGTTTTTTCAGTGGCTTGCAGGAATCAGAAAGCTCACTGGCACCTAAGAGCAAAAGACAGTGTGGCAGAAGTTACAGTTCTGGTCTGTGCCCTTTGCTCCATGCAGCAGAGTGAATAGACAGGAGTCATGAGATAAACTAACCCACGTCATTTGAAATACATTTGGACATGTACGTGGATGGGAAAGGTTTAGCGGGATACAGGCCAAATGCAGGCAAATGGGACGGTTTCAGTTTGGGAAACCTGGTTGGCATGGACAAGTTGGGTCGCAGGGCCTGCATATCTCTAGGACACAGTGACTCGATGTTTGGAAGTTACTTTCCAAATTGAAGTAGGAATGTTCATCATCAAGCATCGCTACTGTAGAACATTGTGCGGCGCGGTAGCTGCTTCACAGCTCCAGGGACCTGGGTTCAACTATCAGCTCGGGTCACTGTCTGTGTGGAGTTTGCACATTCTCCCCACATCTGCATGGGTTCCTTCCAGGTGGTCCAGTTTCCTCCCACAGTCCAAAGATGTGCGAGTTAGGTTGATTGGCCATGCTAAAATTGCCCCTTAGTCTCCTGGGATGTGCAGGTTAGAGGGATTAGCAGGTAAATGTGTAGGGATATGGGGATAGGGCCTGGGTGGGATTGTGATCAGTGAAGACGCGATGGGCTGAAGGGCCTGTTTCCGCACTGTAGGGTTCTATGTGGTAATTGGTGCCTTACCTGGCAGAGCTGAACTTATTGTCCCATGTGCATGGAGTAATGAGGCACCTCTCTGTGGGCTAATCATCTCTGCTGTCGTTGGAATAGCTTCCATCTGTGAACCAAAACACAAATCATAAATGCAAATTAACAGTGAATCCAAAAGATTTCTCTCAGTACTGTTCACAAATCAATATCAAGTAATGAGAGGGCACATTTCACTGAAAATTCAAGACAAGTGCCTTTGGAATGCGTCAGCCTTCCAAGTTTCTCGCAAAGAGTATAGTTGATTACTGAGTGATTGATACTCATACCACTGGTTCACACCAATCAATTCAAGTGTTTGATGATCTATTTTTTCACCCATCATGTCCCACCTCAACTACAGCAGCATGTCCGAAGTAAGGTTTGAACTGAACATGAAATCAAATTTTAAAAATGCATATTTCACAACAACATAGTTAAACTAGTCCACTGAATTAGGAGTAGTGCTTTCATTCAAGTCTTTGCTTGAATTCCCTGGCTTGGACTCAAACATGATTGTCCTGCCCAGAACAGTGACTCACAGCTACATTTGCCCTGTGCAACCTGCATGTGTGCTGCAAACTCAATGTTCATCAATACTGTTCAGTCAGTTATACTGATGGGAACTTTCTTTTCAGCCTCTGACACTTGCGATGCTGCATCTTTTATTTTCACCAGGGAAAAATACAAGACAAATTTCAAAATCTTCTAGCTAAACTTGGAGTGATGTGTGTTAAATGCAGTGAAGTTGTCTAACCAACTTTATTTCAGGGTATTTCAGTACTCAAATAAAAATTGAAACCACAAATTTTCTCCCTTATTCTGTTAAGCCAATTTATTGTTTACAACAGAGAGACACTGTAAATTGCATTTGATATAGTTCAATAATTGTGTTTGACAATTGGAAAAGTACCATGTTTAGGAGATGCAAGTGAAAAAAATTAAAGCAAAATCTCAAAGGAACTGCTATTTCACATTTAAATTTCGTCTTTCAAATAAAAGGTCCTCAGTTCCGGAGCAGACAAAACCCCTTTTAAATCTGTGAAGAGATAGGGAATGAGAATGGGAAGGGGCATGGGCTGTGGAAGGATAAAGGGTTGGTAGGTGCTATGGATGGAACAATTACTTACTTAAAAGGGAGTCATGATGTAGAGATGTTGGCATTGGACTGGGGTAGCACAGTAAGAAGTCTCAACACCAGGTTCAAGTCAAACAGGTTTATTTGGCACCACAAGTTTTTGGAGCACCTGATGAACAGGCAGTGCTCTGAAAGCTCGCGCTACCAAATAAACCTGTTGGACTTGAACCTGGTGTTGAGACACTCGGAACAGAGCATCATACATCTAAGTTTACACATGTTAAGTTTGAAGACCTGGTTAATTAAATAAATGGGAGCAAAATGCAACAAAGCCAACAGACAAATTAACTGATTTGGCAAAACTATTGGTTGAATCAAATACAGGTAACATGAACCTCATCTGTATTCCGTTAAGTTTAGGCAGCTAAGTGATTAACTAAGCACAGTGTTAAATTAATAAAGGAAATAATTTGGTAGTGAAAAACTACTGGTTCTTACTGAAAAATCCAGAAAAAGTGGGCGTGAACTGAGAACTAGGCCATTCAGAAACAAAATCTGAAAGCACATTCTTCGCACAAACAGAAGGGGAATTTTCCAACTCGTTTCCCCTGCCGAAAAGCTGTAGATTCTGGGGCAATTAGAACTTTCAACACCAACTGATAATTCCTAGTTAAGCGTACCTAAGGATTTGGATCAAAGATGGGCAAATGGAATTTAGGGACAATTCAGCTGTGAACCAAGGAGGCCTGAATGGGATATTTCCGTTTCCTGTGTCTTCGACGACGTCCTAACACAAGTTTGTCTCCACTCTAACAACCATAGATAGGATGGGAATGCATCATCTTTTCCCCAGGGAATGGGAATTAAAAGTAGAGGGTTTTGCATCAAGGCGGAAGGTAAAATTTAAAAGGGGCCTGAGGGGTAACTTCTTCAGAGAGGGTGGTGCACATATGGAATGAGCTCCAGAGAAAGTGGTTGAGGCAGCAACATTTAAAAAACATTTGGATAACTGCATAGATGGAAAAGGATTAGTGGGATATACAAAGAACAAAGAACAACCCAGCACAGGAAACAGGCCCTTCGGCCCAACGAGCCCACGCCGCCATTTCAACAAAGCATTTTCCTACACCTACCTTGCCCCATGTGTATGTGAATGGTACCCCTAATGTAGCCAGATTCAGGGGAGAAGAGTGTAGGGTCAATTTGGTACACCAATCAGCCAAACGTGGGCAATTGGGACGAGCTGAAGGGGGCACCATAGTCAGCGTAGATCATTTGGGCCAAAAGGCCTGTTTCCACGCTCTCTAGCTCTGTAACCAACCCCAAGGCTCAAAGGACATACCTGTTCTTTTCGCATTTTCTTTTTTGGCACAACTTCAGTAGACTTCTCAGATTCTGAACGACTTCTAACTGATCTTCTTTGCTGTTTCCTTTCTGAAGGACATGAAAGAGAATTTTAAACCAAGACAAAGCAACTAAAAACTCTGGTATTCACACTGGTATGAAATATCAAAAGGCTCCGACAAGGATCTATTAGATTAGCTGAAATTGGGATATTCAACATTTGAAACAAAAGAAAACTCCACTTCTCCTACAATGAAAAGATAATCCTCTCCGACTTCCCACTACTTTTCCCAGACCCCCAACCCTTAAATTAATGTTTAAATCTGACAGTTAAATTAAATAATCATAACACTGAGTGGAGAACAAGAAACTCTTTTACAGCTCACACTGAAGGTCCACAAAGAGCAGGAAAAGGCCTGGCTTGGCTCAGACCCAAACTTTCACACCGAGTTAAGATTGCAATTTTATCAGTTAGGCTTCATTCCGTAATCCTGGAGTTGCCTGGCCAACAGTAATGATATTCAATACGAAACTCAGTATTTTCCAGTTTGGATTTACACTCACACTTGCAAGGATAGCATGCCTGCCGCACTGGCAGCATCACCAGAGTGATGCCCTGGGGTGGCCCTTCCTTCCAACACAAGAACGCACACACACTCCCCAACCCAGACACACCTTAACCTGTGAGTCACCATATCTGTGCCTTTCTGCAGCCAACTTTCAGAGTCGTTTGAGGAGTTGAGAGAGAAAAGCCTGCCTGCATTTCAGAGGAATGATGGGTGAAGAGTACAAGATACTGAAGTTAAGGGGACAAAGCTGAGCGTTTACCTGAAGCAGTCAGGTGTGTCTCTCCATGCAGAGAGGAATGAACTTCCCCTTCCCGTTTCTCACTCCGCAGGCTTAATGGTGTGATGAGAACTTCGTTGGCATCTTTTGGCAACGGCTCTGCCTTAATACTCGTCCCCTTCTAGGAATAAAATGATTCCATTACCCACACAAAGCCAAAATCAGCTGCCATCACCTCCCTGAGGTACCCCAAACACAAAGGGAAGTCATGAGAAAGAAGGAAACAAAAGGAAAGGAAGATAAAATGTCAAGTCTTCAAAATTATTTGGTGAGAAAATACAAATTTTAATTCAAATGGACCTTTCAAAGCAATCCAGGTCTACTTATTATTCTGATAACCATAAAATGAAAATACATTCTAGGGAGATTTTACTTTACTGATAGAAAATATACTGAGAGTTTGCAAATCTCTTCCCCTGGTCTGCATCTTATCAGTAAAATTGATACATCACAGCAACATTAGAGGGCACGTTTTTGGGCAAACAGCACAGGGAAGGGGCAGCACAATGGTTAGCACTGCTGCCTCATTGCGTCAGGAACCTGGGTTCAATTCCCGGTTTGGGTCACTGTCTGTGTGGAATCTGCATGTTATCCCCGTGTCTGCATGAGTTTTCTCCGGATGCTCCGGTTTCTTCCTCGAAAGATACGCTGGTTAGCTGGATTGACTCGATCAGGTGCCGGACTGTGGTGAATAGGGGGAATTTCACAGTAACTTCATTGCAGTGTTAATGTAAGCCTTACTGTGACTAATAAATAAACTTTATTTTGAGACGTAGGATAGGAAAATCTCTCAATCCAACTAGCAGGTTTAATTTTAATTGTGTATAATTCTATCTTTTTTGAAGTTCAATTTTACATTCCTCCTGTCTTTCTCAACCATTCAAATAACTTTATCCAAAATCCCAAATATTTCTCTTTGAACCTTCTTCCAGCTCAGATGGAATTCTTTGTTGACATTTTCAAAGCAGTTCCGTAATCATCTAACCGGATGCGGATTTTGCTCAACACGATGCAGGCATTATTCTGACTGAAAGAATGCCAAGTGGCCAGTCTTCTCATCTGGAATATTTCCGAGGGAATCAAATACATATTACAAATGTTCTAAAATAATCTTAAAAACTCAGGACTTTTTTTTGTGGCAAGAAAACTCTCACTAGGAAACAGATTATCCCAAATCATCACCGTAGCTTTAGCTGGAGGAAGGCAGGAGAGAAAATGGGGAAGGAAAACATTATTTGGTAAAAGCCAAGTTAGAAGATTTGCTAAGTGTGTTATCTAATTTCTGCAGATCATTTAAACCAAAGTAGACACATGTACACCCTACAGAACAATGCAAGTTCCATTCACCAGAAGAAAACATTTTTATGTCAACATCCCATCACTCTGGACAACCATGAGACAAGTATAAACAATACATTAATGAACACAGTCAGCATCTCCAGCAGGAAGGTGCATGGCATTTTAATGTGCCCAGTCATTCTGTTCACATTTGGCACTTGGTCACCAACACAGCATCGGTCTACAAGAACAGATCATAATTTTATACATCATTCAAGTTGTCAATGAAGGAATTTTCACTTTCTGCAAGAACTTCTGCAATTCTCTCTCACTCTGTAGCATATTATGCAAATACTGATGACAACACGTGATCTTAGAAAAACTTCAACCAGAGCTGCTTATGAAGTACAGAAAGTAGTGTGTCTGCAGCTGATTAGCTGCCTGACATCCAAACAAGCAGTTAACAGTCTCAGGTGGCAGGCGTGCATCCCAAAGCTCAGGAACAACAGAAACACGGAATGATTCCATTTGTCTTTTTTTCACCTCAGTTTCAGAACAAAAGAAATAACAGCAGAAGGTGGATAGTTGGCCTGCTCGACCATTCAATACAGTCTTGACTTATCTTCAACATTTACTTCATCCGTCAGGCGTTGGCATAGGCTGGATTTAGTACTGGTTGCAGTCTGGTATCTCACGAAATGGCGAGTGAAATAATACTTTGCCCTTACTTTTGCTATTTTAATCATGCCTCTCCACAGGATTTTGTCAGCACCATGTTATCTGCAGCCAGTGTCCTCTAATTGATACTGAAGTGACAGACATCATGCTTTTAATCTGAACTGATACAGGGTCCTGTGGTTTTTGGTGTCCCTTGGGATTGCTGAGTGGACCTTGATTGAGGATGACTGACAGGTCAGGTGATATGTCTGGGGAAGCTTTTTTTTAAAAAAATCACAGAGCATCCCTAAGTTTTAAATTTTGTTTCAGTTGCTGCCAGAAGCTGGTGGAAGGAGGCAGTGTCTCTGTCTCTCTCAATCCAGGGGCTTTTTGATAGTTTCAAGATGGGGAAGCCTCAGAGAATTGATCCAACATTCAAAGGACCAGATGCCAAAAAGCTGAAGATCCAGCATCATGTGAGCATACTTGCTTTTTTGTGCTCAGTCTGAAGAAGGGCGTTTGTCTGCAGGATGGTGTTCGATTTGGAAAAACATAGATAGCTAGCTGTTAAGGATTGTACTAGATTGTGTTTAAGTCTTGTAATTGTTAAAAGTTATGCTAATTCATTGTATTATATTTTAACTGTGTTCTGAAATAAACTTTGTTTCATGAAAGGTTCCTGGTGGGTCACTTAAATCATATCTGGAGAACACCTTATGCTCACCCACGCCAAAATCAAATGTAAAATTTTCCGTTTAGACTAACTTCATAAAACACCTGGGAATTTCTAGCCTGGGTCTTAACAATTGGCTTTTAAATGCAATCTGACAGTGCATCAGAGCTGACGAAGCCAGTGCTCTCTCATTCTCCCTCTCTCTCAGGCACATTTATTTTCCAGCAGGAGTCACAGGACAGTAGTCAAGCAAGAGCAATCTCAAGTGGGATTCCTGGCTTTCGTTTATTTTCACTTGCCTTGCTCATTGCAGTCATCGGCATCAATTATATTTCCCTCAAATGGAAGAAAATGGCCCAAGAAAATAAAATATGGGATTCAAGGTGAGGGGGTGGGGTGGGGGAAGTTGTGCAGTGAATGGATCTCTCAATGGGATGTCATGGGATTGCAAACAGAGTGACTGGTGGGCTGTTATTGTAGCTTCAAACAAAGAAAACAACTTTACCCATTTAAAACTGAAGACTGACACTGATTGTTATGCCCAACATGCACACAAAACAATTCAATCAATCACCAACAGTCTGCCAACAGATCGGTCAAGGAATATGGGGCAAAACAATCAAATGACATTTGCCTCTTTTTAACCCTTCAAAACAATCTATTTAATAATTACCCTTGTGGTACTCCTCTTAAAGGCAATTAAATACTGATTAGGCAATTTTCCATTGGCATCTTTCTTCTCGATTGCAAGTACCTGATCATTTTTTCTTATGGGCAACACCTCACAGTCAGAGCTGCCACCATTTCTTTTCTCAGCCTGGTTTCCCTTGAGGTTTGCAAGGGAAGGCGGCAGTGACTTTCGAGCCGCAGCTGTTCGCCAAGTCATTTTGGGGGGAGGCTCTTGGATATTTGCTTGCCTTTCGGGTGTGAGCTGACCTGTGTCACTGGCAGCAGGGATCACAAGAGCTGCCTGCTTCACCATTGCGTGGTCACGTGGAGGACTGGATAACGTTCCCAGTCGTCTATTTCTCTTCACTTCAACATTTAATGACGTTGCAGTCGTATCTGCTGACACATCAGGCTTCTCGTCCACATAAATGAAAGTGTACTGTGCTATCCTTTCCTCCTGAGTCAATCTCAATGCATCTTCGACTTGAGCAATGCCAACATCCCACTGAGGGCGAATTCGTTGTGCTATAGGCTTCAGAATCTATGAGTGGAAATTGAAAAGGTTTATCAATTACAATTTATTAATCACCATGCTGAACATAATTATTATGCTACTTGCATTCATTTCTCAATCCACAGTACATGCCAAAATGATTCAATAAAGTATTTTTAAAGTGCAGTTACTACTATAACATAGGCAAACCAATCAATTGCGACAGCCAAGTAACAGGCATAACATTGAGATAAATGACCAGATATTCCCTTCCTTTCTTCACTACAACTGACTTTAGTTTGACGAATAAGATCTTGGATATGATGCTGGGACAGCTCTGTGTCAAGTAGTTATGCACTCTTCTACATCCAGCTCAAGCGGATAGAGATTGAACCTCTGAGCTGTAAGGCAGCACCTCTGTCAGCACAACAATCCCTCAGAAACTGGACCCATCAGCCTCTGACTCCAGAGGAGAGTTGCTACCAGTCAAAGTGGACCTACAATGGAAATAATACTTGTTTTTACAGTCCAGAAAACGAATGGGTGAAGGGTGATGTTGCAACTACTCTTTACTCAGTCTTACATTTATTTAAAGAGTGAAACAGAATAAGCATACAGCTTCTAACTCAGCCATCCAAGTTTCCGTGTGTCTGCTAAGTGCTCAAGCAAAAACCAAATTCATGCTCCCCACCTGCATATAATGAACATCACTGATTTACAATTAATACTTGTTCCAAGTACCACATCAGATTATTCCCTGCTCCATCCAATTCTCCACTGAATCAATTCCTGTATGTTGTCCATGCTGTCAAGATGAGTTGCTGATTTCAGCCTTTTGGCTAAAGTGGGGCTAAAGGGTTCAAGGGATAGAGAAGTAAAGGGGGAAAACAGGATTTGATGATCTGCCAATACCAAGATGAATGCCGGAGCAGGCTCGAAGGGCTGAATGGCCAAATCCTGCTTCTACTTTTTATGTAAGATGAAGCATCAGATCAAGCCCAAGATGGGGTGTAATGCCTTATCTGGTCAGCCTGCATCTTGTCTGTCTCCCTTGTGGGGACCATGAATTAGATTCAGTCTGGATTTTGATTTGATTTTAAATTCATTTGTAGGACATGGGTGTCACTGGCTGTCAACATTTATTGCCCATCTCTGATTGCCCTTGAGAAGATGGAATAAGTAATTGAAAAGAAAGGAATTGCTGAATGAAAATTGGTTGTTTCTACCGAGAAAGGAAATGCAAATGGGAGTTATTGTGAGGTTGAGTAGAGTAATTATAGATTGGTGTTTGTAAAATTGTGAGGTGCTGGGGATAAAGCACTGCTTGGTCCCTTTTCTATCTGTAGGAAATTTAAAAAATGCAAGTGCAGACAAAATGCTCAAAACTGAAACATTCGTATCGCAGGGCCAGGCAGCAGTGTTGCCAAGATGACAAACAGGCTTTTGAATGTTTTTGAATTCAGCCGAGCAAATTTGAATTAGATTCCAAGAACCCATTAAATTTAAATCCCATGTTTTTGGCAACCGAGGACCAACCATATTGTGAGGGATATTGATATATCATCACAGGTATAAAAGGAAGGGGTAGTGCGACAGAGGAGGTGAGCAACTGCCATCTGCCAGACTAACAACTGTTAATTCAGCTCAGGAGGCAGCAACTGCCATTTACCAGAGGAACAGCTGTTAATTCAGCTCTTAGCTTAATTTATATCTCAAGGGAAAAGCCCATCTTGATATAGCAAGTAACAAAAAAGAAAGAAGGCAGAAGTTAGACAAAACAATCAACAGAGAAAGCCCAGCATATTCCAGAAAAGACAAAATCTGGTTGTAATTTAGAGAGTGACTAAAATTCTATTTTTTTTGTTAATAATGGGAATTGTATTTATTTTAATAGCATTCCATTACAATCGTGTTTTATTCTGTTCATTAATAATTTAGTTAACTTGTTCACTGATAAATAAATTGTTACTTGTTGACTTCGGAGAGTGTGTCAGGGAGTTATTTTGATTTAACCACTAGAAGTTGCTGAAAAGCAGATTCACATTCACTTTTACAGATTATGAGGTGAGGTAATCCTCTGTGAGTGGTTAGGAGTTAATACTCGATGGGTGGGTGGGTGGGTGGGGGAAATCAACCTCTGTTTCATAACAGGGGTGAAATAAACAAATTCTAGAATGGGGTGGAGGAAATGAAATGAAACAAGCTGTTTTGTGCATGAAGATTGGCACAGAAAAATCCAAATTAAAAAATCAAAAAAAAAAGCCAGAAGGAGTAGACATAACTGAATAATTCAAAAATAAAGACGTGCATTTTTATACTCAGTTCACCACCTCAGGGTGACTGCAAGTCCTTTGCAGCCAACAAAATAGTTCTAAAGTAGCTCCACTGTTTTCATTTTGGAAATGTGATGGGCAATCTGCAAGCTATTGCAAACAGAAATATGTTAATGACCTTTACTTACTGATGTTAATCTCTTTACTTACTGATGTTATTTGGCATAAAAGAGGAAGAACGCCCATGTTTTTTTCAAATAGCAGTTTGGGATTTTTTCTCACCACCCAAGGGGACAGACAAGTCTCATCTGAAAGGTGGCACTTGAGAGTGGGAAGAAAAGCAGTACAACTTGCAATGCCCTCACCTGTTTTAACATGCAAATTGGCAGCTCAGGTGAGGACCTCCTCACCATCTCCTGTATGGTCTCAAATGCTAATCAGGGAGACATTTTGAGAACAAAACATGGAGAACAAACATATTGATCGGTCGACCCATGTTGGACGCGGTGGGCTCGAGGAGGAGTACTTGGAATGCTGCCGGGATAGTTTCCTTGAACAGTGTGTGTTGGAGCCGACGAGGGAGCGAGCTATCTTGGATCTGGTGTTATGTAATGAGGCGGGTAGAATTAGGGACCTTGCGGTGAAGGATGCTCTTGGGGAGAGTGATCATTGTATGGTGGAGTTCCTGGTGCAGATGGAGGAGGAGAAAGTGGGTTCCCAGACACGCATCCTTTGTTTGAACAGAGGGGAGTACGGTAGGATGAGAGAAGAATTGGCGAATGTTGACTGGGGGAGCACTTTGGAAGGTAGGTCTGCTAAGGAGCAGTGGAGGATCTTTAAGGAGATCTTTCTTGGTGCTCAGCAGAAATTTATTCCGATGGTTAAAAAGGACCGTAGGAGGAGAGGTAATAAGCCGTGGATAACGAAGGAGGTGAAGGGAAGTGTTAAATTAAAAGCGGAGGCGTTTAGAGTAGCTAAGAGTAGCGGGCGAGAAGAGGAATGGGAGAGGTTTAAATGTCAACAAAGACTGACAAAGAAGTTGATAAAGAAGGGTAGGAGAAACTATGAAGCTGAGCTAGCGCTTAATATAAAAAAGGATAGCAAGAGTTTTTATAAATATATAAAAAGGAAGAGGCTGGCTAGGGTGAACGTTGGAGGATGAGAGGGGGGATTTAGTGGTAGGGGATGGGGAAATGGCTGAGGTCTTGAATAACTTTTTTGTTTCGGTCTTCACGGAGGAGGACGTGAATAATTTGCCGGGTGTTAGCGACAGAAAGGTGGTAGGACTGGAGGGTCTCAATGACATTATTGTTACTAGAGAGGCGGTGCTCGACAGACTGGAGGGACTGATTGTGGACAAGTCCCCAGGACCAGATGGAATGCATCCGAGGGTTCTGAAAGAAATGGCGGAGGTGATAGTGGATGCCTTGGTGGTTATTTTCCAGACGTCGCTGGATTCCGGGGAAGTGTCAGAAGATTGGAAAACGGCTAATGTTACACCGTTGTTTAAGAAGGCAGGCAATTATAGGCTGGTTAGTTTAACATCTGTTGTAGGTAAGATGTTAGCATTCGTCATCAAGAAGGAAATAGCGAGGCATCTTGAGGGGAATTGCTTGATAGAGCAGACGCAGCACGGTTTCGTTAAGGGGAAGTCGTGTCTGACAAATTTATTGGAGTTCTACGAGGATGAGTCTAGGGCGGTGGATAGAGGAGAGCCGGTGGATGTGGTCTTTCTTGATTTTCAGAAGGCGTTTGACAAGGTACCTCACAAGAGGTTATTGCAGAAGGTAAGGGGGCATGGAGTTGGGGGTAGGGTGTTAGTGTGGATAGAGGATTGGTTGTCAAATAGGAGGCAGAGAGTGGGGGTCAACGGGTGCTATTCGGATTGGCGGTTGGCGACTAGTGGAGTGCCCCAGGGGTCGGTGCTGGGGCCTCAGCTATTTACCATTTATATAGATGATCTGGAGGAGGGAACCGAGTGTATGGTGTCGAAATTTGCTGATGACAGCAAGATTGGTGGAACGGCAAATTGCGCGGAGGGTGTGGAGAGTCTGCAGAAGGATCTAGATAGGCTGGGCGAATGGGCCAGGGACTGGCAAATGGAATTTAATGTTGGCAAGTGCAAGGTGGTCCACTTCGGTAGGAATAATGGTAGGAAGGACTATTACTTACGTGGCGAAAAAATGCAGCAGGCGACGGTGCAGAGGGACCTCGGGGTCCTTGTGCATGAGTCGCAAAAACCCAGCCTGCAGGTGCAGCAGGTGGTCAGGAAGGCGAATGGGATGCTGGCCTTCATAGCGAGGGGGATTGAATATAAAAGTAGGGAGGTCTTGCTGCAGCCGTGTAGGGCATTGGTGAGGCCGCAGCTGGAGTACTGTGTGCAGTTTTGGTCGCCGCACTTACGCAAGGATATTTTGGCCTTGGAGGGAGTGCAGAGGAGGTTTACTAGGCTGATACCGGAGTTGAGGGGGTTGAGCTATGAGGAGAGGCTGAATAAACCAGGCTTGTACTCGTTGGAGTTTAGAAGAATGAGGGGAGATCTCATTGCGACGTATAAGATGATGAATGGGATGGATAGGATAGAGGTGGAAATACTCTTCCCGCTCAGAAAGGACAGTAGGACTAGGGGGCACAGCCTCAAGATAAAGGGGGGGCAGTTTAGAACGGAGTTGAGGAGGAACTTCTTCACTCAAAGGGTGGTGAATCTCTGGAATTCTCTGCCCGTTGAAATGGTGCAGGCTGCCTCGCTCAATATTTTTAAGACGCGGGTTGATGGGTTTTTGATAAGCGAGGGGATTAAGGGTTATGGGGAGAGGGCGGGAATGTGGAACTGAGCCACGACAGATCAGCCATGATCTTATTGAATGGCAGGGCAGGCTCAAGGGGCTAGATGGCCTACTCCTGCTCCCATTTCTTATGTTCTTATGTTATGTTAATCTCCCCACATTTTTACAAGTTCTGGCCAATAGTGCTAATCATGCTTTGGGTCCAATTTTCTTCCCAGTGCATAGATAAAAACAGTCCTCAAGTTTCACCGACTGTGTTGCACGTGATTGGAACAATTGTTAATTCCAAAGGCCAATTCTTGTGGATCCTACTGGGCTTTCCTTTCAGCAGTCAATTACTTTTCTAACTCACTGGTTTTTATTGCAGTCATAGAATTTCTAGGCAGGTATCGATAAACTGCTAGACCTCAAAACATACAAACACTTCTTAGCATGTATATGACAAAACTGAAACTTTTAATTTGCAAATCTTAAGCCAAAATGTCGACCATTCCCCACACCCTTCCTCATCTGAAACACAATGTTTGGTCTGATTTTCCTTCAGAATGTTTTCAATTCCTAAGAAACTTGAATTAACTGCGACTGCCAGGAATACCAGGGCTCAAGTTGGCTGCTTCCTAACAACACTTAGTTCATGAAATAGTCAATCACAAACCAGGAATACACTTTTTTTTCACAAGCTCCCAGTCTTTTCATCACAATCAAGCGACTAATGACTGCTCGACCCACAGGGAGCTCCAGTTAATTTAACAGGCTGTCAAAGTGCTTTCAGAAAGAATTACAAGTTGGAGAGGAGATGACACAGAAGCAAAAATGTAAAAGAAAGTTTCACTACAACACAAATTTTGGACCAAATGCCTTTTGCCAAAGCTTTTATAATGATTACACAACTGGGATTGTACGCTTTAATTACACTTAACTTGGACTGAGCAAACTATTTTTAATTTTGTCTGCCTTGTATTGCTTTGCCATTTTAAAAGGCAAAGACCAGCAATGAAGAGCCAATTTGCCTCTAACAAGTAATGACATTTTTAATGGTTCTTTGTTTTGAGCTATCTCAGACAAACAAAAAGCACCATTACAGATCATAGGCAGAATAACCACCCCCAACACCCAAGCTGATGTGAGAGTAGAAGACTTCAGAGGCATTGAAGAAAGCAGCCATTAGAACACAGGAGAACAATAGTGATGGCAGCCTTCCCATTCCTGCTCAATTGGGAAGGTCCGTCTGCTCAGATCTCTTCTGAGATCTTTTCAACCAAGTGGAGGGGTCCAAGATGGAAGATCTTCAGCAGAGGGCAGGAAAACTGTGCAAATAATACATTAAATAAGTAAATGAAGACAGGAAAGCCCTGTAGGATACAGAAGTATGCTTGCCCTTGTGGCAAAGCTTTAAAAATTAACAAACCCAAGAATCAGTAATCCACAGGATCCGACAGAAAATGAAGATTCTGCCCCATTGACATATTTGCAAGTGAAACTTAATTTGGTTTAAACTTTGGATAATTTCTCATTGTGGATACCTTTTGTTTCTCTGCAGCGTTGCTGGCCTGTTTGGCAGTTTCTGCAACAAGTGCACTGTACTGTGAGCGCCCCTTGTAGGGCGCCACTCGCTTCTCGTGGATCCAGGCTCTTTCTGGCACCGTCCCAAAGAACTGCACATGGTACTCGCGAGCACCTGCACAAACAGATCAAAGATTACAATTTCCAAATCAGACAGACTTTGAACATCAGCAATCTCTGAGATACACTTCTGACTCTTGAATTTGCGGATAAAGGATTCCTGGACCGGAAGAAAGACATGATTTTTAAAAATGCGTGTGGTGTAATCGCCAGTCAATGCTAAAAGGTTTCTACATATTTACAAAGAGGAGACACAACTTTGTCATGTATACACTTCACCACTGAAACAAGATGTTTTACAGCCTCAATAATGAAAATGTCAACCATATTTGCGATGGCATTCACTGACAATTTCCAAGGCATCATGCTTGCCCCACATTAACACCTATTGTTCCAGAGTACCTAGGGCTGTTAATTTGCTGCCCTGCTGAAATGTAGTTGCATGATCAAATGTGGCTATCATCACTTTCGCTACAACAGCATATGAAAATTGAGTAGTTGGATGATTTCTTGCCATGTGACCAGGTGTCCTTATTCCCTTCAAAATGTTATTTTTTCTTACCTCCTTTGAGAATTGGTCTCCACACACTTTACACAAGCCAGTCCACCAACTTGTCAAAGACAAGGCATTGGAATGATTCAGGGTGACTCAACGTATCTACTCTCCTCTGGTGAAATGTTTTTGCTTTGCTGGAGTACAAGGCGAAATGACTCAGGCAAAGCTTTTCCTGGTTTATCTAACACACTTTTTTGGTCCAATATACTGTCAACCTGTTAATCCCCAACTGTAATGAATTTCCCTGGCTTTTTACAGCACGATGTTTAATAACAAGTCTTTTAGCATTATTTAGTTGACCTTTCTTGCCCTCAGAAGCAGTCATTAAATTGTCAAAAACAGTGACAACAATTGGTAATAATTTGTGATCTTCAACAGCTTTTATTGTGCTATTTAATATAATTAGATTGTTGTCTCAAAATGGGTCAGACTTTTTAAAACATAAACAGAGACCATCTTGAAATAATCAGAACAAACTTTGTACTCAACATCTTAATTATCTTGCCACATGACTCGAAGCTACAATCAGACACACATTGTCCTCAAGGCACCAGTCAGGAGCGTGATGGAATACCCTTCCCTGGATTAATGCAACTCCAATAACAGTTAAAAAGCTCAACATCACCCAAGACAACACAGCCCATTTGATATCCACAAACATCCACTCCCTCCACCATCAACCTAACAGTAGCAGCAGTGTGTACCATCTACAAGATACACTGCAGAACTCAATAATTCTCCTTCGACAACACCTTCCAAACCCATGCCCTCCACTATCTAGGACAAGGGATAGCAGGTACATGGGAAGTTCCCCTCCAAGAAACACACCACCCTGACTTGGAAATATATCACCACTCCTTCATCGGCCCAAATCCTGGAGCTCCCTTGCTAATACTGTGGATGTACCTACAGCACATGGACTGCAACAGTTCAAGGAGGTAGCTCACCACGATCTCTCTGAGCGCAATTAGGGATGTGCAACAAATGCTGGCCTCGCTAGTGGCACCCGCATCACATGAACAAATGTCAAATATTATTGGAGGAAGCTTCCATAGACTATCTTTAACATATTCACTGAAGGTACTGAAAGTACAAAGTATGTGATAATTCAATGCCCACCGGCAGATCACAGGCATATCTTCTGCCCATTGAGTCTATACCACAGCATGAAAGGTCCTGACCTGCCCACTTAATCCCACTTGCCAGCACTTGGCTCATAGCTTTGAATGTTACGATGTGGCAAGTACTCATCCAAATACTTGTTGAAGGATGTGAGGCATTCCATCTCCGTCACCTTCTCCGGCAATGCATTCCAGACCGTTGCCACCCTCCGGGTAAAAATGGTTTCCCTCAAATCCCCCCAAAGCCTCCCACCCCTCACTTTTAACTTGTGACACCCCCCCCAATTACTGACCCTTCAACGAAGGGGATCAGTTGCTCTCTATTCACCTGTCCATGCCCCTCATAATCTTGAGCATCTCAATCAGGTCGCCCTCTCAGTCTTTTTTGCTTAAGGAAAAAACAACCTCTCTCAGTGTGTCAAACACAGTTAGCCAGGGTACAGGTCCATATTCCAGCTGGCAAGTTCCTCATTGCCAGCAGAACCCCAGTGCGTAAACTAAGGAAAATAAAAGAACTTACCAATTTGGGACCTGTCATTTCCCATTTTAGGGAATGGCTGTGATATGAAGTGCCTGAGAGATGCTTACATCGTGCAAAAGTAATGACTAGGCAGATCATTCCTGTCGCTAATTACAATAGCGCAAACACAGATGTTAGCATTTTTCTATTTTTTCTTTCTTTTTGTTACTTTGCATAAAAATGTGGCTTCTTGGTGGGATAGGGAAGTCATTTACCCTCTGCTTTCTCACTCAAGTGCCCAATCTTACACTCAGTTGAGATGTACATGCATACTTTCGAAGAGGAACCCTGGCCAGTTTCATCATTTCTAACTAAAGTGATTGAAGCTCATTACAGTACTCCATTTCCACCTAAATTATAACTTCAAAAATATTTCTACGTCCAACCTCCCACCTAACTAGGACAGGGAAGAACAAGCTTCATCCACAATAGACTGCAGTATTCTTTTAACCATATAGACTGACTGTCCATCATCAACAAGGCACAAGTCAGGAGTGTGATGGAATACTCCCCACTTGCCTGTGTGGGTGCAGTTCCCACAACACTCAAGAAGCTTGACATCATCCAGGACAAAGCAGTCCCACTTGATCAACATCATATCCAAAAACCTCCACTCACTCCACTACCGATGCACAGTAGCAGTCACGTGTACCATCTACAAGTAGCATTGCATCAACTCATCCTTAGCACTTTCTAAACACACGACCACAACCATCTAGCAGGACAAGGACAGCAGATATCTAGGAACACCACCATCTGCAAGTTCCCTTTCAAGCCATTCACCATTCTGACTGACTGCTTGAAGCCTGTCCACCATCCACAAAGCACAAGTCAGGAGTGTGATGCAGTAACCTCTACTTGCCTGGATGAGTGCAGCTCCAACAACCTTCAAGGAAGCTCGACAACATCCAAGACAAAGCAGGCCATTTGCTTGGTGCCACAGACAATAATCATGTCTTCCCACCTATATATAGTGGTTGCAGAGTCTATCATCTACAAGCTACAGTCAGCAGTTCACCAGGGCTCCACTGGCAGCGCCTTCCAAACTTGTATCCTCTACCACATAGAAGGACAGGAACAGCAGATGCATTGCAATATCTGCAAATTGTTCTCAAGTCACACATCATCTTGACTCGTAAATGCATTCCTGTCTCTTCATTGTCGCGAGGTTAAAATCCTGGAATCCCTACGTGATAGCACTGTGAGAGCACCTTCACCATAAAGACGGCTCCTGAAGGTGCTCACCGTCACCTACTCAAGGACAATTAAGGATGGGCAATAAAGACTGGCCTTGCCAGAGACACCCACAACCTGTGAATGAGTGTATGAAAAAAAAACCCTTTTGTTTACATACTGCTATTGGAGAAGTGCCCAGAAAAATATTCGTTTCATGTTAATAATTCAATTTGAGTCCACAATTGAAACTTGGCCAAATCTCATTTGAATTCAGTATTATGCCGTGAGCTGCCATAAAGAAGCCACCTGGCTGGCTGTAAAAAGAGAACCGTTTTTGATCAATATAAAATGAATATTTCCAGAACCACTTGTCAGGCTGCAACTGTAACACTCTTAAACCAAAATGCATAGGCAGCATTTGCACATGCTCAGAATAAAATACAAAATGTTTTACACAATTGCAGGACACTTCAGAGGCAACCATTCACTCCATTGTACTTGGACCAGATCTCTTACAGAGTTTGTTCTTTTTGTATAGCTCTGCCAAATAGTCTCTTTTCTATGTATCCAAGTCCCTTTTGAAAGTTACCATCAAACCCATCGTCATCACCATTTCTCACGAGCTGGCTTCACCAAGTTATTGTGGATTTGAGATTTGTTTTTGATATAAATTAAGAGGCTGGCAGAGACTATCTTGAAACTGACAGGCCACATTAAGCAAATGTTCTCTCATCGAATGCGGAGGGTATGAAAATATCCAGCTAATGGCAATTCTAATCTGTAGTCATAATTGAAGAATTGGACAGGGGATGGGTAAATTTACCAAGTATTTGGCAATTTGTTATGGCCAAGGAAATGAGAGAATTTTCTGCTCCATTGGCTGCACAGAGCAGTACGATTGACACAATACTGTTGCCTTCTTCTGGTTATCAACGACTGAATAAACTCATCACAGCCACTTTAATCAGCTGTTGCCACTACGTTTTAGGTAGGATGGTGTAGGAAAAGTAAACCTACAACATGGCAGTTCAACAGAAGGATAAGGTTCAACCGTGTGTTGGACAAGGTCAGGATAAATAAATTCAGTGAGCAGTGTCAGAAATTTCACTGTACCAAGTCAGTGTGTGACATGGGCTTACATGTAGTAGCAGTCAAAAAAACACTGGGATCATTTAAAAAACAGTTAGATGCTGTGTGGGGAGCAGAAGGGCAAACTGAAGACTTTCCTCTAAGGGTGATCCAATAGTAGTTACCCTCCCAGTCTCTCTCAAATATTTGAATTGAATGAACTGAGAGGACTTGTGCTTCCATGTGCTTTCCCAACCATTAAAAAAAAATCAAGAGTTGCTGCAGATTTAGGACTGAGTTGAGGAAGAACTTCTTTACAAAAAGAGTTGTCAATCTGTGGAATTCCCTGCCCAGTGAACAATGAGTTTTAAGGCAAGGATAGATAAACTTTTGAAAAGTAAAGGAATTAAGGGTTATGGTGAGCGGGTGGTAAAGTGGAGCCCACGAAAAGATCAGCCATGATCTTACTGAATGGCTGAACAGGCTTGAGGGGCCAGATGACCCACTCCTACTCCTCGTTCTTATGGCCAATGCAAAACTGACACCAGAAACATGTGACAGCAATTACAAATACCAAAACAAAAAAACTTTCTGCTTCACACTTTACAGGCTGAAAGTGAAACAAGTGAAACACTGTGTAGTGGACATCATGTAAAAGAGGAGTTCATCCCAGTAACAGCAACAATTTTTTTGCAACAAGAGTATCAACCTGACTGGACACATGGCCCAGTGCCTGACTCCAGCACAAATACCGCATCTTGGCTATAGCCAAGTAAAACTAAAGGAAGATCCTTGCTTTTCAAGGGAAATATCATTGCTGCCAATTATTCTCACAGGATACAGTCTTACCTCTTGTGTTGATCTTGGTATGAACCTGCTGTAATGGATCGCTGGACACCATGCAGGGCCACCAGGGGTAAGTGCCAACCTTTGCCCATACCAAGTCTCCAATCTGGTAACAAGAAGTCGAGTCGACAGTCTGGTTTCCAGAAACTGGTAACCGATGATCCTGGAAAATACAGGAAGGGCAACATCATCACATTACATCAAATGGCTGTGGCACAATCAAGTGGTTAACCAACAGAATTTTCTGGAACCTCAGACAGAAAGCTGAAACAGAGCTTGAGTGGAATCTGCTCATGATCAATTTGGCCAAATGTGTTAACAATGCACCAAATACAGTCATTCAACATCCACAATGAAAACTGAAGGGCCAGGTTTGTTGGACTCGGATAAGTCCAGAAGAGTTCTCAAGCTGATCCAAACTGAATTGACTCCAGCACAGCATATACATGACCACAGCAGCCAAGCAGAGGAGCAAAGTCAATTTGCAAATTTTTGCGACAAATTATTTTATTGTTTTTATTGAAAAAATTCCAACCAGTAATCACTGCAAAAAGAAGACGGCAAACGCATAACAGGGGAGAAAGAGGGGAAAGCATGTGTGCTGGCAGCCTGAAGGGAACACAACAGAATTACAAATTGAATGGAGGAGAAAAGGAGATGAAAGGAAACTTGAAAAAGGTAAAAGAGAGAAAGAAGAAAAAATTTCCAAAGAACAATCTGACTTCCAGTGACAGAACATATGGGTTAAAATTATGAACAAGCTTTGCACTGAATGGTTATTCAGAGCTTTTTCTTGAAATTGTAAACACTCCACATTTTGCCTCACTGAAGTGCACAGTGGTTGGTTAAAATCTTAAACCACTTATGACCGAAATCCTCAGCTGCTCCTTGTTCAGTTCATGGCTCGACATCCAGATACTGCCATGATGAGGCAAGGCTAAATCAGTGAGGATTATATTCATTGGAATTTGCAAGAGTGAGAGGGGTTCCCATCGAACCTATAAAATTCTAATGGGGTTAGACAGGGTAGATTCAGAAAGAATGCTCCTGATAGTGGGGGGAGTCCAGAACTAGGGGTCATAGTACGAGGATAAGGGGGAAACTTTTTAGAACTGAGATGAGGAGAAATTTCTTCACCCAGAGGGTGGTGAATGACTGGAATTCACTCTCACAGAAAGCAGTTAAGACCAAAACATTGTGTGATTTCAAGAAGATATCAGGTCTTGCTTTGGAGCTGAAGGGATCAAGGGATATTGGGGGCGTGCAGTGGGGGAGAAACACGATCAGGATATTGAATTTGATGATCAGTCATGATCAAGATCAATGGTGGAGCAGGCTCCAGGGGCCCAATGGCCTACTCCTGCTTCCAGTTTCTATGTTTTCCTGCTCCGGTTCCGAGACTCTTGCTGAAGCACGTTAACACCTGCAGCCTTTCAGCTTCAAATCAGTATGCCAGTCTGAAAAGTTACTTTTGTTATAAAGATGACAAGGTTTCCGAATTGCAGCATAGGCCATCGAGGTTCCTTCTGCCATTAGTTTGAAACGTAAGAAATCCTAGATGCAAAGAGGACAATTTTCCTCTGCAAAAGAAGAAAAAAAATGACCCAAGTTGTCAATGTCAAAATTGATGATTCAGTCCAGGCAACGAGCTTGAGAACATGATGCCAGAAGCAGTCATGGTTCCACTTGCTCGGTAGTTCTTCAGAGATGTTTCTAATCTGACAACTGCCCATTACACTCCACTCCAGTGTTTGTGCATTCCTAAACTATCAGCAGGGTGGTCCATCATGGACAGGCAAAGAAAATAGCAGAACGGGACCACTGCGCCATTCAAGCCTTCTCCACCATTCATTATAATCTGGTTGATTATATTCAAAATCCTGATCCCACCTCTCCCCCTATCTCCTTTGATCCCCTTCACCTATATCTAACTACTTCTTGAATTCTGTGGTAACGAATTCCATCGGCTGACCTATGGATGGTGAAGAAATTTTTCCTCATCTCCGTCCTGAACGGTCTACCTTGTATCCTCAGAATGTGACCCCTGATTTTGGGCACTCAAGAATATCCTTCTTGCATCTATCCTGTCGAGTCCTGTTGGAATTCTCTAGGTTTCTATGAAAATCGTCCTTAGTCTTCTGAACTCCAATACAATCCTAACTGACTCAATTGCTCCTCATACTTGAGTTCCGTATTTCCAGGAATCAGTCTGGTAAACCTTCTCTCCACTCCACCTGGAACAAAAACATCCTTCCTCAGACAAGGAGGCCAGACCTGCACACAATGTGGCCTTACCAAGGCCCTGTATAATTCCATTAAGATATCCCTGCTCCTGTACACAAATCCTTACGCTATAAAAGACATACAAACCATTGGCCTTTTTTACTGCCTGCTGCACTTGCATGCTTACCTTCAGTGACTGGTGTACGAAGGAACCCAGGTCTTGTTGCACATATTCTTGTCCTAATTTATGTTTCATATAACCATCTGCCTTCCCATTTTTGCTACCCAAGTGGATAATCTCACATTATCCAAATTATGCCACATCTGCCAATCTTTTACCCACTCATTCAACTTGTGCAAATCATACAGAAAGATCTCTACATCCTCCTCACAGCTCACCCTCCCATCCAGCTTTGCATCATTCTCCCACCCAGCAGAGGAGATTCTACAATCAATTATCTCCGATTGCAACAGGATCTTGATCAATTGGGCCTCTGGGCTAACAAATGGCAGATAGAGTTTAATTTAGACAAATGCGAGCTGATGCATTTTAGTAGATTGAACCAGGCAGGACTTAGTCAGTTAATGGTAGGGCATTGGGGAGAGTTACAGAACAAAGAGATCTAGGGATACATGTTCATAGCTCCTTCAAAGTGGAGTCACAGGTGGACAGAGTGGTGAAGAAGGCATTCGGCATGCTTGGTTTCATCAGAACACTGAATACAGAAGTTGGGACATCTTGTTAAAGTTGTACAAGACATTGGTAAGGCCACATTGGAATACTGTATGCAGTTTTGGTCACCCTATTATAGAAGGGATATTGTTCAACTCAAAATAAAGAGTGCAGGAAAGATTTACTAGGATGCTACTGAGACTTGATGATTTGACTATAAGGAGAGGCTGGATAGACCAGGACTTTTTTCCTTGCAGCATAGGAGGCTGAGGGCTCATCTATAAAATAATTCGGGGCACAAATCAGCTGGATCGTCCATATCTTTTCCCAAAGGTAGGGGAGTCTAAAACTAGACAGCACAGGTTTAAGGTGAGAGGGGAGAGATACAAGGAAGTGTTCAGAGGGGCAATTTTTTCACACAAAGGCTGGTGAGAGTGTTTGGAACAAGCTGCCAAAGGTAATAATAAAGGTGGGTACAATTTTGTCTTTTACAAAGCATTTAGATAATTACATGGATAAGATGGATAGAGAGGGATATGGACCAAACATGGGGAATTGGGATTAGCTGAGATGTTTTTAAAAAAAAAGGGCATCATGGACAAGTTGGGCCAAAAGGGCCTGTTTCCATGCTGTAAACCTCTATGACTCTGAGTTCCTTCAGCTTGACTCTCCTGGAAATGTAAACTCATCTTCATTTATGGAAAAAAAGGCTGAATACTTGGAAGAGAAGTGGAAGACAGTTAAACACCAAGATAAAGGCAAAATACTGCAGATATTGGAATCAGAAACAAAAACAGAAAATGCTGGAAAAACTCAGCAGGTCTGACATCATCTGTGGAGTGAGAATAGAGCCAACGTTTCCAGTCTCGATGACACTTGTTTAGAGATAGGGAGTTGCCTCTGCAGTTGAGTCAGTAGTGTTGGAACTCAACGAGATTAAAATGAGCCCTTGTACAAGAAGGGCCTACAGCACACTACAACTGCAATTTTAAACTGGAGCATCATATGCATCCTGGCATTTTCAATATTTGACATAAAATTTCTTCATCAGGCAAGGCCCCCCTCCCTCCTGCACTCACTCTCACAGGTTGAGCAGATGCCTGGCACTGTTTCTTGTCTGTGTTTTAACAAGATTGGTCTATTGTTACACAGATTGTTTGAAGGGATGTTCATCTGTTTCTGAAATTCAACCAATCGGAATTATAATGAATTATATAATGAATTCCTCCTTTTGTTGACTCAGGGAATCACTCCAAGCCAACAATACAAACCCAAGATTAGTGGAATGCTCTTCAATTCGCCTTCCTGATCTTATTTGATTCAATTCTTCTTTCCATGCATTTCTTTCTTGGAATACATGTGTACTTTTCAGACTAACTTGAACTCACTTGCACATGTCTCACTGACAGATGAGTCTGCACAGCACTTGTAAACACTTCAAGTGCACTGAAGAAATATGCTTGGTCCGCATATTCACTTCCTCTTTCTGATTTACTCTTACCACAATATTCTGACATGTGATTCTGCAGGGCCTGAGTTAATAAAGGCAACGAATTTCCATCAAGAATTTTATATACAGTCAATTCAGATCAGAGAAACAATGTCAGGACAGCATACAGGAAGCACAGAGAGTTCGCCAAAGTGGCGAGGCGGTTAATTAAAATGCTGTATTTAGACTAACTAACTGAAAAACAAAATGACATTGCGCCCAGGACAACACAAGCAGCACATTTTAATATTTCACCATGATCTTCCTCCTTTCACCCACCCAGTCAGTACTGCTCTTCAACGAGTCAATTTGCTTCACGACTTGGCTTTGCTTAGCCTCCTCCAACCCAGGAGAACTGTCACTGCAAGCTTGTATGCTACCAATTTGCAGCACATCAACAAACTGTTATATCAACTCCAAGTATGAGAACAATGGTCCAGTTTATTTCAAATAATTTTGACTGACACAATGTCCGTTTTACTAAAGATACTGGCACTTCAAGTTCACACAAAGGTTATATTCAACAAAAGACCATCTGTGATGCATGACCCCAATTGTACACAAAAATCACGAACAGTAACGAACGAAGTATTGCATCCAATTCTGGGCATCACACTTGAACATGTGAAAGTATTAGAGAGGGTGCAGAACAAATTCGTGAGAATGAAGTTCCTCATCTCTGGAATTGGTAACATAGAAGGATTTAAGAACTTGGGCCTGTTCAGAGGCAATTTGATGGAATTTTTCAAAACCATGTGGGGCCTGAACAGAGGAAATAGAAGTACATTCTTCATATTGGTGAAATGATCAAGATCCAGTAGGCACAAATTTAAATTAATCGGCAAAACAAGCAGGGCAATTGAAGAAAAACTTATTCAAGCAGCAAGTGATCAGGATCTGCAATGCACTACCCAAGATTGTGGCGGAGGAGGGTCAACTGGCTCAAAACAGGATTGTACCATTGTTTGAAACGGAAGAGTGTGCAAGGTTACACTCAGTGAATTGCTCTTTCAGAGGGCAAGCACAGACACAATGGCCTGAGTAGCCTACTTTCATACTTCAATCACTGATTTTAACAAGGTGCTACAGCAAAAAGCTAAACACTGATGACAGCATTTAACCAAGGTTCGGCGACAGATATTTTCCATGCATTATTGCAAATATTCCAGGAGAGTGGCTTTGAAAAAGGGAACACCACAACAATTACCCTAACTGAAAGAGTAAAAGGAAAGGCTTGGCTGAGTTGTGCTGTGGGCTCAGTACAGCTTGTTACGAGAATTCCACACACGCTGCAACTGTGAGAAGTATTGCATGAGGGCCAATGAAGAATGGGTTGCACAGAGATAAATTTGCACGACCACCAGATAGAGCCAGGGAATAGGACTGACTGAACTGCTCTACAGAATGCTGGCCTGGACTTCTATGACTATAAATAACTCAATTCAAATGCATATGCAGAGGGCATGCAGTCATTACCTGATTACCACAAATTTTAAACTCTGAATATCTCCACCCAAATTTCCAGTTCTTTGTGAACTGAAGACTTAGTCTTGAATTTCTTCCATCTGTGCATCATTTTCAAAATAAATAATTAATTTCAGTACTCAAAATGCTGAGTAGAAAGCCAGTATTACAGTCTCGATCTTCAGTACTCAACTTAACACAACAATCTTTGAACTTCAATGTGATCTCATGGTGCACACACATTTTTCATTAGTTTTCTTAATAGAACCAAGCCATACAACATTTCTCAACACATGTCCTGTTGTCCAAGAAAACAAAGTGAGAGTGGCTCCACTTGTTGAATACAGCAAGATGGGGACACAGCAATACAGCCTTATAGAGGTGCGAGTGGGCATCATCACAGTTTGGCCTGCAGAGCCACACTTCACTGAGGATTGATAAGAATCTGTTGGCGTGTGTGAATTCAAGTTCCACTCCATTGGTAAATTGTAGACTGACACTCCAGAACTGTCACGGTGGCAATGTGGTTAGCACTGCTGCCTCACAGCACCAGGGACCCTGGTTCAATTCCCAGCTTGGGTCACTGTCTGTGTGGCGTTTACACATTCTTCCCATGTCTGTGTGGGTTTCCTCCGGGTGTTCCAGTTTCCTTCTAAAGTCCAAAGATGCGCAGATTAGGTGGATTGGCCATGCTACTTTACCCCTTAGTATCAAGGAGATATTTCAAATTGTCATTATATCAATGAATTGATCCTTATCTTATGGATCATGAATTAGAAAAGGATAACTTCCAGCTTCAAAAACCATTTGACACAGAGAGCTTGATCCTTTGCCCTATTTTGAAAGAAATCTGCTGCTCTACATACTTGGTCTTGTCATGCAACACAACTCCCAGTCAAAATGAGGGGGTCGGCTCATCTTCTGAAGATACTGAATGAACTAGGCATCCAGTGTGCACAATAATATCAGTATTGATATTCAGAAACCATAATGGCATGAACGAGTGCATCATTTTCCATTTTCTACAATAGTTCCAAATACAGTCTGAGAATTTCATTAGGAATTTTGAAATGATTTTATTTGAGTGCACAAGTAATTGGATTGCCCAGTGCATATTACTCCCAGCTGACCACTTCCACAAAGCTGAATAACATTACTAATCAGAACTGTTTGAAGGCAAACACTCAGAAATACAAAATAATCTACAACAGTAATCTACATTCAGTCAGACATCATGTGTTACAACACGTCAGTCAGAAACCTGGGAAGGCTGTTCTTGTTTTCTCCACACCAACTGACAGAGATACAAGATGGTGACACTGACATATTTCAAGATATGCCTTGCCACATTGGGAGGGTTAAGCATTTGTACGTAAACATCAGGCTGTCCACTTTTTGACTGATTCTGCACTCAGTACATCTTTCACCACTGTAAAATTGAGAACAGCTGCCTGCACGGTACAGGGTTATGGTCGACTCTTAATACCTGCTCTAGTGCCAGCCATATGCGGAATATCATGCCCTACAGTTGGGTTTGCTCATGATTTAGTGACTTGGCTTTTTCCATTGCCCCCACGAATGATGAAAACATTCAGATGGCATTTCACATATGAAACAGGAAGAAAACATTTCTCACCTTTAGTTTAAAACTGCACCAGGAGATTGTGAAAACACATTCACATGATTGCAAAATATTTACTCGATATAAACAGGCCATTTGATTCAACAGCTTCACGCTACTCTTTATGCTCTTTAATTCTTTTCCTTGTCACCACATCGGCAAATCTTTCTACGCTTCCCATTAAAGATTTTATCTTTCTTTTCTCTTGCTGCCATTATATTAATACAATTACACCAACGCCCACCTAGTTTCCCTTCTTAAGAACATAAGAACATAAGAAATAGGAGCAGGAGTAGGCCATCTGGCCCTTCGAGCCTGCCCCGCCATTCAATAAGATCATGGCTGATCTGTCGTGGCTCAGTTCCACTTTCCCGCCCTCTCCCCATAACCCTTAATCCCCTCTCTTATCAAAAACCCATCAACCCGCTTCTTAAAAATATTTAGCGAGGCAGCCTCCACCACTTCAACGGGCAGAGAATTCCAGAGATTCACCACCCTTTGAGTGAAGAAGTTCCTCCTCAACTCCGTTCTAAACCGCCCCCCCTTTATCTTGAGGCTGTGCCCCCTAGTCCTACTGTCTTTTTTGAGCGGGAAGAGTCTTTCCACCTCTATCCTATCCATCCCATTCATCATCTTATACGTCTCAATGAGATCTCCCCTCATTCTTCTAAACTCTAACGAGTACAAGCCTAGTTTATTCAGCCTCTCCTCATAGCTCAACCCCCTCAACTCCGGTATCAGCCTAGTAAACCTCCTCTGCACTCCCTCCAGGGCCAAAATATCCTTGCGCAGGTGCGGCGCCCAAAACTGCACACAGTACTCCAGCTGCGGCCTCACCAATGCCCTATACAGCTGCAGCAAGACCTCCCTACTTTTATATTCAATCCCCCTCGCTATGAAGGCCAGCATCCCATTCGCCTTCCTGACCACCTGCTGCACTTGCAGGCTGGGTTTTTGCGACTCATGCACAAGGACCCCGAGGTCCCTCTGCACCGTCGCCTGCTGCAGTTTTTCGCCACGTAAGTAATAGTCCTTCCTACCATTCTTCCTACCAAAGTGGACCACCTCACACTTGCCAACATTAAATTCCATTTGCCATTTCCTGGCCCATTCGCCCAGCCTATCTAGATCCTTCTGCAGACTCTCCACACCCTTCTTGATTATATTAGAACCAGAAACATCTAATCCTATTCTTTAAGTAGCTATGCTTCAGTCACTCAGTTCTTGGTGTATTGCTTGATTTTGGATGTTGTGCGCATTGCTTTAAACTGGGAGTTTAATATCGCTTTTAGTAGTTGTTCCATTTCCTTTTGTTTTCACTTGCCTTTTAAAAACTTATTTTATAACAATATTTGTTTCCTGACATAGATGTTATCTTTGATCTTAGAGTTTACTCATATCTCATTTCTTTTGTCTTCACACAGAACAGAAACACAAATTAAGGGACACAGAATATATATGTGTGTGTGTGTGTGTGTGTGTGTGTGGATGAGGACATTGGTGGGGAGCACAGGTTACATCCAATTTGTTCCTGCTAGTTGCACAACTACCCTCCAGCGGAAGCCTCAATGAAAAAGGAACTCAGCCACACCCTGAGTGTGAATATGGTGTTTCTACCTCTGAGACACAGATCCCTATGTACTTCAACCCTCAGTCTCAATTCTCTGGTAGATTTAAAAGTCCTCTGTCAAGAAGAAATATGGAAATATTAATCTAGTTCCAATGCACTCAAATACAAAAGCATTTCAAAATTCCTAATGAAATTCTCAGATTGTATTTGGGACTATTGTAGAAAATGGAAAATGATGCACTAGTTCATGCCATTATTGTTTCTGAATATCGATACTGATATTATTGTGCACACTGGATGCAACTTCATGCTCCATCCAATTGCGATGTGTGATCACTGATGTTGCTGTTGGCACTGCTTCCCAAAATGGATGTATCCGACTTCCCAAACCTGACAGTGGTCACCTCAAATGAACAATAAATTCATCAAAAGAACGTATCAAGGTTCTGGTTTTAAATCCTCCTTTTATTTCAGCTGCTTTTTCCTGTAATTACTGACATGTTTTGGGGTACCCATGACAGCTTGACCAACTGACAAAACTTCACACACAAGATCAGTTTCAGCAGTCTACAGGATGATGGAAAACATCAAAACTGATCTATTCTTGATACGCACTTGCACATATACTGCCATACATTTAGTTGAAGTATCTGCACATCTACTTTCCAACCTTGTGGACAATTCTTTTGTTTTCTATCTTAATGTTGTTGATTGCCATTTCTTAACTGGTGCCAAGATCTGCTAACTCAGTACAGACCAAGAATTAAAATTGGGACCTTGTTCATGCTTCAATTAGCAATACCTTGATCCAGAAGCTGATCACAAAGCTTTAAAAATAACTCTTAAAAAGCAGACAACCCCACACACAAGCCAGACATCTTCCACAGAAATCATTCTCTGTCCACTCCAAGCTGTATCACTCGCAGTCCATTCCCATTGATGAGACATTCATTTAACTTTTCTTGTCTTTAATTCACATGCTTCATTCAAATACCCGTGGTGCTCAGACCAAAGAGCAAGGGCTGTTCAGTCATTTCCAGTGTAAGTTGTGAATCATAGACATGGGCCCTTAACACCAACCCCCCGCCCCCGCCCCCCCCCCCCCACTTCCCCGCTCACCCACTAGAGTGGCAATCAGCACTGGACTAAGTGGCAACTAACTTCCGCTTGAAATCCAAAGCCCCTGCCTCTCCTGACATTCCCAACACAATTTTCCACACACCTGACAAAAGAACAGCGTTTCTGAAAGCTTGTGGGTTTACTATCAAATAAACTGGTTGGACTTTAACCTGCTGCTGTGACATTTCTTACTGTGCTTCTCAACATAAGCCAGGTGAGAGTAAATTAGTGAAGTATTTTCGGAGTACCAGCATCGATGTGTAGAAGGAGCAGAGTTCTGCAGCACAAAGTCTGTCTTAAGTCTGAAGAGCTATTTTTCATTTCAACTCTGAGTAATTATCACGGTAAAACTAGCAGAGCCATCTGAAGTTAGTGATTTAAAGTCACTTTGTCAGATGGTTCCCAGCCTAGCATAATTGTCCAGGGCAAGTTAACCCTTCTGGACATTTCCCAGAAGAATTCTCCTGCAGATCCGACACTGGGAAGCCAAGAGGTTATGGCCCATAGACAGAGTGTCTCAAAGAGTGTATCAAAAAGGTGAATCTCTTACAAAACAGAGTTGAGCACTATTGTCAATTGAAAACTGAAATGCCTATTATTAGGCAATCTGAAAGACAGCACTCAGTTTCAAGGCTTTAAGAAGTTAGCAGTGGGTGAAGATTGAGTGTAGATGGCACACTCCTTCCCTACCCAATTGAATTTTAAGTCACTATTTGCTGACATGCAGATTTTTTTAAGCCTCAAAAAGATAATTGATGAAAGGATCAATATTTCATGACACCTTTTTTTGCAGCCTATCCTTGAAGATTTTGGTTACTTAATAATACAGGATGGTCGGTAGAAGCTTGTCAGGTCGCAATAAAGCATTAATTCAGTGACATAACAAAAAACAAGGGCAAAGCTTCAGAATTTTAGCAATGCTACAGAGACTCTTGCCCTTCTGTTAAAAATAGACTGAATAGTACTTTTTTCTACAATTGTCATCAGGTAGAAGCCTGTGCATTTTTTTAAAAAAGCTTCCAACAACTTTCCAACAGAATTACAAATATTGCAGATACACAGTCAGCTACAACTATGCAAACATGGGCTCTGAGAAAACGAACATGTCTTTTTCTTTTCAGCAACAAGGGCTGTATCTTACCCATTAACCAGCATCAGTATCAACACATGCATGCACAACACACACACACACACACACACACACACACACACACACACACACACGTTTCCTCAACGATTTGATAGTTAAATTTCCTTAAATGTATGGCACTAAATCAGACAAATCAAATAATGATGACCCAAGATATACCAAGTTAGCACAAATCAGTGCCACAATTGGCCTCACCAACTCAAAATTTGGCAAAAGAAATTGACAGAGTTTAAGATGGATTTTAAAAATTTGTTTGGCATTTAGATTATGAAAATCAAATCAGTGTGATAATTTTATTCACTGGTCAAGTCTCATTTGCATAATTCTAATTGGTTCATTTTGATGTTTGCCATTCATAACTTTGCAAAATCTTTCCCTTCCCCATTCACATACCCAAGTAATATACGATCCAAACACACGCCAGCAGAAAGATATTCTCTCAGATATAGCCAACATTCCACTCTATCTCCCTGGATCTGACTGAAAGAGAAGTGTTTAATAAAGGCTTACGAATTATGTAATGAATGGATTATCATCTACTCCTCAGAACCAAATACAGTTTAGCAACAAAGCCTCCAGTGCCATTGACAGCAAAACGGACTTGCAAAAATCTCAAACCACACAGTAAAAGGAACCTGCACTGGACGTTAGCTCGAGTTATAATAGCCTACATGTTCCATTGGGAAGTGATCCCTAGACATCAGCCCCTGCCAGATGTGCAATTCAACAGCCAGCTCCTCAATCAACAAGCAAAATGATACAAGAGAACAGATGTTTACGGGGGCAAAAAAAAACTTGTGTGTGAGTAATCATTTTTACATGACTATTTGTTGAAACGGGATGTGTTGCCACAAGCTCTGGAAAGCCATTGCTACATGCTCAGCAACAAAAGTTTGCAGCCGTATGTTTTTGCACTGATGCACAGCAAAGGGCCACAACAGAACAAAATTCACCAGAGAAAAAAAAAGCATGGCTTATTACATTTGATGACAGAGCTACAGCAGTAAAAGTTAGAATAAACAGACCACATTCCAAAATGTAGTTTCTGTTACTGCAATTTGAAAAAAAAAGGATCCAGGGAACAAAGGCTGGTGTTGACTGCATTCCAAGTTCCTTTAATATCCATTTTGTTTCTTTCCTGTTTCCATTAATACGATTATTGAAATACCAGGTCTTTTCAAACATCCTTTGTTATATTTCTATAGACAACACAACCTAGACCAGGAGGAGCAGAAATTAACAGTGCATTCACATCACAATAAACTTGGAATAAAAGGCCGAACTGATTCTGCAACAGAGTGAAACAAGACATCCGCCTGAAGTGAGTCATGCTCCACTATCACATCAGGCCCCAAACACAGGAACTCAGCTGCAATTTCACCATAATGGCAGCAGTGAGAATTTAAAACACGTCACACCTACACTACACTGCTTTGCAGCATGGCCTGACTGCCATGATTTCTTCCAAACAGCATGCTTTGGAGAGCATCTGTGTGACAAATCACGTGAATGTAGGAACTATGCTCATCACAAGGGAGGACTTTGCCACCTTAGCCAACTGCTTGGGATGAGAACAAAAAAGGCTCAGGAGCAGGTGGCGAGCCTTGAGGAAATACATGAGATAAAAATACATTATGAACGACAGTATGAATTACAGGGTCCAAAGAAGTGGAGTTGCCCCTCCAAAGTATATTGCACTAATAACATAATAAATTTAATGTTCATATGTTGAGCACTCTGCAGAAGTTGCTGTGACTGGTACATGTACTGGGAATCACAAATGTCCTTCTTGACGTATATTTATGATACTAACATGTCCAGTGATTCTGTCTTCGGATTATTTTTCCAAAGTTATGATACAAACAAACTAACATACTTTTCATTAAAGCTGATGAATGATTAGGGGTTTATCTACTGCTTTGTTGAAATAGGATAAACTAATTTGCAAACAAATCCACATTCTTGTGCTCAAAAATAAAGAGGCTCAGAGACAATTACCCCTTCATGCTTTGGCATTACTGATGTATTCTAACTTTTTTTTAGACACTGATAATCAGGTTCAGAGTAGGTATGCTCAAGCCAGATCCAAAAGACCCTATGTTTTCTCTGGCTGCAGTGAAGTGACAAATAGAAAAGATGACTGATTACTCAAGTTAGAAGACCAACTGGTATCTCCTCAATGTTGTTCAACTGGGGCTTTGGCTGAGGTTTGGAAATAACAAGAACTTGCATTTATTTGATGTCGTAACACATCACAAGATGCTTCCCAGGAACATCATCTGACAAAATCAGACACCTCACCAAAAGAGGAGACATTGAGGAAGATGTCAAGAAAACTTGGTCAAAGTTTCAATGAGTGCCCTGAAAGACAAGAAAGAGGTGAAGAAATGGAGAGGAATTTCTATGTTTGAGCGACAGAAGATGAAGACAACTGCCAACAGTTGGATGAACAGACAGAGCAGGACATGCAAGATATACAGTTGTAAGGATGTAGAGTTCTCAACGGGTCACAGGTCTGAATGAGGTTCCACATAGGAATGGAAACAACTATGAAGAAGCGCAACAACAGGACGAAAATATTTTTGAGAGTCGAGATGTTTCTGGACCAGGTGCCAATATATGTCAGCAAACAGAGGACTGATGGGCAAGTGGGCGTTTACATCGGCTTGAAAATTAACAAAAGAATTCTAGACGAGTTGAAGTTGATGGAGGGTGGAAGATGGGGGCACCGGCAAAGGCAGCACTGGAAGAATCTAGACAATGGAGTGGCAGAAGCCTGGATGAGAAGTTTCAGCAGCAGAAAATCTAAGGCAGAAGTGAGGTAAGTGTGGTATGAAGGAAAAAATAAATTGTCTTTGACAGTGAGAGGACACAGGATTGAACACTCACCTTAGGATCTGATAGGGCACACAGGTTGCAAATGGTTGACCAAGATGAATGAAATCGCGAACAGTGGCGATTTCTCAGGGGGTAGAAAATTACACCTCAGTCAAGCGGTCTGAAATCACAGAAGCAGCCGAGATGGTGCTGAAGTAGAACCACATGTTTAAAATATTACAGAGGGCCAGCATGTAGATGAGAAATGGGAGAGGAGCAAGGACAAACGGCTCCAGAGAAACAGCGTATGCTAAGAGAAGAAGCTATTGGAACAGATACTTCGACATTGTCCTTGCAGTTTGGAGCCAAGTGAAAGCAGTCACACTCTGGCCAATAGCAGAGAAGGCAATTGTTCCAGTTGTGTCAAAGGACATTGACACATCCAAATGGATAAAAAGAATTGAGCACCGCCAAAAAAAGTGTGCAAATTATTTAACACAGAAGAATCATAGAATTCCTACAGCGCAGAAAAGGGTACATTGACTCTCTGACACACTATCTTCCCCAGGTCATCTCCCTCCCTGATCCCATCCCTGCAATCACACACATCTACCAAGGTTCATCCTATCCAACCTACACATATTTGGATGCATAGGGACATGCATTGGCAAGTCCAATCCATCTAACCTGCACATTTTTGGAGTGTAGGAGGAAACTGGAGCACCCAGAGAAAACTCACGCAGACACAGGGACAAAGTACAAATTCCACCCAATCACCCGAGGCCAGAATTGAACCCAGGTTCCTGGAGCTGTGAGGCAGCAGTGCTAACCTACTGTGTCACCCCTGCAGAATGTCGTACTTATGATTTTACTAGGTTGGAATACAGAACCTTTTCAATGTTTATGGAATCAGGCATTGATTCAAACAAACTAAACATTCTTGTGCAATATGAAGCTGTACCTGGACAAGAGGATTCCCACAAATCGTTTTGCATTCTTCAGGCTCCACCTTAATAGCTTTATGTTCTTGGCTCTCGACGCTGGCAGAATCATGCTTATTCCTTTTCTTTTTCTCCTTTTTTTGTTTGCGAGCTACTGTGGACTCAGCAGCCTGAGCTTGCTGCTCATTCAGGAGATCCCCGCAGAGCGAGGACTCAAACAGTGCCTTCCCGTTGTGGTAAGTTTTTGTGATACGCAATTTAATCTCCGGAGATCCTGTCTTCTTCGGGGTGACAGGCTCGGGAACAGGTGGAGAAGGCGCTTTTTCCTGAATCTCAGGCTGTTTCACCAAGTAATTCCCTCCTGTATAAGAGTCAGTGGAACCAAAATTCCTATATGTTCCATAGCCATTGGCAGATCCATTGGGGAGCTGAGAATATGCTGGATATTTGCTTGGTGTTTCATACATATTAACACTCGAGTAGCCATTGGTGACTGGTGAGACTGTATCAGCACCAGAAGCAGGAAAGATAAACCCTTGCTGTAGGGAAGCCTCATAGGATTGCCCTCTGTCTTCCCTAATGCCACTGCTGGCATTCAGAACGTCAGGAACCTGCCTCATATTGGCTGAATCAATGAGTTGTTGTGGCAGTTGAATCGTGTTTCCCATGATACCTTTCATGAATGTGAAGGAGAGATCCATCGTGTTGCCCCCGCATCCTCAACTTTCCCTCTCTCCTGTTGAGCCTGCGGAACAGTGAGCAAAAAAAAACACAACATTAGCCCTCATCCTTTGCAGCAATTTCTAACAGAATTCCAGCTAAAACAGGACACATGCAACACAACACCCAACTCCAAAAGGTTTCGTAAATGTGAACTCATTAAAGTTATTCAAGACTATCTTGACGGCTGACACCAGTCACTTGAACAGTTATGTCACGAACACTCAGGAACCTGCAATTATACACTGCCTGCCTGGGAGTTGTAAAACATTACAAGGTGCTTCCCAGGAGCATCATGTGCCACCTAACGAAAGAATGAGATATTGAGAGAGGTGATCAAATAGGGCAAAGAGATCAGTTTCAAGGAGTGTCCTGAAGGTCAAGAGGTGGAGAGATGGAGAACAATTTCTGAAATTAGAGAGTGACAGAAGATGAAGACATGACTGCCAACATTTAGATGGAGAGAGAGGGTGTGCAAGACCCACAATTGTCAGTATATAGAATTGTCAATAGGTTGTCGATTCGAATGAGGTTCCAGAGATAGGGAAGGGTGCAGCATGAAGACATTTTGCATTAAGTTTAGAGAGTCTTCAAAACCAACTATTCAAATTCTTTTTAAAAACAATCTAACCTCAAACAGAACGAAACAGCCCAGAACAGGAAATTGAACCCGCATCCCCTAGACCACCGCACCCCCCCACCCCCACCTGACATCATTTGATCTGACAACTTGGTCAATCACCAGAAGACATGAACATGAAAACTGATTTCCATTGTAATGCCAAGTGTAATGCCAAGTATTAAACGTGCTAACATTTCAAATACGCTTCGTAGAAATGTTGACGCAAAGGGAGGCCAGGACATTCATTCGGCAAATACTACTGTTGGTTCCAATTGAAGACGTTTCCAACGATCTAATCACACTGGGACACGTTCCCGTGTTAATGGCCTTACGTAAGTGCATTGCTGTTTACTCCCAATGCCTGGTTCTTTCCACACATCATTTCACATTTCTCTTGGTCTACTATTCCCTTTTAAATTGACTTGCGCTTCAATAGCTTCTTGTAGTAAAGCAGTCGACATATTAACTGCTTGAAAATAACCCGCTCTCATTTACGTTTCTGCCTTTTGTTTTGTCCATCAAGATAAATCATCCAATACTATTTGTTTTTTCAAACTAGTAATTTTCAACATTCTATAAGATCCATCCTCAACTTCCTCTGCTCTAAGAAATTCCAATTATTATGACATCCACTACAATATCTTTCTATCTTAATATCTTTTTTGTAAATCACTCATCAGAAGCTTAAGACCCTCTGATAATGCTCCCAATTGTAACTGAACTGGAATAAAAAGAAACATGCAATGCATCCTCAAGCCAAGTGCTTGTTCAGTTCCACATTTCCATCAATAATCTCACCATTCACGTAGGGACAGCTCTATTTCACAACACCTGCCCACCCATTCCACTCCCTGTTGTCAGAAAAGTGGTTTGTATCAAACTTCTGTCAAAAGAAGAGTAACTGAGATCAGGAACTTAGAAGCAAGAAAGGGAGTCAAAAGCCTTCCATGCAACGACACAATGTTGCTCAAGAGCACAGGACATCAGTGCTGCCAGAGAGAGCACACGAGATGTCCAGTATTCAAAATAACCTCAAGCCATAGCTGTAAATGGGGGTGGGCAGCATGAAATGGTCACATTTTAAATGGAATGGAGCGATCGGAAGACTTCAATCTGTAAGTTTACAGGGATTCCAGTACAGTGCTGAACATTCTATCTCGAGCTTTACTGATAAAGCATGGAGGGGCTTTCAATTGTCAGAGAACACTGCTCTATCCTGTTCAGGTCAAAACGAGTTATTTCTCATTTTCCTATTGCCAGACAGCTGTTTACTTTTCCTCAAAAACTTTGTTTTACAGCTATTGCTTTCACTGTGTGCTCAAAGTATAGGCACACAGACCAAAATACTGTCATCACTGCTGGTCAGATACTGGGCAAAACTACACACAAGAAATGTCAGCAAAAGAGGCAAGATATGCAATGCTGAGAATTTGTTATTGCGTTCACCGTCGTTGCAGTATTTCACTGCAGAAGTCACATTTGGAAACGTTATTCAAATTTGAGTTATTTGGGAGTTAACTCAGCATGCTTGAGAATGATATGTCCACAACAGAAAATGATTTGTGAAGTTATTTGTATTCTACTGCACCATTTTCACTTCTGAGGAACTGGAACATGGACTCTCATGATATTGCATATTGCAAAAACAAACACAAGAAACATCCCAACAACAACAAAACACACTGCTTCACAAAGAATCCAGCAACCGATCAGCTTGTGAAGCCAGTCTTAAATGGATATTTATTTCTCCCAGTCACTGACATAACATGAGAAATCAATAATTACGCAGATGCAACATAAGCCTGACCCTTTTTATGAGAGGCGGCGGCAGGGGTGGGTAGAGAAGAGAGAGATTTAAACATGAAGGAAATTTTATTATGCAATAACACTTGATATAAATGCCTGAACCATTTGTCAATAATCTTCAAAAGAAACAAAGCAAACACCATTACCAACTTTAGACTTCCATATTTGATTACGAATTTCAAAAACAAAACTAAAATATGAAACCAAGCTACGATGATTTATCCAAGGTACTTTCTGATTTAGGTCAATGGGATTCTGGGTGCAGTCACTGGAGAACATTTCCTTCAAATCACTGTCAATAAATGTCAGAAGTGGACGCCTGCTCAAAACCTTTCGAAACACTCTGTTGAAATCAGTGCACTGTACTGTGCTGTGCTTCCTCTTTGCTCCTCCTCCACATGCCTAGTTACTCATTCTGTGTGCGTAAGAATGCAAGAACAGGAGACTGCCAAGAAGCTTTTCTATTTTTAAAGATGACATCTAAAAACAGCACGGCAACAACACACTTTACGGCAGCACTTAAATAACAAAGATACAGCCAGTAATCCAATCACCAGCACAAAATGGGCTGCAGTTTCGATTGCTAGTATCAGGAAGAGGGCTGTGAATGAAGACATATTATAACATGCAACAGCAGATCTAAATAAAGCAGAGACAAACAGACAAATGAAGAAAATGCTTCTCAGCCTTTTGACTAAGATAAAGCTTCAGATCAAGCTCAACATGGGTGCAATGCCTGATCTTGTCAGCTTGGATCACGTTTTTCTCTCTCTCAAGGACCTTGAACTGGATTCAATTGTATTCAGAGTTTGGTTTTTGGAGCAAGCAGGGAATGGATTTGGGTTTGCCCAGTCCATTCTGAGCATTGGCTTTGTACTGTAAGGATGGAGTAATAAATTTTAACAATTAAGTGGCCGAAAAGCAGAGGTTCTCAATAGCGCAGTGCAAACCTGTAAACCCAAACAATGGAGGGGATGCCCAGGGTATGTATTTAACACATGCGTGCCTACATCACTTAGAATTGGCACACATTTCCCTCCCACACACGATGAGAGACACTGAAGCATTTTTCCCTTTCTTAATTTTCAAATACACAGCACAGCTATCAACAGCTAAGAAAAAAAAGTCAATGTTCTATCCAGGTGGATGGAGGTCTCCTCAAACACACTGAATACATTTTACAATGGACTTCAACTGACCAATACACGAGGGCAATTAAATATCAACATTCATGTTTGACAAAGGACTACATAAAAAAGTACTGCATTTCAACCTGAATGATCTGATTCAACTATAAACCCTAAGTTCTGGAATTTCCTCCCATAATCTCACCAACTCTGTTTCTTCCTTTAAAGGTGCTTCTTAAAACCAAGCTTTTGGTCATCTGTTCTAGCACCTCACTGTGTCCCTTGCTGTCAAATATAGCTTTCGAAACACTCCTCCGAAGTACCTTGGGGCATTTTATTCTATTGACACAGATTTCTGCTGATCAGAACACCCTCTTGCAAGAAAACTGGGCCTCTGAAAGTTCAAACTTGGCATTTTAAAATGCCCGCTTCATAAACAGAATTATTTCAAGTTTTAAGGTTTGGCTCATGGGCTGTACATCCGTACAACATTCTGTAAACTAGAATTCAAAAGGCAGACTCGAGCCCTTTCACTATGAGCTGAATCCCATCAATGCTTCTTCCATCACTTGAAAATATCACAACATGGTTTAATTCCTTCAATCAATTCCATGTTGCAAACACCCCATCAGAATGAAAAACGCTGCGTTGTTGAATGTATTTTTTTAAATTAACTCACAAAATGTCCATTACTTTGTAACTAAAGCAGCAGCATTGGCCGACATCAAATTAATTCAATCGAACAATGATACTTCCGCTGCAATGCTACCTTACCATTCCGCTACTTTTCTTAAAAAAAAGAATTCCCGACTGATCTTAGTCAAGGGAATAAAAACATCTAAACATACTTAATGGGTTAACGTACCAGTCAGTCCCCAGATACCAGGAAAGTGTTCAAGCGACACCCGACAGTCTATTCAATATAAAGCTACTTTATTCCAACAATGACGTTGTCATTAAAAAAAACTTAAAAGTATTGGCTGATCCATGTTTTTTTAAAAAAACATTCTTCAATTATCATAACTGTGGTCTAACTGGAGATGGTTCATTTACTTTAAGTGGCAATGGACACCACCTCCACAATCATCTTCAACATCAATACCCCACAAGCCGTGTCTTCAGCTCCTTACTGTACTCCTTATACACCTATGATTGTGCGGCCAAATTCCCCTCCAACTCTATTTTCAAATACCACCATACTGAGTTGGATCTCAAACAAGAAGACAGAGTAAGGAATGTGACAGAAAATCTGCGGAACTGATTCAACAACAATAATCTCTCCCTCAGTGTCAACAAAATGAAAGCAATTGTCATTGACTTCAGGAAGCAGAGTGGAGAGCATGACGCTGTCTACATCAATGGGGTTGAAATAGAAGCAGTCAAGAGCTTCAAGTTTTTAGGTGTCGAGATCACCAACAACCTATCCTGGTTCCATCCCCCCATGTGACACGATAGTTAAGAAAGCCAACCAATGTCTCTACTTTCTCAGAAGGCAAAAGAAATTTGGCCTATCAACTGTGACTCTCACCAACTTTTATAGATGCACAATAGAAAGCATTCTTTCTGGTTACATCACAGCTTGGTACGGCTCCTGCTCTGCCCAAGACCACAAGAAGCTACAATGTAGTGAACGTAGCCTAATCCATCACACAAACCAGCCTCCCATCCCCTGACACTGTATGCACTTTCCGCTGACGCGAAAAGGACCCATGCACTCCAGACTTTTTCTCTTCCAACTTCTGTTGGGAAAAAGATACAAAAGTCTGAGATCATGTACCAACCAATTCAAGTACAGATTCGTACCTTCTGCCATTAGACTTTTGAATGGACCTACCCCACGTTAAGTTGATCTTTCTCTACACCCTAGCTACACTACATTCTGCACTCTCTAATTTTCTTCACTATGAATGGTATGCTTTGTCTGTACAGGATGCAAGAAACAACACTTTTCATTGTATACCAACACGTGACAATAATAAATCAAATCAAATCAGTTGGCTTTGGGGTCACAACGTAGATAGGGATAAAAAGAAAAAGAATTTAAATCTCATAAGTCAGGCCGGATTTTAAACAAGGTCTTGAGAAATGTGCATTTGTTCAGGTCTCTGGCAACTGTTTCAACACATGCAATGGCTTCAAGAGGAAGAGAGGAAACTGGGTGTTTGGAGTGCAGAGAAATGCTAAGAGGGGGAAATGGAAAACCTCACTTCACAGTTAAAAGCTGCAAGAATTTATATAACCATATAATATTGCAAATTGATGGGTTGCTTCAGCGAGCAACGCTTGCATATTTGTGGTGATAACTGCAAAACAAAACACAAGAAAAAAAATCCAGGCACTGATGGTGTGTCTTCAAGTAAAAGAGTGAACAATAATCTAAGGAAGTGCTTCACCATCGACGCTTGTTGACACAGAAAACGTCAGTGCTGACATTTCTACCTAACAATACTACACATTTTCCATGCTGAAAAAGGGTTGGAAAGGAACCTGCTCACAAATGTGTATGAACCAGCTGAGCAGCTTGTTGGTGCACGGAGTGACTCAGCTGCTCATGTTCGTTCATTCCCTCCTTCCCCACAGGGAGCCAACAAGACGAGGGACTTGCGTGATTTCTGAGTCCAAACCCACATCCTTTCCATCTGCATCATCTGCCCTGTTCAGTCAAAGCATTTTCAAGTGACACAAAAAGGTAGAAGAGGTATCTGGAGAACTAACCCTGGCCACATCCCTTCCCTGGGGATCAAAGAGAATTACAATCTGAAATAAACAAAGCAAAAACAGAGCCTTCTCAAAAAAGTAATCGAAGCCATTTGCAAAATTGTAGCACCATCACTATCAGAAAGGCCAATCTGGTCCTGGGGACTGAAAAAACAGTCACAGCGCTGCCTGATGAGCATAATGTTATTAGTGAAAGCACATCACCTGAGAAATAAAAATTGTTTTCTCAAAAACATGACATTATTAATTATTCTTAACCTCCATTTTTTTTTCCAGATAAAGAATATCTATTATTTGCTGCTTTGCCATGAAAGAAATAACCCTGAATTGAGGGTGAAAAATATTACTCTGACTCCACTGGTTTGGAATACCTTTTCAGAGAAGCTGCTATCAATTTCAGCAATCACTTTATACCCACTCTTCAATGAATTTTAATAATGATGCAACAATCCAATTCAGTGATGCTTCAGAACACAGAACGTACAAACTCACAGTGTCATATTATGTAACAAGCTTTTTTTCCCCTCAACTTTCTCATAACAGACACAATTTGATGCAGTCACTTTGTTGCATCTGGAGTCTTGAACCGTACAGTTTTAAAAGCTCCACTGAGCACTGAAAGCTGACTAAGGGTTTTAAATAATGTCGTCTTTGGTAAAGAGTAATGTTGCAAGAGGCTTTATTTCCTCCCTCGACGTTTTCTCATGGGGCAGCCATTTCATGCTGGGCTATGAGTCCACAGGCAGTCCTCCAGCATCTCATCAAAATAGCCTTTCCTTAAATATGAACTGAGATATCAAGTGTCAGCTACCAATGTCATTTGCAAGACGTCATTTGTGTACTAACAACACGCTCAGGATTATTCAGAAAGCACGCCAGAGCCTACCAGTGGTAGTGCTATCGACCATGTGGCATTTTTGGTGAGAACTTGGCCAATATGGCACACAAGAACTTATATACAGTAAACAACAGCTGGCGGGGAAATCAGAAAGTGATATATTTGACATCGCGCAGTCTTCTCCTCCAGTTGAGAAATTTCCTTAAGTTCAAGCCTCACTGCAATCAGATAATTGTGCACATCTCGACATTCTCTCACTTGAATTATTTAGTCTGTTACTGCAAAAAGCAAGCACCCCAGGTATAACAGGCAGTGAAGAAGGCAAATGGTGTGTTGGCCTTCATAGCGAGGGGAACTGAGCATAGCAAAAGAGATGTTTTGCTGCAATTGTATTGGCCTTGGTGAGGCATACCTGGAGTAGTGTGTGCAGTTTTGGTGTCCTGATCTGAGGAGGGATATCCTTGCTACAGAGGGAGTACAGTGAAGATTTACCAGGCTGATTCCTGGGATGACAGGTCTGTCACATAAGGAGAGATGATGTGGATATGCCGGCGTTGGACTGGGGTAAACACAGTAAAAAGTCTGACAACACCAGGTTTAAGTCCAACCCATTTATTTGATAGTAAACTCGAGTTTACTATCAAATAAATGGGTTGGACTTAAACCTGGTGTTGTCAGACTTTTTACATAAGGAGAGACTAAGTCAGTTTGGATTATATTCACTGGAGTTTAGAAGAGTGAAAGAGGATCTCATAGAAACAGATAAAATTCTGACAGGGTTAGACTGTGTAAATTCAGAAAGAATGTTCTCAATGGTGGGGGAGTCCAGAACTACGAGTCATAGTTTGAGGATAAGGGTAAACCTTTTAGAACTGAGGTGATGAGAAATTTCTTCACCCAGAGAATGGTGAATGTATGGAACTCTTTACCACAAAATGTAACCGAAGCCAAAATGTTGTCTGACTTCAAGAAGATATTGGATATCCCTCTTGGGACTAAAGGGATCATGGGATATGGGGAGGTGAAGGGGGGAAAAAAAAAATCAGGATATTGAATTCAATGATCTATATATACAAATGTGTTTCTATATAGACAAAGCCTTTCACATATCAATTTGGAGATAAGTAATAACAAAATTTTTTTTTACAAATCACATATAAAACAGTAATAAGCAATGCTGAAAAGGATAGGGTCGGAGAGGGAGCAGGGCAGAGAAAGAAAGTAGGGCTAATTAGGGTCCAAAAAAAAAGACCTTTTCATGAAAGCAAAAAAGGCTGAGATACTGAACAAGCAATGCACAGTCATTGCAAAACAAGACAATGTTTCCATTGTCACAATGGAAGAAAGATTGGATGGGATAAAAATTCATAAACAGAAGGTAATTGAAAGGTTGGTAGCGTCTAAAGTTGAAACGTCCAGACGGGATATGTCCCAAGTTGCTGAATAAAGCCAATAAAAAGTCTGACAACACCAGGTTTTAGACAAAACCTGGTGTTGTCAGACTTTTTACTGTGTTTACCCCAGTCCAACGCCAGCATATCCACATCATGAATAACGCAAGGGCAGAGATGGTGGATGCTGAGGCTACAATCTTTCAACTCTGAAAGAATGAAGAAAATTCCAGCACAGGAACAGGCCCTTCGGTCCTCCAAGCCTGCACCGACCATGCTGCCTATCTGAATTAATATCCTCTATCCTTTCGGGGACCATATCCTTCTATTCCCACCCTATTCATGTATTTGTCCAGATGCCCCTTAAAAGTCTCTTTGGCTATAGGAATTTTGCAAGAGACCTGGAGGTTTGAAAATGTGACATACCTGTTTCAAAAGGATAAACCCAGGAATCATAAGCCAATAAGCCCACCATCAGCAGTGGGGAAAGTTTGAGACAATCTGGGGGGAAAAAATAACTGTCACCTGGAAAAAAAGTTGATTATTAATGACAGTTCATATGGATTTGTTGAAAATAAACTTCGGATTTTGTTGTTTAATGAAGTAATGAAAAACACTATCTATATAAATGTCACAAAAATATCTCCAGAAGTGTTTGAAAAAAGCACCACATCCAAATAAAACTTGTTAACAAAATTCTAAGACATGGCATGAGGGGGGAAAATGGCAGTGTATTAGTTAAGGGGCAGAAAGCAGAAAATCAAGAACACTTACATTTCATACTGAAAGGGGTGGGGTATACAGTGATGTACCCCAGAGGTTGGAATTAGGATTAGTTCTCTTTATATATATTAACAACCTGGGTTTGAGTATCTAGCACATGGCTTAAAAGCTTGTGGATAATATGAAACTCAGGAGTTAACAGTGAGGAGCACAGTAGAATTCAGGAGGCAACAGATATACTGACAAGAGAGGTGTACATTGATACATCTTAGAACAAAGAAGAGGCATTATAAATGAATGATTCAATACTAATGGAACTGAAGGAACAGAAAGGCTCAGTGGGATTTGCCCAAACAAACCTTTCAAGGTGGTCTGTCAAGTTGGGAAGGCTGTTTAAAAAAACATTGAGAATTCCTGCTTTTCCAAATGCAGGCATAGAGTACAAAAACACAAGGGAGCGAAGCTGCTCTTTTGTACATCACTTATTCAGCTGGTGCATTGTATCCAATAACCCTTCAGAAAGGATGTCACTGTCTTGGAGAGGCTGTCAAAGCAAAGTACAAGAATGGTACCAATGATGAAGGACTTTTGTTATTTGGAGTGACTAGATAAACTGAAATTGTTCTTACAGCATTGAGTGTTGAGTGGAGACTGAATAAAGAGTTTTGAAAGATTTTGATGAAAGTAAAAGTAAACAGAGAAAACTAATTTCCACTGGTGAGATGGTTAGCAATGAGAAGACACTGCTTTAAGCCATTTGGTAAAATGACCAGAAGAGAGATGAGGAAATTTATGATTTCCACAATGAGTTATGATGTTTAATGCAAAAACAGAAAACACTGGAAAATCTCAGCAGATCTGACAGCACCTATGGAGAGAGAATCAAGCCGATGTTTCAAATCGGGATGACCCGTCATCAGATTTTCCAGCATTTTCTCTTTTTGTTTCAGTATCCAGCATCAGCAGCGTTTGGCTTTTATCATCAGTTTAATGCACTGCTTGAAAGCATGATGAAAACAGATTAAATAATTTTCAAAAGGGAGCTGGATATATTCTTGGAGAACAGCACAGTGAGATGACAAGATAGCACTTTCACAAGCTGGGAGAGACACTGTGGGCCAAATGATCCCCTTCTGTGCCATATGAATCTAAAGAACAACAGTCTGCAAAATAAATCAATACAGATTTCTTTTAAAGAAAACTTGATAGCCACAAAATACACAAATAAACTTTTCAATTTCATCAATTGCATCAGCAAAGATCACTTCTGTTAATAAACATTCCTCCCTTTTTTTCCCCCGAAAATGACACTTACATTTTAATTGTCAACTTCTAAATTATTGTTGATAAACATAAAACATCATAAGTGAACAAAGCAGGAATATTGACCTGCCAAAAGCACTTTTTCAAATTAGCTCTTGGACAGCTTAGAGAGATCAGAGTTCAGTCGCTCCCCACCATCCCAAGTCTGCAAGAATTGAAATTTTAAAAAGATAAGGCATCTTAATGTCTGAACACAGGGAGGTGGAGGTGGTGGTGGCAGTGGTGGTGGTCAGGAAGGAAGGAATAGAATGAATGCCAAACATCCAGCAAGTAGAACTATAAAGGCAAGTCAGAATGTGAGATTTTGACATAAAACTTCATTTTACATCTTCAGTCAATCAGCAAGCAGAGAGAGAGAGAGACAAGTAGTAACACCAGAAGCAGCAGCAGCAGCAGCAGCAACATGGCTGCCAGTGCCCCTTTAAATCCAGCACTGTACCTTTCCCCCTTCTCCATCCTCTCTCCATCACCCCCTTTTCCTCTGCCCTCCCCCAGCAGCCAGCAAAGCCAAATTTTTTTAAGAAGTACCAATATCCTCCTCCTTCCCCCCCCAATAATGATCAGCCCTGTCAATAACATCAAATGAAAGCTGAGGGAGAAAATAAACTATATAATCTGAAAAATCAAGTGTGAATGTATATTTTTTTCAAAATAAAAACACAACACTACCTGCAGGTTGTTCCATTATAGTCAGAGCCAGGGAGGCTCAAGCTTGATGGGGCTGAATTAATCCAGAGAGAGGAGAGGGGAGGGGAGGATGTCCAGGCCGCTCGTAGTTTTAATGGGGGAAGGGGCGGAGGGAAAGGGGGTGGGTGAGGGGAAAGGAAGGAGGAGGGTTAGGGGGAGATTGGTGGAGCTGCCATTGTCAGGCTCGGCCGGTTCTGGGAGGTGAGGTGAGGTGGGTTGACAGTGTGTTTGGAGGTGCCGCTCCAGGGGCTGGGCCTGCTCCTTGCCGGGGCCAGGCCTCTGCCTGTCCGGGTGTCTGTGCTGCTTTTGGCCGCTCTCCCCCACCCCCCCCCCTCCGCGAGCCGCACAAAGGCCCCGGGCCGCGCGCTCAGCGCCCAAATCCCCGCCCTCCCATTGGCTGCCGGCCTCGCGCACGTCGCCATGCACCACGGGAGTTGTAGTCCCGGGCCCTGTGGCCAAGGAATCAGTGGAGGCACAGCACTGTCATCAACCCTCCGGACTGGCTGGGAGCCTGACACCCCACACCAGCCCTCAACCCACCACCCCCGACCCTGATCACCCCCGTATCCCCCAGCCCTCATCCCCCCACCCCCAACGCCCGACCCTCATCACCCCCGTATCCCCGTCCCTTCATCACCCCCGACCTTCATCCCTCCGACCCTCATCCCCCAAACTCCCGATCTTAGTCTTCCCACCCCCGACCCTCACCCTCCCACCCCACCGACTCTCATCCCCCCAACCCTTAACCCCCCCACCCCTAACCCCCGACCCCTCACCACAACTCCCAACCCCCACCCTTCACACCCCCACCGCCTCAATCCTCACCCCCCCAACCTTCATCTCCCCCACTCCTCCGCCCACCCCTACCAACCCTGCTCCCCCATCCCTCATCCCCACCAACCCCCCTTCTTCACTCCCTCCACCCCTCATCCCCCCACATCCACTCCTCATCAGCCCTGTCCCCCAGCCCTCATCACCCCCCACCTCATCCTCTCACACCCCCACCCCTCAACCCCAAACCTCATCCCCCGTCTCCCCCATCCCCACCCTTCATTCCCCCCTGCCCACCACCCCTCAAGCCCCCCTGCCCCTCAATCCCCCCCACCCCCGCACCTCAATCCCCCGCACCTCAATCCCCCCTGCCCCTCAATCCCCCCCGCCCCCTGCCCCTCAATCCCCCTGCCCCTCAATTGCCCCGCCCCTCAATCCCCCCCGCCCCCCCACACCTCAATCCCCCTGCCCCCGCACCCCTCAATACCCCCCACCCCCGCACCCTTCAATACCCCCCACCCCTCAATCCCCCCGCCCCCCCAATCCCCCGCCCCCCACCCCTCAATCCCCCCCACCCCTCAATCCCCCCCACCCCCAATCTCCCCCCGCCCCCCCACCCCCAATCTCCCCCCACCCCTCAATCTCCCCCCGCCCCCCCACCCCTCAATCTCCCCCCGCCCCCCCACCCCTCAATCTCCCCCCGCCCCCCCACCCCTCAATCCCCCCTGCCCCTCAATCCCCCCCGCCCCCTGCCCCTCAATCCCCCTGCCCCTCAATTGCCCCGCCCCTCAATCCCCCCCGCCCCCCCACACCTCAATCCCCCTGCCCCCGCACCCCTCAATACCCCCCACCCCTCAATCCCCCCGCCCCCCCAATCCCCCGCCCCCCCACCCCTCAATCCCCCCACCCCCCCACCCCTCAATCCCCCCCACCCCCAATCTCCCCCCGCCCCCCCACCCCCAATCTCCCCCCACCCCTCAATCTCCCCCCCGCCCCCCCACCCCTCAATCTCCCCCCGCCCCCCCACCCCTCAATCTCCCCCCGCCCCCCCACCCCTCAATCTCCCCCCGCCCCCCCACCCCTCAATCTCCCCCCGCCCCCCCACCCCTCAATCTCCCCCCGCCCCCCCACCCCTCAATCTCCCCCCGCCCCCCCACCCCTCAATCTCCCCCGCCCCCCCACCCCTCAATCCCCCCACCCCTCATTCCCCCTGCCACCCCACCCCTCATTCCCACCCGCCCCCACCCCCTCGTTCCTCCCCGCCCCCCCACCCCTCGTTCCCCCCGCCCCCCTACCCCTCGTTCCCCCCGCCCCCCTACCCCTCGTTCCCCCCCACCTCTCGTTCCCCCCGCCTCCCCACCCCTCGTTCCCCCCCGCCTCCCCACCCCTTGTTCCCCCCATTCCCCCCCACCCCTCATTCCCCCCGCCCCCACCCTTCATTTCCTCCCGCCCTCCCCCACCCCTCATTTCCCCACCCCCCCATTTACCCCCGTCCTCGTCACCCTTCATTTACCCCCATCCTCCTCATCCCTCATCTATCTCTGTCCCCTTACCCCTCCTTTACTCCCGTCCCCTCACCCCCTTCCCCCCGCCCGCCCACCTCTTTTCCCCCCTGCCCCCCACCCCTCATTCCCCCCCATCTCCGCCCTTCATCCCCCCCTACCTCCCTCCCCTCATCCCCCCACCTCCTGTCCCTCATCCCCCACCACTTCCTGCCCCTCATTCCCCCCCCAACCTCCCACCCTCATCCCCCTGCCCCTCATTGCCTGCCCCTCCACCCCTCATTCCCCCACCCTCCTGCCCCTCATTCCCCCCCACTACCCACCCCTCATTCCCCCACCCCTGCCCCTCACCCCCTTTCCCACCAGCCCCTCATTCCTCCACCCACCAAATATAATCTGGAATTAAGTATCTACTGATGACCGTGAAACCATTGTCGATTGTCGGAAAAACCCATCGAGTTCGCTAATGCTCCTTAGGATGGGAAATCTGCTGTCCTTACCTGGTCTGACCAAAAGTGACTCTCAACTGCTCTCCAAGGGCAACTAGGGAGGGACAACAAATGCTGGCCCAACCAGTGACACCACATCCCATGAGCGGGTAAAAGAAAACACTCAGGCATCTGCTCAGGTACAGAGATGGAGAATTTAGCATGGCCAATGCACCTAACCAGCATCTTTCCACCAATTTTTACAGATGCACAATCGAAAGCATTCTTTCTGATTAATTGTATCACAGCTTGGTATGCCTGCTGTTCTGACCAAGACAACAAAGAACCACAAAGGGTTATGAACGCAGCCCAGTCCAAACCAGCTTCCCGTCCACTGACTCTGTCTACACTTCCTGCTGTCTTGGAAAAGCAGCTCGCAGAATCAAGGACCTCAATCACCCTGGACATACTCTCTTCCATCTTCTTTCACAGGGAAAAAGATATAAAAGTCTGAAAACACAGACTCAAGAACAGCTTCTTCCCTGTTGCCATCAGACATTTGAATGGACCTACCTCGTATGAAGGTGATCTTTCTCTGCATCCCAATTTGTAACTGCAACATGATATTCTGCACCCAAGCCTTTCCTTCTTCCCTGTGTACTCTATCAACTGTGTGTTTTATTTGTATAGCTTGCAGGAAACAACAGTTTTCACTGTATCCCAATACATGTGACAATAATAAATCAAATCAAAGACATCACGTTTTCTTTTCTTTTGAACATTTCTCTCCAAATATTCTGTTTACTAGGTATAAAAATATTGACAACATGATTATCTCGCTAACAGTTCAGCATCATCCAAATGAAGGGAGATGGTGGCACAGTGAAAATGCTGCCAGAAGAAGGCATCGTGAGATCCAGACCAATTCCGTGAAGTGTATGGGTGCAATTCTCATTGAATGAGGCTGAATTAGATTTTTGATCGATGAGGGTAATGAGTGAGCAGATGGGAAAGTGGAGTTCAGACCACAATCATATCATCCATAGTCTTATTGAATGGCAGAGTATGCACAAGGGGCCAAAAGGCCAAGAATGAAAACAAGGATGAGAATTTAAAAACAAAGGCAAAATACTGCGAATGTTAGAATCTACAACAAAAACAGAAAATGCTGGAAAATTGTTTGAGAAAAACGGGGATAGTTGAATTCCAATTGATGTGACTGAGAACATGGGGAGCAGAGAACTGGTTGACCTGAATTTCCTGGATAGTAGAATGTGGGAAACCAGCCAAGACAAAAATAACTTGTGTTTAAATAGCACCTTTCATGGTCTCATGGTGTTCCAAAGTGTTTCATCGTTAATAGTCAACAGATAATTTGCACACAGCAAACAACGTGATAACAATCTGTTTTCCTAAAATCGGGTGAGGGATCAGTATTGGCCACAGGATAACTCACCCACTCGGCTTCAAAAGAGTACCATCAGTCTTTTAATTCCATCTAGAAGAACAGAATGGGCCTTGGGTTTAAAGTCTTACCAAAGGCAACCTCCTCAAGAATGCATGATTGGAAAATTAACAGCAGTAGACTGTGAATCTAGATTCTATCCTCAACTCTCTAGACTCAGATCACTGGCACTGTGCCCTTCATACTGTACACTATCACAATTCAGAGTACAATTCATACATAGAATACATGCATATAGACAAATCAGGTACATCAGGTTCAGCTCAGTTTGCAGCAGTTTGTAATCTGAGTCAGAAAGGTGTGAGTTCAAATCCCACCCGAGAAATTTTAGTGCAAAAATTCCAGATGATACTCCAGTCCCATGTTCTACCGTCTTTCGAATGAGACATTAAACCCAGCCCGGTTTGATTTATTTTCATATATGTGTACTGGGATACAATGAGAAGTACTGTTTCTTGCACACTATACAGACAAAACATTTTGTTCACACAGCACACAGGGGAGAAAGAAAGGAGGGTGCAAAATATAGTATTACAGTCATAGTTAGGGTGTAGAGAAAGATCAGCTTAATATATGGTGGGTCCATTCAATAGTCTGATGGCAGCAGGGGAGAAGCTGTTCTTGAGTTGGTTGGTAAGTGTTCTCAGACTTTCATATCTTTTTCCAGATGGAAGAAGGTGGAAGAGAGAATGTCCAGGGTGCAAGGGGTCCTTGACCGTGCCGGCTACTTTTCCGAGGCAGTGAAAGTGTAGACAGAGTGAAAGGGTTCTCAGGTGGTCATGGAAGATCTTTTCCAAGGCAGTGAAAGTGTAGAGTCAAAGGGTGTCTGTCTGTTCTCAGGTGATCATGGAAGATCCTTTGGTGTTATTTCAAAGAAGAGTCAGGGAGTTATCACAAATGTCCTGGTTAACATTGTCTCTCAATCAGCATCAGTGTCTGTGGGAACTTGAAACTTGAGACATTCTAGGTCAGGTTGCTCAGGTCACAGTGGGGATTTTCAATGTGTGACAACTGTACCAGTTGGAATTAATTCACAAAATATAGTATTATCTCAGGTGCTGTCTGCTGTTCGTTATGGATTGGTCTCAAGGAGTACTTACACAAGAATGGGATTTGTTCCATAAATATATATCTTGGGGATAGGCAGACGGAGAGGGTCTAATATTTCAGCACACTCTCATCAGAGAAGGTCTACTGTGAATGGAAGGGTAGAAGAAGCTGCTGCTTGAGGAGCAAGTTAGAGATAGAAAATCAGTATTATCATCAATTAATCAATATGCTAAAGGAAACAAAAATAGAGAATGTTGGATCACCTCAGCCGATCTGGCAGCATCTGTGAAGAGAGAAACAGAGTTAACGTGTCCAGTCCAGTTGGCCCTTCTACAGAACTGAAGAGGGATAGATATGTGATCGATTATGTCCTCCACTATGTTTCCTGAAGGCAGTGACTATCTCCTTTGTTTTGTTGACATGGAGGGAGAAATTATTGTTGTCACACAGTTCACCAGATTCTCTATCTCTTTCCTGTAGTCTGTCTCATCATTGTTTGAGTTCTGACCCATCAGCAAACTTGAAAATCGAGTTGGAGGGAAATTTGGCCACAGAGTGATAGGGGTATGATGTGATGTTCCTCCAGTTGGGCATCACTAAAGTATTGCAGGTAGTTGAGGACAAATGTGGAAATGACAGCAAGATGCTGAGTTGAAATCACAAATGACTGGAAGATTGGGACCATACTTGTGAACTATTCTGCAAAGTGGTCACTCAGTCTGCATTTAGTCTTTTTGATATGAAGGACGCTACATTTGGAGCAGTAAATACAGTAGACCAGATTGAAGGAATTGCAAGAGAAATACTGCTTCACCTGAAAGGACTGTGAGGAGGGAGGACACAGAAAGGCAGTTATTGCACCTTCTCCAATTGCATGGGAAGTTGCCATCAAAAGGTGGGAGTGATGGAGTAGTAGATCAAGATGTTATGAAGAGAATGGTCCCTGGAATGCTGATGGGGGGGAACGGGGCTGTGAGGGGTAGACATGTCCAATGGTGGCATCATGCTGAGAATTAGTCAGAAATTAGAGCTCCTATATGAACAGTTATAAAGAGGGCAGTTGTTGAATCTCAAAATAGTGTAATCACTGAACTGTACATGAGGAATCAGAAGGTGACTTCATTGCTCTCAAAGATGGAATATTAACTTACCCTAGTTGTGCATATTGTTGTGAAAATCTAGTCTATAATTCAAATTCTTTAGAATATCTTTTTTAGTTTTAGGAAGTAAAGTTTAACTGTACATAAATGGAGACATTTGATTAAGAAACTGATAAGTTGTCCTCACAGTGCCAGAGATTCAGGTTCAATCCCCAGCAGGGTCACTGTCTGTGCTGAGTCTGCATCTTCTCCCAATGTCTTATTGGGTTTCCTCCCGGTACTCCAGTTTCCTCCCAGAAGTTTTTGCCCAAAGGATGTGTTAGTTAGATGCTCAAGTCTCCCTCAGTGTACCCAAACAGGCGTTGGAGTATGGCAACCAGAGGATTTTTGCAGTAACTTCACTGCAGTGTTAATGTAAGCATACTTGAGACACGAATAAAATAAACTTTTAACATTTGGCATTCTTGCATTTGTCCTGGGATTACAAAGCAAAAATCTTCAGCAACATTTCTCTCTTTTCAGAAATTTTGAAGATCTATTGCATCACACAACAGATTGGCACTATAGTTTTAGGAAAATAGGACAGGAAAAGACAATTTATCCCTTCAAACTTGTTCTGCTATTTAATAATTGGCTGATTTGTGCCTTCACTCATATGCCTGCTTTTTCTCCTGATCACCCTTTACCTTTAAATGACAAAAATCTATCAATTAGACATTTATAATTGATCTAGCATTAAATGCCATTTGCAGAAATGAATTACAAATTTCAGTCATCCTTTTTGAGTGATAACATTTTCTAATTTCACTCCTGATGTTCTGGCATTCTTTGATAATGGCCCCTTGACTAATGATTCCAATGATGTAGAGATGCCAGCGTTAGACTAGGGTAAACACAGTAAGAAGTCTCAAAACACCAAGTTAAAATCCAATGGGTTTATTTGGTAGCACAAGCTCTAGTTTTTGAAGCGCTGCTCCTTCACCTGATGAAGGAGCAACACGATGAAAGCTGGTGGCTTTTGCGACCAAATAAACCTGTTGGACTTTAACCTGGTGTTGTGAGATTTCTTACAATAATTCCAAACCAGCGACAGTAGCTTTTTACTATTTACTTCATCTGTTCCCCTTAATATCTTGAAAATTTCAATCAAATTATCCATTGACCTTCTAAATTCTGGGAATATAATCTTAATTTGTATAATTTCCTGTCATAAAACAATAATTTTGAGGTAAATACTTACCTTCCATAGTATTGTTCACAATCTGTCTTGTCATGCCATAATCAATGAACAATGACATTACAACATCCTCTTCTAACACCTTTCCAATATTGAGCAACTGGTTGGGACTGCACAAGTCTGACTCTGTTCTTACTTATCAAGTCGCAGACAGACAATGAACTGCAATGACTTCACTTCCTGCTCCCGCACCATTACCTCTGGCGTCCTTCAAGGACTTCTCATCTACAATGCAGCAAGTCACAACACTGAAAATACATTGTCAGTACATTAACGACACCCAGCTTTACCAGATGACCATTTCATTTGACCCCTCCAGTGTCTCTAAATTGTAATTCTGCATGTCCAACATCCAGGATTGGATGTGCAGAACTTTCCTGCAACTGAGTATTGGGAAGACCGAAGCTGTTGTCTTCAGGCCCCGGTGTAAACTCAATTTCCACATCCATTGATTCCACCGATCTCCCTGGCAAGTATCTGAGGTTAAATTCTCCCTCACTGTACCTGAACAGGCGCAGGAATGTGGCCACTGGGGGATTTTCACAGTAACTTCATTGCAGTGTTAATGTTAGCCTACTTGTGACATTATTAAATAATCTTCAGACCTCTCGACCCCTCTTTCCTACTTTGATGCCTGGAAAAATCCCTCTAAAAACACAGGTCAACTTACATGCCAAGTATAAAAGTGAACTGCTGGTGTGAGTAGTCACCATGTTTGTCGTTTGCCATTCTATGTGGTAGTACTTTAAAGTCCTTTGCAAGTTCACAGCATACCATGTAGTGGTTGCTCGATCCCAATTGCACAAAGTTGTAAGGCACCAAGGGGTAAATCATCCATTTGCGCGGTGAAAAATTAAGGCTGACTAACAAATGTGAGTGCAGAGTTGTGGCTGAAAAGGGAGTCGACTTATATTCCAAGTGGATGTAACAACTTGATTTTTGGGGTCAAAAAATGGCATCATCTTATATGCTGCGTCCAGTTGTATGCTGTGATCAACAGTCCCTATTTGGCCAATCTTTTGGTCATCTACTCTGATATCCCCTTATGCTGCTCAGTGTCAAAATTTGCTTGATAACACTCCTGTGAAGTATTCTTGAGAGACATTAAAGTGAAATATAAATTTACAACATATATGTACAAATTGTTGTTGCTGTCTTCTTTAACTAGTTGCAGAGAGATTTGGTTTCAATAAGGTATGATATAGATTGTGTTTCTCTCCGGAGAAAAGGACAGGGTAACCAATCTGTATTTTTTTTCTCTTAGTGTTTACTACTTAGAGACATTGTGTAAATTTGAATTTGGTCAAACACTGTTTCTTGTATTTGTGTGCAAACGTCATCAAGGTACTGCACAGACCACTCACAAACTGTCCCCCTTACTTATGCAGCCATTACACATTGAAATAAAAAAGGGCCACATGCAACAAAGAACATTTGGAAGGTTCACTCGTTGCAAGGCACATTTTGATGGCCAAATGTAACTGATGGATGCTGTACTCAGGTGTTTTCACTTTAAAAAGCGCAGCTACTTCACACTCTATTTTAGAGATTAATTAACCCCAATGCTGTAAATTGTGAAAATCTGCTTACAAAATTTTCAGATCAATATCTGACAGTTCCACAGTTTCCTTTGACTGTATAAATTAGAAAAAGATACTCACTGTGACTTTTGTGTACACAGCTGTTTGTCGAAGATCCTTTGTTACAAGCCCGCACAGGAAGTTTCCTGTATGAAGTGGCATACTCCAATGCCCAGTATTTTAACTGGATCATCAGATCAGTTACTCGCTTGCTATCATTGGTAGCTTGCTGAATGTACGACTATTGTTCTTGTGGACGGGTTTAATCTGAATTGGGAGATTGCCTAAGCCATTATACCAGAGAGCTGAGTAAAGAAAAACACATCTTCTGTCACTGCAAAAAACATAATCCCTTGGATAACGCTGTTGAAAATTGAAAGATGGATATCCTGTTACTGAACTCACCATACTTTCTGAATGCCCACCCTCTTTTTGTCAGCTGTGGCTTGGTTGGTAGCATTCGAGCCTCTGAGTCAAAAGATTGTGTATTAAAAGCTCACTCTGGGTTTTGAGGCCAACACTTCAGTATGGGTACTGAACAAGTGCTGCTTTGCTGGAGATGCTGCTTTGGGCTGAGGCCTTGTATTCTAGTTCAGGCCTGTGTGAAATATCTCATGCCTCTATTTTGAAGATAATCAAGGACCATATCCCCTGTGTTCTGGACAATATTTATCCCTCATTTAAAATCACAAATAAAAATGCTCTCGTCATTATCAGGTTGCTATTTTTGTTGTATTTGTTCATGGGATGTGGGTGTAACTGGCTGGGCCAGCATTTATTTCCCATTCCTGAGGGGATGGGATTTAGGAGACAACCACATTGCTGTGACTCTGGATTCACACCTCGGCCAAATCGGGTAAGGACGGCAAATTTTCTTCCCTTAAGGACAGTAGTGAACCTAATAGGTTTTTACAAGAATTGACAATGCTTTCACAGCCATCATTCGACTTTTTTTCAATTCCAGGTCTGTACTGAATTCAAATTTCACCATCTACTATGGGTCGGACCCAGGTCCCCAGAGCACTACCCTGGGTCTGTGGATTACTAGTCCAACGACAATACCACAACATCACTGGAATCCCCTTGCAATGTGCAAATTAGCTGCTGCATTTTCCACATTACAAGTGACTACATTTTGAAAGTACTTAAATGTATGTAAAGCACTTTGCGACATCTTAATGCTGTGAAAGGCACTTCAGGAATATGGGATTTCCTTTACTTTTTAATCTTCTGCACAAAACACAACACTAACTAAGAGGATTTTAAAGCTCCTCCCACCCAACAGGATCATGGGCGACCACCAGCCCAGACTTTAGCAAGTGCTGCTGCATCTGAGTAACTCGGCAGAGTTCAGGAGTTTAGGTGGGGTGTTGCCGTTAGATAATTAATGTAAAGTTATCATCCTCTCTGAATCACAGTCAGTCACTGTGTTAATTCACCTGTTCAAGCTGAAAAGTAAGACATCGTTAAACATGGTTTTTTGATTTTACCTTTCATACAATCATACAATTTCTACAGTGCAGAAGGAGGCCATTCGGCCAATCAAGCCTGCACCAACATCAATCCCATCCAAGCTCTTGTCCAATTCCTGCCAATCCCCTCACACTAAGGGGCAATGTAACATGACCAATCCACGTAACCTACATATCTTTGGACTTTGGGAGGAAACTGGAACACCCGAAGGAAACCTAATGCGGACATGGCGAGGACATGCAAACTCCACACAGACGGTCACATGAAGCCAGAATTGAATCCAGATCCTTGGCGCTGTGAAGCAGCAGTGCTAACTACCGTGCCGCCTTTTCAGGATTGGACTTGGAAATGAAACCGCAAATCATATTGAAAACCTCACAACCAGAACAAAGGGGGACCTCAAATAATTCCATTTTTGATGCCACATAACCCGTGCTTTGTGACCCAGATCCTTAGTCTACTTCAACAAAAAAATCCTTCATTTAAAATAACTGAAGAATGTACACCAATGGATTTGATCTGATGACCTCTGTCAAAGCCTAGTGCAAACATGTCCCCTTGCCAGATATTTATCATAGCCAGGACTTTACAGTCCCATCATGGTGTGTGTTCCCCCACTCCCACCATCCCCCCAGCAGATACCATTTACTTTGGAAGACTATAACATCCTGCAGGGTGGGGGGAGCTGTAAAATCCTAGCCCATGAGTCAAGATGGTTCAGTGGAGAACCAGATTAACTTATTTATTGGGCTGGGTTGATAATAAATAGTTTCAGCAAAGTGTGGGTTGGTCTCAGTAAGTTCTAGGATGTAATGCTTCTACTTCTAAGTCATGAAAATAGTTAAGTCAGTGTAAATGTTTATGATTGCAGACATTAGAAGTTAAATTTATAGAATCCTAACAGGATTACAGCGCATAATGATGTTATATCCTGGACCTGTCATGGCAAGAACTGTTGAGATTGTCCACTCTTACTACCTTTCCCAGCAATTTTATTCCCTTCAGGATCTTATCGAATTACCTTTTGAAAGCCATGATGGAATCTACCTCCATCACACACTCTGGCAGTGCATTCCAGATCCTAACCACTGACTGCATCAAAAGGCTTTCCCTCTGCCAGTCCTTCCCTTGCAAATCACCTTACATCGGTACCCTCTGACCCTCTCAACCCTTCTACCAGAGGCAGAAAAGTTTCTCTCAATCTGTTCTGCCCAGATTCCTCATGAGTTTAAACATACACACTGAATTTCCCCTTAACCTTCTCATCTGTCAGAGAACAACCTCAGCTTCTTCAATCGATCCTCGTAAGTGAAGACCCTTATCCCTAGATCCAGTCTTGTGAATGTTTACCACACCCTCTCTGAAGCCTGACATGCTTTCTAAAGTCCAGTTCTCAGAACTGGACTCAATACCAAGTGAGGCTAAATCAAAGCCCACAGGTTCATCGTTTCTTTATTGTGTTTATAATCACTGCCTCTATTCATAAAGCTCAGAATCCCATTTGCTTTTTAACCAGGTTCTGAATCTGTCACCTTCAATGACTTGTGCACACGAACCCCCAGGTCTTTCTGTTCCCTTCAGAATTGCTTCTTTGAGAACATGTTGCCTCTGCTCGGCCTTCTTACTGAAATTAATCTCTTGACATTTCTTTGTATTAAATTTCATCACCCATTCCACCAGGCTGCCCATATTTTCTTTAAATTTCTTGTTCAATCTCCCTTCACGATTCACAACATGTACAAATTTATTGTTATCCTCTGCAAACGTTGAAATTGTGCCCTGTTCACCCAAGTCTAGGTCATTAAGATCTATTAAGAAAAGCAGTGGTCCTTGAGGAATGCCACCTTCCTCCAGTCCAGAATTCAACTGTTTATCACCACTGGAGGGAGTGCAGAGGAGGTTTACTAGGCTGATACCGGAGTTGAGGGGGTTGAGCTATGAGAAGAGGCTGAATAAACTAGGCTTGTACTCGTTGGAGTTTAGAAGAATGAGGGGAGATCTCATTGAGACGTATAAGATGATGAATGGGATGGATAGGATAGAGGTGGAGAGACTCTTCCCGCTCAAAAAAGACAGTAGGACTAGGGGGCACAGCCTCAAGATAAAGGGGGGGCGGTTTAGAACGGAGTTGAGGAGGAACTTCTTCACTCAAAGGGTGGTGAATCTCTGGAATTCTCTGCCCGTTGAAGTGGTGGAGGCTGCCTCGCTAAATATTTTTAAGACGCGGGTTGATGGGTTTTTGATAAGAGAGGGGATTAAGGGTTATGGGGAGAGGGCGGGAATGTGGAACTGAGCCACGACAGATCAGCCATGATCTTATTGAATGGCGGGGCAGGCTCGAAGGGCGAGATGGCCTACTCCTGCTCCTATTTCTTATGTTCTTATGTTCTTTCTCATCAGAAATCCCAACTGATTGGTTAAACGTACCTTTAACAAATCCATGCTGCCTTTGCTTCATTAATCCACACATATCCAAGTGAGTTTGTCCTGGATTATTGTTTCTCAAAGCGGTCCTCATATTGATGTTAAATTGACTGGCCTGTAGTTTCTGGGTCTATCCTTGCATCGTTTAGTTTCAATCAGGGTGTCAATTCTCCAGTCCTCTGGTACAATTCCTGTATCTAAGGAGGATTGGAAGTTTATGGGCAGCACCTCCACAATTTCCATACTCCCTTCAGTACCTTTGGATATATTTGATCTAGTCCTGGTGATTTATCAACTTTAAGTACAGCCAGCCCTTCCACTGTTCGCTTTTTGTCAATTGTTAGCCTATCCAGCATGTCCTCTTTTATTGTGATTTCAGTGGTATCTTCTTCCTTGAGAAAGACAAATACAAAGAACTCATTTAGTATCGCAACCTTGTCCTTATCTCCAAGTGTTTATCCCCTTTTTTGGTCTCAAAATTGGCCTTACTACTCTTCTTACTATGGATATGTCCGTGGATGAGTTTTGGATTGCCTTTTATGTTAGCTGCTAATCTCCTTTCAGACTCCCTCTTTGGCTCTTATTTTCAATTTTACTTTCCCTTTCTCCAAACTTCCTATATTCAGTCTGGTCTCATTCATATTCTCAAACTGACGTCTGTCATATGCCTCCCATTCCCATTTCATCTCACCTTCAATCTCTTTCATCATCTGGGGAACTCTGGCTTTGGTTGCCCTACCTTTCCCCTGGGAATGTACCTTGACTGTATCTGAACCATCTTCTTTCCAAAGATAATCCATTGTTCCCTTTACCGTTTTGCTTGCTGATCTTTTATTCCAGTTTGCTCAAGACAGATTCATTCTGATCACAGTGAAATTGACCCTCCTTCAATTAAGTATTTTCACTCCAAATTGCTCCTTCTCCACTTCCATATGACTGTATGATCACTGTTTCCTAAATATTCCCCGACTAACAGCTGACCCATCTCATTCCTCTGAATCAATAATGTATTAATCGAGAGCTGTGCCTTCCTGAGGTGTGTGTCTCTGCATTGGTGGAGGGTGTAGGTGCTGTAATGGATACTCATGAGCCGCGTCATTCCTGGATATGGTCTGGGGGCTGTGAGTGCTGCTCAGCCACCTGGGGGTCCTCAATCTGCTTGTGCCTAGAAATGAGATTGATGAGCATAAGCAATATAAGTCTACATATGACTCATTGTGGTTGTCAGGATTTGATGCAGCGATGAAACTGTGATCTGTATGAGGTTGTTGGGAAAGGCCAATCTCTCCTTCCCCAAAGGAACAATCCCTGTAGCCCTGTCCACACCACACCGCGTCCCCCCACCCCCCCCACCAGGAGTCGACTCAGTCTCCTCAAATTCAGTGAGGACAAAGTTTTCAGCCATCCCTCCTCCAGTCTGGATTCACTGTTACTTGTCATATGCCGGCTGAGGAAAAAGAAAAGGCATGTGAACACAGGGAACAAAGCAGAGATGAGATACATGACTCCTGAGAGTATTGAATCCTCCCACAGAGGATGGAGTGTAAGGAACATGATACATGGGATGTTGGTGATGTGAAGGTGTCTGTGTGAGAGAATAAGCATTGACATATGCCCCCCCACTGTGAGATCCATGAAGAAAGTAGCTGTTTGAGGGAGTTGCTAGATTACTTGCCCTGATGGAACAGATGAGATCATTCATCTTCCTCCTGCACTGGATGGTGCTTCGGGTGCAGTTGCCAGTTGCACTGACCTCCTGGGCAAGGGCCTCCTAGGTCAGAGAGGTGAAGATGGAATGCCTCCCCAACCCATTCCTGAGGCAGGGGGCATGTTTAGGCAGCTGGACTCCTTGAATCAAGGGCCTAGTGGCTGAAGCAGGCTGATGAATCCTTCTTCGTGCCTTGCAGACATGTTTGGCAATTTTGTGCAGACAGACAGGCTGCAGAGATGTATGTGTCGCATTAATATTTAAATACGGTGCCTGGACTTTTAAACTCTGCTAGCTGATGGAGAATGGTGAATCGGCTCCCCACCCACGAGGTGATCAGGCTGATACCCACCTAGGCATATGGTGAGCTTCTCAGCATGGAATCGGCTACGAGCTTCTGCCATTCTGCCCAGCAGGAAGGGTGCCACTAGACCTTGCCTTTAGTGTCCAGTCCTGCCCGTTTTTTGAACGAAGACTTCATTATCATTACAACACCATATTTCCACAAAGCTATCTGTGCCTGTGGTTCATCAACCTTATTTAACATTCTTCATTCATTTTTCACCTAATTTAGACTTTATTGCATTCCCTTTTTTGAAAATTATTTTACGAGATGTGCACATTCATGCCAAGCAGGCACTTGTTGCCCATTTTGAAGTGCCCTTAAAACGGTGGTGGTGAGCCACCTTCTTGAATGGTTGCAATTCACTTGCCAGAGGTAGTAGGAGAAGTAGGTACAATTTTGTCCTTTAAAAAGCATTTAGGCAGTCACATAGGTAAAATGGGTAAAGAGAGATATGGGTCAAATGTGGGCAATTGGGACTAGCTTAGGGGTTTAAAACAAAGGACGGCGTGGACAAGTTGGGCTGAAGGGCCTGTTTCCACACTGTAAACCTCTATGACACTTGTCTCCACCTTATATCTGACTCTGCCTTGCTCTAGCGGTATCCATCTTTTGAAATCTTCATGTGCCTTTTTTTCTCCTTTCGAATGCTACACCTTTGTGCCCACCTGTCTTTCTTGTATGTTTAATTTTTTTGACAGTAAAACAGCTGGAAGGCATTGCTAAAATAAATAAAAGGGTTCCACATTCAATTGCTCCTCATTCCTCCTGTGTTATTTGATCTGAGGAAGACATCAACAATGTCAGATGTTACAGTTGTGCTGGGAAGAGGCGCAGGTGAAACCAGGCAGTCTTCGCATATCTAATAATTGCTTTCTTGTAACGTCTACTGGAAATTCACCTTTAAAGTGTTGAATGAGGAAAGAATCAAGTTGAACATGATTCTTCCTTCTTCAATGACCTAGTTAGGTGACAAGCCACAGGTGACCATGGAACTGTACCCTGAGATGAAATACTGCTGGGGGTGAGTGGAGTGAAAATGAGAGAGGAAAGTAGAAGCTAAGAATGAAAAAGAAATTAAAGAGCTCATGCATTGATGGTTATCAGACAGTGGGAAGAATGGGTTAATGATCTGCCATGGTTGAATAGATGCTGCTGCTTACTGTCTAGACATACAAATGAAGAACAGTCACTTTAGAAATGCATGCCATTCAAACCTTCAGAGAGGAATACAGAAGAAAAGATTCTTAATCTGAACAAAAAGATTGTTTTTTTCTGTTTGTACAAAAAAAGAATCAAATAATCTGAAGCAATGCTGAAAAAAATGAATTCACTCCAGCTGTGAGCAATTCTTTTTAATATGAAATCTCTTATTGGCATTACTCTCATATATGGAAAGCACAGATTTCTATTAAATCCACTTGAAGCCCACAGGGCAACATAAATGTTACTCAGTAATGAGAACACGCACACAAATCCACAGAGGCTGACATTATCTGGAATACATAAAAACAAGACAATTAAATAACAGTTAATTAACATTTTAAAAGATTCACATAACGCAGCACCGAGAAGAGACAAAGCAAGAAAAAGATATGAGAGCGGGAAGTAATTAAATTATATAAAGCCCCATTATACTCTTGTCCCAAAGAACACGTTGTGCAGCAAGCACAAGAAACACAAGACTGGACTTCACTGAGTTCCAAGTCCTGCTTCATAGCTGGATAAATTCGGAAAAGCCTCAGGCTGGATCGGTAATGCAGTTTTGGAGCGTACAAAGAGAGAGGAAGAGACAAGAGGATGGAAACAGCAAGGTTCAGGGAAACAAAGCGAAAATGTTGGAAATGATGGGCAGGTGAGGCAGCATGTGTGGCGGGACAAATAGCTCTTCAGGTCAATGATCTTCCACTGGATCTGGGTTGTCCTCATCCAGTGAAACCAGGAGAGATAAATTAACTTCTATCCCTTTGGGGCGGATATGTGGAAGAAATGGGACTCTGGCAAAGGGTTGCAAGAGTTCACATTGTAAATAAATAGTGGTAGAAATTTGTTAATTGGCTTCAGTGTGAACTGTGAAAATATTTACTGTAATATTGGGGATGATGCAATATCCCAGGCTTTATTGTGGATGTTATAATTGTGTAAATCACTGAGCATGGGTTGTATTTTATATTAATTTGAGTTTCATTAAGGATAGGAGAGACGACTGGGATTACTGCATGCTCCACAACAACTTAGTCCTGTCAATCAATTACGGGAGAAATCACAAGTACAACTTTTTTTTGACCCCAAAGTACAAAGGAAAATTTACCCGCCTCGAAGATGATCGGGGAAGCAGGACACTGAGAATATGTACCAAACAATGCAGCTGCTCCAATCAAACATGTCCTTAGCTCCTCCCTCCTCCTCCCGGAGGAGGGTCCCAGAGGGCTGAGCCCGCCTACCCAGGGAGAATAAAAGCCTGATTGGTTCCCAGGCGACTGTCCATCTTCAATCCGGCCTGACTATTGGAGAATAGAGACGTCAATCATCGAGAGGGGGCAGTCCCGCCATCGAAAGCGCGGTGCGTCACTGCTTTGGGGCGGGGTGGGAGAAGAGGGTGTCACCGCGCGGCATTTTGACAGTTGCTTTCCCCTCCCCCGCTAGGGCCCCGGCAGTCTCGAGCCCGGCGGTTGGAGAGAGAGGGGCGGCGCGCCACAGAGTGGCCGCGAGCGGCGCTTTGAATGGGAGCCGCTTGTCCAAGCGCCCGGCAGGGTGGAGGGGGAGGGGAAAATGGGGACAGGGTCAGTCCGCAGTCTTTTCCCGGTGAGTGGACAGCATTACGATGGAAGGGGAGGGAGGGAAATGACCCATCCCGTGCTTTTTGGACCATCCTCCTTCCCTCTTTTGGGGACGGGAGGGTCGGGGGCGGAGTGCACCAAGCTTGTGGTTCCCATGGAAACCGGCGTGTGCAGCGGGCTAACCCTTCCCTTTCGTCCATCCTGATTTCTCACTGCCCAAAGTACAAGAAGTCTCACAACACCAGGTTAAAGTCCAACCAATTTATTTGATAGTAAACTCACAAGCTTTTGGGGTTTGCCCCTTCCTCAGGTGAATGGAGAGTTCTGGTCTCAGACAGAGCATATAATAGCACAGACAGGTTACAGATTACTGATTAGAATGAGAGTCTTTACGGCAAACCTTCTATTCAAGATGCAGACAATGTGTGTGGAAAGAGCATTAGGCAGAGGTTAAGGAGATGTGTATTGGCTCCAGACAGTACAGTAAGTGAGATTTTGCAAATCCAGGCAAGTCATGAGGGGTTACAGATCGTGTGACATGAACCCAAGATCCCAGTTGAGACTGTCATCGTGTGCGGAACTTGGCTATCAGTCTCTGCTCAGGGACTCTGCGCTTACATGTGTCGTGAAGGCCGCCTTGGAGAATACTTACCTGAAGGTCAGAGGCCGAATGCCTGTGACCGCTGAAGTGAAATGTTTACTCCAGTCCAACGCTGGCATCTCCACATCATAAAGTACATGCCCCTGGAATTGGAAGTGTCTTAGCATGGATTGAAAAGTGGTTGTCATGGAGAAGGACGTGGAGATGCCGGCATTGGACTGGGCTAAACACAAGCTTTCAGAGTACTCCCTGCTCCTTCGTCAGGTGAATGGGAGAACGCCCGACTCACCTGACAAAGTGGCAAAGCCCCAAAAGCTAGTGGCGTTTGCTACCAAATAAACCTGTTGGACTTTAACCTGGTGTTGTAAGACTTCTTACTGTGTTTACCCCAGTCCAACACCACATTGCCACATCATAAAGTAAAAGCCCATGGAACTGGTGGAAGTGTGTTAGCATGGATTGAAAGCTGGCTGTCAGGTAGAAAACAGAGTTGGAATAAATGAGGCATTTTCAGAGTAGAAAGATCCAACTAGTGGAGTCGCAGGGATCAGTTCTTTAATGATCTCGAGGAAAAAACAGAATGTAAGGTTTCCAAATTTGCCGATGATACAAAGATAGGTGGAAGGACATGTTGTGATGAGGATATTTTGATTCTGTAATGGGATACAGATAGCTTGAGTGACTGGATGAATATCTGGCAAATGGAGTTTAATATGGGGAATACATGTGAGGTCATGTATTTCAGTAGGAGGAATCAAAATGGAGATTATCTAAATTGAGAGACTGCAGGTGAGTGAAGTACAGAGGGATCAAGGTGTTCGTGTGCATGAATCACAAAAAGTTAGCAGGCTGATCCAGTAAAGAGTTAAGAAGGATTCCTCCACTCTGCAGCAGCCCTTTAAAGAGCAGCAGCAACAACAAACACCAGTGAGGAGCTGGCCTTTCACCATTCACTCCAGTGTCATTCTCATGTCAGTTCCCTGCCTTCGGTTTTGTGAAATGTTTGCTGCAATAATATGATTATCTGGAGCATCAAGACTGCCCCATCAGACGTAGAATCCCCTCCAGGACAGAACAAGGCCATTCAGCCCATCAAGCTTGCACCGACAACAATCCCACTCAGGCCCTAGCCCCGTAACCCCATGTCTTTACCCTGACAGTGCTCCTGACATGAATCATAGAAGTCCTACAGTGCTGAAAGAGGCCATTTGGCCCATCGAGTCTGCACCGAGCACAATCTTAGCCAGACCCTACCCCCATGTCCCTATATATTTATCCACTGATCCCTGTAACCGATGCATCTCAGAACACTAAGGGGCAATTTGAGCACAGCCAATCAACCTAACCCACACATCTTTGGACTGTGGGAGGAAACTGGAGCAGCCAGAGGAAACGCACGCAGACACGAGAAGAACGTGCAAACTTCACACACAGTGATGCAAGCCGGGAATCAAGCCCAGGTCCCTGGAGCTGTGAAGCAGCAATGCTAACTACTGTGCCACCCAATGGGCAATTTAGTACGGCCAGTCCACTAACCTGCACATCTTTGGCCTGTGGGAGGAAATGCACACAAAGACAGGGAAGAATGTACAAACTCCAGATAGTCATCCAAGGTTGGAAGCAAACCTGGTTCCCTGGCACTGTGAGGCTAACCAGTGCTCCTCCAATATAGAGCCAGCAACTTTAGTGCACCCTCAACTTGTCTCTTGAGCGATTAGCAACCACTGTTGCACTCTGCTGGCAAGTGCAAAGATCCCAAATCTTTGTCTCCAAACACTTGTGATCATGTCAGCACTGTCATCAGATGCATTTTTGGATTGAGCAGAATGGGTCTGTACTCGCTGGAGTTCACAAGAATGAGCAGTCATCTCACTCAAGCATGTTGTCCTCTCCTGATAGATCTGACAGGCTGGATACTGACAGACCTTTTTCCCCCTTCAAAAGATTGTAATATTGGTGGGGAGGGGGGCGTCGTTTCAGAGTAAGAGGACAACCAGTTCGGAATGAGTTGAAGAGAAATCCCTGCACTCTGAGGGGTACAAATTGTTGGAGATCACAAATCCAGACCACTCAACTCCCAGTTATTGTCAAAGTTGAGATATGTTGGTCCTTAAGAGGAATTAAGCCACGTGAGGATTGAATGAAGAATTGAGGTTGGGATTGAGGATTAGCCCTGATCTTACAGATAATTGATTTTTATCTGATTTGATTTAATTATTGTCACATGTATTAACATACAGTGAAAAGTATTGTTTCTTGCGTGCTATACAGACAAAGCATGCCATTCAGAGAGAAGGAGAGAGTGCAAGATGTAGTGTTACAGTCATAGCTAGGGTGGAGAGGAAGATCAACTTAATGGAAGCGAAGTCCATTCAAAAGTCTGATGGCAGCAGGGAAGAAGCTATTCTTGAGTCGGTCGGTACATGACCTCAGACTTCTGTATCTTTCTCACGCTGAAAGGTGATGGAAGAGAGAATGTATGGGATGTGTGGGGTCCTTAATTATGCTGGCTGCTCTGCCAAGGCAGTGGCAAGTGTAGACAGAGTGAATGGATGGGAGGCTGGTTTGTGTGATGGAGTGAGTAGGCTTGAGGGGTCGTATGGCCTAAATTTGTTTCTGTTACGAACGTTTGCATTTTGTTACTGACAGGGCAGATTTTATTTTCACTTTCTTGTGTGGAAAAATTACTTATAAAGTTGGCTTATTTTCTCAGTGTTGCCCATGAGACAGCAATGCTTCTGGAACCCAGTTTAAGCGCTGTGCAATACTGTATCGGAAACATCAAACTTCATAAAGGAAATGGAGATCAGGGAGGCCACACAGCTCATTTCTTGTTCTAATCTTTGAATCACACGACTCTGGCAAAAGCCAGTAAATTCATCTTGCTTTCCTGCAGGCTATTTTGCAAGAGCTATCCAATTAGTGCCACTCCCCTACTCTTTCTGTAACCCTCCATTTTCTCGCTTGTGTTGAACCATTGTTCCAGACTTGCCTTATGAGTCAAAACTTATTCACATTACCTTCTAAATATACTCAAGTCAACCATAAGGAGCTGATATGCTTAATCTGTTCCATGAGCTGGTGTTTTAATTTTCCAAACAGCCTGTGTTTGGGTAGACAATTTTTTGGTTTCACAATTCATGTAAATATTTCTTTATGAGTGGACATTGCTGAAACTGAAAATCAACAATGATGGTTGCTTTCCTGTAAATCATATTTATATTAAGTAACTGTGGAAGTAGTTTGGACATTGTTGATTGGCATAATTTCAATAATGGTTTGTTTCTCAAACAACAGTCATAATTGTCTTACGCAGTAAAGTAATAATGTCAGTTACAATGAACAATCTGAAAATTGTTATTTGAATACATTTTAATTCCAACACCTTTTGTTTAAAACCGTCAGCCAGTATATTTTAAAGAATCTGTTCAGGAAATCAAATTTTGGGAACGGAATTGTTTGTGACACGTTTCATACCCTTGAAGTTGGACACCCTTTTGAATCCAAGTCCTGCCAGTAGGGTAGTTCTCCAGCTGGATGATTTTGGAGTTGATTGACAATTTGACAGTTTCATCTTTCCTTCTCTTGTTCTGTGACCCACAGTGCCACAATCTCCACATGGATACGGCAAGAAGAGTGAGGTGGGAATGGTATTGAAATAAGGATTGCTGTTTTATCCTTTGATTTAAAGGGGAAAAAAAAGCCTCAATTCTTTTTTTCTCGTCACCCATTTTGTTGATATGCATCACATGACGAAGTTCCTGTAACCTTAAAAGTGTCTGTTTTGACTCAGTTTTAGCTCTGTATTTGTTCATTTGTTCTGTGTTGCAATCATGCTAATAAGCAATGTTTTCTCTTTCAGATAATTTGCTTTAGAATGTAAGATTCAAGTTCAATAAAATCTGTTTTGTTGGATGTTATTACCCTCCTTAACCTAAGTTTTGAGTCATCCTCTGTGAGAATTCTGAGGGCAGATAGAGTTGAATCCAGCAGAAAAGTCTTGCATTCCATTTTCAACCATATTATTATGGCCCAATAAATGCAAAAGGTAAGTACATACATTCTGAGTCATTGCCATATGCTGAGATATCAGGTTTTAGTCTGAACACTAATTGGAATGCTCCTGTTGCTTTTGACCCTGGACAAGAGACAGAAAAAAAAGTTCCTGGTATTGGTTGCGAATGAGCCCTGCTGGAAATGTACAAAGTAGATATTGACTTCACGGTCAAAATTCACTGTTGATGCTCACATTATGTGACGAAGCATCAGGTGATCCAAGAACATAAACCAAATGTACAATCAGGAATTTGGTGCAGAGGGATAAAATGGTACTGTATTTTATTACCTTCCACAGTGAAGGTGGACATATGTAGTACTTTTGCCCTTGTTTATTTGTCTGTTTGTCTCATCAAATCTCAAAAACTAACAATGGATTGCACTTAAATTTGATAGACAGATATGGTCTGTGTGTGTTTCCTTCTGGTGCCCTGGTTTCCTCCCACACTCCAAAGATGTGTAGGTTAGGTTGATTGGACACAATAGGTAGCCCTGTAGTGTCCAAAGATGTGAAAGTTAGGTGAATTGGATATGTTAATTTGCCTCTTAGTGTCCAAAATGTGCAGACCAGATAGAATAGCTATAGTCAATGGGCAGAGTATGGGGATGGAGCTTGGGAGGTGGGCGTGGTTGTTCTTTTGGAGAGTTGATGCAGACTCAATGGGCCGAATGGTCTTCCGCATTAGGGATTCGATGATTCTATGGTCAAACCAAACTGGTAAAGGTGATCTGGAAGGTGAGTGTGTAGAATGCTTTACTGATAGTTTTGTGGAGCAATATATTGTGGGACTAACTGAGAAAAAGCTATTTTATCTGAGGCAAGGTTAATTAGTAATATCATCATTAAAGATTTGCTGGGAAATAGTGATCATAATACCCCAATTGTGTTAAATCAGCGCCTTTTAGTTGCATTGGTATACAACTTTTCTTCTTGTATATATTGGCAGGTAGTTTAGTTTTCTATTTATTTTCAAATAAACTGCTTCCTTATTATCAACACTACAAACTGAAATACCAACTTGTGCTAAATTACCTTAAGCTGAATGCATTGCCTTTGTTACAAACTCCAACGATTTCTCCTTCAATGCTCTACAACAGAACACCAGGAGCTTGCAAAATTGCAAGTTTCAATGTCTCAGAATGGACAATAAATTGTTGGACTTTTCATTTGTTGGAATCCATCACACCTGAATTCATTCATTTCCTAAGCACAGTTTGACCGAATTTAGCTACTTTGAGATTTAAGGGCACACGCTGGTGTTCTTATCCCTGAGTCCAATTGTCACCCTTCATGGCTGTTGGGTAGCTCGTAGCATAGGCCACCAACCTGGGACATTCTTGCTGTGAATAGTTGCGACACAGTATATTGTTTGTTTACATGTTGAGCAACTGGAAGAGCTTGATTCTACTCACGTTGTTTGGAAGTAGAATGGGGATCTTAACCACAGTTGACTCCTCTGTCCCTCAGGGCTGAATCATTCGGGGATCCTTTTGGTTACTTTCCGGTCGTCCCGATTCAAAAATGTGGTGTGTGGATATTGGTTCTGCTGGCTCACTAATTTACTAACACTATTGCACAATGACTACTTGGGTATAGAATGACTACTTGGATAAGGATAGTTGGTTGCCATAGGACTCTACATGAGCAAGATCTGACAAGATTGAACAAGGCGCCTGCTCCTCTTTTTACTTCTTCCTCTTCTCCACAAACAAAACCACACAGTTACAGAACTAGCTTTTCTGGAGCCTTTGCAGGAAAGGCATTGCTGCATTTCAGTGCTATAATTATTTCTGGCTGTGCTTTATTTTCTGGACAGAAAAACATAATTTTCAGTAGATCCCTGAATGATAGAATTTGGGCAGTGTTTTGCAAATTGAAGTGACTGACAAATCTCAATGAACTTGCATCAATGTCTGTTTGAGCATAATTTTTGCACATGAATTCTGCCAATGATATGATCCAGCCTGAAATACAAACGTATTTCCTCTTTATTATACTGGTGAATTGCTTTGAAATTGGATCATCATTATTATTCCACCTGAAACCCAATGAGAAAGATACATCACTGAAACATTTTTGCTACCCTGCTTTTCTTTCTCCCTGTTTTTTTCTGCCAAATCCCTCTTGTTATCCTCATTGACACCTCACTTGGCATAGTTTGATGGCTGGTCTTCTGCATGTCAGTCAAATGACTGTCTTTCAAGACAGATCTACATAGAAATAGAAAATAGGAGCAGCAGGAGGCCATTCGGACCTTTAAGCCTGATCCACCATTCATTTTGATCAGAGCTGATCATCCAATTCAGTAGCCTGATCCCGCTGTCTCACCCCGCCCCACCCCAAGTATCCTTCACCTCAAATGCTTCTGACTGCTTCCAAACATTCAATGTTTTGTAGACTAAGAGCATTGATGGGCTGCTTCAGGGACTATTGTGAACACAGTTCTGTCTTTGCCTGACTTCAATGTGTATACTTACAACTGGGACTGATGACCAGGAATGCACTGCTTCCTCTTCTGAACACTGCAACATTGGAAGTAATTATGGCTTCCCTGCTTTGAACCAGTGAATAGGAATTTATGGTTTTTAAATCACAAACAAGCATTTCACTTATTAAGATAAACATGGCCTAAACTGCATGTTGCATTTTGTAGATGCTAAATTTAAAGAATTTGTGTTAATTTATTCTTATCATTTTAGGATTACACACTCCACTTGATGAAGAAATGGCTTATTTCAACCCAAACCTACTTACCTCTGTTCTCAGATCAAGGTAAGATGGTGAATCCTTCTTAAAAATACATTAATGAGGAAATGTTAATTTTGAAATCTTTGAATTGCTTGTACTTTATGATCTCAGCTGATATTACTGGTGGACAAATCAGACCCCAGAGTGAACTCGGCTTGATGGATGCTAACTTTTATATTCTGTTTAGCATTGTGGAGAGCAGCTACTGAACAATCATATCTGACAGCTGATAAATGTTAAACTAGAGAATAAAGCATTTATTTAAACAAGAAAAGATGAACTAAATTACACTACCCCTTCACCCCAACTGTACTTTTATAGATATATACAGATTTTTGTATGAATAACACAAGTTACAAAATCTATATGAAATTCTAATGTCCATGCTAAGTGTACAGACAAACTGTGGTCACACTCTGAAATCAAGTGACAAACGCCACCGGAAAAAAATTTCTACAGATTTCTCATCAGTGGGACCCCCCCCAACCTCCATCCTGCCCCATTGCTTTTTGCACTGAGACAACAGGCCTTTCTCTTTCTTTCATACAGAAGTTTCTATTCTCCACTTGAGGGAAAAAAAAACACGTCTTGGAATCTTTTTCCTAAATGATGCTTTCTTCCAGGGTTTCAACCTCTCCTTCCAATGTTTCTCTGCCCCTGGAATACCATACGCATGCAAGCTTCACCTTACGTGCAATCCCTCTGAACCCAGCTGTGCCAACAGAACATTACTGCTTCCCAAACCAGAGGAAGAAGCCACCAACACTTGAGTCTCCTTGGATCTTCTGGCTTTTTGCAAGCCTACTTTATTCCAAGTCTGAAGCTTATCTTTTAACTTGGAGCTGCTGCCTCTAGTCCTCACTCTTGAGTGAAGAGGACCTGTTTTATGATTTCTGTCTTTGACTTCACTGTCATCTTGGGATGTTTTCCTGTTCCATTCCCTTAGGTTTTGGGACTTGCTTTTTCTGGGAAATCCGCTCTCTGTAGCTCCCAATCTCCTGTCCCACTTTTTCTGTGCCCCTCTGTATAATGGTGTTTTCTTTTGGGTCACCTGACCCAATCTTTCATGCTGTTTCACTTTTATTTTCTGGTTTCTTCCTTTTCTCTTCAGTGTAGATGCAGGGTTACCTTTCAATAAAAAAATGAAAAAGACAAATAGTGCATGTGTGCAGGGCTGTTCACCAGCTTTTCAAATGAGGCTCCTGACCAACTGCACAGGTATGGCTCTTCTCCAGCTGACAAATACACAGGATCACTAAAGATTGCAAACAGCAATGATCTGTGCATGTATGGTCTTTGAGAGCCGATGCATGTACAGCGACCTCTGAGGCCTGTTGGGATTTCCCAGTCCCTGAGGCCCAATTTCCATTTTTACAAACTAAGTATTCTTTTTGTTCTGGAGTCTTACTGGTCAATGTCAGAGCCATTAATTGCTTAGTTTAATAAAATTAAATCCAATAAACATCTTAATCAAACCTACAATTGATAATCCATTCATCTCCAAACAAAAATGAACACAGATGCAAATATGGCATACTCTCCCATTCCTTATACTTAAGAGATTTAGAAATAATTCATCTATCAGTTCCTGTTATGCAAGACAGATACATGATGTTTGGATCCTTTCTATTGCCAATGTTGACAACATTGTCTCCAGTATTACAGACCACGTTATCTAAAGCATTACCCTTCTCATCTCCCCAGTCTGACAGATGGATGAGGGCTTTCCTTGTATTTCATAACACTGGATGCATGTCTTTCAGGATATCATCTTTACACGTGCACAAATGGGGCAGAATGCATTTTGGATGCATTGTTAGCACGGGCAGAATTACACAGCATTGCCACATCGGGTGCGGGTAAAATGTGGCTACTTGTTCAAACATCTGTTGACTTTGGTGAGTCTGCATCGTACCATTGGCAGGAACAGCCATAAAATGCAGCCTCATGGCAACATATCCACAATTCATTAGGATATCTGTCAAAGAGCAACATTGTTGATGAAAATGGGAGCTGTTCCACTTTCCCTGTAAAATGAGCATACTTGTTTAAATATATTGTCTTCAAACTGCCTGAAAACAGAGAGTGGGAATAAAGACCAATTATTCAGAACGGCAAAAGTTTCACCATCAGTGCTGGGACCACTGCTCTTCATGATTTACGTTAATGATTCTGACTTTGGAATCAAAAAACACAATTTCTAAACTTATGGATGACACCAAATTGGGAGAGATAACCAATACTGAGGAGGACTGCAGCAAATTACAGGACAACATGAGCAACATTGCTGAATGGACAAACAGTTGGCAAATTAAGTTCAACACAGATAAATGAGAGGTAGTGGCTTTTGGTTGGAAGAATGAGGAGGTAACTGATAACTTGGCAAGTTTAAGTCTAGGTTGGGGAGAGGAACAAAGAGATCTCAAACAAATGCATCAATCAGCAAAAATTGGCCCACAGGCTGGCATGGTCAGACGAAAAGCAAACTCTTCACTCTGCTTTATTTCTGGAAGGATAGAATTGAAAAGTAGGGAAGTTATGTTAACTTGTATCAACTCTCGCTTAGACCACATTTCGTTCTGTTCTGGTTATATAAAAACAGCATGAAGAAACTGGAGAGGGTGCAAAGCAGATTCATACGGATGACAACAGGAAAAGATTGACAGACCTGATCTCTTTTCTCTTGAAGAAAAGCTGAGGATTGACCTCATAGAGCTCTTTACAATTCTGAAAGGTTTCAGAGAGAATGTTTTCTCTTGTTGGAAGAGCATAACTTGAGGTCATCAATTTAAGTTGGCCAGCAAGAAATCCAATAGGGAATTCAGAAGAAACTTCTTTATCCAGAAAATGGGAAGAAGCTGGAACTGACTACTATGGCAACTAGTCAAAATTAATTACAATGTTTCATTTAAGGGGGAGCTTGACAAACATATGAAGAAAAAGGGTCACAAAAGATGGTGACTGTGGTAGACTTAGCTGAGAAAAAATGGAAGGAGGCTTGAGTGGAGTATAAACACTGCAATGTTCTGTTTGGGCTGAATGGCCTGTTTATGGATAATTCCGGCAGTACATCTTCACTCTGCAATAACAGTATCTGTGTGGGAAGGGCTGTTTTGGATCCTATAAGTAACTGACACCTTAATGTTATGAGATGCAGGCTTTAATAACCTTTGCTTCAGTTTATCCTAAAGAACTTTAAATTGTACAAATTTGAAACTTAACTTCTAGTTGTAACTCAGGTTGAGACCATGATTTGATTTTGATTTCACACGTATTAACATACAGTTTGTTTCTTGCGTGCTATACAAACAAAATGTACCATTCATAGAGAAGGCAAGGACAGTGCAGAATGTAGTGTGACAGTTATAGCCAGGGTGTAGAGAAAGATCAAATTAGTGCAAAGTAAGGCCATTCAAAAGTCTGACAGCAGCAGGGAAGAAGCTGATCTTGAGTCAGTTGGTATGTGACCTCAGACTTCTGTATCTTTTTCCCAAAGGAAGGTGGTGGAAGAGAGAATGTCTGGGGCGCGTGGAGTCCTTAATTATGCTGGCTACTTTTCCGAGGCAGCAGGAAGTATAGACAGAGTCAATGCACGGGAGACTGGTTTGCGTGATGGATTGGGCTTCATTCACAGCCTTTTGTAGTTCCTTGTGGTCTTGGGCAGAACAGGAGCCGTATTAAGCCGTGATACAACCAGAAAGAATGCTTTCTATGGTGCACCTTAAAAGTTGGTGAGAGTGATGAACAACACCACTCAAAAACCCCAGTGATGCAAACTGCGATGTTAGATTAATTATTTCAAAATGCAAATGTATATTCAGAGTTATGAGAAACATCTTAATTATTTTCCTATTCTTCGGATAAGAGTAAAAAATGCAATTGGTGCAAATCAGTTCTTTGGTTAGTCGTGTTCATTCATCCATTTCATAGATGTGGTTACGTTGGCGCAAATGTCAAAATGTGTGTTAATTCTTCAAGTTTTACAAAATTGAGGAAATCCTGCCACAATAAATGATGTCTGCAGTAAACTAAAATACAAGAAAAATCACAGTTTAGAGCTCTGAGAGTTTGTTACATTTACCTACCGGTTGGGCAAGTAGAGATAGTTTCTCACCAGCAGACATTCATATTTATAACTCTCTTCCAAAAAAACAGTGACAATTTCTTTATTAACTTCATGTTTGTATTTTTTTTTGCCCATTTCTGCTGAAATTCTCAATGTTTTATGAGAACTATTTACCTGAACTGGTTAGTTAGAAAGAAGAAATTCTGCCAGTTTGAAATATATTGGAAGGAAAATATTCTTGAGCATGGAATCAAACTTGTCCAGTGTTGGTAGACTGCATTTCCCTGCTGCCTGTTTCTAAATGGGAAGGGTGATAGTGAACGTGATAATTGATCTCAAAGTACATTCAGAAATCTTTGTTGAAATGTGGGATTCATTTTTAATTTCAAAATATAATGCCTTTTGTTTTATATAGAGGAACATGCTGTTTCACACAGAACAATTTATGGACTTCAGTGATGATTCTCCATGTGCGTGATTTTCATTCAAACAGACGATATCCCACAGATAAGGGACTTGTGAGGAACTATCCTCTTCACTTCTGCAGTTTACCTCACATGCACCCCTCTTTAGTGCCCATGTGCAAATTCCATCTGTCAGTTCGGTGGTTTCAAGGGAAGAAAGAAGCAGACAATAAAAATAAGCAGCCATCAGATCCTGAGTCAGAAGGTTCACATTCTCAAACAACTGAAAAGGCTGTTGTGAAGCAAACTTGGAAGCAGAAAATTATAAGTGAACTGAAAGGCTACTACAATGGATTCCGATTACTTTGGATCGACACAAAGGTAGCAGCAAGGATTGTCTCAAGATTACTGTATGGACACCAGCTCACCCGTCGAGAGAGACGGAGGGTAGGTAGGATCACGGAGCTACAACTCATTTCTCAAAAGATAAGCAATGAGATATTGCTTTTTAATCAGTTTATTATGGAGAAAGAATTTTTTTTTCCAATTACCTTCCATGTTGTTTTTCTCCTTTTCTAAAGCACTGACCCCAAAACTAAGTGTCTGCCACCTTCTGAACATCTCACTTGGGATGGCATTCTACACATGAGAGCTGAGGGAGTGGTGAATCCAACTCGACTTTCCTCATTTTATTCTGAGGTCGTTTTGTTCCAGCACACAATAGTTTCGACATTTTTTTCACGTGTTACTAACTTAACACAATTGATTGCAGTTCATTGAATTCAATCACATTAAAACTGCCTTGATAAAGTTTCTTGATTTTTTTTAAACTTGTTTGAGATCTAAACTATATTTTAGTTGCTGCATTAATCATACATTTGGTCTTGTGTACACTGTTCCAGCTTATTCGAACATGTGTTGACCTCTTCCGCCTGGTTCCCTTCATGATTTTTCTGATTGTACCATTCACGGAATTCCTGCTGCCTGTTGTTTTAAAGTTGTTTCCTGGGATGTTACCATCTACATTTGAGTCAAAACTGACAAAGGTTGGTGGGATATTTTGATGCACAAGCTTGTGAATTTGATGGAATATTTTTAATTGTAATGACCAGATGAAAGGTGCGAGTGCTCTGAGAAGGATGCTTGGTAGAGGGAGGGTCTGGAAAGCAGAGTGTGAAAAGGATGGGAATCAAAAAGATTTCTTTGGATAGAAGTATTACTACTGAACCAAGTTTTTGTTCTCTGAAGTACCAGGTACTGAGGACAGGCTGAGAGAAGTGTTTGTCTGATTCCATCTCTTCCAATAAATGACCTTCTTTTCAACGTACTCACATTATTCGGAACTATTCAGCATTATTCAGTCAAACTGAAAAAGTCACTTGGTGACAGCCACAAGCACTGCATGCAGCTGACTAATGGCCCCTCTGTTCAAAGTAAACTTACACTTGTGTGAGTTTTCTATTTGATCGATGCTGAAAGAAGAAGAATATGCTTTGCTGGTGTTATGAATTTCAAGGAATTACAATATTTACACAAGGCTGTGTTTCTGAGAAGTTGGGAATAAGAGCACCAATGAAAGATGTGTAATAGACTCAGTTCCCTAATTGAGGTGACAGTAGGTGCAAGAATTTTGTCTAACTGGGTTTGGTAATTTGTTTGTTTCCCAGGAAGAAAACCAGAAAAAGAAACTGGCAGCAAAACTTGAACTTGCAAAATTTCTGCAGGAAACAATTGAAGAAATGGCTAAAAGGAATAAAGCAGAAAGTGGAGAGGCGACCAAACAGTTTTCTACCTACGTACAGAAGGTTTGCTTCAAGAATTCATGTTGATTTCATGTTGTCACATTGCTGCCAGATACTTCCCTGTAAAGGAAAGCTGACCATTGCAAAGCAACTCACATTTCTTAACAGTGGTTGGTTAACAAAAGGCCTTGGTCAAGGAAACTCCTGCAGAGAATAGCATATGTCCCAGGTTAAAGCTCAAAAACCTCAAGGCTGGAATCTTATCACCATTCTTGCCAGCGGGATTTTCCCATCCCGTTGCATTGAACAGAGATTTGGCTGGCCACCAAATTCTCTCCACTGTAGTGGGAGCGTGGCATCAACAGCAGAGCAAGATCATGCCCAAACATGTTCAGTAGTACCTTGAGAGAAAAACACATATGTACACATGAACACCGATCCCAGAGGGAATATCTTTCCCCAGTCCAACAAACAACTCTTCACCACCAAGCTCTATTTCCTGAGTGACAAGTTTGTTATTAAGTACTTTATCAAATGCCTTTTGGAAGTCCATCCACTCCACGTCAACCATGTTATCCTCATCAACTCTTTACTTCATCTCATGAAAGAACTCACACAAGTTAGTAACAAATCCATGCTAACTTTCCTTAATTACTCTATATTGAATATTTAAAAATTGCATAATGGCTTGATTTATCTCTACTTCAGAAGGGTGTTTCATGAATTTCAATACAACAGCCTTTTCATTAAAGCCACTCAGAAGTCAGGGTAAACCCTGGCAATGAATAGAAACCATCTGAAGAGTAGAAAACAATGAATCTTTGGTAAAGGAGTTTTATCAGAATGGCTCAAGGGGTAAGTACCAATGCATTAGGACTCAGTACTGATCTACTGCTGCTTTGAATTTACATGCAAGACTTGGACTCAGAATCTAAATACAAAGTGGGCAAAGAAGACATCAAATGTGTGGCAATGGAAACAGAAAGGCAGGTGAGGAAATGCAGATTGAGTTGATCAAGCAAGCAAGAGGGAAGAGAAGTAGCAGTTAAAGTGTAATGCAAGAAGAGAAACAAATGGCATGTATTCCTCATTCATGATGCTCAGACTGAATGTGAAATAATCCTAAGGGTATCCACAGAGTCAGTATTCAAAACTGAATCAAGGAAACAAACAGCACAAAAAGAGTCCATTCCGATGCGAGTTCTTGGAAAAGCAGTTGTGTTCACTCCAGTTTTTATCTCTAATTCTGTGAGTTCTTCATTCTCCAATACTGTTCAGCCATTTTTAAAATTATTGGTAGAATTAGCTTCCTTTTCAAGGAGTGCATCGAAGCTCCCAACAACTCTCAAAATTTTCCCTGTTTCTAGAACAGCAGTCCTATTTTTTCCAACATTTTCTCATTACTGAAGTCCCTCATCTTTCTCAGAAGACTAAGGAAATTTGGTATGTCCATTGTAATTCTCACCAACTTTTACAGATGCATCCTATGAAGCATCCTTTCTGGATATATCACAGCTTGGTATGGCTCCTGCTCTATCCATTATGATTAGGCGCCATTTGGACCTCTCGAGATGAATTAATCTTGGTCACTATAATAATGCAGTAATAATAATAGTGCTGTCAAAACATCACCTAATTACCATTTACCTCAGGAAGCTGTCATTATTAGACTTTGTAGACTTTAAGGCAGGTGTGTTTTTTGAACAGCTGAAAATGATGTTACCTGCCTTATGATAACATGATCTTAACCTTAATAAAACTCACTGCATCCACATATCATGGAGAGAGAAAAAAACCTTTTCAAATTTACTTCTTTACATTCCTTGTGCAATTCAGGTTGTTTCTATTCATTGAATTGTGTAAAGTCTGTAATCTAAATCCCTTACCAAGTTAGTGATGGGGTTTTAATTTTTAAGTTCTCTACGTGATTGCAAGTCAAGAACAGTAATCATTCAGCTGTTATTTGCAGCTGCTATTTTTAGTAAATATGTAATCTAATGTGTTTGAGGCTTCTGTTTTATGACTGATGTTTATTGCTCTGCAGGCATATTACAACACACTATGTTTTATTGGAACAACTTGGCAGATGTACACAGCATGAGGTTTCAGGGCCACAGTTGCTCTAACTTCTGCTTAAGATTGTGGATTTTCCCAGAAAGCGATGGACTTGAGAGAATAATTGACACAAAAAACATAATTTGTCCACGACTTAAGCAGATTTCACACAGTTATTTTTCTTTGTAGCCGCTGACTCAACGATTGCGTTGGGGTGTGGCTTCTGTTTTCAGCAACACCTGTTCCTCATTTTTATGTTGGGAAACTTCATGAAATCATGTGCTTTTATAAAAATAATGACATTTCAAACACATGGTCCTAATCCCCCACAAGCTAATTTCAGGACCCTTCACATGAGGTCATCAGGCAAGTCTGTCCCATATTTCATTCTGGTTTGTGTGGAAAAACAGACGCAGAAAATCAAAGATTCATATTGGGATAATGGGTTGGTAATTCAACAGAAAACATTCAAACATAATTAATCACAATCATCAATCAGAATGCAATGGAGCCCAGAAATCTAGAAAACCCCAGTGAGCCATTCAAATGGATCAATTCATTTCTCCTTTCCTCAAAATGGGATGAGGGGTCCTGAAGAATTCTTGCTTGGTAGTTCCTATGAACAGGTACTTTGAAAATGAGAAAATACTTAACCATCGCTTGCAGGATTGACATTGGGGCAACCCCCATCACAGTGTGTTTTGAAGTATTTCTACCCTTCATTTCAAATTAATTTGGATTAAATTTACTTTTATAAAAAGCAGTGAAATGTGTGAATCTTCAGTTTTATTGTTGTCCTATTCTTTGTGTACTTACATGAAGGTGCGTCGCTCAGGGGAAAATCCAAGCACTCAGGACATAGTGCGTTTCTCCAAGCACTTTGAAGATGAGTTGACACTGGAGCATCTGAACCGTGATCAACTCACGGCACTGTGCAAGCTTTTGGAACTGCAGCCTTTTGGTACAAACAATCTACTCCGTTTCCAGCTACAGATGGAACTAAGATCCATAAAAGCAGACGATGAAGTAAGTGCAGAATTGCAGATATTATTCTCCAGCTACTCAGGCAAAAATAATAGTTCTAGCAACAGTTGCAGTGTTTCAAAGCAAAACTTTAAACTTTTAACTTAGAAATTCACCTCTTTGTATTTCAGCATAAAGTCAATCAGTTTATAAGAATCCATTTTCCGTCTTCTTAAAAATAGTTGACACTTCTAAAATGGCGTTGAAAGAAATTTCATACAAAGGTCCACATACTGTGTTATTTTAAGAACTGAATTTCAAAGCAAAAGTAGTCATTGCTGCTCTGTAACTGGTAATCTCTATTGTGGTTTTGAATTATAGATGATTGCCAAAGAAGGTTGTAAATTTTTGACTGTGTCAGAACTGCAAACAGCATGCAGAGCGAGGGGAATGAGATCATTGGGACTGACAGAAAAGCAGCTACGGGATCAGCTCACACAGGTGTTGAGTATGGCAGAAACTACTGTGCATGCGTGCATACTTGTAATGTCACAGTATCATGAATGCATGAATGAAATAGAAAACAAACCTGGTGTAATACATTAATCAAGTCATTTTTCCAAACTTGCAACAATTTCACCCAGACACGTCCTCTTAATCCTGCTTACTTGCAAAGGCCTACTGAGCTGTAAGTTTGATTTGAGTTTGGATGGACTCGGGCCAGTAACTAAATGGTTCGATAAGGTTACCTTTGTGAAAGTTTCAGATCATCGCACATCATAGACTGATATGCATGCAGCTGGACAATATTGTGATGGTTTGCCACATGGGCAAGGGAGGGAAAAGTTAAGAACATAAGAAATAGGAGCAGGAGTTGGCCATCTAGCCCTTCGAGCCTGCCCCGCCATTCAATAAGATCATGGCTGATCTGAAGTGGATCAGTTCCACTTTCCCGCTTTCACCCCATAACCCTTAATTCCCTTGTCTATCAGAAATCTATCTACATGTTACTTAAATATATTCAACGAGATAGCCTCCACCACTTCAACGGGCAGAGAATTCCAGAGATTCACCACCCTTTGAGTGAAGAAGTTCCTCCTCAACTCCGTTCTAAACTGCTCCCCTCTTAGTTTGAGGCTGTGCCCTCTAGTTTTCCTTTCTAAGCGGAAAGAATCTCTCTACCTCGACCCTATCTAGCCCCTTCATTATCTTGTAGGTCTCTATAAGATGCCCCCCTCAGCCTTCTAAACTCTAACGAGCACAGGCCCAGTCTATTTAATCTCTCCTCATAAGATAACCCCCTCATCTCAGTATCAGCCTGGTGAACCTTCTCTGTACTTCCTCCAAGGCCAGTATATCCTTTCGCAAATAAGGGGACCAGAACTACACACAGTACTCCAGTTGCAGCCTCACCAGTGCCTTGTACAGTTGCAGCAAGACCTCCCTGCTTTTATATTCTATCCCCCTCGCTATAAAGCCAACATTCCATTTGCCTTTTTGATCACCTGCTGCACCTGCAGACTGAGTTTTTGCAATTCGTGCACAAGGACCCCCAGGTCCCTCTGCACAGTAGCACGCTGCAGCTTTTCACCCTTTAAATAATATTCCCTCCGACTATTATTTCTACCAAAGTGGATAACCTCACATTTGCTAACGTTATACTCCATCGCCCACTCATTCAGCCTGTCCAGATCTCTCTACAGACTTTCCACGTCCTCCATGCAATTCACTTTTCCACTCATCTTCGTGTCATCAGCAAATTTTGTGACCCTACACTCAGCCCCCTCCTCCAGATCGCCAATGTATATGGTAAACAGTTGACGCCCCACCACCGATCCCTGCGTCACTCCACTCATCACCAACTGCCAACCAGAAAAGCATCCATTGATTCCAACTTCCTGCTTCCTGTTAGATAACCAATCCTCAATCCACGCTAACACTTTACCCTCAACTCCGTGTACCCGAACCTTCTGCAGCAACCTTTTGTGAGACACCTTGTCGAACGCCTTCTGGAAATCTAAAAACACCACATCCACCGTTCCCCTCTGTCTACCGCACTAGTCATATCTTCATAAAAATCAAGTAAATTTGTTAAATGTGACTTCCTCTTCACGAATCTGTGCTGCTTCTGCTTGATCAAACCGTTCTTTTCTAGGTGTCCTGCTATTTCTTCTTTGATGATGTATTCTAGCATTTTTCCAACTAAGGATGTTAAGCTAACTGGTGTATAGTTCTCTGCCTTTTGTCTGCTACCTTTTTTTAACAGCGGCGTAACTTGAGCTGTTTTCCAATCTGCCGGCACTTCCCCAGAGTCCAGCGGATTTTGATAAGTAATTACTAAGGCATCTGCTGTTACTTCTGTCATTTCTTTCAGACCCTGGGATGCATTCCATCCGGTCCTGGGGACTTGTCTACCTTCAGCCCCATTCGTCTACCAAGCATTACCTCTCTTGTAACAGTAATTGTATTAAGGACCTCATCCCCTACCAACCCTCTATCTTTAATATTCGGTAAGCTATTGGTGTCCTTCTCTGTGAAGACCGACACAAAAAACTTATTTAAAGTTTTATCCATTTCCTCATTACCCACCGTTAAATCCCCCCTCTCATCCTCCAAGTGCCCAACGTTCAGTCTAGCCAGTCTCGTCTTCTTTATATATTTGTAAAAACTTTTACTATCATTTTTTATACTTAGCCCAAGTTTAGCTTCATACTCTATCCCTCCTTTATCACTTTCTTGGTCATTCTTTGTTAAGTCTTTCCCAATCTGCTAATTCCCCACTATTTTTAGTTGCTCTGTATGCATCGATTTTTAATTTAATACTCTCCTTTATTTCCTTCGATATCTACGGCTGGTTATCCCTTTTCTTACAGTCCTTCTTTACCATCGGAATATACTTTTGCTGAGTACTGAAAAAGATCTCCTTAAAAATCCTCCACCGTTCCTCAGCTGTCCTGCCAACCAATCTGCGCCCCTAATCTACATTAGCCAATTCCACCCTCATCTTACCATATTCCCCTCTGTTCAAGCAGAGGACAGTGGTTTGGGACCCTACTTTGTCACCCTCCATCTGCATCAGAAATTCAACCATACTGTGATCACTTGTCCCAAGAGGATCCTTCACAAGATGATCCCTAATTCGACCTGCCTCATTACAAGAAAGTTCCAACAGTACGATCATTAGCTTTCATTTTCGTTTGCAGAGTTAGTGACCTGCAAATTCTTTTTGGAGACCAGCTTTTTGAGTTGGCGTTCTACAGGCCAAAACCTTGTACTCACCAGAGGTTTTGATGGAAAGTTACTTCTGAGTTTCATGTAGTCTCATGATTTTTTTCTGCCACCAAATCAAAGTAGAACATTGTTTTTACTGTCCAGATGCTCACAGAACCTCTGGTGATTGAATCTTTGTGTCCAGATTGTAGGCTATCTGTAGAATTATTCACCTACAAGAGTGATGATCCAAGGCAGATAATCTAACCAAGAGCTGAACTGACGATTCGCTGGTGCTGGCTTAATGAAATGGAAGCAACAGGTTCCTTCCTAACACTGTACTGAGTAACCCTTTCAGCAATGTCTCCCAGAAACTGATCCCAACATTACTCAGGGAGATTTCTAAAAACGAGTATTAAAAACACACAAGTGCTATTGCTCTGGATTGGAAAACTGATTGTTATGATGTGAGTCCCTATGTTGAATAGAAGCACAATTTTTATAAACAAATCAACTCCTTTCTCTGCAGTGGCTTGAGTTGCACCTCAAGGAAAAAGTGCCTCCATCGTTGCTTTTGTTGTCTCGTGCGATGTACCTGACTGATATCAAGCCAAAATCTGTGACACAGGAAGTACCAAAAATTGAGGTAACTTACTTCTTTGGTGACTTCTTCCAAGATGATACTAGTTTATAAAATGTTATCGATCTATAAATTGGGAGGGAGAATCAGACCAGTTAAGGAAACCAGATAACAACTAGAAAGAGATGAAAACACAACAACATTGGAAGCTCCAGCTTCGAATCTGTGCTTTGCTATTGTCCTTCTGTGCACATAAGTATAGCTGTTGAAATGACAGCATTCCAGTTCGTGGTTTCCCCTCCAATACACTGTGATCGGCTTGATAATACCTATGCTTTTTCTCGATCTGAATCCCAAATTGTAAATGGGTCAAGGCTTGGAAATTAAGCAGGCAAATCAGTCTGAGCTCCTACCCACCTGTTTGAACTTGACTTCAGTTATTTTCAGAGGGATTTTTGACTAGGTGTTCTGCCAGGAAAGCTAAGGTTTTCAAAGTTTTATTTAAAATTTATTTATTAGTCACAAGTAGACTTACATTAACACTGCAATGAAGTTACTGTGAAAATCCCCCAAGTCGCCACAGTCCGACGCCTGTTTGGGTACTCCTGAGCAAGAATTTTGCACAGCCAATTCACCAAATCTGCACATCTTTGAAATGTGGAGGAAACCAGAGCATCCCGAGGAAACCTGTGCAGACACAGGGAGAATGTGAAGACTCCACACAGACAGTGACCCAAGCTGGGAATCAAACCCAGGTGCCTGCTGCTGTGAGGCAGCAGTGCTAACCACTGTGCCACCGTGCAGTAGAGAATAGAAGTTCTTATTTCTAAAAACATGAGCAAAAGAGGAAATGTAAATAAAATGTATTTTGTGTATTAATCTTGCTGAACTGACTAGAAGGAGAGTAGTTTGTAGATCTATTCATGAACACTTAAAATAACAGTTAACTTGATTTTATCTTCTGAATTGAATTGTTATTTATAGCTGTTATGGTCTTTACCCTCCAGCTAGGTATTACTGGTACCCTGAAGAAAGAGCCAAAGGAACAAAAGATCACTGAACAATCTGAGGCACGAGATTCCAAGACACTGTCTGACATGGCCCCAACTTTGAAAAACATGAAGGTATGAATGTGATGTACACAACCCAAAATGTTGTTTGAAAATCAGGATACAACTCTGCTAGGTTTATTGAGGAAGAAACCATACTTGCCTCGTCTGATCTCACCATCGATGCCTGGGATCATGTGTATCTTGTCATCCCATTTCCAGACGATGGTGTCCCTTCAGGGTTTATCCTAGTTTCCCTCTTACTTCTCATCTCCTTGACGACAACATCATCAAAAACACAATACCGTTGCCACAAGTTTGCTGATGCTTCTTAGCTCTGCCTGACCACCACCTTCCCTGATCCCTTCCTTCGCTGTCACAAAACTGTCACGTTACTTGTCCAAGATCCATCACTGGATGAGCCAAATTTCACCTTAGAAACTAGACTCTCTGACACTGTCCCTCTCATTTGTCGATGAAATGGGCCATTCAAAACTTTTTGACAGCAATGACCTTGTGCCTGGGCTATCACCAAGAGGAGCAAATCTGTAACACTGTCGGACTCTGCTCCGTTTTAGCTCATTTGCTGCTAGACCTGTAGCATCATCATCTCAAAGCACTTCTGGGTGAGCTCCCGTCTCTTAAATTCCACACACATGAACTGATTCAAAATCTGCTGTTTGTATCTGAAGCCATATTCACCTTCACCCTTGTGCTCACTGATGACCTGCATGGGCTTCAGGTCCAGAAATGCTGCGAATGGAATCCAAAACCCTATCTCTGTCCTTGTCTGGCCTCTTGCTCACCCTTATTTCATTCACTCCACTTTGAACCATCTATGTCCAAAGCTCTCGAATATCCTCTCTAAAACTTTCATTTGACTCATTTAAAACATAGTTCAGAACCCACCTCTTTGACCAGTGGCTCAGTATCAAATATGGTTTTATCATGATCCTGTGGAACACATTGCGATGTTTTTCTGCATTAAAGATGTTGTTGCATCAGGTTCGAGTTTTTCCTGATAGTTCTTCGTCAGAGTTTCATCCATTGACTGACATGGTAATGTGATGTCACCAATCTCCCCTTTAAGATGCAGTTGTTGTGAATAGTCAATTTTAGTGCTCAGACACTTGGGACAGAATTTTTGTGCCACGAGGTTCGTACGATCCCACCCGAGGACAACAGAGAATGCCGTTCTCCAAGTTTCGTCTGACCCTGGAAACGGGGCAGGTGTGCCGGTAAAATCCGGCCTTTGTATTTTAGGGCATTCTCTTGTGCAATGCTTGTGGGTCTGCCCAACTCAGTACTTCCTTTAGAAGATAGTACCATAGAATCAGAGAACCCTACAGTGCAGAAAGAGGCCCTTCGGCCCATCGAATCTGCACTGAACACAATCCCACCCGGGCCCTACCCCCATATCCCGACATATTATACCCACTAATCCCTCTAATCTCTGCTACCCTGGACACTAAGGGGCAATTTCTTAGCCTGGCCAATCAACCTAACCCGCACATCTTTGGACTGTTTGAGGAAACCGGAGCACCCGGAGGAAACCCACGCAGACACGAGGAGAATGTGCAAACTCCACACAGACAGTGACCCGAGCCGAGAATTGAACCCAGGACCCTGGAGCTGTAAAGCAGCAGTGCTAACCACTGTGCTACCATGCCGCCCAAAGTATCATAGTATGATCGACTGGCCTGAGAAAGGAAGCTGGAGTAAAAGGGTCTGCCCTTTCTAGTCCAGAGCTAGAGGTGGCCGGAGGCTGGAACACTCCCCTCAGCAGCTGGAAGCATTTAGGTTCCTACTGCGAGATGCAGGACATAGGAACCAAGACACTTCTGCTTTGCAGGGTCCTTCAGAAAGCAGGGAACACAAAGAGTTGGGCTCTGGGGGTGATTAGGAAATAAGGAGCCATGCAAGGGGGAAAGTGATAGGAAGCAAGAGGACCTCTGCTCCTGCTTTCCAATAGGCTGGGAAGCAGTTGAATTCCTTGGAGTGGCTCAGGAGAGAGGTGGGTTCTTGCTCTTCCCCTTGGTCTTGTTTCTGCTTGAGCTGTGGCAGGCAGGTGCCTCCTGTTCAGTGCTAGTAACTGAGGGAAGGAGGCAGGATGCCACCTTGGAGACAAATGATATTGTGTTCTTGCTCCTGTTCCTGTACCTGTTCTTCATTGTCTGGGGGAAGGATACACAAAGCTGGCTGCTTTTCCTTTGGGCCTGGGTGACAGGAGGCTAAGGGCTGCTGCTGCTATCCCTCCTCCTCTGACTGATAGTGGGGATATGGCAGGCAGGCAGGCAGATCCCCCTCCAAGCTGCAAGAGAGCACCGACTCAAAACTGCATGCGTTGTACCTCTTTTCCCCTTGTCCTGTGCCAATTGCCCCCTCTCTGAAATGCATGAGGCACTGGCCAAGATGTAAGGGGCAATAGACAGGGAGACCCAAGCTCTCATCTACAGAAGGGCCCAAGTTCCTGTCCCACTCCATCCGACAGGAGAGCTCCAGCCCCTGCCCAACTCTGAGCTGCCGTCTCTACTCTGAGTTGCAGGTGGTATTTTTTGGGAAGGTGGGCAGGGGAGCTCCAGCTCCCACCTGTACTCTGACTCCAAGCTGCCTCCTGCGTTCTGCCTATATTCCAGGCTGCAGGAGTGTCCCTGTTTTCGCTCTTGGCCCCACTTCCTGCTCCTGGAACTGCAATGGCTCACGGCACAGTCTTTCTCCTCTTCCTGGTCCTGCAATGCCTTCCACACTAACCTCTGTGTTTTTTCAGGCTGCAGATGGACAAACGTCCCAGAAAACAAAGGCTTCTGCAGATGGCTCAGGGTGAATGAAGGCATGAACGCAGCCATCACTCTGGAGAATCTCTGCACACTAGGGTACGTCTTTTCTAAGTTGAATAACATTGAAGGCAACTCCAGCAGTGGACACTGTGGAGACATAGTAGTAACCGCAATGCTTCTGTTGGACATTTTGGGTTTCAGTCACACTGCTTGCCTCCTGGTAGCCTGTAGATGAATGCTGCAACCAAAGAGCACTCCTGAATGAGGAAAGGCAAAGTGACCATGACAATACTCTCTGGATAAACTCTCAGTTCATCTTGATGCAGTATAGTGACACTGCAAGCAGAAACACCTGTTGTACTGAACTCCTGACCAGTATTTCTGCTTTGTGTGCTGTACGGCATTAGTACAGGGGAAAACACTCAACTGCATGGTCAATCACATCAATTTTTATTTCAATGACCAACTAACACGATTATGGTAATAGTTTTTGTTGGCATCCTCTGCCACTGCTGACAGCACATTAACTCCACCAAACTGGCATCCGTATTCCAAGTTCTCATAGGGCCTAATTCAGACTCTGACAAAATGGACTTCTTCCTCTCCTGTTATAACTCTGACTGGGACTGTCAGCTTAGACCCAAAGATATCATTTTAACTTGTTTCTCAGGTGCTAAACATAGATTTCTGCTGGCGTCATGCTGTTTGTGTTAAGATTGAAACAGGTCAGCAGCACGTATCGCTTCCTCGCCCAGTCAGAGGTTTGATCTTGAGTGATCCTGATTTAATTTGATTTTTTAACCCTGCTTATCATGTTTGTAATCAGTTGTTTAGTTTTGCAATCCTTCTAAGCAGGAATCCTGCTTTTTCTTGTTGGAAGCTTTGGTTCTGTCAATGATCTGAATTGCGGTTACAAAATGCAATAAAAAAGCACTGAAAACATTCAAACAAATTTCAATCAACTCCTATATTTACTGGCTCTTTGAATTCTGGCTTTTTACCCCTGTTTCAGTCACTTTTCTAAAAGAAAGGGATTAAATTTACATCAGTGTTACTGCTCCAGTCACATGGTAAACCGTCAGATTTCACAGCTTAAATAAAGGACACAAAAATCTTCAAAATAATCCATTCTATTGTGGTGAAGAGCAGAACGACAAAGAAACATTGAGATTCAACTGTGACAACCTGATCCACAAGCAAATTCAGTGAATCAAGCACTGCGGAACACATAAGCAGCAGTCAGTAGTATTTTTAAAAAATTTGCAGAATCCTGACAGTGCAGAAGGAAGCCATTCGGCCCATCGAGCCTGCACTGACAACAATCCCACCCAGGCCTGATCCCTGTAAAACCATATATTTACTCTGTTAATAACCCAGACGCTAATGGATAATTTATCCTGGCCAACCCATCTAACTCGCACATCTTTAGACTGTGGGAGGAAACCGGAGCACCCTCGGAAACCCATGTAGACACTGGGAGAGCATGCAAACTCCACACAGACAGTGACCCAAGCTGGGAATCAAACCTGGGTCCCTGGTGCTAACCAGCAGAGCTGCTAACCACTGTGCCACCAAGCTGCCCCCAGGATGTGGGTGTCAATGGCTAGACCAGGATTTATTGCTCATTTCTAATTGCCTTTGAGAAGGAACTGGGTGAGCTTAGTGCCTATGGTGATGTTTGGGATTGTGCATACTAAATTTGGAACACCTGCCCTGAAATCAAGTCCCATGTGGTTTGTTAGCCATTGACCAGGAATGGACAATGTACGAACAAGGAGCAGGAATCGGCCATTCAGCCCTTCGAACCTGCTCTGCCATTTAATAAGATCATGGCTGATCTGATGGTAACATCAAATCTGCATCCTGCCAACCCCCAATAACCTATCGCCCCCTTGCTTACCAAGGATCTATGCTTGAAAATATTGAAAGACTCTGCCTCCACTGCCTTTTCAGGAAGAGAATTCCAAAAACCCAGGACCCTCTGAGTGGAAAAACAGGTCTCATCTCTATCTGAAATTGCAACTCCTTTTTCAACAGTCACCCCTCGTTCTCGATTCTGCCACAGGAGCAAACAGCCTCTCCACGTCCACCCTGTCAATACCCCTTCGGATATTATCTACTTCAAGTACCAGTCCCATGATAGTATTAAACATGACAGGGGCGGAGAATTCTGCTCTACCGCTTCTACTCACACAAAGTAGTGCTCTGATAAATTACATATCTCATACCTGAAACACCAGTTCCTCTTCAACCACTGGAAGTTAAGCTTTGCCACCCTCCCCCCAAAAAAAAACAGAATCAGGTCAGACGGGATGTCTAAACTTAGAATCACTACAGTACGGATGGAGGCTGTTCAGCCCATCAAGTCTGTACCAACCACAATCCTACCCAGGCCCTATTCCCATAATCCCATGTCAATCCCCCTCACACTAAGGGGCAATTTATTATGACCAATCCACCTAACCTGCACGTCTTTTGGACTTTGGGAGGAAACCCACGCAGACGTGGGGAGAACGTGCAGACTCTGCACAGACAATGACCCAAGCCGGGAATCGAACCTGCGTCCCTGGCAGTGTGAGACAGCAGTGCTAACCACCGTGCCACTTCAACTATCTAAAACCTGACCTCCGTTCTTGATTGGTAAAGGGATCAAGAGTTACAGCGAAACTGCAAGAGAAAAGGGGTGAGCAAGTTATCAGCCATGATTGAATGGCAGAGCAGACGCGTTGGGCCAAATGGCCTGGTTCTGTTCCTGTACCTTATGGTTCGCCTCGATCACCTCTGGGTTCAACATTCTGAGGACAAGGAGCAGACAGTAAATCCACTCAGGAGGCAGGTCATCCGTTTGAATATTTGAATGAGACTGGCACACTCACATGGTCAACTGGTCACCCAGGCACAGGGAAAACCTAACAACTGAAAGAAGGAGGCATCCCCACCCCTGCCTTCCCAAGATTAAATTCAGACTCTGCTGCACTTGATATAATGGGTTACCTAAGTACAGAATCATAGAAAACCTACAATGCAGAAGCAGGACCTTCAGCCCATCAAGTCTGCACCGACTCTTTCAGATAGAGCAGCTTACCAAGACGTAGCCCCAAGTATTTACACCACTGAACCCCCTAAGCTACATGTCCTGGAATACGAAGGGTCAATTTAGCACGGCAAATTCACCTAACCTACACATCTTTGGATTGTGCGAGGAAACCGGAGCACCTGGAGGAAACCCACGCAGACATGGGGAGAACATGCCAACTCCACACAGAATTGAACCCAAGTCCCTGGCACTGTGAGACAGCAATGCTAACCACTGTGCCACTCTGCTGCCCATCTTCCTTTGCTCAGCAACATCCAGGCAGTCAAATGGACAGGATTATATATTATGTAATACAGAAGCTTTGCCAATTCAGAAGGTGAACCATGCTGACTGCAGACTACCCTGAAGACTAGACTGCAGTTTCTGCCCTGCTTTAGTGGCCAAGGCATTTTGTTGTGGTTTGTCCTGCTAAGTCAGTGATGCAGAGTGTGAAATTGGGAAAGACTGCAGTATTCTGCAGGTTGCAGAGAACATCTATCACAATCTGGTCGGCAAAGACATAACTCAGTGAACCTTTTACTTTCAAAAAGTTTAAAGTAAAGCTCCAATTAAAAAAAAAATCCCTCTCTCCAAAAGCCAGCTTAGCTGCAGTAGATTTTATTAGTTATATTTTGAAGCTTCAGGCTCTGGAGCTCGAGGTGAACCGTAGCCTGGGTTCAAAGAAAAATCACAAGTGTCAGGTTGGAAGAACAGTAAAGTCAAGATGCTTGTGTTTAGTTCAGTCTCCTATCCTGATAGCCACATGATACAATCATAGAATGACTACAGTACAGAAGAGGCCATTCAGCCCATCATATCTGCTGACTCTCTGACACAGCATCTGACCCAGACCCAGGCCCAGTTAACGTGCAAGCCTGTGTTGTGGGTTGGTTTTCCCCATGGATGTTGGTGAGGATACACGATCTTAGTTTATTCAGGAGAATGGATTTACTAATACAATAAATTGTAGATCGAAACATTTGGTTTTATTATTGCTATGTATGAATTGACCACACGAGGGCAGTCTCCCCATCAGTAACTCCAAGCAGGGACCTTGGACACTTCTGCCCTCAGCACTCCTTCCCCAAATCCCTGACGTATTGCGAGAGCCTGTAGGCTGGACAAGCCAGGGAATCAAAGAGGTAGAAACCAAATAAGTGTAAATTAGAAACACTGGTGATAAATGCTCTATATTGGGGCAATGGAAAACAAGCAGGACTCATGAGTGAGACAGAGAAAAGATCAAAGCAGGATAGGAACAAAGTTATCAACGTATCCTATAAAAAGAAGAGGCAGGTATTGCCAAGACTCTCATATAAAGAAGTGAATTCAATGGAATTTTTTAACCCAGTCAAGATGAACAGGCAGCATGGTGACGCAATGGTTAGCACTGCTGCCTCACAGCACCACAGACCTGGGTTTGATTCACGGCTTGGGTCACTCTCTATGTGGAGTTTGCATGTTCTCCCTGTGTCGGCGTGAGTTTCTTTGGGTGCTCCGGTTTCCTCCCACAATCCAAAGATGTGTGGGTTAGGTGGATTGGCCGTGCTAAATTTTCCCTTAGTGTCAGGGGGGCTAGCGAGATTAAATGTACGGAGTTTTAGGGATAGATCCTGGGTGTGATTACGATCAGTGTGGACTTGATGGGCTGAATGGCCTCTTTCTGCACTGCAGGTATTCTGTGGTTCTATGAACAGGGTGGATTTGGAGGGAATTGTTTGGCTTGCTGTTACTCTCACTTCTCAGTATTTCACTGCTGCATAACTATTTTAACAAATTAACATATTATCGTTCACCTGTTTATATCTTATCTTCCAAGACAGTTAAACTCTGCTGGAGACATTTCGACAGCTTCTAGTTCTGTCAGAATGTCAGCATTTAGGTCTCAGGTTGCATAATGAGCGCGTGCTAGAGATGGCTATACATTCACCCAGTGTCCAGACAAGGTTGATGGTTCTTCAAAGCCATCAGCACGATAAAACATTCTCACCACCAGTGACAGGCAATGGCCATCTCCAACAAGTGACAATTTAACCATCTCCCTCAATATTCAAAAACATTCCCATCACTGAATCCCCCCATCATCAACTTCATGGAGATCATCATTGACCAACCATATAAATACTGTGGCTACAAGCCAGAGACATGGGATTCTGCAGCTGGGCATTCTCAACTAACTCCCTGAATCGTGCACAAGGCACCAGTCAGGAACATGATGGAATATTCTCCATTTCTCCAGACAAGTGTGACTCTGACAATGCTCATGAAGCTCAACACCATTCAGGACAAAGCAGCCAGCTTAACCATTCACTCCCTCCACTGCTGACACACAACGTTGGCAGCAATGCACACCCGATACAGAATATACCGCCACATTCATGAACTTTTGTCATCACCTTCCAAACCCATGACCTCTACCATCTGGAAGGAAGTGACACAAGGGAACACCAGCACCTGCAAGTTCCCCACCCAGACCACAGACCATCCTGACTTGGAAATATATCACCATTCCTTTACTATAATTGGGTCACAATCCGGAACAAAAATCACATCCCGACCAGGATAATGTGAATTAACAGTTTTTCATTCTGGATACTTACTTTGCAGCCATTAGGTTAGGAGATAATTGATTTGGTCATTTGCATGTCAAACCCACTTCTAACAAACAAATTTTCACAAGGGGAAAACCCACACATCTTTGGATTGTGGCAGGAAACCGGAGCACCCAAAGAAACTCATGCCGACAAGGGGAGAACGTGCAAACTCCACACAAACAGTGACCCATCTTGACTGGGTTAAAAAATTCCATTGAATTCACTTCTTTATATGAGAGTCTTGGCAGAGTCTTTGTGGATTCCTGATGTGGAGATGCTGACATTGGATTGGGGTGGGCACAGTAAAAAGTCTCACAACTTCCAGGTTGAAGTCCAACAGGTTTATTTGGAATCACAAGCTTTCAACAGGTTTATTTGGAATCACAAGCTTTCGGAGCACTGCTCCTTCATCAGGTGAGTGATGAGCTGGGTTTGCAAACACGGCGTATATCGGCAAAGAGACAATTACAAGATAATGGTTGGAATGTGAGTCTTTACAGGTACAGACAGTGTGAGTGGACAGAAGGATAATCACAGATGTGAATTGTCTCAAGCTAGGACAGTTAATAGGATTATTTGTGTTCCAGCTAATCATTGTCAGAAAAGTGGATCTGAACAAGTTGTCCTAACCAGCAAACTACTGGATTAAAGGGTTCAAAAGAATATGAACTGGATGATTATGCTGCATGTAGCAACATTAAACCAAGCAATGTGACAGGAGAAGGTGTTCAGTAAATAGTTGTTGTGGTGGCAGATTGTGATCAGCAGTTTACTGATCTGGTGCTTTCTGCTGGCTGTTGAGTATGTGACACCATACTTACTAAACAAAAGTGAAAACCTCCGCGTGGTGAAATCATGGAACAGAAAATGCTGAAAGTGCACAGGTCTGTTCATGTGTCATATATCAAAACCCGAACATTAATACAACCAAAAAGAATGGGGAAATATAGACAGAGCAAGCAGAGTTGTCGTGGCTATCACTGCAGACTTACTGGGAACAATCATTGCTAGATGGGAAACCCATGGGATCAGGTGAATCACTGAAAGCACAGAAGAAGAATGTTACTTTGACATCCTGCCCAATTTTAGTATCTGCTCAAATCAACACTGAACAAGAACAGAATCCACATTTGACCTGATCCAACCCATGAGGTTAAAATTGCCTCCACAGGTTCTGTCGTTAGAAAGCAGTAAGAGTCAGTATGGTGGCTTAGAAAGAAATGGAAAAGTCAAGGGTAACATTGAGTGAAACACTCCTTGTCGAATGTGAAACGCTGGACTCAAAATAACACTGAACCTCATGAGTTGCCACACTGATATTGATGGAGCCACCCTCTTCAACTCACCAAAATAAAAGCAAAATGTTGTCAGACCAATAACATTTTCCATCATTTTCTGTTTCTGTCCCTTCAACTCATCATCTCCTGTCAGACCAAAATATTTCTCCCACCTCAACTGTTCCTGACTCTAGCCATGCCAACATCTCCATCACACTCTTGTCTCCTCCCTGACCTCCCATATACTCCTGTATGACTGCCCAAATCCCGCAATTCCCTCAGAAATCTCCCAGTCTCATCGAATGGAACATCCACAACCCTCTGCAGGAGAGTATCCCAATGATTGGCAAGCAGCCACCACTCGGTTCAAAATGAATGACCTTTCATCCCAGTCTGCCCTGGAAAGCCCTTTGGAATTGTACAGAGGCAGTGGACATTTCTTCTTCCCTCTTGTCCAAAATAATTGACCCCATATCCTGGAGACCATGCCTCCAACACTTCCTCCACGATCACCTTCAACACTGGTGTCCCAGAAGCCTGTGTTCTTAGCTCCCTGCACAAGAATGAGATAGAGAATCTGGTGAACTGGTATGTCAACAATAATCTCTCCTTCAATGTCAACAACGTAGGACACTGAACAGTGTAGTAGAACAGAGGGATCTAGGAGTACAGATACAAAATTCCCTAAAAGTAGCGTCATAGGTCAATTGGATCGTAAAGAGTGCTTTTGGAACATTGGCCTTTATAAATCAAAGTATTGAGTATAAGAGTTGGAATGTTATGGTGAGGTTATATATAACATTGACAACGCTGAATTTGGAGTATTATGTGCAGTTTTGGTCACCTAATTACAGGAAGGATATTAATAATGTTGAAAGAGCGCAGAGAAGTTTTACAAGGATGTTGCTGGGACTTGAGAAACTGAGTTACAGAGAAAGGTTGAATAGGTTAGGACTTTATTCCCTGGAGCAAAGAAGAATGAGGGCAGATTTGATAGAGGTGTATAAAATTATGATGGGTATAGATAGAGTGAATGCAAGCAGGCTTTTTCCACTGAGGCGAGGGAAGAAAAAAACGAGAGGACATGGGTTAAGGGTGAAGGGGGGCAAAGTTTAAAGGGAATATTATGGGGGGCTTCTTCACACAGAGTGATGGGAATGTGAAATGAACTGCCAGATGGAGTGGTCAATGCAGGCTCACTTTTAACATTTAAGAAAAATTTGGACAGGTACGTGGATGAGAGGGGTGTGGAAGTATATGGTCCAGGTGCAAGTCAGTGGGACTAGGCAGAAAAATGGTTCAGTACAGCCAAGAAGGGCCAAAAGGCCTGTTTCTGTGCTGGAGTGTTCTGTGGTTCTAAAATGACGATTGTCATCAACTTCAGGCAGCGTAAAGGAAAACATGCCCCTGTCTACATCAATGGGGACGAAGTCGAAAGGGTCGAGAACTTCAAGTTTTTAGTTGTCCAGATCACCAACACCTGTCCTGGTCCCTCATGCCATAGTTAAGAAAGCTCATCAACGCCTCGACTTTCTCAGAAGAATAAGGAAATTTGGCATGTCAGCTACGACTTTCACCAACTTCTACAGATGCACCATAGAAAGCATTCTTTCCGGTTGTATCACAGTTTGGTATGGCTCCTGCTCTGCCCAAGACCACAAGGAAATACAAAAGGTCATGAATGTAGCCCAATCCATTATGCAAATCAGCCTCCCACCCATTGACTCTGTCTACACTTCCCACTGCCTCAGCAAAGCAGTCTGCATAATTAAGGACCCCACGCACCCCAGACATTCTCTCTTCCACCTTCTTCCTTTGGGGAAACGATACACAAGTCTGAGGTCAAGTACCAACCGACTCAAGAACAGCTTCTTCCCTGCTGCTGTCAGACTTTTGAACGGACTTGCATGAAGTTGATCTTTCTCTACGCCCTAGCTATGACTATAACACTACATTCTGCACTCTCTCCTTTCCTTCTCTATGAACGGTACGTTTTGTCTGTGTAGTGCATAAGAAACAATATTTTTCACTATGTTAATATATGTGACAATAATAAATCAAAATCAAATCAAATCCTGGTCTCGGTTCCCCAGCCTGAGGAAGCAACCTCTCTGTCTCTGTCCTGGCAAGCCTTTCAGAGCCTCGTAGGAGCATTGAGAGAAGGGAGGTCAGATATTTTATGCTAAACAGGCTGGTGTCAGTCAAGTTGCAGCTACAGAGTGGACATGTGAATTGGCACAGTGGTCCATTCCTGAGAAGTGGCAAATCAATCACATCCAAGGACACAGTAATCTCCCCTTTCCTCAAATGGCAAGCAGACAAAAGAAAAATAAAAAAACGCAGTTAGCTAAGAAATGTGGAAAGTCAGTAAGATACAAATAGACAAAGCAAAGTATCAAGACTTGGAAAGTAGGCACAATAGAATTTGCATGGATAATAAGTATTGAACATGTTAATGGAAGGTAAGGGGGAATATAAACTCATTAAAGACAAGTACAGGCAAGGCGATACTTACATCTGAGATAGAGGTTGTGGATTCAAGTCCCACCCCCAAACTCTAAAGTGCAAAATTCAGGCTGACACTTCAAGGAAGGAAGCACTGTGCTGTCTTTCTCAGAAGATGTCAAACGGAGGTCATGTCTGCCCTCACAGGTGGATGTCAGCTCACTACTCAAAGTTAGCCAGGGGAGTTAACCCCCATGTCCAAGCCAATATTTATCCCTCAGCCAGTCTCGCTGATAACAGACTATCTGGTGATTCTCACATTGCTGCTTTCAGCACCTTGCTACTTGCACATTTGCCAATATGTTTCCCTGTGTCACAACAATGAGATCATTTGAATAGAATATCATAATCTTTGACCCAGCAAGAGTAAGGAAAATGACTTTAAAATACTTGAAAATATTGGGAATTGCTTTAGAAAGTATTTGAAAAGGACTTTGAAGGTTTGTAGCACTTAGAACATAGAACATTCTTGCGCCGACCGGTGGAACCAATCTAATGACCCTCTAACCTAAACTATTCCCATGTTATCCATATGCCTATCCACTGACCATTTGAACGTCCTTAAAGTTGGCGAGTCCACAACTGCTGCAGGCAGGGCATTCCACGCTCTTACTACCCTCTGAGTAAAGAACCTACTCTGACATCCGTCCTATAACTACCACCCCTTAATTTAAAGTTATGTCCCCTCCTGTTAGCCATCACCATCCGAGGAAAAAGGCTCTCACCGTCCACCCTATCTAACCCTCTGATCATCTTGTATGCCTCAATTAGGTCACCTCGTAACCTTCTTCTCTCTAATGAAAACAACCTCAAGTCCCTCAGCCTTTCCTCCTAGGACCTTCCCACCACACCAGGCAACATCCTGGTAAACCTCCTCTGCGCCCTTTCCAATGCCTCCACATCTTTCTTATAATGCAGTGACCAGAACTGTATGCAATACTCCAAGTGCGGCCGCACCAGAGTTTTGTACAGTTGTAACATGACCTCACGGCTCCGAAATTCAATCCCTCTACCAATAAAAGCTAACACACCGTACGCCTTCTTAACAACCTTATCAACCTGGGTGCCAACTTTCAGGGAGCTATGCACATGTACACCAAGATCTCTCTGCTCCGCAACACTACTAAGAGTCCTTCCATTAGCCCTACATTCTGTACTCCTGTTACTCTTAGCAAAGTGAATCACCTCACACTTTTCCATATTAAACTCCATTTGCCACCTCTCGGCCCAGCTCTGCAGATTATCTATGTCCCTCTGCAAACTGTAACATCCATCCTCACTGTCTACAACTCCTCAGACTTTGGTGTCATCAGAAAATTTACTAATCCATCCTTCTACACCCTCATCTAGGTCATTTACAAAAATGACAAACAGCAGTGGCCCCAAAACAGATCCTTGAGGTACACCACTTGTAACTGAACTCCAAGTTGAATATTTCCCATCAACCACCACCCTCTGTCTTCTATCAGCTTGCCAATTCCTGATCCAAACTGCTAAATCACCCTCAATCCCATGCATCTGCATTTTCTGCAGTAGCCGACCATGGGGAACCTTATCAAACGCTTTACTAAAATCCATATAACACCACGTCAACTGCTTTACCCTTATCCACCTCTTTGGTCACCTTTTCAAAAAACTCGATAAGGTTTGTGAGGCACGACCTACCCTTCACAAAACCGTGTTGATTATCCCTAATCAATTTATTTCTCTCTAGATGATTATAAATCCTATCCCTTATAATACTTTCCAAAACTTTGCCCACAACAGAAGTAAGGCTCACCGGTCTATAATTCCCAGGATGGTCTCTACTCCCCTTCTTGAGCAAGGGGACAACATTTGTTATCCTCCAGTCTTCCAGCACTATACCTGTAGCTAATGACGACATGAAGATCAAAGCCAAAGGCTCTGCAATCTCCTCCCTAGCCTCCCAGAGAATCCTAGGGTAAATCCCATCCGACCCAGGGAACTTATCTATTTTCATACTCTCAAGAATTGCTAACACCTCCTCCTTATGTACCTCAATCCGTCAAGTCTACAACCCTGTATCGCAGTATTCTCCTTGACTACACTGACTTTTTCCTGCGTGAATACTAACGAAAAATACTCATTCAGTGCCTCTCCTATCTCTTCAGGCTCCACGCACAACTTTCCACTGCTGTCTCTGACTGGCCCTAATCTTGCCCTAACCAACCTTTTGTTCTTGACAGACCTTTCGAAAGCTTTAGGGTTTTCCTTGATCCGATCCACCAAAGTTTTCTCATGTCCTCTTCTGGCTCTTCTTAACTCTCTCTTTAGCTCCTTCCTGGCTAATTTATAACTCTCCAGTGCCCTAACTGAGTCTTCACGTCTCATCTTTACATAAGCCTCCTTCCACTTCACCAGGGATTCAGCTTCCTTAGTACACCACGGTTCCCTCACTCGACCACTTCTTCCCTGCCTGACAGGTACATATTTATCAAGGACTCACAGTAGCTGCTCCTTGAATAAGCTCCACATTTCAGATGTTCCCAGCCCCTGCAGTTTCCTACTCCACTCTATGTATCCTAAATCTTGCCTAATAGCCTCATAATTACCTTTCCCCCAGCTATAACTTCTGCCCTTCTTAGAACCATAAAAAAGTTACAGCACAGAAAGTAGCCATTCAGCTCATCGTCTATGCTACCCCGAGGAGACCCAGGTGCTCTTTCTGATCACACCTTCCTGCACCCGGCCCATAGCCCTGTCGCTGACAATATTTATGGTGCAGATCCAGGTACTTATTACAACAGTTTAGGGTCTCTCCCTCCAGCATCAACTCAGACAGCGAATTCCAAACACCCACCACCCTCTTCCTCATGTCCTCTCTACACCTAGTGCCACTTATCTTGAATCTATGTCCACTGGTTCTAGAATTTTCCACTAAGGGAAACAACTTTACCATGTCCACTCTATCTCTTCCCTTCAATTTTGTACACCTCTCACAGCTCACACCCCTCAGCCTTCTTTATTTCAAGGAAAAGGCAAAGAATGAATTGTAATTCTTCAGATAATAAAAAATAACAGTCCATTTGACCTGGTGATCCTTGATCTGGAAGTTGCACCAACAGAAAAGGAAATTACAACATGGGGCCTGAATGGCACATAGAAAGAGAAGCAGAAGAAGACTTGTGGAAGGAAGTCTGTCCTGCTGACAGGGAAGATCGCACACGTAGTCCCCTGTTTATGTGGAAACTGCTGCTTAGATAATCGGACAAATCCTTGAAGAAAAGGGACTGGAATTCTGCTTGGAAGAACTGCATAGCTGAAACAGAGACCAATAGTGGCCTGCCTACTATAACACTGAGAAAGTCTCTGTTACACTGACAAAGAACAAAAAAGAATTAGAGCACAGTACCAGGCCCTTCAGCCCTCAAGCCTGCACTGACCACGCTGCTCGACTGAACTAAAACCCCCTCCCGTTCCAGGGACCATATCCCTCTATTCCCATCCCATTCATGTATTTGTCGAGACGCCCCTGAAAAGTCAGTATCGCATCTGCTTCCAACACATCCCCCGGCAGTGAGTTTCAGGCACCCATCACCCTCTGGGTAAAAAATCTGCCTCGGACATCTTTAAACATTGCCCCTCGCATTTAAACCTATGCCCCCTAGTAATTGACTCTTCCACCCTGGGAAAAAACTTCTGCCTATCCACTCTGTCCATGCCCCTCCTAATCTTGTCGGCTTCTATCAGGTCGCCCCTCAACCTCCATCGTTCCAGTGAGAACGAACTAAGCTTCTCCAACCTCTCCTCATAGCTAATGCCTCCATACCAGGCAACATCCTGGTTAATCTTTTCTGTACCCTCTCCAAAGCCTCCACATCCTTCTGGTAGTGTGGTGACCAGAATTGAACACTGTTCCAGCTATCATTTATTGTTCATAGTGACTATCATTTTCCTGAAATTTATGCAGGTTCTGATTTGCGTTCAACTAAATGTTACAAAAGTGAAATCCTTTGGTAATTCCTTCATTTCATGGGGAGGCAGGGGTGTTGGATAAATGTTATTTTGATTTCTGGACCCGTACCAGGATCTTAACAAAAGCATTCAGGAGCTGCTGTGTGCAAATTGACTCTTCTGTACCCCTATGCCGCAACAGTAAATTCACTTGAATAGATTTCTTCATTGATGTAACACACTCTGGAACATCTTGAGGTTGTGAAGGTTCCGTGTAATGGAAGATTTGTTAAATGAGGACTTTGTATACTTCTTTTGCAGTGGAGGAAGAGGACTAAATAACTGTGGGACAAGGAAGCCGAAAAGCAGGATGAGCAGGGGTACTTAGTGGATTTAGCCTATGTACTAAATGTTTTCCTGGGGTGAAATTAAAAGAATCAAGTCAGGAAAGTGTAAATCTGTGTTTTGTAAAACTCTCTCTGGATTCAGGAGCTGGAATTGAAAATTGTCAAATATCAGTCCTGTTATTTAAGCAGAGAGGAACAGGTCACTGCAGACCCATCAGCTTGACATCTGTTGTGAGGAATGAAATGGACAGAAAGACTGAGCTGGTGGGAGAGTCAGTGAGGGTTCATTCAGGATTGGCTTTACCTGACAAACCCAGTTAACTTCCCTTTGAGGAGGTCACCACCATATATATGGGCAATATTTATGGACATTACCTTAGTGGACTTCCAGAGGCCTTTAGATAGGTTTCAACACAGGAGATTATTTGCAAAAACAAGGGTGCAACAATTGGAGGTAACCTTGTCATGAGTGTATCTGTGTATGTGTGTGCACGTGGGCGTGTGTGCGTACATGCGTGTACGTGTGCACACATCTGTGTGCATGTCTGTGTGGGTGCGTGCACACATGCATTTATATGCAAGAGACAGAGCTGTGATAAATGGTGGCCCTCTCAGTGATGTGTACTGGTGCCTTGGCTTTTTACCACACATAGAAATGATCTGGGTGAACAACTTCTGAAAGCACTCTATAGTTAGACAAGTGGAGTCACTTGTATTACAGCAGCCAATCTGCACACAGCAAGATTCCACAATCAGCAGTGACTAGTTTTCTCATGTTCATTCAGACAGCAAAATCAGCCAAAGCCTGAGGGAGGACTCCTGTGATCCTCTTGACAATCGTGCCACAGGATTGCTCACATCTATCAGGGAGGACAGACACTCCAGTGCAGCATCAGATGTTTTGTGCTCAAGTCTCTTGGGTCCAACTTCAAGCCACTTTCCCAAGGATGAGAACTTGCAATCTTGCCCTCCCTGGAGATGCTGCCAGACCTGCTGCATTTCCTGCACTTTCTGGTTTTATTTCAGATTGTCAGCATTTTGCTTTCAGTACCACATAGAACAAAAAACAGTACAGGCCCTTTGGCCCACCAAACCAGCGCCTTTTTAAACTAAAGACCTTTTGCCACTACGTGGCCCGTATCTCTCTATTCTCTGCCTATTTGTGTGTTGCATCTCACTTAAGCATTCAACATCTTCCAGAGCATTTGGGGTGGGTGCCACATATTTCGTGAAAGAGAACTTGTCTTGGGACACAGTACCTCATCTGAAATGGGGACGTCTCATCATTCTCTCAAAGAGATGTCACTCCCACAAGATTAACTCCCCTCTGAAACCTTATTAACCATAACTGCACTTAAGACTTCATTACATTAGAGGGGATATCTGCTCAGTTTCATCTCTCGCTGATTGAATTTATCTTTCAATATCTCCTGTGCCACTTCTTACACACTCTGACTCCATTACCAATGACTGTAATTGACCTCCAGTCCATACTATGTCAGAGGTGAACCAGCTAATCAATATTTTACATGAGGAATATCTGTCAGGTTTGTGTCTGCATTGTGCATGTTACATTCATAGCAACTTGCACAGATCACCCACCAATCAGGTCAACTTTGGCTGTTCTCAGCCTGGCCCATCACTGCTGTCCCAAGCAATAACACTCTCCCTACACTTTTGCCTGAGCCTCTCTCTCCTGTCCCATCTTCCTCAGCCTCTCGCCTCACCCACCTTCGACAACGAGAAGCAAAGGCGAGACCCTAAACCGGCCACACTCAAACAGGAAGATGCTCTCAACTTGGGGAACTGAGAGCTGAACAAGCCCAACCACTCCTATCACCAACCCTGATAGTTGGTGAACAAATGCAGTGAAACAGTATTGACTGAGTTCAACACTGTTTCACAATGACACACGTACACCCCACATCCAAGCTCAATGACATGTATCGGCTGAGGAGCTATAGAATCACGGAATCCTCACAGTATAGAAAGGGGCCATTCAGCCCATTGAGTCTGCACTGACTGCAATCCCACCCAGGCCTGATTCCCACAACTCCATGCATTTACCTTAGCTAGTCCCTCTGACACTAAGGAGCAATTTAGCATGGCCAATCTGCCTAACCAGCGCATCTTTTGGACTGCGGGAGGAAACGGGAGCATCTGGAGGAAACCCACGCAGACACAAGGAGAACGTGCAAGACAGTGACCCGAGCCAGGAGTCGAACCCAGAGCCCTGGTGCTGTGAGGCAGCAGTGCTAACCACTTGTGCTGCCCATCTTCTACTGGGAGGGGAGCAGACAATGATTAGGAGTTGGATAAGAGGCTGCAGAGCTGCTTCGAGGGATGGGTTTTTAAGAACCATTTGAATCTGAGGAAAGCTGCAACGAGAAGTAGTTTTGGAAGGGATACTCAGACAGCAAGTCCCTGATAGCTGACGATTCTGAGATACCACTTGATAAGATGGCTGAGAAAACAGGGCTAACATATTTGCCGCTAGATTCCATCACAGAGTTGAGTTATTACAGTTCATTTCCCCATCCACTTTAACAGGAACTGCATACAGTTTAACACAACACATGCTGGAGCTCCAGGAGCTATGGCATGTGGGGGATGGGCAGTTGGATGTAATTAAATGCTTACAATAAGCCCTTGTAGACTCTTTTAGCCACATAAGGCAAGAGCATGGTGATCCATCAAACTCAAAGGGTCAGTTCACCAGGAGAATAGCATCTGCTTTCTACATGTAATGTAGGCTGGAGAATTCCCCCAGGGTGCCAGTGCGCAGGGAGTACACAAATGTTATTTGTGCAATGAAATTACAGCCATTAACTATCTCTTGTGTCACACAGATTGACAAGTGGGGTCAGTTTGATCCCTTAATGCTTGGACCTGAACACATGAATAAATATAGAACACGACATATCAATACATAAGCAGAGACACAGACTAACTGATAACAGATACTGAGGTGTCCCAATAGTATTAGGGGCAAAGGAAGAATGTGTTCCTCAGTGTTACTCCATGTTGAGGTGCATATTGTGATTTCCCTACTGTTGGTGAGCAGACAATAAATACACATGCAGACTTGGTTAAACTGTGCTCTCGTTGCTCAGCATTTTGTCAGTAAACTGATCAGGGATATTCAAATTCTGCTTTTTTGTTCAGTTGAGGGACATGGACATGGTTAGCTGGCCAGCATTTATTGCCCATCCCTAGTTGCTCTTGGAAGGCAGTTGAGAGTCAACCACATCAATCTAACTCTGGAGTCACATGTCGGCTAGACTGGGTAAGGACAGCAGATTTCCTTCCCAAAACGACATTAGTGAACCAGCTAAGTTTTTTCAGCCATCGACCATGTTTTCTAGGCCAACTTTCTTAGTTTTAATTCCATATATTTTTTATTGAATTCGAATTCCGCTGTCTGCTGTGGTGGGATTCAAACCCAGGTCTGCAAAACATTAGCTGAATTTCTGGATCAATAGTCATGCAATAACACCACGAGGCCATTGCCAAACCAGGGTTAGAGAAAATCTTTCTGAAAACCCCCTTAATGATCATTGCTGGTTCTGTATTAATCTGGATATTTGGGTGGACTGCTACATTCATATGGAGACACTGAGACAGGGAAAGGTTCTCTGATGCATCCAGCTAGTCCCACACAATTCCCAATACCATGGGCATCACAATATATGCATGGTCAGCCCAGATATGACCAAGGGAAAGAATCTGGGAAGTTCCTCAAGTGAAGGGGATGAGGGCAATCTGACCCTGATGAATGTCACATCGTACCTGTCTAAGGTGATGTGTGTTCCAGTCAGAAACAGGTCTCAATCTCGCTGGACGGGTGGAATTCAGCATTCATGAGTGATAACATGTCCTGTGGGAAAGGAAAGAACATTATTCAGATAAATCCCAGGCAGCAGCAAACAGACATGTACATAGATCAGTACTTATGCTCTTCTAGCTGACTCACCCAAAGATCTGCTGCCCATTCCCTAACTAGCAATTCCCATTCTCCCCATTCCCTTCTTCTCACTGACTCACACTGGCTCCAGTCCAACCAGATCTGGATTTTAACATTCCCCATCCTCATTTTCAAATCCCTCCATAGCCTTGACTCCCCCTATCTCTGTCACCTCCTCTGGCCCTACCATCCTCCGAGGGTCGAATTCCAACTCTGGAACATTCCCCATTTCTTATGTCCCAACATGGATGGTCAGGATTTTAGTTTTCAAGGCACTTTTAGGATTCCTGTTTCTGAACCTCTCCATCTCTCTCCCCAGCTCTCCTCCTCCTTTAAGACACACCTTAAAACCTACTTTTGACGTATCTTGTTCATCTTTCCTTATATCTCAATATGGTTTCTCTATCTGATCACTATCCAGGGATATCTTCCAACGCATTAAAAGTGCTATATGTAAATACATGTTCTTATGCCTGTGTGCGTGTGCTTGTGTGCGTGCATGTGGTTGTGTGGGTGCTTGCGTGTGTATTTGTGTGTGTTAAACACCTTAGGTTGTCTCCTGTGGCTGTTGGCTCATCTCAGGCTGTTCATTGTTTCTCTGTGGTGTGATGGATCGAGTCATAGAGGTTTACAGCATGGAAACAGGCTCTTCAGCCCCACTTGTCTGTACTTCGAGTTTTAAGAAAAAGAGATGCAGGTGCATGGAGTCAAACAGTTTAGGAACTTTCAAGCCGTTATTGGATAGGCACATGGAGCACACCAGAATGATAGGGAGTGGGATATCTTGATCTTGGGTTTGGACATAGCTCAGCACAACATTGAGGGCCGAAGGGCCTGTACTGTGCTGTACTGTTCTCTGTATGTTTGTCCTTGCCGCCCAGTTGTTAACCACTAAGCTAATCCCAATTGCCCATGTTTGGCCCATATTCCTCTATACCCATCGTACCCATGTAACTGTCTAAATGCTTTTTCAAAGACAAAATTGTACCCACCTCTACTACTACCTCTGGCAGATTGCTCCAGACACTCGCTACCCTGTGTGTGAAAAAATTGCTCATCTGGACAATTTTGTATCTCTCTCCCCTCTCATCTTAAACCTTTGCCGTCTAGTTTTAGACTCCCCTATCTTTGGGGAAAGACATTGACTATCTAGCTGATCTGTGCCCCTCATTATTTTATAAACCTCTATAAGATCACCCATCTATGCTCCAGAGGAAAGATGTCCCAGTCCATTCAGCCTCTCCTAATGACTCAAACCATCAAGTCCCGGTAGCATCCTAGTAAATCTTTTCTGCCCTCATTCTAGTTTAATAATATCCTTTCTATAATAGGGTGACCAGAACTGTACACAGTATTCCAAGTGTGGCCTCACCAGTGTCTTGTACAACTTCAGCAAGACGTCCCAACTCCTGCGTTCAGTGTTCTGACCGATGAAACCAAGCATACTGAATGCCTTTTTCACCATTCTGTCCATATGTGACTCCACTTTCAAGGAGCTATGAACATGTACCCCAAGATCTCTCTGTTCTGTAACTCTGCCCAACACCCGACCATTAACTGAGTAAATCCTGCCCTCATTCAATCTACCAAAATACATCACCACGCATTTATCAAAATAAACTCCATTCACCATTCGTCAGCCCACTGGCCCAATTGATCAAGACCCTGTTGCAATCCAAGATAACCTTCTTCACTGTCCACCATGCTACCAATCTTAGTGTCATCTGCAAACTTACTAACCATGCCTCCCATATTCTCATCCAAATCATGAATATAAATGACCAATAACAGTGGACCCAGCACTGATCCTTAAGGCACACCACTGGTCACAGGCCTCCAGTTTGAAAAACCACCTCAACAACCACCCTCTGGCTTCTGTCATCAAGCCAATTTTGTATCCATTTAGATACCTCACCCTGGATCCCATGAGATTTTACCTTATGCAGCAACCTACCATACGGTCTCTGGAATTCTCTTCCTCAAAAGGCAGCGGAAGCAGCGTCATTGAATATTTTCAAGCCTGAGCCAGATCAATCCTATATGAACAAGGGTTGAAAGGTTATCATGGGTGGACAGCAATGTGGGGTTGCGCTCATAATCAGATCAACTGGTCTTATTGAACGGGAGAGCAGACTTAAGGGGCCGAATTTTCTGATTGGTTATTTCTTTGCAGTTTCACGGGACCTTGCTTTGTGCAAATTGGTTGCCCATTAAAGGGACTGTGTTCAATATCAGTAAATACAGTACGCATCACTTCCTCTTCAGCCCAGCTGAGACCAGCTCGTGTTCAGAATTACAGTCACAGATCAATGTACAGAACAGACTGACTGAAGGCTGGACTCACTCAGAAATCCATTATTATGTTTCAGAGTGTCTGAGAATCCAGCGGTTTCCATGAGCAAGCTGCAGAGTGCACATGCTTTCCCATAATGGCAGCAGGAACAAGTCAAAATGCTCCTTGAAGCCTGCTTAAAGTTAAAGGTTATTTATTAGTGTCACAAGTAGGGTTACATTCACACTGCAATGAAGTTACTGTGAAAATCCCCGAGTCGCCACACTCCAGAGCCTGTTCGGGTACACTGAAGGAGAATTTAGCACCTAACCACCACATCTTTTGGACTGTGGGGAGAAACCAGAACATCCAGAGGAAACCCATGCAGACACAGGGAGAATGTGCAAACTCCACACAGACAGTGACCCAAGCCAGGAACTGAACCTGGCTCCCTGGCGCTGTGAGGCAGCAGTGCTAACACTGTACCACTGTGCTGCCCATTCAGAAAAGACCACAGATGAATGTCAGTGTTAGCACCCACCTCTACTGACAGACTGGCTGAGCCTGGGTCCCACAGACCAGCAGCTGGAGGCAGTGGCTGCTTCTCTGCATGAGCCACCACACCAATGCCTATCCAATCAGGGCTACACTCCCAAGCATTGGCACACTGGCTTCTAGGGTTAACTGGAACCCAAGTTGAAAGTTTTCCAATCTTGGGTAACCCTTCCTTGGTTCTGATGTTACTTGTGCTGATTGTCGCACAATGCACCAGAAGAGAGTCGCCTGGCTTCAGGGACCACTTGGGAACCTGAGTGACTCATCACCCCAGAGGGTGGAGTCCTGTCTTAGGCAGAAGGCATCTAGAAGATATGGAGGGACTGGGGCAGCCGGTGATGGGGAGGCTGCTGGCCTCGGTGCAGTCTTTCCTCCTGAATGAATACCTTCTGTGTTCCTTACCAAGCCTGCGAGTGTGCGTGCATTGTTATGCCAGTCAACTGCAATGTTCTGCATTCAAGCTGAGGTGTTGACAGGAGGCCCCCTTGTGTTTCCAACACCCCCCCCCCAACCCCCCCACGTGCCCCCACCCCCATCAGCCACTGATTGGTAAGCAAGGGGGCATGAAGACAAACAGGCAGATCTCATTAACGCCCCCAGGGCACACCGTGTCAAGCTGAAAACAAACAGCTTCTGTTAATCGGTTTCCCAAAGCTGAACAATGCCCACAAAGTAAGCACGCAAGTGGAAGATGGACATGTGTATGTGCACTACCAGCCTCTGCCACCAGATGGTGATCATTCTACACATAACCTGTTCGGAGGTTAATGCAGCATCTTCAACTCTCCAACACCCTCTGTCTCTACCTCGCACTCTTACGTAACCCCAGGTTACAATGCATTGTTTTCGGCTCTTTCTCTTGCTTAGCATCACTGCAGACTTCCCAGCACTGTGAGCGGTACCTTCGGCACAGGGACTTTAGCGGTTCAAAAAAGTGGCTCACCACTCAAGGGCAATTGGGGATGGGCAACAAATGTTGCCGGGGGCGCCCAAGGATGGACAAGCAAAATAAAAATTGCTGCCAGTTTCAGAATTATCCTGTCTTTTTGGGGCACTCTTCAAATTGGCACGGTGGCACAGTGGTTAGAACTGCTGCCTCACAGCAGTGACCCAGGTTCAATTCCTAGCTTGGGTCACAGTCTGTGTGGAGTCTGCACGTTCTCCCTGTGTCTGCATGGGTTTCCTCCGGGTGCTCCGGTTTCCTCCCATAGTCTGAAAGTTGAACCGGTTAGGTGCATTGGCTGTGATAAATTCTCCCTCAATGTACCCGAACAGGTGCTGGAGTGTGGCAACCAGGGGATTTTCACAGTAACTCCATCGCAGTGTTCATGTAAGCCTCACTTGTGACACTCACAAATGGGCTTTAAATCTAAAGGGTACTGTTCCTGTACCAATAATGTCCCCCGTATCACAGTAAGAAGTCTCACAACAGCAGGTTGAAGTCCAATAGGTTTATTTGGAATCACGAGCTTCGGGAGTGCTGACTCTCACCTGCTGAAGGAGCAGCACTCCGAAAGCTTGTGATTCCAAATAAACCTATTGGACTTTAACCTGGTGTTGTGAGACTTCTTACCATGCCCACCCCTGTCCAACACTGGCATCCCCACATCATGGCTACCAGCTCTATCACAGCCCTCTGAGTGCGTGTTAATCCACGAGGCTCAGATTATGCATTTAGGATGCAACAATATGATTTGCATTTATGTAGCGCCATTCCGTAGAATTAAATGCCCCACAGTGTCTGCCAGGAGTCACAAAGGTTGACAGTGAGCTGCATAATTCAGGCAGGTGGCCGAAAGGTTGGTCACAAGAGTTGTCTCCAAGGTCAGTTTGCCAGGGAGAGAGTTCAGACCTGGCTGCACTGATGATGAAAGCAGGCATAATGTACACTCAAAGGATGCATGAGGCTCTGGAAAAACTCTCTGCTTCTTCTCATGTTAAAGAGAGCGAGCTAATAACCAGAGATTTAGCTTCCTTTTAGTTGGGAGGAGTGAGCCATGCCTCACAGGAATGGCCAGGGAATGCCCGCTACCTTCTGTCCTGATGCTGAACCACTTCCATGTCATGGCCTCCATTCATTGGCTTCATATCTCTCAGTCACCCCCTCCACCCAATGCCCAGTCTGAGCTTATCTTGTCATTGAGCCATACCTCTGGCTTCCTTCACCTCAGTTACCTCCATTACACTGCTGACCAGCCAATTTCTCTCACTGCTTCCCATGTCAGCCGAGACTGTTAATGGCTCCCTCTCTCCTTTTCTTCAAATCTACCATCATCACTCTCTTCCCTTCGACTCCACTCGTCCTTATGGTCTCATCTGCAAGCCCCACTTCGTGGAAATTGTGTGATGTCACCTCCCCAATCTGTGTCCACATTTCCATGTTCAGGTTTGCCTTGCCCCTGCCACAGGGCTGGAACTGCACTTCTCAAACTTATCATTGACACACGCTGTGATGGGGATAGAACAGTGCAGCACAGGAACAGGCTCTTTGGCCCCAGGATCTTGTGCCAAACATGACACTAAATTAAACTGACCCCTTCTGCCTACCTTCACTCCATATCCCTTCATTCCTTGCATATTCACATGCTTCTTGAAAAGTCCCTAAAACAGATCTGTCTCCACCACCACTTCTGGCAAAAATCGCCCCTTTTTGTTTTATTAGTGTCACAACTAGGCTGACATTAACACTGCAATGAAATTACTGTGAAACCCCCCCACCTCCCCCAGTTGCCACACTCCAGCGCCTGCTTGGGAACACTGAGGGAAAATTTAGCGTGGCCAATTCACCTAACATGCAGGCCTTTCAGACTGTGGGAGGAAACCAGAGCACCTGGAGGAAACGCACTCAGATGTGGGAGACGGGTAAGAATGCGCAGACTACACACAGACAGTGATACGAGTTGGAATCAAACCTGGGTCTCTGGCACAGTAAAGCAGCAGTGCTAACCACTGCGCCGACCATACATCTCACATCTCCTTTGAACTTTTCCCCCTCTCACCTGAAGTGCGTGCCCCCAGTATTAGGCATTTCAACTCTGGGTAAAAGATTCTGACCATCAATCTCTCTATACCTCTCAGAATTTTCTCGAGTTGTATCGGGGTGAACCCTTCTCCCTGCTCGCTCCATAACCAGAGAGAGGGAGGGTCTCATATCAGCTCAGATGACCTTTTCCTGACCTTGCTTACTGGCTGGCTAAAAGCAGGGGAATGAAAGTGTATTCTGGACACTGACAGCAGCAGGAAACTAATTGAAGATAGAATGCTGGCTTCCACTCTCCAAGTGCACTTAGTGTAATGGGCAGGTAGCAGGAGGGAGGGAGCAGAGATAGCAGAGCGCCACAGCTCCTTCAGCTCCAAGCGTACTCCCCACAATCCAATCATCAAATGACATCCCAGGTCAAACTTGCCAACACTCTGATAAGGAGGAAGACTGCAGGCAGCAGACTAATGATGCACTTGAGTGACATGAATGTATCAGGTGAAAAAGGACACCAATGAGTCAGCGACTGTCTCCTGCTCCAACATTGCAAGGTGAAGTCTAGAAAACAAGCCAATTCAGGTCACGGTACAGTGCGACAACTGCTCGGTGTAAACATTGGTTATTGTCTTTGTGATAGGCACTTGCTGAAACTCTGCTATGTATTACTTTATAGAGTCATAGAATCCTGACTGTGCGGAAGGAGGCCGTTTGGCCCATCAAGTCTGCACTGACCACAATCTCACCCAGGCCCTATTCCCCCCGTAACACCATGTATTTACTCTGCCAGTCCCCGACGCGAAGAAGCAATTTAGCATGGCCACTCAACCTCACCCGCATATCTTTGGAGGGCGGGAGGAAACCGAGCAAACCTACACAGGCACGGGGAGAACATGCTGATTCTGCACAGATAGTGGCCCTAGGCTGGAACTGAACCCGGGTCCTTGGCACTGTGAGGCAGCAGTGCTAACCACAGTGCCACGTCACCCTCACGAGCTCACCATTTCCCTGGCAGAATGTATGTTGTTTGACTATCACATTTTTCTTATGCCCAGAGTATTTTTTGAGAGCACTTAGTGCCATCAACAAACACAGACGTACCTTCTGTGAGTTGCTTGAATATTTGCTAGCGTTCTGTTCCACACCAGTATGACTATCGCCTGCTTCCAGATTACTGCTAAATCCAGTCTGTCCATCCCTGTAGGGAACAAGTGTATCCCAAACATCAAACTCCATTGATCCCACAGCATGTGTGGGACCACTGGATGAAGGAAAGCAAAGGTTCTGGGAATCCTGTGATGAGTATCTCACCTCCTGACTCCCCAAAGCCTGTCCACCATCTACAAGGCCCAAGTCAAGAGTGTGATGGAATACTCCCCACTTGCCTGGATGGGTGCAGCTCCAACACTCAAGAAGCTTGACACCATCCAGGACAAAGCAGCCCCGCTTGATTGGTATCCCTTCCACAAACATTCACTCCCTTCACCATTGACTAACTGTGGCAACAGTGTGAACTATCTACAAGATGCACTGCAGCAACTCACCAAGATTCCTTACGCAGCACCTTCCAAACCCATGTCCTCCACCGTCTCGCAGGACAAGAACAGCAGATATCTGCAAGTTCCCTTCCAAGCACCCACCATCCTGACTTGGAAATATATTGCTGCTACTTCACTGTTGCTGGGTCAAAATTTGGGAATTCTCTCCCGAACATCACTGTGGGTATACCTACACCCCAGGGATTATAGTGGTTAAAGGCGGCAGCTCAACGCCACCTTCTCAAGGGGCATCTAGGAATGAGCAATAATGAGCTGATCTCACCAGCAATGCTCAATCCCATAAAATTAATTTAAAAAATAAAATTCTTCACTATTGTCATTGCCAATTTGTTGTAAATTGAATAGCTCAGAGCTATGCAGAGATGACACCAGTTTCTATGAGGGTAACAGCTCTTATTCACAGAGCTTTAACATATCTACTCCGCACTTCAACACTGCCTTCCAGCTCTTTCCACTCATCTGTTTGCCTTCATCAGAGTCCACACCCAGGCTTAACCAATCAAGCACAGCGAGCCTCAATTGTAAATAGACTCACTGAACTAAACAGGACAATTTCATTCCACTGCCTCTTTCTACACTTGGCTCATCATTCCTCTCTAAGAATGCTAATTTCTTAATCCCATTCCATTATTTGATTTTGATTTATTCTTGTCACATACAATGAAAAGTACTGGTTCTTGTGCGCTATACCGTTCATAGAGAAGGAAAGGAGAAAGTGCACTGTAGTGTTACAGTCATCGCTTGGGTGCAGAGAAAGATCAACTTAGTGCAAGGTAAGTCCATTCAAAAATCTGACAGCAGCCAGGAAGAAGCTGTTCTTGAGTTGGTTGGTACATGACCTCAGACTTTTGTATTTTTTTCCTGATGGAAGAAGGTGGAAGAGAGAATGTCTGGGGTGGGTGGGGTCCTTGATTACACTGGCTGCTTTTCCAAGGCAGCGGGAAGTGTAGACAGAGTCAATGGATGGGAGGCTGGTTTTCCTGATGGATTGGGCTACATTAACAAACTTTTGTAGTGCTATTTTGTTGAAGCTGTTCTTGAGTCAGTTGGTATGTGACCTCAGACTTTTGCATCTTTTTCCCAATGAAAAAAGGTGGAAGAGAAAATGTCCAGGGTGCGTGGGGTCCTTGATTGTGCTTAATATGAGGTAGGTCCATTCAAAAAATTTGATGTCAGCAGGGCAGAAGCTGTTGATGATGATGTTCCTCTATAGGTCCAGAGAGAAAGGGTAGCAGCATCAAATGGATAGCCATTCTCAACACCGTGAAGCAGGTCTGTCACACCTCATCCTGTTGTAAAGGTTTGCGGATTCATTGCTGTCAGGGTCATTGATGTATGAGGGGGTTACGATGGAAACTATCCATCCATTAACTCAAGCAGCCCAGTGTCAGGAAATGAAATACATCTCCTCGGGGAGAAATATGGTTTCCATTCATTTGTCAGGCAGCAAGAGAATTTGTTTGCAAGCGATTCTGACTCATAATTTTCCTACTTATGCAGAGCGTCTAACATCAGTTTATGAAGTAATGATGTAAATATGATTTGTGTTGCCAATAAAGCTCTCTATTTCTCCAAATTACCAGGCCCAGTCTGCGCACCAGAAATATATCTTCAACTTCCAGTCTCAGCAGAATGTAATTTTCTTCTTGTTTACAAAGGCTGCAAAGATGCGTTGCCCCTATATATGTTTAGGCCAGAAACTAAACTGGACTAGTCCCATTATACCGTGGCTACAAGAACAGGTCAGAGGCTCAAATCCTCTGGAACCCACCTTCTAACTTCCCAAAGTCATAAGATACAGAAGCAGAATTAGGCCATTCAGCCCATTGAGTCTGCTCGATAATAGCTGATAAGTTTCTCAACCCCATTCTCCTACCTTTTCCCCGTAACCTTTAATCCCCTTACCATTAACAATCTGTCTATCCCTGTCTCAAATACAGTGGCTCCATAGCCTTCTGTCCACTATCTACAAGGCACAAGACAGGGAGGTGATGGAATGCTCTCCACTCACCTGGGTGAATACAGCTCCAACAGCTTAAAATCCCCGCTGTGCAGTAGGAGGCCATTCAGCCCATTGTGTCTGCACTGACTGTCTGACAGAGCAACTTACCCAGGCTCAGCCCATTCCTATTACCTCACGCATTTACTCCGCAGATCCCCCTAACCTACACAACTTGGGACACTGAGGAAGAACTGAGTATGGCCAATCTGCCGAACCTGCACGTCTTTGGAATGTGGGAGGAAACTGGAACACCCAGAAGAAACTCACGCAGACACAGGCAAACTCCACGCAGACAGTGACCCAAGGCCAGAATCCTGATGCGAGTTGGATATGGTCAGTTGAGCCCAAGGCTTGACACTTAACCAATGAGAGTTCTTCTTACTTGCCCCCTCCACTGATTTTTGACCTTTCTTATCCTCAAAGTGCTTCCTCCTGCTGGTGGGCAGACAGAGCATAATCAGCCTGCTGTCACCTCACCCAAGATGCTGACCCTTGGCCTTGGAGAGGGCCCAGGCTTCAAAGCCAAGTCCACTCTGTCCTCACCCACTGCCCAGATGTCTGCAGATTCTGCCAGGCGCCCCTGGATAATGGTACAGAATGGACACACTGGCTGATATCCCTCACCACCCACCAGAGAGCTCAGCTATCCCACAAACCACTGAGATTCCAACATTAACACCATCAATTTGATTTACCCAAAGGGCGAAAAAAATCCGATCTGACAAGAGGAAGCTTGTCTGAAAAGGTTTGATTGCATCTCCATAATCTGATCTCCCCAGGCAATCATTAATGAGTAATTGTCAAAGCACTGGAGAGGCCAGGTTTCCCCAGATAACACTATCCCGTTAAAAAACAAAACAGCATTCCTTATTCTTCACACACAGCCTACATTTGCATAGACAAGCACAGAGCTTCCATCAGGAGTATTCATTCGGAGAAAGCAGCTTTTCTGAGTTCTGCACTGTCATGAAGCCTGACAGATGGAGAGAGCAAATTAAATTCAGCATCAAACGTCAGTAACTGACGGGCTGTGACTCCTGCCAGCTCTGTCTGGAGATGTCTGTCCTGACAAGCCTTCCGACGTTCTAAATATCCATGAATAAAGAAGCCCCTTTCCTAACTCTACCTCACAAAGTATGTTCAGAGAGGAAAAAATCAGCCTGTCTGCTCAAGGACAAATACCTCGTGTGATAAAGCAAGTGAAGATTTCAGAAAGAGAGACAGGATTACACCGGCATATCAGATTCACAAAGTCAAGGCTGCTTCATGGGCATAAGGCCCCACTTGCATTGAGAGAAAGGCTCAATCCTGCGGACACTGGAATCTGAATCAAAATGCTGGAGAAACTCAACAGGTCTTACAGCATTTGTCAGCTTTGCTGAAGGGTCATCCTGACTGGCTCTATTCGCTCTCCAGAGATGCAAAGAGACATTCTCTCTCCACAGAGACCAAAGAAAATTACAGCACTGGAACAGGCCCTTCAGCCTTGCAAGCCTGCACCAACCATGCTACCTGTCTGAACTAAAACCCCAACCTTTCCGGGGAACATATTCCCATCCTATTCATGTATTTGTCCAGACTCATGAAAACTCACTAACGTATCTGCTTCCATTACCTCCCCTGGAAGCGAGTCCCAGGCACCCATCACCCTCTGTGTCAAAAACTTGCCTCGTACATCTCCTTTAAACCTTGCCCCTCGCACCTTAAACCTGTGCCCCCTAGTAATTGACTCTTCCACCCTGGGAAAAAGCTTCTGACTCTCTACTCTGTCCATGCCCCTCATAATCTTGTCAACTTCTATCAGGTTGCCCCTCAACCTCCATCGTTCCAGTAAGAACAAAACAAGTTTCTCCAACTTCTCTTCATAGCTATTACCCTCCAAACGAGGCAACATTCTGGTAAACCTTTTCTGTATCCTCTCCAAAGCCTTCACATCCTTCTGGTGCTGCGGTGACCAGAACTGAACACTATATTCGAAGTGCAGCCTAACTCAAGTTCTATAAAGCTGCAACACGACTTGCCAATTTTTAAACTCAGTGCCCAGGCTGATGAAGGCAAGCATGCCTTATGCCTGCTTGACTACCTTCTCCACCTGCACTGCCACTTTGTGACCTGCGTACCTGTACACCCAGATCCCTCTGCCAATCAATACAAAAGAACATAAGAACATAAGAAATAGGAGCAGGAGTCGGCCATCTAGCCCTTCGAGCCTGCCCCGCCATTCAATAAGATCATGGCTGATCTGTCGTGGCTCAGTTCCACATTTCCGCCCTCTCCCCATAACCCTTTATCCCCTCGCTTATCAAAAATCCATCAACCCGCGTCTTAAAAATATTTAGCGAGGCAGCCTCCACCACCTCAACGGGCAGAGAATTCCAGAGATTCACCACCCTTTGAGTGAAGAAGTTCCTCCTCAACTCTGTTCTAAACCGCCCCCGCTTTATCTTGAGGCTGTGCCCCCTAGTCCTACTGTCCTTTCTGAGCGGGAAGAGTCTCTCCACCTCGATCCTATCCATCCCATTCATCATCTTATACGTCTCAATGAGATCTCCCCTCATTCTTCTAAACTCCAACGAGTACAAGCCTAGTTTATTCAGCCTCTCCTCATAGCTCAACCCCCTCAACTCCGGCATCAGCCTAGTAAACCTCCTCTGCACTCCCTCCAAGGCCAAAATATCCTTGCGTAAGTACGGCACCCAAAACTGCACACAGTACTCCAGCTGCGGCCTCACCAATGCCCTATACAGCCGCAGCAAGACCGCCCTACTTTTATATTCAATACGCTGCCATTTATGTACATTTCCTATCTGTATTAGACCTTCCAAAATATATTACCTCACATTTGTCTGGATTAAACTCCATCTACCACCTCTCCACCAAATTCTCCAACTGAGAGGGTGGGAAGTAAATGGAATCGGCTGCCGTCGGTGGTGGTGGAGGCGAACTCGCTGGGGTCTTTTAAAAGACTTCTGGATGAGTATATGGGATCTAATGGGATTGGGGGTTATAGATAGGTCTATGGCTTAGTAGGTATGGAAGTGATCGGCGCAACTAGTGGGCCGAAGGGCCTGTTTGTGCTGTAGTGTTCTATCTTCTATGATCTATATCCTGCAGTATCCTCTGATGGTCCTCATTGCTATCTGCAATTCCACCAATCTTGGTGTCATCCGCAAACTTACTAATCAAACCAGTTACATTTTCCTCCAAATCCTTTATCTGCTTCCACTATTACAAACAGCAAACAACAATATTACCAACAGCAAAGGTCCCAATATTGATCCCTGAGGAATGCCACTGGTCACAGCCCTTCTCCTGAGGTCCCAAGGATCACAGATACGAGTCTTCAGCCAATTCAGTTCACTCCACATGATAACAAGATATGGCTGAAGGTTCTGGATTCAGCAAAGGCTGTGTGTCCTGACAGTATTCCAGCAATACTACTGAAGACTTGTACTTGAGAACTTGCCATTCCCTCAGCCCAGCTGATACATCTTCTCAAGGGGCAATTAGAAATGGGCAATAAATCACAGAATCCTACAGTGCAGAAGGAGACCATTTGGCCTATCGAGTCTGTTTCAGCCACAATCCCTCCCAGACCCTATCCCCATAACTCCATGTATTTACCCAAGCTAGTCCCCTGACGCTAAGGGGCAATTTAGCATGGCCAATCCACCTAATCTGCACATCTTTGGAGTGTGGGAGGAAACCAGAGCATCCTGGGGAAACCATGCAGACACGGGGAGAACGTGCAGTCTCCGCACAATGACCCAAGCCAGGATTGAACTTGGGTCTCTTTGCTGTGAGGCAGCAGTGCTAACCCATTGTGCCAGCCTAGCTGACCTAGCGAACAATGCCCTCATCCTGTGAATGAATAAAATAGAAAAAGGGGGAAGGCAGAGCTGAGGCAAGGAGGAGAAATGTTCAAGGCCCTGTAAACTGATCAAAATGAGTGTCATCTCTACTCACTCTGAGATATAAAACATACAGCCAGCCCACTGCCCAATCTGCAGTGCAATATGGAAGGAGCTCAGGGATGGGAAAAAGTCTTTCTTTGGCTACAGGTTTGACAATGTGATCTCCTTCACTGTTACAGGTTGATGGGAAGACACCAATAGCTGAACCATAGATCAGATTTTTAAACTGCTGAAACCAATATCTCAGCTCAGTCTGAGAACACATTGTAAACCTGCACTAACTTCAGCACCTCTCCTTCAAGTTTATCAAATCGATTCTCATTGTTGTTCCAAACACCAGTCAGATGGATCCAGAAGAAATGATTTGATTTGATTTATTATTGTCACATGTATTAACATACAGTGAAAAGTAATGTTTTTTGCGTATTATACAGACAACACAGTCTTCGTTGATGTAGACAGGGGCATGTTTTCCGTTACGCTTCCTGAAGTCAATGACAATCTCCTTATTTTGTTGACATTGAGGAGAGATTATTGTTGCCACACCAGTTCACCAGATTCTCTATCTCATTCCTGTACTCTGTCTCATCATTGTTTGAGATCCGACCCACTACGGTAGTGTTGTCAGCAAACTTGAAAATCAAATTTGAAGGGAGTTTGGCCGCACAGTCATAGGTGTATGAGGAGTATAGTGGGCGGCTGAGAACACAGCATTCTGGGGCACCAGCGTTGAGGATTATTGTGGAGGAGGTGTTGTTCCCTATCCTTATTGATTGTCGTCTGTGAGTTTGAAAGTTCAGGATCCAGTCACAGAGGGAGGTTCCGCAGCCCAGCCCATGGAGTTTGGAGATGAGTTTTGTGGGAATAATATTTTGAAAGCTGAGCTGTCGTCAATAAATCGGAGTCTGACATCCGTATCCTTGTTATCGAGGTGTTCCAGGGTTAAGTGCAGGGCTAAGAGATGGCATCTGTTGTGGACCTGTAGTGGCAGTAGGCAAACTGTACTGGATTCAGGAAGTCTGGGAGGCTGGAACTGATCTGTGTCATAACTAACCTTTCAAAGCACTTCATAATGATGGATGTCAGAGTCACCGGCTGACAGTCATTAAGACACATTGCTTCGTTTTTCTTAGGTACCGGAACAATGGTCGTCTCCTTGAAACAGGTAGGGATCTCAGATTGTTGTAAAGAGAGGTTGAAGATGTCTGTGAACACCCTGCCAACTGATCCACGCAGGATCTGAGTGCACATCTGGGTACCCTGTCCGGTCAGTTGCTTTCTGTGGGTTGACCTTCAAGAAAGCTGCTCTAACATCTGCAATGGTGACTCCAGATACAGGTTCATTCACGGCTTCCAGAGTGGAGGGCATGCTCTCGCTGACTTCTTGCTCAAAACAGGCGTAGAATGCAGTGAGCTCATCAGGGAGAGGTGCGTTGGAGCCGGCGATTTTACATGCGTTCATCTTCTAACCTGTTTTGTCTTGCAGACCTTGCTATAGTCGGCAGGGATCAGTGTGGCTCGCCTGGGACTCTAGCTTAGTCAGGTACTTTTGGCATCTTGGATGGATCTTCTTAGATCGTATCTGGCTTTCTTGTATAGGTCAGCATTACCTGACTTGAACACCTCAGACCTGGACTTCAGCAAGCAGTGGATATCCCTGTTCATCCATGATTTCCAGTTGGGGAACACACGGCTTTGCTTCTTTGGCTCAAGTCTTCTAAACACTTAGTAATGAAGTGGTGTACTCGTTCAGGCTAGTTGCAGAGTTTTTAAATACTGACCAGTCCATTGACTCCAATACGTCCCATAGGAGATCACCCGATTCCTCAGACTCTGTTTGATGGATTCTCCTGCTTCAGTTTTCGCTTATAAGCTGGGATCAGGAGAACAGCCTTGTGGTCTGATTTGCCAAAGTGCAGGTGGGCGATAAAGCGGTCGGCATATTTGATATTTGTGTAATAGTGGTCGAGGATGTTGGGACCTCTGGTGGAGCAGGAGACATGTCGGTGGTAACTCGATAGTACGCTCGAGCTTGACCTGATTGAAGTCCACGGCCATGATGAACAAGGCCTCGGGATGTTTTGTCTATTCGTCGTGGTGTATGCAGCACAATCTTCGTGTCCCCATGGGGTGGGATGTAGACTGCCATGAGGATAACGGAAGTGAACTCCTGCGGAAGGTATTAGGGGCAGCATTTTAATGTCAGGTATTCTAGGTCTGGGGAGCAGTGTTGCTACATTTAGGCACCATGAGGTGTTGATTAGGAGGCAGACCCCACCTCCCCTAGCCTTGCCAATCTTCAATAGATTGGGAAACTCTCTGGTTGAAGGGCACAGTCCAGTGAAACAGGAGTGAACCATGTCTCAGTGAAACAGAGTACACAGCAGTCCCTCAGGTTCTCTTTGCAAAGTGAGTCTTGAGTTCTGCATGATGGCTTCTTGCTGACTGCCTCGGGATTTATCTCTTTTCGATCCATCAAGAAACATACAGAAGACAGACTGGGACAGATATTTGCAACAATTGGATTAACTAAGTGCGTCATGGACACCAAGATAAAAAGAAAGACATTTCTATTCAAATTGAATGTCTTTCCACAATCTTAGCCAGAAGGGAATGAGCAAATACACAGATATATTTGATTTCTGTCACTGTGCAAAGTTGCCATTTAAGGTTATTTATTTTGACACGTTTCACGTTTTAACTGAAGGCAGGTCCAAACAAATGGCTTCAAGACCTTGGGGAAGCGCTGCTGCTCGAGGGTGCTGTCAGTACTTAAAGGAACTATCTATCCAGCAGACACAGCAAATCCTGCAACACTCAGCATATTACTTTCACCTTCTCATATTGACGATGTTTAATTGCCTATGGACAATGTGTAGCACCCATGTCCCACCAGAGAATGAAGAGTAGCAGCTGAAAGGAAGAATTCACCTTGTCCTTCTCATGGGTTTGCCTGTCCACCCCTCCGTCAGAACACTCATCTGCAATAAGTTACTCACATTCTGTTCAATGAGCTCAATCCTTCAAAAACTTTGGACTTACCCTTCTTGACTGTGGCTGGAAGTTGTAGCCAAGTCATCGATGGGGAGTTCTGAAGAATTTCTGCTGCTGGTTGATGCAAAGTTGCTGGAACACAGGATGCTGTGTCTCAGGAAATGACAGGACTGCTATTGTCTCAAGAAGAAATAGATAATCATCTGAAGCAAACGAAGATGAAAGGTTATGGAGAGAGAGAGGGCAGAGCGATGGGACCAGACTTGGATTAACCTCACAAAGAGATGCCTCCTTCCCACCTTCAGCCTTGATGGGTTAACATGACACATTTAGCACTCAAGTGCTGAGACCTTGCTTCTGAGCTGTCCTTGTCCACCCTGACCACAACTGCAGCTTGTGAGTGAGCTAAATACAGATCGACCCATCAAAAGAATCAATAACCCCTTTTTGATCAACAATCCGAATGGATATTAAACAGTGAACTCAGAAGATAGGGTGCTATCACCTCATGCACTCTATATACTTTGAGCATTTTAAGCATTTTAATAGTTTTAACATTATAGGTGACAAGATAATTACGGATTATGTCCTTTCAGCCCATTTTAAGCATTCCACCCAGAAAGACTCCCAACATTGCTTCCGTTATATTGGTTCACGAATAATTGCTGGGTCTATCCGGGAGTGAAAGATGCCCTGTGTGAAGAGGGAATTTCTGCTATCAAATCTAAATTTACCTTTTAGTGTGTCCCCTTGTCTCACTTCCTCAATTTAGCGATATTGAGCTTTTTAATTCCATGAAACATAATTTAACAGCTTGCATTTTCTACGGCACTTTCAAAGCAATGTTCTGAAGCAAGGTCCGACAACGAGCAACTAAATAGAGATAGATGGTTAAAAGAGGCAAACTGGACCTGGCAGCTCAGTCAAGTTCATTGACAGGGGCACGAGCAGAAATCTCTGACAGAGAGCGCGAAGTGTTCGGTTATTCTGGGAATTAAGAGTTGCTTTTATACAGAGTTTGTATACTAAGGCTTTGTTAATAAAAGTTGGGTCATCTGTGTATTGAGTCTTGTCCTGTGTCCATCTCCTGTGTAAGTGCACCAAGATAAAGTCCAAATTGGTTGGACTGTCTTCTTGTTTCCAGACAACAGATATCTCAGGGGGTTGTGGGGCTGGAGAAAGTTACTGGGCCATTTGAAAAAAGAGTGAGAATTTCATTATTGATGCATTCCTTGTTTGGGGCCCAGTGTGATTAGCGAGCACGGGGGGTGATGGGTGAATGAGATTTGGTGCCAGGTCTCAGGCAGAATATACAGAGTGTACTATTTGACATACATTTAATTATGAAGGAGTGTTGCTTTTATCTTCTAATTGTAAAGTGTTAGAGAGGCTGTAATTATATAATGTATAATTAGGCTGCATACCATTCACAAATATATATGTAAACAACTGTGCCACCCTGTTTTATTTATTCATTCGTGAGAATGGGCGTCGCTGGCTGGCCGGCCAGCATTTATTGCCCATCCCTAGTCACCCTTGAGAAGGTGCTGGTGAGCTGCCTTCTTTGCCACTGAGTGACTTTCTGGGCAATTTCAGAGGGCAGTTCAGAGTCAATCACATTGCTCTGGCTCTGGAGTCACATGTAGGCCAGACCGGGTAAGGACAGCAGATTTCCTTCCCTAAAGGACCTTCGTGAACCGGATGGGTTTTCCTGACAATCAACAATGGTTTCACAGCCATCAGTAGATTCTTAATTCCAGATAGCTTTTATTGCATTCAGATTGCATCATCTGCTGTGTCGGGGGGGGTTGGTGAGGGGTTTCAGCTGGGCTGGCAGCAGAGAAAGTCAGAATGGTGATGCGCTGGGAATGATTTAAGAAGGAGGTGCCCATTAACCAGTGTTCAATTCCTGGCTGCCAAATCTGGGCAAGTGTTGCCTCCGCCTGTCCTCCCTCCCTCCCTCTCTCTCTCTCTCTCTCTGGCCTCTTCCAGCCCTCTGAAATCTGGGTGCTCCTCCAATTCAGGCCTCATTTCAATCATTCCACCACTGGCAGCCTTGCATTCAGCTCCGTGGGCCCTAATGGCAGCAATTCTCTGCCGAAACCTCTCCCTTCCTTCAATCTTACCTGGCAGCCCAAGCTATCGGTCACATCCTGATCAGGTTCTGGGTCGACGTGGGAGTACCTGTGAAGCACCTCGTTATGTTTTACTGGGTGGAAGTATCGGTTATTGTGTGGCTCATGGAAGGACATGATTCAAGTTTTCCTGCACGATTCCCCCTGTGGTTGGATACTGGGCTGAGACTTTTACATTACCTCACTCTCTGTGAAAGGTGCGCCGTCTGCTCACCCTCCTGCTTGTCTGCAGCAGTATTAGTGCAGTCGTGACCCTGTGGGAGACAAATGGTTCACTCTGGCAACCTTTTCGAATAGAGGAAAACATAAATAAATACATTGATTTCCTTTAGCCCAAAAGGAAGGAGGTTTTTCTTGAGAAAGAAAGGCCGGGGACACACTCTAAGTGCACACGGGCAGCTGTTAGAATTGATTGCAAGGCTCCATGAGGTTGTCTGGCAAATGGCAACTGCAGTAAATAAAACGTTTACTTGCTTGGCAGACACTCTTTTGGATAGAGAAATAGTTTTGCTGTCAGCATTGCATTATCATTTTTAATTAGCCTTTGGATAACCTGCTCTGAACCATCAGACAACAGGAACACTAACCAGTAAACATGATAAAACACCTTCATAAATATCCATGCTGCAGGCTGTTAATTTACTCCATCCATTGTGCAATGGCAGCTACAGATAAATGGTTTCCAGCATCATCATCTAACCTGCTCCTGCTGGCCAATCTGAAATAGAACATAGAACACGAAACATTATAGTGCAGTACAGGCCCTTCGACCCTCGATGTTGCACCAACCTGTGAAACCAATCTAAAGCCCATCTAACCTACACTATTCCAATATCATCAATATGTTTATCCCATGACCCTTTAAATACCCTTAATGTTGGCGAATCCAGTACTGTTGCAGGAAGAGTATTCCTCGTTCTTACTTACTCTGAGTAAAAAACCTACCTCTGATATCTGTCACCCGTCAATTTAAAGCCATTTCCCCTCACGCGAGCCATTTCCATCTGTGGAAAAAGATTCACACTGTCCACTCGACCTAATCCTCTGATCATCTTGTATGCCTCTTTTAAGTCACCTCTTAACCTTCTTCTCTAACGAAAAACAGCCTCAAATCCCTCAAGCCTTTCCTCATAATACCATCCCACCATACCAGGCAACATTCTGGTAAGTCTCTTCTGCACCCTTTCCAATACTTCCACATCACTCTTACAATGCGGCGACCAGAACTGTACGCAATACTCCAAGTGCGGCCGCACCAGAGTTTTGTAAAGCGGCAACGTGACCTCATGGCTCCTGAACTCAATCCCTCTACCATTAAAAGGTAACACACCGTACACCTTCTTAACGACCGTATCAACCTGGGTGCCAACTTCAGGGATCTATGCACACTGACATTGAGATCTCTCTGCTCAACCGCACTACCAAATACCTTACCAATAGCCCTGTTCTCTCTATTCCTGTTACTCCTTCCAAAGTGAATCACTTCACTTTTCTGCATTAACCTCCATTTTCCACCTCTCAACCCAGCTCTGCAGCTTATCTATGTCCCTCTGTAACCTGCAACATCCTTCCGCACTGTCCACAACTCTACTAACTTTAGTGTCATCCGCAAATTTACTAACCCATCCTTCTGCACCCTCATCCAGGTCATTTATAAAAATGACAAACAGCAGTGGCCCCAAAACCGACCCTTGAGATACACCACTAGTATCCGAACTCCAGGATGAACATTTCCCAACAACCACCACCCTCTGTCGTCTAGCAGCTAGCCAATTTCTGATCCAAACTGCTAAATCACCCTCAATCCCATGCATCCATATCTTTTGACTGTTCATGCCTCAAACCACTCTTCTGATTGTACTTTATGGGTGGCATGGTGGAACTGCTGTCCCACAGAGCCAGGGACCCGGGTTCAATTCCGGGCTTGGGTCACTGTCTACGTGGAGTTTGCACACTTTCCCTGTGTCTGCGTGGAGTTCCTCCCAAGTCCAAACATGTGCAGATTAGCCATGCTAAGTTGCCCCTAGTGTCAAGGAATAAGCTAGGGTAAATATGCTTGGGGTGATGGGCATAGGGTCTGGGTGGGATTATGGTCAGTGCAGGTTTGATGGGCTGAATGGCCTCATCCTGCACTGTTGGACTCTATGATTCACCGGCTCGAAGGCAGTTCAAGAGGTCCAGTGGTCGTCAAAAGCAATCTATCATTGTAAAACTTGACCTTTTCATCTTTTCTCTCACCGTATGACATTGTAGGAGGTTTTCGGCACAAGACTCAATTATTGTCCATGTTCCATCAACAAGGACGGTGAAGGGGAAGGTTGTCATTGGTGACAGGAGGAGTGGCAGATTTATCAGGTGATCTAAGCTTTGAAGGGCAAAACACTGCAACAGGCAACGACTCATGGAAGGAGATTTGGAGGTGGTGGGATTGCGAGAAAGTTTTGGGAAGAGAATTCCAGATTGGAGGTAGACTACTACAGCTCTGGTACTAATGATTGAGCTGGGGATGGGAGGGGGGAGTGTGTTGGAAGGCTTGCATTGTACACCAGAGATAAATGCATGGTGAAAATTGGATCACTGGGAGGACAGATTTGTGGGGCATTGAAAAACAATAAAATGGGAAGACTGGTTATTGGGTTTGGACATCAGGAATGCAGGAATCATAGAATCCCTGCAGTGCAGAAGGAAGCCATTCATCCCATCAAGTGTGCACCAACAAAAATCCCACGCAGGCCCTATTCCTGTAACCCAGCATTACCATGCTAATCTCCCTGACACTGACGCACCATTTATCAGGACCAATGCACCTAATCAGCACACCTTTGTGGGAAGAAACCTGAGCACCTGGGAGGAAACCCATGCAGACATGGGGAGAATGTGCAGACTCCACACAGTGACCCAAGTTGGAAATTGAACCCAGGTCCCTGGCGCTGAGAGACAGCAGTGCTAACCACTGTGCCAGAAGTAAGGAATGGGAATTGCAAAGCTGTTGGAAGTTGGGTCACAGGGCAGTAAGAGATGACTGACGAGGTGTCAGGAGAAAGGCAATGGAGGGCTTTGAAATTGAGGCTGCGAATGTTGTCAAGGATCTTGAAGAGTGTCCAGATATTGACCCTCATGCCCTTGACTACAAGCCTTGCTGGTGAACTCAAAGTCTCCTCTCAGTTTGATTTTCTGTGACGCAAGAATCTCACTTCCAGTTTTGCACCGAATGTCAGTCTCAGAGCCAGCTGGATACCTGTCATATCAGCCCAGGAGAAAGCCTCAAAACTGCAGTACATGACTGAGTCAGAATACAGGGAAGCCTCTGACAGCTGAAATTGGCCCATCTCCCAGCAATGCTATTTGTCACCTGGAAGAGTCCATCCCCGATGAAGATGTGCGGGCTAGGTTGATTGGCCATTCTATATTGTCCCTTAGTGTCCCGGAATGCATAGATTAGAGGGATTACTGGATAAATATGTCAGGATATGGGGAAGAGGCCTGGTGCAGGCCTGATGGGCTGAGTGGCCTCTTTCTGCACTGTAGGGTTTCTATGAAAAGACTAGCTCTCCGAATCTCATTAACTGGTGACTCTGTTGTGACATCTTGGGTGAACCGGACAATCACAATTCTTTCACAAGTTATTACAACATAAACATTGCAAAGAAAATGGCTGGAATTTTACTGCCCCGGTTGCCACGGGAATCTGAGTGGGTGAGAGACAGACATGGCGAGGTCTGTTGACTTTGGGTGGGATTTCACGGTTTCGGCATGAGCGAGTCTATAAGATCCTACCCAATGAGGTCACACTTACAGAGAAGAGCCATGACAAATCAGACCCTTCAGGTTGAGCAGGTTGAATCCTGTCATATTCCCATAATCCTTCAAACCCACTTTCTTTCATGCATCTGTTCAGTCTCACTGTGACATTAACATCAGGCAGGATTTTCTCTGCAGGCTTCTTGGCTGAGATTAGAAGGGGTTTCGAAGCCTGCACCTGTAGGGAGACATGTACCCGGAGATGACATCCAAATCGGCTGCGTTCACACTTTTTTTACATCCTTTATGGGACACAGGTGTCACTGGCTGTCATTACGTGGAGATGCCGGCGTTGCGACTGGGGTAAACATAGTAAAAAGTCTCACAACACCAGGTTCAAGTCCAACAGGTTTATTTGATCGTAAATGCCACTAGCTTTCAGAATGTTGTTCCTTCGTCAGGTGAGTGGGGAATTCTGAACTCTCCATTCACCTGACAAAGGGAAAGCGTTCCAAAAGCTAGTAGCATTTACTACCAAATAAACCTGTTGGACTTGAACCTGGTATTGTGAGACTTGTTACTGCGTCACTGGCTGGCCAGCATTTCTTGCCCATCCCCAGGTGCCCGAGAGCAGTTGAGAGTCAGCCACATTCTGTGGATCTAGAGTCACATATATGCCAAACTGGGTCGGGATGGCAGATTTCCTTCCCTAAAGGGCAGTAATGGACCAGATGGGTTTTTCTGACAATCGACAATGATATGGTCATCAGTAGATTCTTTATTCCAGATTTTTTTTAGGTGAATTCAAATTCCACTATCTGCCGTGGTGGGATTCGAACCCAGGTGCCCAGAACATGAGCAGAGTTAAGGGATGAGCGATAATACCACTTGGCCATCACCTCCTCCTGTCATTCTATGAAGGGTAATGGATGAGTTGCCAATATTACCAGGCCAAAGCAAGTCATGGACGACAGGGAGATCTCTTCCGTTTGATCATTCGTCAGTGTAATTTTAATCTGCCGAACTATCCTGTCCAGCAGACATTCTCAGGGAGATTTTGATTGTACACAGATCATCCCACTTAGTTGAACTATTGGCTCCTCAGCCCAATGTCTGGTTCCTCTGGTATGAAGCAGGATTACTATTATCAGCAGGGTAAAACTGACCTGTCTCATCATGCTCTCATCCCAGCTCACACTCCCAGCACATCAACCTTTCGGATGTAGACATACATTTGATTAGTGGATGAACGAACTGACACTTCATGAACAAGTGACGTTGCTATGAACACAAAGCCATCACAAGCCAGGAGGAGAAGAAAGGCCGAGAGGAAAATGGGCTTTGGCTACATCTACAGACAGGTAGAGAGCAGCCATTCTCCAGTTGCATGGTGGGAGAGGGGCCAAATGGATTACTCTTTTTTCTACATTCCTGAGCCCCGTGACTTGACACGACCAGGCAACAGTAAGGGGCAGAATTTAGCTTCCTGTCCATGCTGCCCAATGCCCATCAATATCTATTGGCTGCTGGGTAAATGCCCGAAGGGATGGGGGTAAGAAGTCAATCCAAGGCACCAAGCAGTTGAGAAGGATGGAGGTCAGGCTACAGGCTGGCAGTGAGGTGAAGGGTCCGGGGGGAGGCCTGAGAACAGGTACAGGAGGACCTTCACCTTGCATTGCTTTCCCAAGTGAAGGGGGAGGGGTGGGGCAGGTAGCCAATCAGAAAGGAGATCCACAAGAAGGCAACAGATAGACCAACAAGATATGATAAAGAAAGGCAACTGAAATGTTAAAAAGAATTTAATCACAAAAAAAGGTAAATATAAGAATAACTACAGGTCAACTTTAAAACTGGCATAAACATTTATAAAAAAGGGAAAAAAAAGTTCATTTTTTATTAAAAAACAATAAATTAGGTAATAGCAGGTTTACCTCATGCACATATTTCGATTGAAGTACAACATGTTGAAAAGGGCCCCCCGAGATTGGGAAGCCTCTGAGATTCCACACACAGAGCAGAGAAAGGTTACCCGCGGAGCTGGCTGGGAGGCTGGGCGAATCACCATCAGCTCAGTCACATTGCTGGTTCGCGTTGAAAACACAGTGTATGTATATACTGGAGGTTGGGCAGCTCAACATGGTCACAATTCATTACATTTGAACTGAACATCACCAGCACATCTCCCTTTCAGAAGTAGATCTACATTTTATGTGGCTCCCTCGAACTGTAGCCTTGGCTAGAGAGCCTCATTGTCGATAACCGCCATTTCCCTTTGACGGTCTCTCTCTCCTCAGTCCCCAATGAACCTTTCAACCACAGAAACACAATGGCAACAACAGCAGGTCAGAGGCTCGGAATGCAGTGGCAAGTCAGCCAACTCTTCACTCCCCAAAGCCTGTCCACCATTTACAAGGCACAATTCAAGAGAGTGATGGAATAGTCCCCATTTGTCAACTTGGGTGCAGCTCCAACAATACTCAAGAAGCCTGACACCAACCAGGAGAAAGCACCCTGCTGGACTGGTCCCTCATCCATAACTATTCACTTCCTCGCCCCCAATGAACAGTAGCAGCAGTGTGTACCATCGACAAGGTGCACTGCAGCAACTCGCCAAGTCTCCTTCAAAAGCACCTTCCAAACCTGCGATCTCTGGAAGGACAAGGGCAGCAGATACATGGGAACACCACCACCTGCAAGTTCCCCTCCGAGCTACTCACCATCTTGACATGGAAATATATCGCTGTTCCTTTGCAGTCGTCAGGTCAAAATCCTGGAACTCCCTCCCTAACAGAAATGTACCTGTATCACAGAGATGGCAGTGGTTCAAGAATGCAGCTCACCATCACCTTTTCAAGAGCAATGCGGCATGGGCATTAAATGCTGGTCTAGCTAGTGACATCCATGTCCCATGAACAAACAAATAAAAACTGTTGTTAGTGGTGGATCAATGGAATAAGGACGATTCTGGGTCTGGAGGTGGGGATACAAAGCCCACTCTAAAATGAATGAAATATACTTGATCGAGTAGTTTGGGACAAATCCTACCCACTAGCAGAAGGGCCAGATTTTAGATCATTGCTGAAGGCAGCAGAGGGGGAAAATGAGTTGTGTTCTTTGGATCTGGGATGCACTGCCTGAAACGGCAGTGTATTCCTCTCTGTTTCAAGTTCAACTGTAAGGAAATTGACATGGAGAAACAGCAGATCAAATGGGAAAGGACAGGAGAATGAGAACAGTTAGATCGCTCTTTTCAGAGAGCCAGTACAGGCATGATGGGCAAAACGGCCTCCTCCAGCACTATCTGTGGAAATTAAGGTCATGTGCACCTTATCCACAATGAGTGTGCAAGACACTTAACAGGTGTAGTCTTCTTTGGGTTGGGATGGACAGAGTTGATCAAGATCTCAGCAAGTTCTTTCAACAATGCCAACAGGCAGCTTTGGAATGTGGCAAATGTTTGCAGTTTCTTTATCAGCCAGTGGCAGGCAGCTGGGTCCATGGACAGCACAATGTTCCCATTCACAAATCCTCTGCAGCTACCAAGCCCAGTCTCCTCACCAACTCAGCTGCCAACTTCTACTCCGTGGGATTTATTTTTGTTTCTCTGCGGCTGGTGATTATGATAAGCAATGGGATCCGAGCCCTGAGCACAAGTGGGCTGTGTATTCCTGTCTGTGACAACTTCAGTTACACTCCACTGGCTTCCTTCACAAAGTGCCAGTAACTTCATTCGGAATGTCTCATAGAATGGGAGGGGTTTTAACAGCAAGTCACCCCATGGTTCAATAGGCCCTTTCAGCACTGACTCCCAACCTGATTTGTGTTTAATTACTTTTCTCCTCATGGGACAAATGTCAGGGTCCTAGTTGGATAGTGGCTGCTTGGACTGGGCAGTGAGGGAGAACATTAGGTGTGACTCCTGGTGTCTCAGTTTCATTCACCAAGGGTGGCACTCTGTAGCAGGGCACTGCCCATGTATCCACAACGTAGGCACCTCAGACATGGTTAAAACTGGTGCATTCTTCCCCTTTTCCTTCCTTGACACTTGCTGCTGCAATGGGTGTCTGGGGAAGTACAGGGGGACGGGGGGATTGGAGTTTCGGTCTCAGAATATTGCTGTACATTCCACAAGTGGCCGGAGATCAGTGAGCACACTAACCACGGGAGGTATCAAAGAATTGGTTCGTTCAGTCACTTTGAGAACAGGCCTTGGATTTGACCACAGTGTCACTGGGGCCACCTCCTTCTTGGGATTTGTGGGGTTCAGAATGAAGGGGATGTGGATGCAATATAGCTTAGAGAACACACGGTCATATTGATACAGATAGCTTCAGAGAGGGGAGGACAAGACAGGCTTGCTGATCGTGCTGAGGTGTTGGAAGGCAGAGGGTTGTTCCAAGGAGGTCCTCCAGTGGGGCAGGGTAATTCTGCGTCCTATTCTCTGTACCCTTCCGAAAAGCCTCCCAAGTGTCCCGCACATGGAGACTGACCCAGGATATTATTGTTAAAGGCATGATGTAAATGTGAGTAATTTTTAACTTCCTGTTTCAGGTGGGGTGGGGGGAGCATGTGGGAGAACGAAGTGGAGAAACCCAATACCCTGCTTTTGCATCAAGCAACCAACTCTACAGCTCAACCAGTCAACTCCGCGCCTGACATTCGGCCCATCTCTCTGCCCTCCCTTGTACCCACAATATAGATCCAAGACATTGCAACTATTTGTGGCAACTTACAGATTCATCACCAGATGCCCTCGTGTCTGAACCCCTCCTCAGTGTGGAAAGCCCCAAGCTCGGAAGAAGAAACAATTAATAATATCGATATGTTAATCCCTAACGGTACATAGCCTGGTAACCACCTTTTTTTTCTTTACAAAAACATTTCATGTAAATATATTTATATTTATACATATTTGGCTCTATTTACAAAGAGCAGAGCTGTCTTCTGCATTCTGTCATCCAGCGTGAGGTTCTCAATTTTACAAATCACGGGATTTAATCCATGACTTTGTGTCCATTGGTCCCTTACCAGAGTCCCAGCTCAAAGACATGGGGGGGGAGCAGTCTAGTGACTTTAGTGCAGTCCGGAGCTGGGTCAAAATGGAAAATCCCTCCAAGTCCTCGTTAAAAAGGGATCAGACACCTCCACTCCATATGGATATCCTTCCGCTCCCCCTTCCATTGTCCAAAGTACACTTCCTGAAGTTCACTGGTTTGGGTGGATCTGTACACATCAGGCTGCTCTGAAGGTATATAACCTCACATCTTCAGGCCACCTGCAGACTGAGGGTGGGCAAAGGGAGAGGGCGGAAAGAGAAGGACAAAGCGGGCAACAGCTTGACAACGACTCAAAGTCCAGCTCCTTAAGGCTTTCGTATGACACCAGCCTTTCTCCGAGAGGTCCAGCAAGGTTCCGATTGATGAGGCAGTGGCAAGGAACGACTGACAGCTTTTTAAGCAAAAACAATGGATAAGGATCGGTGAAGAACGGTGGACAACAACCTCGGAAAGTCGGCAGGCCACCACAAGTGGCGGTGCAGAGAAAGCAGGTCTGACCCCGTGAATGACAATAATGACTTCAGTGATGCCTCAGGGAGTTCTACTGGACTGGAACAAGGGCATTGACATCTCTCAGTGTTTCCGTCTCAGGCCTCCGTTCATGTGCCCCGGGTACTTGGGAAGGCAGGGTTCCTCGGGCAGAGGGTCGTGGGAGAAGACGGAATCTTCACCGGAAGAACATGTTGAACTTCTGGTATCTGGGAAGCTGGGCGAATACTGATCCAAGGAGACGGACAGATCCAGATAGTCCTGTAAATCCAACAAGATAAAATAAACCATAACCAAAATCTCCAAATAAACACCCAGACTAGCCAGGAACTAAAAGGCTCCACCAGGGCACACATTTGGAAGTCTGAATTGTTGGCTTTTTGATGTGGGCGAGGCTAAGTCAACTAAACTCTGAAGGATTTGTAACCACACATCCTCCAGACTGTGTGAAGGCCTCTCTATAAAAGGCCTTTCTATTTTCTCAGCTATATAATCCATCTACTTAGATTCCTCTGTTTCAGAGGGCTAAAAACATGCCTTTCTACATTCCCCTCCAGAAGCCAAATATTATGACAAGAAAGTGCTCAATGGAAACGTTTCTTCGCCCAGAGTCGACGTCACAAGTAAATTTGGGTCATGTACAGGAGAATGTTCCCTCACTAAAACTCCCCAGCTCGCCTCACACCTCCATATCCAACAGCCATTGCCCAACAGGCCTCAGATCATCACGCTGAGAGCTAGCAAATCACAAGCTGTCCTGAACTCCATTCATTTCCAGTCCCAGAAACACTGGAGGGCTTGTGCACCTGCTCCAGGTACCTGGTCCTGAGCTGTTCCCCAATGAGCCAGTGACCACTGTGGGGAGGGGGGAGGGTGGGAACACTGATTGCTTAGGATTCACTAACCACGAATGACCCTTCTGACTGAGGAAGCTGAGAGGCCTTCGACAAAGATGGGCAGGTTTGATGGATTGGCAAGGCTAAATTGCCCCTTTGTGTCATGGGGGGAATTAGCAGGGCAAATATGTAGGGTTACGGGGCTGGGGAGATTGTTGTTGGTGCATGCTCGATGGGCTGCATGGCCTCTCTTCTGCACTGGCGGGATTCTGTGAATGGCAGAAACCAGTTGCTGTCACATTCCACCACCTGCCCCCAACCCCCACTCCCCCTCCCTGTCCCCCACCCCAATGACGACACGGTCACCAGCAGGACCTTGTGCAGTGAATGGACGTGAAGTATCACATCTGAACATGGAACATAACAGCGCAGAACAGGCCCTTCGGCCCATGATGTTGTGCCGACCAGTTAAGAAACAATGACCCTCTAACCTAAACCAATCCCTTTCCATCCATAAACCTATCCACGGATCTCTTAAACGCCCCCAAACTAGGCGCATCTACGACTGCAGCAGGCAGGGCATTCCAATCCCTCACCACCCTCTGGGTAAAGAACCTACCCCTGACATCCGTCCTATAACTACCCCCCCTTAATTTAAAGCCATGCCCCCTCGTGCTAGCTTTCTCCATCCGAGGAAAAAGGCTATCACTATCCACCCTGTCTAAACCTCTAATCATCTTATATGTTTCAATAAGATCCCCTCTTAGCTGCCTTCTTTCTAGCGAAAACAACCCCAAATCCCTCAGTCTCTCCTCATGGGACCTCTCCTCCATACCAGGCAACATCCTGGTAAACCTCCAACATTTCCTGTCTTTGAATCTAACTGGTAATAACATTGGATCTGTTGTAATGTGACCAATGGTAACAAGCTGCAAGCGTCAGCTGACTCAGTAAACAATGTGACCAATGGCAGAATGATGCAATTATCAGCTGACCAGCCGACTCAGAATAAATTAGGGCCTATTGGGAATTATGGGTAGCTTGGAGGGTGAAGCCCCAAATCTGGAGTAATGACGCTTCTTTGATTTCCAAGTAGGAGAACATTTTGTTACATGTTTATTGTCTGCACTGGAAGAATTCCTTCTGGATTAACATCCTGAAGCCCTCCGGTAAATCAGCGCTTGACTGAGCGTATCGCTGGTGTTCAGCATAGCCCCACCAGTCTCACCTGATTGGAAGTCATGGCTAGGATCCTGTCCAAATCTTCCACCAGCTGCTTGAATGTCGGCCGCTGGGATGGCATGACGTGCCAACAGTCTCTCATCATCATGTACCTGGGAAGGAACAGGAAGCCAGTTAAATGCAGCATCAACACTGTGAAGCAAGATCCCACGCAGACACACCCCTTCACTACACAATCTGGCCAATACTCAAGCTTTCAAGAAGGAGTGGACTTGTCTAAATGATCACAGCTGGGGTTTCCCTCAAGTGAAGGACCGGCAGCCGAGGCTTTTATCCTGGAATCATTTAGCGAAGTGTTGCCTTCTGTAACAGGCTGATATGGAGGAGTTTCCTCCAAACCTGGCCTTAGATCAGTGCAGGATAAAGATTCCCTCAGTCCTCAGAGGTCAAACACTGGGAAAACCTTGACATTTCCCAACTTGAGAGTATTGCTGAAAAAAAGACATATCCCGTCAAAGCTTTTGACCTTGAACTCATCAGAACAGAATGACAAGAATGCCAGGTTTCAAAGGGAACAGAAATTTACAGGTACAACGCTTGGATATGCACTGTTTGCGAAGTTCAGGGCCCTGTGGATGGATGTAGATAAGTAGGCCACATTGACAGTCTGACTGATGATCTTTAATTGCTTGTTGGTGTAATTCTTGGCACCAACAAGGTGTGTGGTCTAAAACAAAGAACAGTGCAGCACAGCAACAGGCCCTTTGGCCCACCAAGCCTGCGCTAATCATGTTGTCCTACCTAGACCTGTATTCCTCTTGACCCTGTCTGTACATGTGTCTATCCAAAACAGTTTTAAATGTGGCTAACATATCTATCTCAACCACCTCACGTGGCAGTGCATTCCAAGCCCTCATCACTCGCTGTGTAAGAAATCTTTCCCTGCACATCTCCATTGAACCTCTCCTCTCTTATCTTGAACTTATACCCCCTTGTAATTGTCATTTCTGCCCTGGGGAAAAGCTTCCAACTGTTCAGCTTACCTATGCCTCTCATAATTTTATCAACTTCTATCAGGTCGCCCCCCAAGTCTCTGTCTTTCCAGGGAGAACAATCCCAGTTTATTTCATCTCTCCTCATTGCTAATACCCTCCATACCTGGTGAAGCTTTTCTGTACTCTCTCCAAGGCCTCCATGTCCTTCTGGTAATGTGGGGACCAGAATTGGACACAGTCTTCCAAATGTGGCCTAACCAGCATCTTATACACCTGTAACATAATTCGCCAATTTTTATACTCGATGCCCCGGCCGATGAAGGCAAGCATGCCATATGCTTTCTTCACCACCTTTTCCATCTGTGCTGCCACTTTTAAGGATCTGTGAACTGTACTCCCAGATCTCCGTGTGTCTCCCCGCTCCTCATGGTTCTGCAATTTATTTTATAGCTCCCACCTAAATTGGATCTCCCAAAATGCATCACCTCGCGTTTGCCTGGAATAAATTTCATCTGCCATTTCTCTGCCCAATTTTCCAGCCTATCTGTATTCTCTGCCAATCTTGGTATCACCTGCAAACTTGCTAAATAGACCAGCTATATTTTCTTCCAAGTCATTATACATATTATAAACAGCAGAGGTCCCAGCACTGATCCCTATGGAACATCACTAATTATAGACCTCCATTCAGAAAAACACCATTCCACCACAACCCTCTGCATTCTATGGCCAAACCAGTTCTGAATCCATCTAGCTAGCTCACCCCTAATCCCGTGAGATTTCATCTTTTGCACCAGCCTGCCATAAGGGATCTTGTCAAATACCTTACTAAAATCCATGGAGACAACATCTACAGCCCTTCCCTCATCAATCATTTTAGTCACCTCTCCAAAAAGCTCAATTATATTTGTGAAACATCACCTCCCACATATAAAACCATGCTGCCTGTCGCTAGCAAGACTGTGGAATCACATCGAATGTTGGACATGATGCTCTGAAATGTGCAGCTGGTTGAGACAGTAATCGGCCTGTTGTGTCAAGGGACATGATGTTTGTTCTGTTCTGTCACGTCTGATTATTCTTCAGCTGGGGCTCTGTCCTCAGTCTGGTCAGCACACAGCAAACTGCAAGGGGAGGAGGTGTCAATACATTCCGTGTTTGTAGTCTGTACATCCTGAGCCTTCCATTCAGGAATAACATGGTTCCTACAGTGCCATTCATCACAGCAAGGCACTCATTCACAATCTCCATGTGACTCAGTATGAATCGGTATGTCTGTCTGAGCACATCTGCTCACACACTGAGGGCCTGTCACACTGAAGGAGGTGTTACTCCACTGATATTTATCTCCAGGCCCTGGGGCCAATTGTTAAAAAACCTTGTGACACTGCACAAGAGGAAGAGGGACATTTCCATGCTTAACACTTTCCCCATTGAGCAACAATAGCAAAACCGATGAATTAATCAGTCATCACACTTGGTTTTATGTTGCATGACATACACAGGATGCAACTGTACACTGTTCAAAAGGAGCTTAACCTCCGCTGAGGGCTTGGGGATGGCAAAGTGGCTGCCATCCCACAACACCAGGGACATGGCATGTGTTTCTTCTGGATGTTCTGGTTTCCTCCCACACTCCAAAGATGCGCAGGTTAGGTGGATTGGCCACGCTAAATTGCTCCTTAGTGTCCAATGATGTGCAGGTTAGGTGGATTGGCCATGCTAAATTGCCCCTTAGTGTCCAAAGACGTATAGGTTAGGGAGATTGGCGGAGTAAATGCCTGGAGCAGGAAGGGGGGCCAGAGTAAGATGCTCTGTTGGAGAATTGACGCAGACTCGATGGGCTGAATGGCCTCCTTGTGCACTGCAGGGATTCTACGATTGAGTACGGTGGTAAGAATAAACCCGTCACTAGCCCGAGAGGAAGGGAGGAGGAGGAGGAGCCTTTACTCACAGTTCATTGGTGCAGTTTGAGGGCTTGTCCATCCTGTGTCCCTCCTTCAGCAGCTTGAAGAGCTCCTCCACTGGAATGCCAGGGTAGGGGGAACCGCCCAGGGTGAAGATCTCCCACAACAGCACTCCAAAGGACCACCTGAGGAACAACAAGAGTTTCTGGTGAGCGCAGAGACATGAATTCATACCTGCAGACGATCCATGTGGACAACAAAACAAAGGGCGTCAGCAACAAAGAAACATTGAGGGTGGGGTGGACCCTGATAGTGAATTCAGTTAACAATACCATCTTCTTCAACAAGTGGAGCTCATCGGAGACTGAGTCACAGACAGATGGAAGACATTTTCCCCCCATAGCGATATCCTTCTCTGGGCCTGACCAGATCATTGGCAATCCGGTGGCTGGCTGAATGGCACAGCTTGTCACACCATAACTTGATAATTCTCCGGGAACTCCCCCTCTTCTCCCCAGCTATCGCCTCAGCTTCTCCTCCACTGCACTGCAGGAATTTGGGGCGTGGCAGGTCGGGGAACACGGACACGGAGCTGTCTCCCGCTGTAGATTGCCTCCACCAGTCTCAAAGCACCAGCACTCCCTGCTTTTCCTTCTCGCCATTGCCTCTCCAGCTTTCTCTCCTCCTTGGGACCAAACAGTCATTTCCCAATGCCGGCCTCAGTGCTAATTTGTCTCTGACAACATTCCCATGAGGGTCAGTGTTTCACTCCATTAAAATAGAGTTTATAAAGGGGAGGTGATGGCCTAATGGTGTTATCGCCAGACGATTAATCCAGAAACTCCACTAATGTTCTGGGGACCCGGGTTCGAATCCCACCACGGAAGTTTGAACTCAATAAAAATACTTGGAATTAAGAATCTACAGATCACCACGAAACCATTGTCAGAAAAACCCATCTCTGAGTCACTCATGCTCTTTAACGAAGGAATCTGCCCTACAAGTGACTCCAGAGCCACAGCAAGGTGGTTTACACTGAACTGCCCTTTGAACATGGGCAACTGGGGATGGGCAAGAAATGTTGGCCAGCCAGCGACACCCCATGTCCCACAAATTAATTTAAAATCAACACAAGTTGCTGCTATTTACTTGCGTCACAGCTGTTGTCTCACATATCCGTCAATCTGAAGATACAACCTGCTGTGTAGATGAGATGTTCCACTCATACTTACACGTCACTCTGATGTGTGTATATTCGATCAAACAGGGCTTCTGGGGCCATCCACTTGACAGGTAACCGGCCCTGTAAAACCAACCAAAACCCATGAATTAATGATTCCCTGATTATTAGCACCAACACTGGAGAAACATTGCACTATGGTCTCTTTCCAATATCACACACTTCAGCAAAAAGGACAATCTTTCATCCGTGTGAGACTTTAGCTCTTGCCATGGCTTATCTGTTTGACAACTCTCTGTCCCTAACAGCATCTCCACCCAATGGTGGGTGCCCAGGTTGTGTGTCCATATGTCATGTGGAGTTGCATGTTGAGGCCAGAGGTCTGTCAGAATTGATTGGATAGAGTTTGCACTTTGGGCACAGTTGATGAACTGTAATCTGTTTCTGAGCAAATGAATTCATCTTGGGATTGTGGTCAGTTTATTGCAAAATATGTTTTTAACTCACCCTAGTTCAACTTGTCCTGAACCTCAGTGAGATCATATTTGGCTTCCCAAGCATTGTTCCAATCCTCATAATATAAACTTTCAAGATATTAATTGATGTTACAAGTATGCTTATATTAACACTGCAATGAAGTTACTCCTTTCAGGTGCGGGGAATTTAGCTCGGCCAATATACCCAACCAGTATGTCTTTCGGACTGTGGGAGAAAACTGGAGCACCCGGACGAAACCCACGTAGATACAGGGAGAATGTGCAAACTCCACAGACAGTGACCCAAGCTGGGAATCGAACCCAGGTCCCTGGCTCTGTCAGGCAGCAGGCTAACCACTGTGAAAAGAATACTGTGGAACTGGGGAAAGTACAAGTGGATGATGCTAAAATTGGGGTTACACTTATTTGGAAAAGCAAGTGTATCCCCACCAGAGCTCCTTCCTTTCTCTCAGAAAGGCAAGACTCGGGGCGACCTGGTTGAAGTCTTTTAGATCAAAAAAGGGTTGGATAGGATTGACGGAGCGGGGATTGGGGGAAAAGCCAGGTGTAGGAGCCACAATTACAAGACAGCCATGAGCTAATCCGATGGGGAATTCAAATTCCTTAACTGGCAAATCTCAATTGGAAGCCTCCAGCTTTGACAGATGCTGACCAACGCACTGTCATCATAAGCCAGAGGTAAGCATGTCGAGCTGGTCAGAGGTCCAGGAGATTCCAACTCGAAGCCCTGTCAGGATTTCCCCACACCAATGGGAAGGACAGCGGAGTGGAGGAAGGATGTCAGAAAGGAACTGGGGATCGGAGGTTGGAAATCGAAATCCGAACCTTGTTGATGGGGACTGAAGGAACCTTCTCCTCACTCTGGATATTCTCAACCCCCAGGGAGGAAGTCAGAAGAAGTAAAGAAGGATATTTTTACAAAAATGGCCATTTTGAGTGTCTCCTGGCCCCAGACTCCTTTGCAGCTGCCGTGACCCGATGGGAAAATTCTTCCATTTAGCCTTGGGTGAACCTGCGCAGGAGAGCTGGTTCAAATCAGAGCCAAAAGGAAGGATGCAGCTGAGTGGGTCCCCTGTGATTTTAACTGTCTGTCCACTCTGTGCGCTGGGCGAAAATTACCCAGCAAAGGTCTGAGGAAGGCTGGGGAAATTGTTTTTTTGTTATGCCGTTAATAATCTTATCGAGGTCTATAAAATAATGAGGGGCACAGATCTGCTGGACAGTCAACATCTTTTCCCAAAGATAGGGGAGTCTAAAACTAGAGGGCAGAGGTTTAAAGTGACAGGGGAGAGATACAAAAGGGTACAGAGGGACAACTGTTTCACACAGAGGGCGGTAAGTGTCTGGAACAAGCTGCCAGAGGTAGTAGTGGGGGATGGGTATCATTTTCTCTTTTAAAAATCATTTTAAGTTACATGGATAAGATTGGTATCAAGGGATATGGGCCAAACGCGGGCAACTGGGACTTGCTGAGTGGTAAAAAAACAAGAGGGTGGCATGGAGGGGCCGAAGGGCCTGGTTCCAAGCTGTAAACCTCAATGACTCTATAATTCTGGCCATCGCTCCCTTGATGAAGAGATCCAACAACGTCGGCGCACCCAGGCCAGCATGAACAGGATGGAGGTCAGGACTGTCATGAAGATAGCCTGAATAACTGCGGTTTAAGATTGGTCTGTACATCACTCCCAATCCGTCACACTCACATTTGTTGTCTTTTTGTAATAATCAATGTGGTGGATATCGCGCGCCAGTCCAAAGTCAGCAATCTTCATCACGTTATCCTCTGTCACCAGAACATTCCGTGCGGCTAAATCGCGGTGAATGCACTGTGGAGAGAGAAAGAGAGAGAGCAGAGGACCATTAACGCCTGAAGACTTAGCAAACCCACAAATCAGCCACATTTCACCGACTGAGCCCATCTAGACAGAGCCAGCAAAACTGTCTTCAAATCTACACAAATGATCCTTATCCACTAGCGAGGGAGCACTTCACGTGCCTGCAAGCCCCAAATCGTCAGGCTGAAGGAAAAGAAAGATCAGGAGCCTCTCCATGTCGGGGACGGTGGGGTCATTACCATACATCTGAAACAAAGCTGCACTGTAGGTGGCCTGAACCTGAGAGGTACAAGGTTGGCCACTACCTCACTCAACACAATACAGTGGGAATAAGGATACCTTTCTTGCTGGAATTGGTGAAGCCCCACACTGTAGAGCTTTGATCTCTGAATCTAACGAAGGGTATGCTTGCCATAGAAAGGTTGCAGTAAACATTTGATAGACATCTTCCAAGGAGAAATCAAGTCAAACTGACTGATAATCTCAGTTGTTTCAAACGATGAGAGGTCTTCTCCTTGAAACTAAGATTGTGACGAAAGAGCGTGTAGGAGCAGGAGTAGGTGGACCTGGTTCCTGAAGCCTGCTTCACCAGTCAGTAAGATCAGAGCTCATTCTCTATCTCCATTTGCTTTTCCCTCAATCCCTATATTGCTTCATTCCTCTAGCACCAAAAAACTTAGAGCTCAGAGCATCGTGGAGAACATGTCCCTATCTACATCAATGGGAACGCAATAGAAATGACCAAAAGCTTCGGGTTTTAGGTGTCCAGGTCACCAAAACCTGTCCTGATTTCCCCCATGCTGACACTGAAACAAAGAAAGCCCATCAATGCGTCGACTTTCTCAGAAGACTAAGGAAATTTGGCGTGTCAGCTACGACTCTCACCAACTTTTACAGATGCACCATAGAAAGCATTCTTTATGGTTGTATCACAGTTTGGTATGGCTCCTGCTCTGACCAAGACTGCAAGAAACTATGTGAATGTAGCCCAATCCATCACGCAAACCAGCCTCCCATTCACTCTGTCTACACTTCCCGCTGCCTTGGCAAAGCAGCCAGCATAATTAAGGACCCCACACAAGCCAGACATTCTCTCTTCCACCTTCTTCCATCGGGAAAAAGATACAAAAGTCTGAAGTCATGGACCAACCGATTCAAGAACAGCTTCTTCCCTGCTGCTGTCTTTTGAATGGACCGACCTTGCACTAAGTTGATCTTTCTCTACACCCTAGCGATGACTGTAACACTACTTTGTGCACTCTCTCCTTTCCTTCTCTACGAACGGTATGCTTTGACTGTATAGCGTGCAAGAAACAATACTTTTCACTGTATGTTAATACATGTGACAATAAAAAAAAAATCGAAGATCCTTTCATCTCTCATCCTTGAATCGACTCAGTGACTGAGAATGCACAATCCTCTGGGATGAAGAATTTCAAAGACTCCAGAAATTTCTTTTCTTCTCAGTCTGAAATGGTTCACCCCATAACCTGAGACTCTGCCCCTACCAGCCCCCCATTCTAGACTCTCCAAGCCAGGTAAAACAAACTCTCCTTCTGTCAAACCCTCTCCCAATCTTCTACTTCAAAGAGATCACCTTTCCTTCTTCAAAACTCCATTCTGGTCACCCTTGATGTTTCTGTTTGGCTGGCAGAAGCAGAGGTCCTGGGGGGGTTGGGGGGAGGTGGGGGGGGGGGGGGGGGGTGGGGGGCGGCGGCGGTGGAGGCAGGGGGCAGGTGTGGGGAGGGGTTGGTGGTGGTGGTGGTACCAGATTGCCCTCATCCCTCCATCACTGCTTGTCCCTGCTCCCTCATTGATGAGCCAGCTGGCAAATGAAGGTGTGTTGGGGAGGGGAGTGGTGGAGGAGGTTCAGATGGATGGGTCAGAGGTCAGTGGACAGCAAACAATCCTGATAAAGCTAAGAACCATGAGTTTGGTGACAACAACAGCTCACAATGGGGCAACGTCAGAGCGAGTCATTTACATCTCTTCAACACATGTATCTTGAAGAGGAAGACATTCTCAGTGTGATTGCCTGGGAGCCAGGAGACAAGAGGACAAGGTTCAGATTGCTAGTTTGGGCAATGGGCAGGGTTAATGGGTCAGGCACAGACTGTCTCATGCCCTCACCCAATCTCTCTGGGTAAAAGGGTTGTGTGGTCTGTAATACCACCCCGACACCACAGCAATGCCTGGTCATTGCTGACGTCTCCTCCCACTTTATTGGAGGTGGCGGAAGGGCCCTTTCCTCATCTAATTCATCCCAAAATCCGTTGCCGTCAATGGCAGAGCAACTGTTCCCGCAATGTGGTGGCACCAGTGGCACTGATCTGCAGCTGAAGAATTTCTCAAGCAGCCAGACCCTGGGGAACACGCTCTTCCCCTCCCTGACAGACTGCCACTCCCATCCCTCTGAGAAGCAGCCCGTCTTCCCCAGCCCACACTGGCCCCTGGCTGAGAAGTAATGTTTAAACGAGCTCCCCCCCCTGGTCTGTCTTCCTACCTTTTTGGATGCCAGATACTCCATTCCTCTGGCTACCTGGTAACCACACGATACCAGGTCTTTGAAGGACAGCTGTTCCACCGCTATGTGGGCAGGGTTGTAACAGTACTCCATCCCTGGAGGCCGGCGTGCGCGAAGATACTCCCTCAGGTTACCCTTGGAGGCAAACTCAACAATGACGTAGAGAGGACCTGCAGAAAAATATTCCAACTTAATCACCTTCAGGCAGGCTGGCTGAATGGGGCATTGTGGAGGAGTCACGTAAGGAGGGAACGAAGAACAGATTTGCATTTCTACAGCCCATTCATAACTTCAGGACAACTCAGACTGTTTAAGTATCTTTTTCCTGTGGGGTCTTTGATAATGCTGCCTGCTTTTCCGAAGCAGCGGGAAGTGTAGATAGAGTAAATGGATGGGAGGTTAGTTTGCGTGATGGACTGGCCTACATTGGCAAACCTACATTCATGAGCTGATGCAGTCCATCAGGTATAGGTACAGTCACTGTGAGGTCCAAGATTTGGACCCAGCAATGTAGAAGGTACATTTATCTAATTCCCTGTCTGAGGGGGGACACGCAGGAGTGGTGGTCATGGGCGTTGCTGCTACCTTTCTTCCTGCATGTGGTCAAGGGTTGTGGCTTGCAAAGGCGCTGTCACAGGAGGCTGGCAAATTGCTGTGGTGCCCTCTGACAGATGCTACTGCCACTTGGTGCCAGTGTTGGACAGAGTGACTTGTGCCAGGCGATGGAGCAGGAGTGATCTTTCTGGGAGGCAGGGATCAGGGTTAACCTTGGGTGTGTTTTGTTTCACACAGACCATGTATATACACCACCAACAGTGTGCATGGAATTGGGGGTGGGGAGGGGAACACAAAATGCAATGAAAGCTTTCAAACTTGAGTTAGGTTTGAGCAATACATTATCAGGGATGTTGTTGAGAAATTAATACTATTGAATGAGGGTGAGTGGGGGTTAAAATGCAACAGGAAGAACGAGGACTGAAGACACAAACAGGCACAAACAGCCCAGTGGCTGATTGGGGGGATAGGCCTGGACAAAAGGAAGGATTCCCCTTCAGCACTGCTAGCCTCAATGCAGTACTCACCATCCTGAATACAAGCCCCGAGCAAGTTAATGATGTTCTTGTGTTTCCCAATCATCTTCATCATCTCCATCTCAGAGATGAGGTCGGATAGATCCTTCTCTGTGGCGTCAGCTGTAAAGAAAGGGAGGAATGGAAGAGATCATTCTGTCTGTCATCTCCCTTAGCAACAAGCAAGGGAGAGAGAGAGAAGCTTCCTATTGGTCTGCAGTCCCCGACCAAGGCTGGTGCCTGCACAACGCAGAGTAATCCTGAAACCAAACACACCAAGTATCGTCTATGTACCCAGATGTGTGGGGAAGGAGGAATCACTTGAATTTGCTCTTGAGACATGTTTAACCTCTTCACTGCCATGACATGTTCAGGTCAAAAGGCTATTTCCAATGTGTCTCCTCCTCTTTGCCTGGATGAGTGTCCTTGTTGAGTGGCCACAGACAGTGAGCGTCATTAAACTATTCACAAGGTGAGGACAATGGCACAGACATCATACCTAGCCAGGCACACTGGCAATCCTTGCAGCTGTCCCCACCTGGACCTCAGTCATCTAACCCTTGCCACCACCCTTGATAAGATCAAGAAGGTTGGCACAGAGCAGTGGTCTCGCTTTGCCATCTTCAAGCTTCACCAGCTGAGCTGCGGGGAAGAGTTTCTATGATGGAACTCCCTGTAGCCCATGCGGAGAAAGCAGGGCAGTGTGAAAATGTTGACGAGATTGGAAGCTTGACTAAGTTACTCACTGGCTGATATGATGCTGCTGATCAAACAGGAGGACTGGGAGAACTTATCCAAACCTATGATGTGGGGCTTTGTCAATTTCTGATGTGCACACTCCAACTTGGCTCTTCCGTTTTGCACCTTTACACAGGTGTGGAAAGTAAAGTTTATTCTTTCATCACAAGTAGGCTTATGTTAACGCTGCAATGAAGTTACTGTGAAAATCCCCTCGTTGCCACACCTGGCGCAGGTTTGGGTGCACTGAGGAAGAATTTAGCATGACCAAAGCCCCTAACCAGCATGTCTTTCTGAACGAGGGGTGAAACTGGAGCACTCAGAGGAAACCCCACACAGACACGGGGAGAACATGCAAACTCCACACAGCGACCTAAGCCGGGAATTGAACCCGGATCCCTGGTACTGTGAGGCAGCAGTGTTAACCACTGTGCCACTATGCTGCCCTGGAGAATTGGCGCAGCCAATTGCCATGCTGTGACTGATTGGCAACTGCTCAGAAGTGGGTAACAGGAACATCAATGTGGTTATCACCTGCTAACTTAGCAATCAGGTTGAATTTTAATGATGGACAATTCACAGCTCCTTCCCAACATGCAAAGACTGGACAAACTGAGGAAAGTGAGGAAGGTTTGGAGCTGAGCTGAGCCAAGGCAGGGAGGTGGCCTGAATTTTTGGGTGCCGTACTTACGCAAGGATATTTTGGCCTTGGAGGGAGTGCAGAGGAGGTTTACTAGGCTGATGCCGGAGTTGAGGGGGTTGAGCTATGAGGAGAGGCTGAATAAACTAGGCTTGTACTCGTTGGAGTTTAGAAGAATGAGGGGAGATCTCATTGAGACGTATAAGATGATGAATGGGATGGATAGGATAGAGGTGGAGAGGCTCTTCCCGCTCAGAAAGGACAGTAGGACTAGGGGGCACAGCCTCAAGATAAAGGGGGGGGGGGGGGTTTAGAACGGAGTTGAGGAGGAACTTCTTCACTCAAAGGGTGGTGAATCTCTGGAATTCTCTGCCCATTGAGGTGGTGGAGGCTGCCTCGCTAAATATTTTTAAGACGCGGGTTGATGGGTTTTTGATAAGCGAGGGGATTAAGGGTTATGGGAAGAGGGCGGGAATGTGGAACTGAGACATTATTGAATGGCGGGGCAGGCTCGAAGGGCTGGATGGCCTACTCCTGCTCCTATTTCTTACGTTCTTATGAATCATTCAGCGAGCTTGTCCTCCATCACTGAGCAGTGACTACTGCTGGGAAGGTGGCAGCTACACCAACCATTCTGCTTTGCCAACACTGCCAGTCTTCATTCACTCTTCCACACCCGGGCCAATGGGCAAGGCCATGAAATAGCTCCCACTTTGGGAGAGGAGTTTAGCGAAGAGTGTGGAGTCACAGAGCATCTTCCATTTCCCTCAATTCACATTTCTCAGTCTCCAGCAATTCCAACACCTAAGACTGGCTCAGGCAGTGCAGCAACTGATGCCATTGCGGAGATCGGATACATCACTAAACAAACAAGCACTCACCTTTTAACATCTTCACAGCCACAGTAACCGGCTTGTTGGGCTTATCCTTGTCAATGCCAATGGTCTCTCCCATCACCACTTGTCCAAAGCAGCCCTCACCAAGTGGTTTACCCAGTGTCAGCCTGCAGGTCAGGGGAGAACATGTGGATTAAGGTTCACTCCATTTATTCCACTTCAGATTCATTCCTAAATTTATGAGGAGTCCCGTCCACCCTGCCACATTTGTTCTGTACCTCACCGTGCCACCCAAATATTTCCATGGCCATTGCCTGATTTATCAAAGGTCAGACTCTGAGAAGCACATGAGTTTGAGACATTCTTGTTCCCCTCCTGTCAACATTCTGATAGTCTTCAGCCAACAACGCTTCCAGTTCGGATTTCCCTTCTCTCTCCTGCTTCCAACTCTAAGCAGACGTTGGAAAGTAAGAAACACGAGAGGTGTTTGGTGGAGGAGTTTGTGTCCACCCCCCTCCATTAAGCTCCAACACATTGCCCAATCAATCGCAGCAAGCCCAGACAGATCTTATCAAACTAAGACTGGCTGTCTCAATGTAAATCTCATCAGTCTGAGGCTGATCCCATCAGCAAAAATACATCCCAGCAGCTAACCCTCTTTGTAAGCCTTTCTCTGGAAATCTTGGACTGCAGCAGCCCAGGTTAATGGCGGCAAAACATCTGGATATTCATGCACAATTTTTTTCCTTGTTGACATTCCCAGCAGACCCCCCTGAAGGTGTGTGGTTAACTGCCCACAAATCTGTAACTGGCCCACAGGCATTGAGAAATGCAGTACATTTCATACAGATAGATTAAAAAACAGAGTAAGACTGTAGTAAGGCTACAAATCATTACACTGATTTAATATAAAACAAGTAAATGGCTCAGACTCAGATCCTGACAATTTGACAGGGAGCAAGTGTCCCAATCAATGCCCCACCAGCCTCCATCTTTGACAGAGGGGGTGTGCTGGAACTGTTTCTCAAGCAACACCACCAAGATCCCAATCTACTTTTTTATTCATTCCTGGGATGTGGGTGTCACTTGCTGGCCCACATTTATTGCCCATCCCTCGTTGGAAGGCAGTTGAGAGCCAACTGCATTGCTGTGGCTCTGGAGTCACATGTAGGCCAGACCGGGTAAGGACGGCAGATTTCCTTCCCTGAAGGGCATTAGTGAACCAGATGGGCTTTTACAACAATGGTTTCATCAGTAGATTCTTAATTCACGATAATAGGATGTTGGGAGAAGCCACGCGGAGGTTCAGTGCGAGTCCCATGACGATAATTCGGAACAATCTATTGAAGTGTCACCCAAGGCCCATTGCCTGGTCTCTCATACTCTCTGCGAGCTTGCTGTGGTTATCTGGCCCTCAGAGCTCATTGCAAAGCCACAGTCCTGTGGCTTTAACCAGCACCATTCACACCTCACTCCACTCATTCCCAGGACCAAGGAGGGGCTGATCTTCTGGAGGAGGTTAGGACTACATCCACTGGGAGTTTGGGAGAATGAGAGGTGAACCTCTATAAATAGAAGATCCTGAGAGGATTTAATTGGGCAGATGTTACCACTTGGGGAACAGAGTAGAACCAGGGAGAACGATTGAAGACTAAGAGGTCAACTGTTTGAGATAGAGATGAGGACAATTATTTTCTTTCAAAATGTTGTTAGCCTGTCAAATGTTCTTCCACAGGAAGGTGGGTCATTCAATTTATTCAGGGCAGAGTTACACAGATGGTTCATCAATGAGGTGGTTAAGAGTTATGGGTGGGGGGCGGCGCAGGGGGCAAGATGGAGTTGAGACCACAGCCAAGATCTTAATAAATGCTGAAGTAAGCCTGCCCTGATGTTCTGACGATTCCTGTCCCTCACCTACATGAGATACCCTCACAACACAGAGCTGCCAATCAATTATATTATTTGACAAGTTCCACAGAATGCCTGAATCGTACTGACTGAACCTCTGAATTTCCTTTAGAGTTCCACCGCTACAGCAACTGCACCCATCAAATCTATCCTGCCATGTGTCTTCCAGTCTATCCATCTTTGCTGCACTGCCCACAAACAGACAAGAGTGACAAATTTTAACCCTTCGTGTTCTGGCGCCAGGAAGAATGAATTTATAAAACAGCCGATTGCACCATGAATCGGAAGCTCCTCAAACTGGGGATTGTGGAGCTTCTCCAGTTTTGAACACTACGCCCCACTCACTACATGAGGGAACATCAACCTGCCCTCTGTAAATACCAATCGATGCCCTGGGATTGGAGCTCTGCTCTTCCTGTCTCATGTACCAGTGCACAGTCGGAGACGTGACCTTGCAAACTATCCCGGCAGCAGGGTTAACATGGCCCCTCTCGTTGGTCTAGAGTGTGCCCTGTGAGGCAACGGTCTTGTGGCATCATCGTTGAACTCAGAACCCAGAAACTCAGCTAACGTTCTGGGGACCTGGGTTCGAATCCTGCCACGGCAGATGGTGGAATTTGAATTCAATATAAAAAATTTGGAATGAAGAATCAACTGATGACCATGAAACCATTGTCGGAAAAACCCATCTGGTTTACTAAGGTCCTTTAGGGAAGGAAATCTGCCGTCCTTACCTGGTCTGGTCTCCATGTGACGCCTGAGCCACAGCAATATGGTTGACTCAGTTAGGGATGGGCAAAAATTCTGGCCCAGCCAGTGATGTCCACGTCCCACAAATGAATAATTAAAAAAAAATCCTCTCTGATTCAGTTTTGGGGGAGAGTTTGGTAGGAGTGGCAATGATCCTGGTGTTAAGTCAACTCCACAGGTTGGACCAGAGTTTACTGCACCAGATACAAACTCCCAGTGGAGCTAGCGATCAGGCCTGGCTCTCTTGGGCTGCGCTCCCCATTCACACCAAGCATTCTCAATCAGTGTGAGCTTGAGAGTTCCGGGGCTATGGGTCAGTCAAAGCAGCCTCAGGTTCATTTCAAAGCAGGCTTCCAGATATAAGAACTTCACTCCGACCTTTCGGGCTCACAGCTGGGTGGAGTGGTGGCCTTTGGAGCCTTGTGAAATACCCAGTTCACCCCAGGGCATGTGTCCAAGCCTGGAACCACAGCTGATTCACAGCTTCATAAACAGGCAGCAGCCCTGGCTCTATAAATAAGTCTGGTCACGTTTGGAGTACATTCTATTTTTCACTGTGTTTCCTGTTTTTGTTCCGACTGAACGAACTAATAGCTGAGCGTTGATGGAAAGGTTGGCAAAGTGCCCATTCCGCCTCCCTCCAGTTCAGGGAACATACAACCACATTGCCACTCGGACCCAGGCTGCTCTGGGAAAGCTCAAGATCAGTAACACTGAGAGACCAGCACGCAGTACACTCACTTGTCTCTGGAAAACTCCCAGCGAGGGTCTTCGGGAAGCTCGTACTCCGACACCCCTGCCAACATGGGGGTTCCGTTGGATGAGTGTCGGGCTGTCCGAACCAGCAGGACACCCGAGTGCATGGAGGAGCTGGAGTCAACGGATACCTGTGTGGGGACAGACAACGACACTGGACATTACGGTCTGCAAGAGGAATCACACATACAGTAAATCCTCCCAACACTGCACTGTGCTGAGCTTCTGTCCCTTTGACACTCACTCATTCCCAAACCCCACCCTCCACAACCATTTCCATCTCTTCCATCAATGCCAAGAGATTCATTCCTTTCTCAGCTCTCATGATCATGTCTTCATTTCTTGGTGCTTTATCCAGTTCTTGCTGCAAGATGTCAAAAACAGAGGCTGTTTTGAATGAAATCATTGCTTTCCAAGTGGAGGCCGGGTTTGAGTGTGATGTACTCATGGTACATGGAGATATGCCGATCTTGACAAGTGGTTGTTGAGTACAATTGTGTGTGTGTGTGTGTGTGTGTGTGTGTGTGTCCACCTGTGTCAGTGTGTCTGCATGTACCCGTGACATGGTTGTATGTATGTGTCAGTAAGTACTGTGGCGTGTCTGTGTCTGTGTGCATCTGTGCATGTCTGTATCTGCATGTGCGTATCTCTGTCTGTGTCTGCGGTGTGTGTATGTCTGCATGGGTGTGTGTCTGTGGCATGCGCGTGTCTGTGTGCATGTGGATGTGCACACGTGGTGAGTTCCAGACCACCATGCACTCAATTTCAGAAAGAGAGAGGAGATGTGTGACTTACCCTGCTGCTCAGTATCTGCAAGGTTAATATTTCACTGTCTGTAACTGGCAGCACACTGTCAGTTCTCAAGTCTCTCTCCTTTGACCCTGCACTTGAATTGTGCCAGGGGGTTGCCCGATCTCCACCCACCAGCCCGTTCCTGTTGCTGAGTCTGAGTTTCCCCTACAGTTTGAGATCGGGTTTCGCACCGTCTCTGCTTCATTTGGAAGACTTTGAGCAGGTGGCAATGAGAACTACAGCCAGTCCTGAGAACTCAGACTGGTCAGCTGAGCAAAACTCAAACTCTGCATCATTCGGGTGCATTAGACAATGGGTTTGAACTTTAGCTGATTGTGTGAAATGGACTTTATCACAATCTTATTCGCTCTCCACCCAACATCCCATGGGACAATTTAGCACGGCCAATCCCCAGGGGTGGCACAGTGGTTAGCAGTGCTGCCTCACAAGGCAGGATGTTAAATTACTGGCTGATCAGATTTCTCCCAGTGTCCTCTGGAAGGCAGAATATTGGTCTCCTGGCCATTGGAGTGTTCCTGGGTAGTGTAGGACCCTTAACTATTCTCACCCTCTCTAACTGCAATGTCTCTTCTGGAGGACGGGAGATGGGGGAGGGGGAATATTGTCAGTCTGAAGATGTCACTTAGTCTCCAGGAGGACTTTGTGCCAGTTACTCCTGCCCATCCTGTCCTGGACAGATACATTTGCAATGGGTAGATGGATGAAGAGTCTGAAAATGGGGTGGGGCATGGTCTCAGGAGGAGGCCATTTCGAACTGAGATCGGGAGAAACTCCTTCACTCAGGGGAAGCTGGAAATTTTGAGAATTGTCCACCCCACATACCTGTGGGTTCAGCGTGGAGGAGTGAGTGTAAGGAGGATTAGGTGTGGAAGTGGAGTCTGAGATAAAGAATCAGAAATGACCTGACAGACTCTGCAATCTGACTCAGTCTGGGATGGATGACCAGAGGCTGGAACCTTTGTGAATGGGGAGGGGTCACTGCCTTTCAGCACTAAGGTTCCAGCTTCTGGTGTGAATGGGGAGGGGTCTCTGCCTTTCAGCACTCTGCTTAACCAACTGAAGCTGGGGGATTGACAGCATTTACACGGCCAGTTATCCACATCACAGACAGCTGAGGAAAAGGCTTTGCTTATCAATTCTCCTTGGTGTATTTCCTCCTCACCTTACTCACTCAGTATCACTTGTTTCTGGTGAGCTGACTGGGGCAAAGCAGTTAATGGAATATTAACACTGCCCAATTTACTGGACAGCAGTGCAGGTAAAGGAGATTTAATTCAAAATGATATATTGCAGTGACAGACTGATCTAACCTTGCACTCTGCTGAAAGGTTTTCTTTCATTGAAGGGAAGCGTTATTGCGGGGATGGGAGAGAAAGCACTTTGAATTTTGAAGTACGCCTGATATGAATAATGGAACGTGATTACGGTCTTCTTCTGGAGAGACTCCTCAAGGGCACAATTCTACTTTCTGCTACGAGGCAGGATATCAGAACCAAGGGAACCACTGAACAGTAAACAGACCGTTTTCCTGGGAAAAGTGAAGACCGAGAAGTGACTGGGTAGGACTTGAATCGGGTCTCAACAGGATTTCAGAGGATAGAATCACAGCACTTTTTTTAAAACAGTGTAAGAGGCCATTCAGCCCATCGTGTGCACTGACTCTCTGAGTGGGACAAATCACACTGCCATTCTCCTAGCTTCCCAGGTTGATGTGGAATTTGCAGGGGGAATTGTTTTAATAGTGAAACCCGGTCTATTTCTTTTACCCTCTTCCCTGCTCCCACTCAGTCCGCGGCGCTGAGACGAAAGGCAGTGTCTGAACTGCAATAGTAAACAAAACCAGCTAAATCACAGCAGACCAGTGGCTGGGCTGAGCACAGCACTATCCAGACTTTTTACTGTGCTCCCAGTTGTAGGTGGCAGAGTAGCACAGTGGGTTCGCACTGCTGCCTCACAGCGCCAGGGTCCCAGGTTCAATTCTGGCCTTGGGTCATTGTCTGCATGGGTTTCCTCTGAGTGCTCCAGTTCCCTCCCACAGGCCAAAGATGCGCAGATTAGGGGTATTGTTCATGCTCAATTGTCCCTTACTGTCCAAACATGTGTAGGTTAGGGCCATGCTAAATTGCCCCTTATTGTCCCAAGATGTGCAGGTTAGGAGGACTGGCCATGCTAAATTGCCCCTTAGTGTCCAAAGATGTCTAAGCTGGGGGGATTGGCAGGGAAAATACATGTGTTGTAGGGATTGAGTGAGATGGCCTGTTGGGGAGTGAGTGCAGACACGATGGGCCGAATGCCCTCCTCCTGCACTGTAGGGATTCTATCATTTACATCCATTAGGACAGTCCATACCTTTTAATGCGCCCGCCCTGGCAGGATGGTGATCAACTGAACTCCAATTTGGGGTAGTTGAATAAGGCACCATGTCAGAGCATGCAGGGATGTGTTGGGCTCTCCGAGTCTCTTCCATTTGCTAAGGTGCAGTCAATGTGGGCTCACTGGAGATTGGGATTGCCAGTCTGAGTGAGGGTGAAGACAAGCTCGCACAGTCTCTTTGGAGGGTAGGGTGTAGTTTTCTTGAACTCTTTATTTACTTTCTGTTACCTGTCTGCGTAGGGGAATGCTCTTGGCCAGTTTGTGGACAGCCAGCTGGCTGTTGAAGTCTGGTTTCTTGGCAGTGCTCTTCATGCGAATGATGACAGCTGCTACCACCATACAGGAGGTGAGGAAAGCTCCGGTGCAGTAGATGATGATCTCCAGGTACACAGGCGAGGACAGAGTGGAAGGTTTCTCCTCCATCACTGGGCAGGTTGAAAGAAGAACTCATTTAAAGAGGCAGGTAAAACAAAGAGACACACCTCACATCGGTAACAGTGCGACACTCAACGCGGAAGGTCAGAGGTCACAAGATGGATGCAGATTGGCATGCTCCAAGTGCAAGCTGGGAAATTCCTTGCCCTTTCTGGCACACCAATGGAATTGCGGTGCTTGACATGTTGCAGCCTTCATTTCTCATGCATGCAAGACATTGTGGTTGTGCACATTTCTAGTCACTAATCACGGAATCTTTATCGCGTAGAAGGCGGCCATTTGGCCCATTGAGTCTGCACTGACAACAATCCCACCCATCGAGCCTGTACCAGCAACAATCCCACCTAGACCCTGCTCCCATAACCCCTTGTATTTACCCTTCTAATCCCCAAGGCTAGGGTCAATTTAGCATGGCCAATCCACCTAACCTGCACACTGTTGGACCATTAAGTATGGACTCGCACCCAACAACAGACTGCTCGATCAGTGATTTTTGATGCCATTCATATAGATCGTCGAGACAAGTCGACATTTCGAATATTCTTTCCTTCATTCCTGACTTTCCAGCTATCGGGTACTGGTCAGATCTTGACCGGGACCCGAATCGTTTCCACAACAATAGAGAGGGCCTCACGTACACAGGATGAGAAAACCAGCCCACCTCCCCAGCAAAACCACGCCATTGCTGATTATTCTGTCATCACCCTTCCCATCATCCACTGTTGATCACCTGATCTTAACCAATTCCCAAACTGCTCCACCAGAAAATAACATCTCTATTTACCCTGAACGAATGAATTCCTCCAGGACTCTGATCCGTCTATCCAATATCCAGTGGGAAATCATTCCTTCAGTCTCTAACACTGAGCTATGTTGGTCAATGTGATACTTGTGTTCCCAATTCCTCTCCCTGCTCATTTCAGTCTGAGAATTACCTGATAGCAGGGACCCCATAACTTTCTTTATTCCACCCACCAGTGAAAAGTAACACGTTCCAAGTCGACATCTTTTCTCATCACCTCTGTAGCCTTCATCCTGGAGTTCCTGTCTTGTCCCCCATCCCACATTCAGGTCCTGCCCTGACCGCTCAAAACAACAGGCACAGAGGAGGCCAGCATAAAGCTCGGGTTTCATAATGAGACCCAGAGGAGCATTCATGCCCCATGAAGCAATTGGAAATAAAGCTTTGTAAATAACTGGGCCTCCTCTATTCGCGAATGGATCGCCTGGGACTAAGTTCCAGGTTGGAAACTAATTGAGGTTCTTGCTGGTTTATGTTAATTACTCAGTTCAGAATGAGAAGGGAACAAGGCCTCTCAGCTTCCACTCCACTGCCCACAACCAGAAGAGATGGAAAAATGCCATCACGAACAGAACGGAGGATTCTTCAGAGGATTTCTGAACCAACATGTAACTCAGTCCGTGTGTCAGGCAGGTCTGGGCCTTCAGTCTGCCCTGAAGCAATCTCAGTATAAATCCTCAGCCAATCCATCAAAATCATCCTCACCCAAAACACACACCATCCCAAGGTCCCCAAAGCTGAAAAGACAGCTTGACGCAGATACCCACCCCGACAGCGCCAAGTGAGAAAGCTCATCCTCGTGGGCTCTGAAGTGAGCGGGCTGTGTTAAACTGCATCAAAACATTCTCTCTGCTGCTTCCCAACTCAACCGGAGTCCTGCCCTCAATGTCTCAGCATCGCACATGAAGAAAAATGTGAATGAGTGAGACAGGGTGGCGAGAAGGTGGAAGAGAATGGTTCCAGGAAAGAGGAATTTCAGCTGTGTGGATAGATTGGAGAAGCTGTGGTTCTCCTCCCGGGAAAACAAAAGATTGAGAGGAGACCTGATAGGCCTTTTCTGAATCATCAGCGGTTTAGATAAAGCAGACAGATTGATGAAAGGGTCAAAAAGCACAGATTTAAAGTGATTTTTTTTATTGCCCATCCCTAGTTGCCCTTGAGAAGGTGGTAGTGAGCTGCCTTCTTGAATCACTGCAGTCTCTGTGGTGTAGAGTGTTGTTAGGGAGGGAGTTCCAGAATTTTGACCCAGCAACAGTGACAGAACGAACAAATCAGGATGGTGAGCGGCTTGGAGAGGATTGGTAAAGAATCATCAACATGGGGGAAAAAGGTTTGTGATTTGGATCTGGAATGAAGCGGAGGCAGATTCTACCATGCATTTCCAAAGGGAATTAGAGAAGCAACTGAAAAGGGTTGGATACCTAATGGTCATGGGACTAGTTAAAGAATTCAAGCAAAGGGCTCGATTGGCTGAATAGCCTCCTTTTGCACTCTACAGCAGTATTAACCAATCCCCCAAGTATTAACTACATGCTAATGAATGGACAGGGGAGGGAGTTAGGGGGAGGAGGGGAGGGAGTTCGAGACAGGGGGAGGGAGTTTGCGGGGGGGGGGAGGGGAGGGAGGGGAGGGAGTTCGAGACGGGGGAGGGAGGGGAGGGAGTTAGGGGGAAGGGGGAGGCATGATCATGAGATGTACAATCGAGAAAGAGACAGGATTGACAGAGAGAGGGAAATAAAGAGAGGATAATCAGAAAGAGAAAGAGAGCGAACAGGGGGAGAGAGGCGGGGGGGACATGATAGACAGAGAGAGGGAGAGCAGGAGAGAGAGGATAGACAGGGAGGGGGGAGGGGGCAGGAGGATTAATCAAGAGAGGGAGAGGATAGACAGAGAAAAGAAAGACAGGATAGAGAGAGAGAGAGAGAGAGAGAGAGGCAGAGTGAGACACAGAGACAGGCATGGTAAACAGAGAGAGGAAGAGAGGATAGACAGAGTGAGAAAGAGATAGAGAGAGACACCTGATGAACTGGGAGAGAGCAATGATGAAATGAGAAATGAATGAAGAGACAGACAGTGAGGTTCTCCAAGGGAGATGGGGTGAACAATCTCCAAAGTTTAACACCTCACATCTGGATATCTTCCTTTACATTTTCTTTCATTCCTGATGAGCCTGAATGTTTTTGATCCAGTGGGTTCTTGGAGCTTGGGGTTGATGATGCTGAGACACGGCAGAGTGGAGGCTGAGAATCTAACAGAAGTCAACACCAACTCTGGCTGCAAGTAGCTTCAACTCAGAAAAGAAGCACAACCAATGTCTTGCATGCATTCCCCAGGACAGCAAGCTGGGGCCACATCACCACTGCCCACTCTCTGTTACTGGCTGCACACCAGCCTGAGAAGGGCTGAGGCACAAACAGCATTTCTGTTCTGAAATAAACAATATTACTTTCAGCCGTGAGAACAAACGGGACACTGTACCTGAACGCGGGGAGTCCGACCCTGTTAATCGCTTTAGCAGTTCACCCTTGAAGTGGCAAATTTCAGTTCTACATTTTAATTATTGGTCGGAGAAAAACGGGACTGAATATGCAAGACAAGCCAGTGCAAAAAACACACACACACACACACATAATACAGTGCCAATTCCCAGCACACAACCCCCACCCCCTGTCCCCCCTCCACCCCTCCTGTCACCCACCCCCCAACAGATCACATTGAGAACACACCCTGAGGAAAAGAATGGACTTGAAATTTCCAAGTGAAAGGTTGACGTTCGGCAAGTCTGATGAAGAGTACTGATAATTGAGAAAGTTTGCCCCCCATGCTTAACCCTGCATGGGTAACTTTCATCTGCTGCCAATTATCAGCCCTTGCCAACGTTGGTTTGATGGACACTTCCACAGGGCTGGAGGTGGCATCAAGTCAGCATGCTGCAGCTTGAGCATGCTTTGCAGGAAGCATGGTCAGTTGATACAGAGAACGTGCAAAAAAATAAAAGACAACCAACACTCACAACAAAAAAACGCATTTTGAGGGTTTTTTTTAAACACCAAACAAAGCCCAAACACTTCAAGGCAAGCTCCTTCACTGAACTGGAAAATTTAGTCCTCAGGCATTGAAGAACTGAGGGTGTTGAGACATTTCTCTGATTATCATCAGTGCAGGAAAGCCTCAGGTGAAAGCCATTCTGCTCTGGTCTCTATAAGCTTGCCTTGGAGCTTGTACACTGCTTCTCGAAGCCAGGAGCTGCTCATGTGCACCACAGGGTCTGCAGGCAAGACGACAGGCACCCCTTTCATTTACACTCAGCGATGAGTCTTTCACACAGGAGTTGATGCAGACTTAAAGATTTATTTTTTGCAGTTTTGTTTTCTAATGCTCTGTGAAGTGCCTTGGGAATTCTTTATTGTATTGAAGGGGCTGTCTCAATATTAGGTTTTGCTGTTGCTGGGGACACAGAGTCTTCAGCAGTTCAATCTCGAATATTCTCTCTCCCAAAATCTGAGAATCATAGAACCCTACAGTGCAGAAAGAGGCCCTTCGGCCCATCGAGTCTGCACTGACCATAATCCCACCCAGGCCCTACCCCATATCCTTATATATTTGCCCACGAACCCCTCTAACCTACGCATCTCAGGACACTAAGGGACAATTTTAACATGGCCAATCACCCTAACCTGCACATCTTTGGGCTGTGGGAGGAAACCGGAGCACCCAGAGGAAACCCAAACAGACACAAGGACAATGTACAAACGCCACACAGACAGTGACCCAAGCCAGGAATCGAACCCAGGTCCCTGGAGCTGTGAAGCAGCAGTGCTAACCCACTGTGCTACTGTGCCACCCACCGTGCAAGTCAATTCATAAAAGGAACCTTTCCATATGAACTTCAAAAAGTAACACACGGCAGAGGTTGGAATTGGGTGGCACAGTGGTTAGCACAGGGACCCAGATTCGATTCCTGGCTTAGGTCACTGTCTACGCGGAGTCTGCATGTTCTCCCCGTGCCTGTGGGGGTTTCCTCCCATATTCTGAAAGACGTGCTGGTTAGGGTGCATTGATCCGAATACGCACTGGACTGTGACAACTGGGGGAATTTCACACTAACTTCATTGCAGCGTTAATGTAAGCCTTATGTGTGACAAATAAATAAACTTTAAAACCTGGAAGCACCCAGCATGTCAGCAGCATCCGTGGCAAGGAACAGAATTCAAGTTTCAGGTAGACAAACGATTCTTGAACTAAAATGTCAACTCTACAGATGCTGCCAGACCTGCTGAGTATTTCCAACACTTTGTCTTTATTTTGTGTATTTTGCCACCTTTCTTTCAACCGTCATAAGGCAATGCTAGCAAGATGGTTACCCATGGAAAAATGGGTTCTGGGGAATGAATTAAATGAATCAATGTGGAAAAAGCTTGTCTCTGTAATGGCAACTAAGAAACTTCCTGGATTGCCGTAAAATCCCACCAGTCACTTTTGCCCTTTTGAGCTTTTTGTGGAGGTGACAAAAATGATTGACGAGGGAAGTGCTGTGGATGTTGTCTACGTAGACTTGAGCAACGCCTTTGGCAAGGTCCCTCATGGCAGACTGGTACAAAAGATTACATCTCACGCGATCAGGGGCGAGGGAGCTAGGTAGATTCAGAACTGGCTCGGCCATAATAGACAGAGGGTTGCGGTGGAAGAGTGTTTTTCTGAATGGAGATCTGTAACTAGTGGTGTTCTGCAGGGGTCAGTGCTGGGACCTCTGCCCCTTTATATGTATACACACATGACTTGGAAGAAAACCTAGCTGGTCTGATTAGAAAGTTTGTGGATGATACCAAAATTGGCGGAGTTGCGGATAGTGAAGAAGATTGTCAGCAGGACACAGATAGGCTGGAAAATTGGGCAGAGAAATGGCAGATAGAATTTAATCCGGACAAACGCGAGTGATGCATTTTGGTAGATCCTGAACTGTTCTCAGCTTTGTCCAGCTGTCGTTCGAACTCAGTGGAAGTTTGCCCCCTGGCTCAGAGCTTCTAACGGCCATTCAACAACCCAACAGCTGCCCTGTGAGAAGCTCAGCTCAGATTTCCATCCCTGTTTCACTCTCATGCTTTGCCTCTGTGGGCTTGGACTTTAAATGATGCAAGGAACCCAAAGGGAAGTGGCCGAGACATCGATTCACATACGTCAGAGGCTCCAAGATGTTTTCACCATGTTTTAGAACATAGAACATTACAGTGCAGAACAGGCCCTTTGGCCTTTTGTGGGGAAGAATGACTTCACTTGCTCAACACCAGTACTTGATGGCACCTGGAGCGTCCATCAGCCAATGGACACTCATCTACATTTTCCTCCAACACTGGAATTAAAAAATCCTACAGTGCAGAAGGAGACCATTCGGCCCATTGAGCCTGTACTGGCCACACTTGCACCCAGGCCCCATCCCCGTAACCCCCAAATCATTTCTCCTAGCTAGTTCCCCTGACACTGCAGGATAATTTAGCACGGCCAATCCACCTAACACGCACATCTCGTGAAGGTGTCTTCACTTGACTTAGTCTTTAACTCTTTCCTCCTCTCCATTCTATAGTCTGACCCTCAGAGATACACAATCACTCCACAACCTCAACAGTGGGGCAAAGCAATCCTCGTCGTTCTGAAGACTCTCTTGCTCTGGTGTTTAACATAGGGTAGGGTTATATGAGGTAGAAATGGCTCCCAAACACATTTACTGCTGAGGTAGTCACCTACGCACCACGGGCAGTTTGCACTTGAGTTGAGTGGTTATTTATAAAGTGTGGTCACAAACAGTTAGGAACCCAAGTTATGATTGGGAAACTTCTGCCAGTTTTTTGACAGGGGAGAGGAAATGCACTTTTCAACACAGGAGACTTCTGTTCTCCAGCATAAACAGGAACACACACTGGGTTCAAGTCTTTTTCTGTAATACACACACACGCGGTTGGCCTGTGCTTGCAGACTGGGTGGTAAAATGAGTTGAAATGTTTTTGCTTGCACAATTGGCTCCCTCTTTAGAAGCAGTGCGTTCCATGGGACTTTGTTCAAGGGGTTAATGGTGAAGAAAACAGCAGAATGTACCTGGAAGAACCGTCAACCATGCAGAGTGATGGGAAATCCCAATAGAATTACCCGCCAGGCATGTATACTCCCCAGCATCCTCAAAAGTAACATTGCGTAAATATAGAGCTTCCATTTCTTTGTCCGTAGTGTTAACACCGGCTGTCTGGAAGAGAAAACGAAAGCAAACGGACAAGCAGATGACTTGAGAAACTGTGGAGAGATTCAGCTGGAGAAACCATCTTATTAGTGCCATTCGCCCAACACCCAGCGAGTGTTAAGGCAACACCTGGCCCACCTTCCAGGACTGCCAGAGTCCAGACTCATCCTAGGAAGCAAAAGAGGTCTTTGGTTATGTGTTAAACCCGCCACCATTTTGTTTTATCACACCCATCTCCACATGCGAGCAATGGGGCACATGGAGAAAATGGATCCACCAATGTTCGGAACAAGCCAGGACTGCAAAGCGAGACGGAGGGACAAGGTAAGTGACCGCAACATGAGGCGCACTTACTGAAAACACAGACAGGAGGACGAGATACGACAGGGGATTGAGTAGGACCTTGGGAAAATGGAAACTTTGAATGGGCAGGTGAACTCTTCAATTTGAAAACTAATTCCTGAAACTCGCAATCCTTCCTGGGAATGGGCCTTGGTTCCCCCTCTGGGATAGAGGATTCCCAATGATTCAGAGCCCTCTTACTGGAGCAATTGTTCCTTATCTCAGTCCTCACCAGCTGACACGCTACTCTGAAGCTATGAACCACCCCCCCATCCCGAAGCTTTTGACTGTTCAGCAGGAGAAGTGACCTTTTCAGTGTCTGCTCTGTGAAAACCACTGAAGAATTTCAAAATCGTTCAAGGCAAACACCTCTCATCCTTGTCAATGTTTTCTTGACACAGTGACTCCTTCATGTTGGATGTGTGGGGTAAATCTTGGGTGGTCCTAACTGCTGAACTCAAACACAGTGTTTGCGTTGCAGTTTGGCCACTTACACTTGCTCTGTCTCATTAATGACATCCTGGAAACTCTGGAAAAAAACAGAAGCAGCACTTTGGACGATGGCACAGCGGTGCTTGGGAAAACTGTCTACTCAAGGGTTTAGCTTCAAACTACAAGCTGATAAATGGGCAAAGAAATCCGAACAAGCAATTTCACAGCAGAAAAAGGATCAGTGACATGTTATCCTTCGACACCATGGTGATGTTATCACTGGGTCAAAGGTGGAATCACTGTCAGATTAGACTATAGTTTAATGTTTCCTCAAGACCTCAAGCTCCGGATTCTTCCGTGAAATGCAGGGGAAGGCGAGCTTTACAGGCAGAACACGGGATCGGGACAGGCTTGTTCCGTTGGCTGCTCTTCTATTGCCTTACCAACAGAGGCAGTGGCGCAGTGATACTGTCACTGGACTTGTAATCCAGAAATTCAGGGTAATGCTCTGGGGGCCTGGGTTCAAATCCCACCATAGCAGATGGAAGAATTCTAATTCAATAAAAACCTGGAATTACAAGTCTACTGATGACCACGTAACCATTGTTGATTGTCGGAAAAACCCATCTAGTTCACTAATGCCCTTTTGGGAGGGAAATCTGCCTTCCTTGCCTGGTCTGGCCTACATGTGACTCCAGAGCCACAGCCATGTGGTTGACTCGCAACTGCCCTCTGAAATGGCCTAGCAAGCCATTCAGTTGTCTCGAAGGCAGCTTACCACCACCTTCTCAAGGGATGGGCAATAAATGCTGGCCAGCCAGCAAAGCCCACATCCCACAAATAAATAAAAATAAGTTACAAGAACGGGGTGGCACGGTTTGTATATCCAGAGCCACAGCAATTCTCTTAACTGCTCTCTGAGATGGAGGGCAGTTGGGGATGGGCAATAAACTCTGGCCTAGCCAGTGACACCCAAGTCCCATGAACCAAAAGCTTCAGAAGGAGGCCTTGTCGAAGAGTGGGGTCATGCCCCCACCTCTGTAAGAAACCAGGACTTGTTGGTCAGGGAAGGAGCGTGCATAATGTGGTTCAATAGGCTTCTGCCACAAGTCCCCAAAGGGGATAAAACAGTGTGGGCATGTGTGAAGATATGCTAAAAAGACAAAAGCGGCTTTGGACAGCTCCGAGAGAGCAATGCTGCAAACATCATGGATTCCCTGCATGAGAAGGTATTCAAGGACAATCCCAACCTAGCGGGCGATTGTTGTCAACCAGCACATGGAGGTTTCACAGAACAAAAGGAATAACATACAGAAAATGACAAAGATAGAAAGAGCAGTAGGGCGGCACAGAGGGAGCGTTCCTTCACATTGTGGCCATTTTTCCATGTTCATCTTTGGATTTGCACATAAACAGCAGAAAAAGGGGAGAGAACGAAACCTTCACCACCACTATGATGGGAACGCAATCTTTTTACCCACTCAGTCGTCACCAGCTAAACGTTCCCAGCCCTTTTTTCTGACTTGTTTTCTGGCTTTGGGTTTTACCTTCCAACTTTGGACTGCGCACTGTGAGCCACGCAGACTGATTGGCCTCACCAATATAATTGGAAACTTTACAAATATACTCTCCGCTGTCACCTTCAGTCACATTGGACAGAGTCAGCACTTCCGCATCTGAGCTATTAATCCCCGAATGCTAGAACAAACCAATAACAGAGAACATTGGGAGATCTGTAATCAAGAGAACTCAATGTAACACAACCGCCGCTCTTTCTCCACTGAACAGTCACCAGAGGGTGGGGGGAAATCACCGTCCACTAGGGAGGGCTGATAAGTGCCGGCTGGCCTTGCCAGCGTCAGCCTGAGCCAGAGACCACCTTCGATCAAATGTTACCAGTCAGCAATCGCTCAACAGTGACAGGACCCAGTGACAATGGGGGAAAGCTCAGAGGCCTCCAGCTCTCAGCAGTTGACCAGTGCCAAGTCAGGAAGAAGAGGGTTGAAGACACGAGGGCAGCAGAGGACTGCACTCTCAACTTAAACCCACACGACCTGACTGCGGGTAACAAAAGGCAAACATCCGGGAGCACACTCCTTTTGGTGAACACCACTCCTTTTGGCGAACACCACTCCTTTTGGTGAGTTTTGGCATTGAGAATTGGGAAGAGGACGGCTCCACCCTTTGTGTCTCCTCAGTGGACAAAGCGCATCAGTACATCATCATCACAACTATTAAAACTAGCACACAAAGAAAAGGCCACTTTTGCACATTGCTTCATCGCTGAGGGGGTGGGGGGGGCGGGGAGGGGGGAACCTTATCTGTTAGAGTTTCTGACCCAGTTCCCCACTGGGAACAGGTGATGGGGGGGGGGGGTACTTTAGCTGTTTGAGTTTCTGATCCATTTCACCACTGGGACAGGGGCAACTTTACCTGTTAGTTTCTGACACAGTTTCTCGCTGGGGGAGAGAACTTTGTAGAACCCCTACAGTGCAGAAGGCCGTTCAGCCCATCGAATCTGCACTGACAACAACCCCACCCAGGCCCTATTCCCATAACCCCAAACATTTACCCTGCTAATCCTCCTGACACTAGGGTTAATTTAGCATGGCCAATCCACCTAACCTGCACATCTTTGGACTGTGGGAGGAAACTGGAGCGTCCAGAGGAAAAACACACAGACATGGGGAGAATGTGCAAACTCCACATGGAAAGTGACCCAAGCAGGGAATCGAACCCATGTCCCTAGTGCTGTGCGACAGCAGTGCCAACCATTGTGCTGCTCGTCTGTTAAGAGTTTCTGATCCAGTTTTCCTCATTCAATTTTGGGATTGATAAATGTTTCTGATTGCAAATGGCAGTCTCTGGCTCTGGACCTCTGAGACAACAGTATGCTGGGGCAGCTTGATAGTGTCACCCTGAACACTCAGAACAAAAGAAGGAAGCAAAGGCCACTTCTCCAACGCTCAGGAGAAAGGTGCGAGGCATCTGAAATGCCTCTACAGACCTCACGGCACCAGGCACAGACTTGGTCAGTATGGAGCCTGTGGTCCGGTTTGGCTGGGCCACGGATATGTTCCTTTCTTGGGCGGAAGGCTGAACGTGGAAAGGGAAACCAAAGGAATTGGGATAACAGTCAATCCAAACAGGGCTGGGCAAAATGTCAATGAGCAAGCAGTGAGAGAGTCATCAGGGAAGGACTGAAATACACTGCGGGTGTAAACAGGCATTGGATTCCAGTCACAGCCCCTTCGTTCAGAAGGAGCAACATGTCCAGAAGGTGGATTTGTCCCTGAGGTGACATCCCCTCACTTTCAACACAACATCACCGTCAATGTACCACCATAAGAACATAAGAAGTAGGAGCAGGAGTAGGCCATCTAGCCCTTCGAGCCTGCCCCGCCATTCAATAAGATCATGGCTGATCTGTCGTGGCTCAGTTCCACTTTCCCGCCCTCTCCCCATAACCCTTAATCCCCTCGCTTATCAAAAACGTCTTAAAAATATTGAGCGAGGCAGCATCCACCACCTCAACGGGCAGAGAAAACCACCTTTGGTCATACCACAACCCACGGGTCGGGGGTGGGGAGGCTGCACAAAGCGGGCAAGGATCCCAAAAGCTACCTTCAGCCAAATGGAGGGTTTTGTTTCTCTCCACTGCTGGGGGAAGGCTGTGCAAATCATTGCAGTTAGAAATTGGTCAGCAGGTACTCTCAAACCTCAATACCCGAAGCAAGAATGGGGGAACGCAGTGCAGCCAAAGCTGTTTCACTGTGCCTTCAGCACTGGCGGATTGTCATCGACCGATTGTCTTCGAGAACGTGACCAATTTCTCTGCCAAACAACCGGAACTCAGGTGGAGAAAAACTTGTATTTCCTATTCAGCTCTGAAGGAGTCATAAGGTCTCCAAACTATTATTTTCTTTCCCTCCACAGATGCTGCCAGACTTGCTGAGGTTTTCCAACCTCTTCTGTGTTTCTTTCCCCCAGTACTTCCAATTGAAACAAAGGACTATTTGGCCTTTCATTCGACGCTGGAGTCTTTGGGGAAGCTCTGGAGTCTTTGGGGAAGCTTTGTCACTTTGGTTGCTACCCATTTCTGGTCAGATAGCTTCCAACCATATCACACATCCCTCCAGCTGTCATCTTCGCCATCACGGAACTGTGGCTATTTCTCTTCCTCCAGATATTGATGGAGTGGGGAGGGAAGGGGTGGGGGTGAGAGAGGGGGTGGCGCAGCCAAGCACAATATCAATTTACAAAGCTTAAGGGTACGAACAGTTTCCCATACTCAGCAGTTGCCCCTGACAGAGGTATTGATGTAAGGAGCAATGTTTTACAGAGTGATACAGTGGCCTGATGGTGTGAAAGAGGAACCTTCACATGGCTGGTTTCCTCCGAGTACACTGACAAGCCAAGAATCTCCATTCACCCAGAGAAAACTTACTTTCAGGATGTTAACGTAGGGTGATCCATCAGGTCCCAAACTGCTCCCGTTCACCTCCGCGTGCTTCAGCCACTGGATGTGGGGCTGCGGGTCACTGTAGACCTTGCAGACAAACTGCACGTCGCTGCCCACAGTCACGCTCTTGTTGGCAGGCAGGCCAGCCTGCAGGATTGGCCGGTGAGGTGACCGTTCTGAGAGAGACAAAAGCGTCAAGCAGATTAGCGTGGTCAATCCACATCTCTTTGGAGCACCTGGAGGAAACCCACGCAGAGACGGGGAGAATGTGCAGTCTCCATGCAGAGAGTAATCCGAGGCTGGATTCAAATCTGGGTCCTCGGCTTTGTACCCATTCAGACCATGCTGCCGTCAACTCCCTTTGCAACCTCAGTTATTCACAAATCTACAAATTATTCCAACAATTTCAGGCCAGAGTGCTGGTCACTAGGATTCTGAGGCTAAGAAACAGCCAGTACTAGCTAACACCGAGGAGCTACGTTGACCTCCTGATGTAGTTTGGGTGGATGGCTGGGACAATCGATGACTGAAGATGAAGCCATTCAAGAATGGGCAATGTCCTCCTAATCTACCCACGCTGGCCAGGTCAACTTTCCTCCCAGGCCAACATCCTGCTCGCTGCCCTCAACCAATAGTGAGAGCTGAGCTTCAGAAAGTTTGGGTCAGTACATTTCAACCGCACTCCTGAAGCTTGAGCTGCATAATCTCGGCCAACACTCCCAGCACGGTACCGAGGGAGCACCTCGTTGTCAGTGGCACTGCCTTTCAACTCAGACTTGACAAGTAGGGCTGGATAGACTGGGACATTTTTCTCTGGCATCTAGGAGGCTGGGGGTGATCTTACAGAGGATATAAAATAATAGGGGCAGAGAGCAGCTAGATAGTCAATATCTTTCCCCAAAGATCGGGGAGTCTAAAACTTGAGAGCATAGATTGAAAGTGAGAGGGGAGAGATACAAAAGAGTTCGGAGGGGCAATTTTTTCACATAAGGGATGGTGAGTGTCTGGAACAAGCTGCCAGAGGTGGTAGTAGAGGTGGGTACAATTTTGTCTTTTAAAAAGCATTTAGACAGTTATATGGATAAGATGGGTATCGAGGGATATGGGCCAAATGCAAGCAATTGGGATTAGCTGAAAGTTTAAAAAAAAGGGTGGGCAATTTGGGCCGAAGGGCCTGTTTCCATGCTGTAAACCTCTATGACTCCATTTACCCTCACAGATCCCATCACACTGCTCTCTGGGAAACACAAGTGAAGCATTCTCTGCGATCCTGACCAATCTTTACCCTTCATCCTTTTATTTATTCATTTATGGGCATTACAAGTTATTACCCATTTCCCATCACCCTTGAGAAGGACGTAGTGAGCTGCACTCAGTGGTGTCGCTATACCCACAGTCCATTACTAAAACACATGGTCTGCCCATTGTTATGCTGCTGTCTGTGGGAGCTTACTGTGCACAAACTGGCTGCCTTGTTCCCATGTACAATAATGACAATACAACTTCAGTGGCTGTCGGACGCTTTGGAAATTCCCAGGGTGACGCTGTGACAATGCAAGGCCTTTCTTGATGAGCACAGTAACAAATCTCACAACACCAGGTTCAAGGCCAACAGGTTTATGTGGCAACACAAGCTTTTGGAGTGCTGCCCCTTCATCAGGTGAGCAGATAGACAGGGGCAGCTCATTCGTTAGCAACTCCCTTGCCCCAAGCTCCTTCACTAATCCGAGTACTAGCCCATACTGAGCTGTTAAAGCAAGGCTGGACACGAAACAGCGAGCTCAAGAGAGTGACAGCAAGGCGGGCAGGGAGGAGGAGAGCGAGAGCGAGAGCGAGCGAGGGGGGCAGGGAGGAGGAGAGCGAGAGCGAGAGCGAGCGAGAGGGGCAGGGAGGAGGAGCGCGAGAGCGAGCGCGAGAGGGGGAGAGCGAGCGCGAGAGGGGGAGAGCGAGCGCGAGAGGGGGAGAGCGAGCGCGAGAGGGGGAGAGCGAGCGCGAGAGGGGGAGAGCGAGCGCGAGAGGGGGAGAGCGAGCGCGAGAGGGGGAGAGCGAGCGCGAGAGGGGGAGAGCGAGCGCGAGAGGGGGAGAGCGAGCGCGAGAGGGGGAGAGCGAGCGCGAGAGGGGGAGAGCGAGCGCGAGAGGGGGAGAGCGAGCGCGAGAGGGGGAGAGCGAGCGCGAGAGGGGGAGAGCGAGCGCGAGAGGGGGAGAGCGAGCGCGAGAGGGGGAGAGCGAGCGCGAGAGGGGGAGAGCGAGCGCGAGAGGGGAGAGCGAGCGCGAGAGGGGGAGAGCGAGCGCGAGAGGGGGAGAGCGAGCGCGAGAGGGGGAGAGCGAGCGCGAGAGGGGGAGAGCGAGCGCGAGAGGGGGAGAGCGAGCGCGAGAGGGGGAGAGCGAGCGCGAGAGGGGGAGAGCGAGCGCGAGAGGGGGAGAGCGAGCGCGAGAGGGGAGAGCGAGCGCGAGAGGGGGAGAGCGAGCGCGAGAGGGGGAGAGCGAGCGCGAGAGGGGGAGAGCGAGCGCGAGAGGGGGAGAGCGAGCGCGAGAGGGGGAGAGCGAGCGCGAGAGGGGGAGAGCGAGCGCGAGAGGGGGAGAGCGAGCGCGAGAGGGGGAGAGCGAGCGCGAGAGGGGGAGAGCGAGCGCGAGAGGGGGAGAGCGAGCGCGAGAGGGGGAGAGCGAGCGCGAGAGGGGGAGAGCGAGCGCGAGAGGGGGAGAGCGAGCGCGAGAGGGGGAGAGCGAGCGCGAGAGGGGGAGAGCGAGCGCGAGAGGGGGAGAGCGAGCGCGAGAGGGGGAGAGCGAGCGCGAGAGGGGGAGAGCGAGCGCGAGAGGGGGAGAGCGAGCGCGAGAGGGGGAGAGCGAGCGCGAGAGGGGGAGAGCGAGCGCGAGAGGGGGAGAGCGAGCGCGAGAGGGGGAGAGCGAGCGCGAGAGGGGGAGAGCGAGCGCGAGAGGGGGAGAGCGAGCGCGAGAGGGGGAGAGCGAGCGCGAGAGGGGGAGAGCGAGCGCGAGAGGGGGAGAGCGAGCGAGGGAGGCAGGGAGGGGGAGAGCGAGCGAGGGAGGCAGGGAGGGGGAGAGCGAGCGAGGGAGGCAGGGAGGGGGAGAGCGAGCGAGGGAGGCAGGGAGGGGGAGAGCGAGCGAGGGAGGCAGGGAGGGGGAGAGCGAGCGAGGGAGGCAGGGAGGGGGAGAGCGAGAGTGAGAGTGAGGCAGGGAGGCAGAAAGAAAGAGGGAGAGAGAGAGACGGGCTGACTGACTGATGGATACAAGTGCAGTTAGACATACAGCCAGCGAGTACGGAGAAAGGCACACTGCCTCTCAGTGCCCCCTTCCCCTGGAAAGGGTGTAAGTGCGAGTTATCAGGTGGGAATGGAATGGGTTGTCTCTGCCACCCCTGCCCCTGGAGCTGGACTCACAGAAGCAGGTTGCTTTGGAACGATTCCCAGCTCATTGCTGCCATTTCCCAGTTCCACACAATCATGTGAGAGCTACTTCCACAAGCTCCGCTCTGGGCCAGTGTCCAGCTGGAATGATTACAGAGCTGTGGGTTCCCGGGACTCGCTGATCACACAGCAGCCTTCAATTACTCTCACCAACTTTCCCAAGTGCCTCATATGCCTTTTCCTCTCTTTCCGATTAGACAGCAACAGCTTCCTGTTCCTGCAGCTATAGGGGCCCAATACACACACACACACACACAGACACAGAGATACAGACACACAAAGCAGATAGGACGCTGAGCAGTGGGCTGAGTAGGCCATTGCAGCCTTCTCTGACACAAATTTACAACAAATCCAAAACAAATCTGCCCACACTCGCAAACGAAAAAGCAGCAGAAAAGTAGGGGTCCACATGATATCCTCTTTCTCGTTGAGCTTCCCGAGCGCTTGCTCTTTCTTACCTGCTGTGCCACAAACTCCAGCTGCTATCAAATGTCCTTTCCACATTCCACACATTTCCGAATCCCTCAGGGAGGCCCCCACCCCCCCACAACCTGGCCCGCCGGTAATATTACAGCCCGTGTCTTCAGGGCCTTTCAACTTCTCAAGCTGCAGGTGGGCAAGAAGTGCTCAGCCAAAAGCTAAGAAGCAGTTAAACCTGTCCAGCGTGCCAGACCCCTGACCTTATACAGGATCGGGGAGAAACAAAGCAGCTCACAAATTGCTTCATTTTCTCCCATAAGTAGGCTTACATTCACACTGCAATGAAGTTACTGTGAAAATCCCCACATTGCCACACTCCGGCACCTGTTCGGGTTACACTGAGGGAGAACTTAGCATGTCCAATGCACCTAACCCGCATGTCTTTCGGACTGAGAGGGGAAACCGGAGCACCTGGAGGAAACCCACTCAGACACAGGGAGAACGTGCAGACTCCACACAGTCACCCACCCAAACCGGGAATCAAACCTGGCTCCCTGGTGCTGTGAGGCAGCAGTGCTAACCACTGTGCCGCCTAAACACACGAGGTACGGACACTCAGATGGAAGCAAACGGCAGCTCTGGGTGTTGAGACACAACGAAACACTGATTATTGAGACTGTGTATGTGATGATGTGTCTGCGCACTGAGCGAGGGCATGTACTCTGGCCCGGAGCCACACTGAACAGTTTTCATTGCTATCTCCCCACCCAAACAAACTGGGGGGGGGCACAGTGGTTAGCACTGTTGCCTCACAGTGCCAGAGACCTGGGTTCAAGTCACTGCCTGTGCGGAGTCTGCATGTTCTCCCCATGTCTGAATGGGTTTCCTCCAGGTGCTCTGGTTTCCTCCCACATTCCAACTTTGTGCAGGTTAGATTGATTGGCCGTGCTAAATTGCCCAAGTGTCAGGGGGATTAGCAGGGTAAATGCGTGGGGTTATGGGGATATGGCCTGTGTGGGATTGTGGCCGGTACAGATTCAATGAGCTGAAAGGTCTCCCTTTGCACTGCACGATTCTGTGATTCTATGAAACACAACTGAACTTGAAACTGAATTCCCCAGCCCCGTGCACACTGCCATGATCTTACTGAATGGCGGAGCAGGCTCGAGGGGCTGGATGGCCAACTCCTGCTCCGAGTTCTTATGACTGTGTGTGGGGCCATCTATCTCCCTATGACCCTCTCTGGAGGTATTGCTTCCTGGGTGGGGGAAGTGGTTGATGTTATCCACTGTTCTATTGCCTGCTGATGTCAGGGCTTTGCTGCCATCCAGCCATTGTTGACGTGGTCTTCCTGCAGTGTTGACCAATCTTGGCAGCACTACTCTCAAGACTGGCACACATGTCTTCCAGTGCCCATTATTCTCCAGCCAGTATCACCTATAACCAAACCAAAAACCAAGAGGAAGAGGAACGGGCTGTGTATGACCTCCCAGCTGCTGCCTCATCTATTCAGTGTTGTTTAGAAATCCCTTGCTCAATGGGGGCAGGGGGGCGGCGGCGGCGGGTAGATGATCAGTTCCAAGCGATACCAACATCTTTCTGGCCTCTCACCCAGGTGGAGACCTTACACGACAATGCCCAGACAAACCTTCCTCCCCTCTGCAGATCACAGCACAACCTTTGTGCAGGTTCCTCACAAGTCAGGAGTGGGGCATGGAGTTACTTCACTGTCCTAACTCCACTGAGCTCAGTAGAGCACCAAGGGGGCTGGACTATCATTCCAGTACCAAACCCACAACTTTTACCATAGAGTCACAGAGGTTTACAGCATGGAAACAGGCCCTTTGGCCCAACTTGTCCATGCCACCCAGTTTTTAACCACTAAGCTAGTCCCAATTGCCCGCTTGGATCAAAGAGCAGCAACAGGAGTAGGCTTCAAGGGCCACGGGGCCTATTCCTGGAACATCCGCTGCTTTCATCCCTAGCGTGGAGATGCCTGAAGTGGGCACAATAAGAAGTCTCACAACACCAGGTTAAAGTCCAACAGGTTTATTTGGAATCAGGAGCTTTCAGAGCGTTGCCCCTTCATCAGGTGAGTCTCTGAAAGCCCATGACACCAAATAAACCTGTTGGACTTTAACCTGCTTTCATTCCTGGCCAAGATTCACTTCTCAACTCCTACTAATTGCCACCTACGCTTCCTTCACTGTGAACCTAAAGTCACCAGGCAGCTGCAGTGTTGAGCACATAAACCTTTACGTCCCAGTGTTAAAGTGACAGCAGTCACAAACAGGCCTAATTTACTGCCTGCCCCTCTGACACCTCATGCACCCCAGCAGTTAGTGCTAAGTAGGGTGCAATTAAAACAGGGCAAGTAATGGAAGTCTGCAGATACAATAAACGCACAAGAGAGCGAGGATTTATAGCTGCTCTTTCTGTGTGCTTTATTAGGAAGGAAGTTAATGTCAATCAGTCCATCCATCGTCAGGCCAAGGCTGGGCAGTTGTACACTAATGGAGCCGGAGCTATCCGAGACAAGAGAGATGCAAGATCATTCCTTTCTCAGTACCCAGCGAGTCAGCACTCTCAATGTTTCACTTGTGAGTGAGAGGAAGAGAGAGAGAAAGGCAGACCTGCACTGAGGCCACATCTTTCCTGATATCAGCACAGGATTGCAACTGAGAGACATGTTGGTTCAGAAACTGGGGAGATCTCTCTGTCTCAAAACATGGGCACGCAGCCTGTTCTGTTCAGAGAAGCAGGCGGAGCCTCAGTTAAATGTCTCGTTCAGATGGATGGTGCCTAACTACTGTGCTCCTTCACCTCTGGGCTGGAGTGCCAACTTTTGGGGTCAGGTCTCTCGAGTGAGACATCGAAGATAGCAGGAGTTGACCATTTGGCCCTTCAAACCTGCTCTGCTGTTCAATGTGATCATGGCTGCTCAATCTCAACTCCGCACTCCACCATAGCCCTTGACCATGTAGCTGCTGCCCACAACCCTCCGACTCAGGGGTGAAAGTGTTGAGGTACAGACAAAACCAGAAGTGAGAGAATTAATCCCCTTAGATTGTGACCCCTAGCTGCCCCTTGGAGGCAGTTTAGAGTCAACCATATTGCTGTGGTTCTGGATTCACATGTTGGTCAGACTGGTTAAGGACGGTGGACTTCTTTCCTTTAAGGACATGACATGAACCGGATGGGTTTTTGTGACAATCGACAATGATTTCCTGGTCACCAGTCAATGCTTAACTCCAGATTATTTTTAAACTGAATTCAAATTCCACCATCTGCTGTGGTGGGATTCGAACCCGGGTTCACCAGAACATGAGCTGACTTTATGGAAGAATAGTCGAGCGATAATACCACGAGGCCATCGCCTCCCCGGGCGGAGGGTGTCGGAGGCTTCCCAAGTCAGCTGCAGTATTGGAAAGGGAAACTGGGATAGGTGGTGGGGGAGGGAAATAAGTTCCAATGGATCATAGAGAGTCAGGGGTGTGGGAGGGGCGCGGGGAGGGAGACAGAGAGGGAGAGAGACGGAGAGAAGGATACTGCTCATTGAGCTAAATAACTCCGCTCTGGTGTAAAACCTACTCTCTGCAGTCCCTGACTTTGATAGAATCAGTTTGAAAGAAGGTACAAAGCAGGTCTGCAGACAGTGTCCATCCATCAGCCAGTTTAGATTCCAGCTGACTATATTTAATGCACGCAATCTGATGCTTCCTCTCTCCTCTGACTGGCTATCAAAGTGCAATCTGAGGCAGCTGAATAAAACCAGATCGCTATCACCAGTGAGCTGCTTGTGGGTGAACGGAGAGGGAGGGAGGGAGGGAGGGAGGAAGGGGCTTTCCGATCTGTCCAAGATAAGCAAGGCAGAAGTAAACTCCAAGTAATGAGGGGCTGGGGGGGGGGCGGGGCGGGGAGATGAGGGGTGCACTGAAGGGCAGAGCTGCCAAACACAGAGACAAAAGCTTCCCTTTCAGACGCAGCAAAGGTGAGATCCCCATCAGGAACAGTGAAAATAAACATGTCAGCTGGTTCACTGAGAGGAGGGTGGGGGGAGAGGACAAAGGTCAAAGCAAGTAAACGCAGGCCCAATCACTCAACAAAGAGCCTGTCACAGCTACATCGCAGCACACTGAGCAAATACTCAACTCTCCCCCCCACCCCCGTTCCTTCCCTTCAAGCCATGCCTTCAAATCCACCTGAAATATTTCTGTGCAGCTCGGAGGCTGCACAGATAGGTGTACACTCACTGATGGGACTCAACTCCCTGAGTCACCGGCACACTTGGCTGGTGCGTTATTCCGCACTCCTGTTTTACAAGCCCTTCCTTCCCCTCACTTTCAGCAAAAGGTCTCCAAAACCCAAATCCCGTTCCATGAACAGGGGAACAGACACTCCCTTCAATATGTAAACCCCCACTGCAACGCCCCGATGGCAGAGGCAACTTATCCCACAGGCAGGGTAAAAAATATCAAAACCCAACTGTTCAAATCCCCAACTGAAATCACAGCGGGAGGCTATTCAGCCTATCAGAGCTGTACTGGCTCTTTGCAGGATCTGTCCACTCACCTGCTCTTTCCCTCAAATGTGTCCTTTTTAGCCAAGTTCCTTTGGAATCTGCTTCCCTGTCCTTCGAGGTTAATAATTCTCAGCCTGACATGTTTTTCCCCTCATCCTCCCTCTGGTTCTTTTATCAATTACACGCATGTCAATAGCTCACAGCCCGGCCAACAATTCCTCACTTTCTAACTCCATCTGTCTCCTGTTGTGTCTCTCTCTGTCTTGTTGTCTCTTATTGAGCTGACCAAGTAGTAATGAAGGTGAAAAGGGGCAGTTGCTTAAACTTCTAAATCTGAGGGCCTCATCATCGAATCAATGTGTGTGTGTGTGTGTGTGTGTGTGCACACGCCACGAGTAACTCTCATTCCCACTCCAAGCTGTGTCTCAGAAAGGAGCAGGAAGACAGGTGCCACACTTGTAGGGAAAGTAAAGTGCTGGGAATGTGGTCACTCTGGGAGTTCAGGAATTATAGGAAATCATTTGGCCCATTGCGTCTACACTGACTCTCCAACAAAGCATCTTACCCAGACCCTTCCCCACCCGATCTCCGTAACCCACCCCCTGAAAAGATACAAAAGAATGAGGACATGTACCAACTGATTCAAGAACAGCTTCTTCCCTGTTACCACCAAACTTTTGAAGAGACCTATCTTTGCATTAAGTTGATCTTTCTCTGCACCCTAGCTATGACTGTAACACCACATTCTGCAGTCTCTTGTTTCCTTCTCTACGAATGGTATGCCTTGTCTGAAGAGCGTGCAAGAAACAATACTTTTCACTGTATACTGATACATGTGACAATAATAAATCAAATTAAATCACATTTAGCATGGCTGATCCATCTAACCTGCACATCTTTGGAGTGTGGGAGGAAACCGGAGCACCCAGAGGAAACTCACATGGAGAGAATGTGCAGACTCCGCACAAACAGTGACCTGAGGCTGGAATTGAACCCTGGTCCCTGGCGCTGAGGCAGCAGTGCGAAACACTGTGTCACCAAGTTACAGCAGTCAGCTTGAAAACAGCCTCAGCTCCATGAGGAGTGGCCCAGACATGAGGGTAAGAGGGAAAAGGAGGGAAGCTACACACCATGTTCCTGAGCTCATCATTGTTCTTGCAAGAAGCTAATAGAGCTACACATGGTTGTGCTTTGGGCACAATGCATCTCCTTCAAGTCAAAATACATCAATAGGACCTCACACTTCAAAAAGGTAGCAGAGCCCAACACAACAGGCAGATTCTGATGGATAAAGCCAGTTACCTTGGATTTGGACATCCAAAGACAATATTGATAAGAGTTTGCCAGTGAAAAGAAATGGTTCTTACCAACAACATCCAGCTGGTACGTGTGATTAATGCTGCCATATTTGTTCATCACCACACAGGTGTAATTGGCCTTGTCCGAGGGTACAACTCCTTCCATGATCAGACTCCAGTGCTGTGATCGGATCTGGAGGGAATGAACGAGAACAGAAATTTTAAACAAAGAAAGAAAAGGAGAGACTTCCATTGACAAAGTACCTCAAGTGATCAACAGACTTCTCCATCCTGTTTACAGCCAATGAATTGCTCCGAGAGTCTCGTTGTTGCGGGAAGCACAGGCAGCTATCTTATGCACAGCAAGCTCCCAAAACAGCAAGATATCAAAGATCAGATAATCTCTGAAAACAGTAGGATAACAATGGACAGATGATCTGTTTTCCTGATGTTGATTAAGTGGTAAATATTAGCCGCAATACCTGCCCTAATTGGTGCCATAGGATCTGTACATCTATCCAAAAGGCCAGATGGGGCCTCGCATCGGTATCTCATCTGAAAGAGTGCATCTCCAACAAAAGAATTTCCCAACTTAGTTCCCGACTCCACCGGCCCATTCCCGACTTAGTTCCCGACTTCAGTGACCTAATCCCAATTTAGTTCCTGACTTCATTGACTCATTCCTTCTGTACTGCACTGGAGAATCAGCCTTGGTTTTTGTACTTGAGCCTCACTGAGAGACCTGAACCCAGGACTTGGTCCTTCTCACTGAGCCACAGCTGACCTGTGTGGTGGACACTCAATGCCAAGCCATGGCCAACATACTTCTGAAACCTGGCCACATTGCTCCTTCTCCTTACCCAACTAAGGTGGATGTGTGGTACAGGGAAACTCTTGGCCAAGGTACCTCACCCTCTCAGTGATGTGTGTCCCATTGCTCTGGACTCGCGACCAAGTATTGTACCTTGGCTGCAAGCTATTGACATCCGACTCATCCACATCAGTCTGCAGCTCAAACACCATCCAAGCTCTGACTGAAAGAAAACTGCTTTAGCAAAAAAAAACTCAGCTCCAAAAGCTGATTTTGAGGTCTATCAAAATTCAACAGCACAAACCAGATACTTCCGCGAAGTAACCAATTCATTAACAACATTGCTTTGTCACATGTGGGACTTTTTACCAAGGGATACTGAGTAAAATGGGGAGAGGCAGTTGAGATCCACCACAGTGGAAATGGGCTGAATGGCCTCCTCCTAAGCCTATGATTGAGTGGCTCCCCAGTCCATTATCTTTAACAAACAGACACAGGGAGAATTTCACAAAGTGAGACTTTGTCTGATGAACGGGGCAGCACGTGGCACAGTTAGCACTGCTGCCTCATGGCGCCAGGCTTCGATTCCTGGCTTGGGTCACTGTCTGTGTAGAATTTGCATGTTCTCCCCGTGTCTGCGCGGGTTTCCTCCGGGTGCTCCGGTTTTCTCCCACCGTCTGAAAGATGTGCTGATTAGGTGCTAAATTCTCCCTCAGTGGACCTGAGCAGACGCCAGAGTGTGGCGACTAGGGGATTTTCACAGTAACTTCATAGCAGTGTTAATGTAAGCCTTACTTGTGACACTAACAAATAAACTCACTCTTAAAGAATAAGCAAGATTGGTGTGACAGTTCCATTCTCACAGGGCTCTGAGCTCTCTCAAACACAGAGGTTGGGTAGATAGAGCGAGGCCATAAGAACACACAGGTCCCACCCCCTCCAGCGCTGCCCCAAATGATTAGACATGGGAGGAGGATGAGGAAGGAACCCAGAGACTTGCCTCTTGATTGCTGGTTGTGTCTGCTGAGGAACAGGGTGTGCTCATTCACAGCGGTGATATCTCAGTTCTTGCCGTGCAGCACTCAAAGGGTTAAAAAACCTCGAGGTCAATTTGCAGCCAAGCTCAGCATTCTGCAGTGTTGTGTTAGCTTGGAGGTGAAGCCAGGGCATTTTCTCTCAGTCACCTTTGACCAGGATGAAAGGGCAGGCCAACGCGGGAAAGAAGATCCTTGCCGGGTAAGGCTGCCCTGTTTGTGAGGGATGGTATAATGGATTCCAGCTGCTGTGTGACAGGCTCCATCTCAATGTAAACACGATCTAATGGCTCAAGCAGATGTCAAAAGTGCAACTGTGAACCTTGGAAACACGAACATCGGGCCCTCCCAGTGGTAGCCATCTTAACATGGCTGACAGACGTGAGGCCTTTCATCTCCCCCAGCCTGTGGAAACAATCAGCTGTGTAGATGGGCTCAGGTTTTAACTGAAGACAGCTAGTGAGAAGCAGAGTTGAAGCAAGCTCACATCATTGTTCCTCTTCAAGAAGATTTTCATTGATTCGTGGAACATGGGCATCGCTGGCCAGCCACCATTTATTGCCCATCTCGAGTTAGTCTTGGAGGGCAGTTGAGAGTCAACCACATTGGTGAAGCTATTTGATGGAGAGACTGGGGAGGAATCCCTTCAGCCTGTAGACTTGTTCAGGTGGAGAAAGCTGTCTGTTCCATTCAATCTCCTCAGGTCAAAGTGGCAGCACTCTTGAAGCTTCAGGAGATGTTGAGAGAGCGGGGCAGTGGGTCACTGACTGGTCCTCAAAATGAGGCAGATTTGACTCAAAAGGTCAGTTCAGCATTGAAAATGTCCTCTAAAGAGCAAAGGTCTCTTCCAGCATGTTACTCATTATGTTGAGCACTGCAACAGGCCATTCGGCCCAGCTGGTCTAGACTGGTACACATCCCTGTGTGAACCAGCTCAAACTGCTGACTTCCATTGAGCCACGTCCAAGGAGAAAGCAGAGACAATGACACTCCAGGGGGCAGCTGCTCCCTGCCGGCTCAGCACCCGTTCCGCATCATGTTCAGTTGGTATGGAGCCAATGCTCCTTCACACAGGTCAAGGGAGCAACCTCTAAACACACCAAAACCTCAACCAGCTGTGTGATACCACGAAGAACTGGTGATCGTCAAGTTCAGTAACTAAACAAAGTGTTTTGTGGATTAACTAGAAAGCGAGTAAAAGAAATGTGCCACCGACTATGACTGAGGAAGCTCGCACTCAGCCCAAGGATTTGGCCCAATTGGTCAATCAGGTCACATCACTACCCCGAAAATTCACCCCAAAAGGCCACAGAAACCCTGCAGTGCAGGAAGAGGCCATTCGGCCCATTGAGTCCGCACTGACCACAATCCCACTCAGGCCCTACCCCCACATCCTGACATATTCACCCGCTCATCCCTTTCCCCTACGTGTCTCATGGCTCTTAAGGGGCAATTTTTTAACATAGCCAATCGACCGAACTCGCACATCTTTGGACTGTGGGAGGAAACCGGAGTACCCGGAGGAAACCCACGCAGACACGAGGAGAATGTGCAAACTCCACACAGACAGTGACCCGAGCTGGGAATCGAACCCAGGTCCCTGGAGCTGTGAAGCAGCAGTGTTAACCACTGTGCCACGCTACTATAGGCAGTCTCCAGGATCATTTCCATCACCAGAAGCACAGATTTCTGACTTCTTTCCCTGCATTTCCCAGCATCAAATTTCCCCAAAATCATTTCCGAGAATCTTTACGATGCAGTTGGTGGCTTTGTGGCCCATCCAGTCTGAACCCGCTCCCTGGCCTTATAAGAACATAAGAAATAGGAGCAGGAGTAGGCCATCTAGCCCTTCGAGCCTGCCCCGCCATTCAATAAGATCATGGCTGATCTGTTGTGGCTCAGTTCCACTTTCCCACCCTTTCCCCATAACCCTTAATCCCCTCGCTTATCAGAAACCCATCAACCCGGTTCTTAAAAATATTTAGCGAGGCAGCCTCCACCACCTCAACGGGCAGAGAATTCCAGAGATTCACCACCCTTTGAGTGAAGAAGTTCCTCCTCAACTCCGTTCTAAACCGCACCCCCCTTTATCTTGAGGCTGTGCCCCCGAGTCCTACTGTCCTTTCTGAGCGGGAAGAGTCTCTCCACCTCTATCCTATCCATCCCATTCATCATCTTATACGTCTCAATGAGATCTCCCCTCATTCTTCTAAACTCTAACGAGTACAAGCCTAGTTTATTCAGCCTCTCCTCATAGCTCAACCCCCTCAACTCCGGTATCAGCCTAGTAAACCTCCTCTGCACTCCCTCCAAGGCCAAAATATCCTTGCGTAAGTACGGCGCCCAAAACTGCACACAGTACTCCAGCTGCGGCCTCACCAATGCCCTATACAGCTGCAGCAAGACCTCCCTACTTTTATATTCAATCCCCCTTGCTATGAAGGCCAGCATCCCATTCGCCTTCCTGACCACCTGCTGCACCTGCAGGCTGGGTTTTTGCGACTCATGCACCCTGCTTGCAACCCGCGTCTTAAAAATATTTAGTGAGGCAGCCTCCACCACGTCAACGGGCAGAGAATTCCAGAGATTCACCACGCTTTGAATGAAGAAGTTCTTCCTCAACTCCGTTCTAAACCTCGGAAACAGGCACAGACAACAATTCACTAACTCCCTTCTGAATAATCCAATTGACCCTGCCTCCAGCACCCTCTCAGGAGGTTCCTTTCAGCCTCTGAGCACACACTGGGTGAAAAGGCTTTCTCTCCTCTATAATGCAGAAACAGCCCATTCGGCCCTACATGTCCCTGCCTGCCTTTCCGTTCTAACCACCCATTGAGACATGAAGCCCCCCACTTCCCCTCCAACAACAAAGCCTACTGTTCCCCTCTCCTTCTGGTGACTTGATCAAAGAGGTAACTAGAAGAGAACAGATAATCTGGTTGCTGTTTGTGGGATCTTGCAGTGCACAAAGTGGCTGCTGTGATTCCTTTATTGAAACAGTGATTGCACTCCACAAATACTGGATTGGTTGTAATGTGCTTGGGGACATTCCCAGGTTCCCCACAGGGATACAGGTTCCACACTTCTTTGCCTTGCTCAGACTTGGTATCCACCAGTATGGAGTTGGTTGGGAGGCTGTTTTCTCTCTCCATCTCCCTCCAGCCACACAGGGAACGAGATGGTCTGCTGCAGTCAATGCTCCTGCCCACTCCAGCTTTCACCCGATCTTTGCAGGGATATTTTCTGTGGCAGCGTCCATGATGATTGATGATGACACTGCAGAGGCACCGCAGCACAGGAATGTGTCCCCCAGCAGGTTACTTTCTCATTTGCTGTCCACCCCCAGGTGGCATGGTGGTTAGCACTGCTGCCTCACAGTGCCAGAGACCCAGGTTCGATTCCCGGCTTGGATCACTGTCTGTGTGCGCATGCTGCGTGTTTCTCAGTGTGCATGTCTGTGTGCATGAGAGAATCTGTGTGTGTGTATGTCTGTGTGCGTGTGCATGAGAGAATCTGTGTGAGTAAATATATGTGTGTGTGTGTGCGCGCGTGCGTGAGAGAATCTGTGTGGGTATATGTTTGTGTGTGTGTGTGTGAGAGAGAGAATCTGTGTGTGTTTGTGTGCATGTGTGTGTATCTGTGTGCATGCGTGTCTCTGTCTGTGTGCGCGTCTGCTTTGTGTACATTCTCCCGGTGCCTGCTTGGGTTTCCTCTGGGCGCTCTGGGTTCCTCCCACACTCCAGGTTAGGTGGATTGGCCGTGCTAAATTTTCCCTTAGTGTCGGGGGATTAGCAGCATAAATACCTGGGGTTATGGAGATAGCACCTGGGTGGCATTGTGGTCAGTGCAGGCTCGATGGGCGGAATGGTCTCCTTCTGCACCTTGGGTTTCTATGATTCTGGGGCAGTGGGCAGATTTGAGCAGCTCCACACAGACAGCAGGACCAAGAGCAGGAGCGAAGCACAATTCTGGGCCTTCTGATGGCAGCTTTCAATCCAGGTACAGGGCATGGAGCAACACCAACACAGCAGCAGCACTGCAATCAGTCCCCTTAAAGCACCCCGGCCAAGGGTTCAGAGCTCTGCAGGGAGTGAGGGGGACAGACTGTGACCATGATCAGCCTCACAACTGGTTAGAACACAACTGCTGGAAACATCTAAGGATCCTGTGCAGGGCACGTCAGTGAGAAAGCTGCACTCTGAGCTGAGGATAGCCTTCAGCGGCAGAGACACACACACACAATGGAAACTGGGTGTCAACAGCATCCAGTTTCAGTCAGTCCGAGGGAAAGCCTCTCCGGTGTCACTCAGGTATGCAGCTCTCTCTTCACTACGTAGGACTACTGTGTCTGTGCGCGTGCGTGTGTGCATGTGCACATCTATCGTGTGTGTGTGTATCTAATGCGTTTTTGTGTGTGCATCTCGTGTATGCGCGTGTGCATGTTTGCATCCAGTGTGTGTGTACATTCTGTGCGTGTGTGCGCGTGTACGTGCAGAGTGTCTGTTTGTATGCTTGTCTGTGTCCGTATGCGTGAGAGAATCTGTCTGTGTTTCTCTGTGCTTGTGTGCATGCACGAGAGAATTTGTGTGTGTTTCTTTGTGTGCGTGAAAATCTGTATGCGTGTCTGTGTGCAAGAGAATGCGTGTGTGTTTGTGTGCGAGAGAATCCATGTGTGTGTGTGAGAAAGAGTGTGTGAGAGAGAGAGAGAGAGAGAGAGAGAGAAAGAATCTGTGCGCGCGCGTGTGTGTGTGTGTGTGTGTGTGTGTGTGTGTGTGTGTGTGTGCGCGCGTGTGCGCGCTTTGGGGGGTTTGCAGTGAGAATAAGGGTGGGGGAAGGAAACCAAGCATTTGGTCCGATCTGAGTAACATTTGCCCTGAAAATGAGCAGCAGATCAATCACCCCTTCCCTGCCACTGCACCCTCACAGGATCTGGCTGACTGCAAGGTAGAGGCTCAGGCCAGACAGGCAGCAGTTTGCGTCTCTCTCCACGGGACAGGGTGTTACAGCAGCCACCCCACCACCCCCCTGCCCCACGACAGGACAACGGACAAGGCAACAGCTTGTTTTCATAAAGATCTTCTCACCTTTCACAGCAACATTAGAAAAACTAAATCTGACACTGCTTGTGGCTTGTTTTTGCTTCATTCTTTCATGGGTGGCTGGGTGGGTGTTTCTGGCAAGGCCAGCATTTCTGCCCGAAGAATCTCTCTGAAATTGAGTGGCACTGATGGTTACAGCATGGAAACGGGCCTTTCGGCCCCACTTGTCCACACCACCCCTGTTTTTTCACCAGTAAGCCAGTCGCAATTACCCGCATTTGGCCCCTATCCCTCCATACCCATCTTAACCATGTAACTATCTAAGCACTTTCCAGAAGACAAAATTGTACTTGCCTCTACTAGTACCTCTGGTAGCTTGTTCCAGACACTCATCACCCTCTGTGTGAAACAACTGTACGTTATGTATCTCTCCCCTCTCATCTTAAACCTATGCCCTCTAGTTTTAGACTCCCCAACCTTTGATAAATATATTGACTATCTAGCTGATCTATGCCCCTCATTATTTTATAGACCTCTATAAGATCACCCTTCAGCCTCCTACACTCCAGAGAAAAAAATCCCAGTCTCTCCAGTCTCTGTTTATAACTCAAACCATCAAGTCCCAGTAGCATCCTAGAAGATCTGTTTCTAGTTTAATAATATCCTTTCTATTATAGGGTCATCAGTCAATTTCAGGGGAGCAGTTAAGAGTGAACCACATCTGTTGTAAGCCAGATCAGCTAAGGATGGCAGATATCCTTCCTCTCAGGACATGAGCGAACCAGATGGGTTTTACAACAATTGATGATTGGCCATCAGTACTGAAATTAGCTTCATCCCCCAGATTTTATGAATTTAATTTAAATTCCACCAGTTGCCGTGGTGGGATTATGAACCCATGTCCCCTCAGTATCAGCCTGAATCTCTAGACCGGTGACATTACCACTGTACCACCATCTCCCTGATTTCCAGGACAGGAATAAAATTCCCGTCATCCTTTCCCGATGAGACCAGCCACAAAGGATCGACAATTCGATCTGTGAAACGACAGGTGGAAATCCCAAAAATAACCCCAGCTACATCAGTCACACTGAGAACTGGAAAAGGTTATTCCAGGGAATTCCAATCAAGTACCTCCATCAGAGGCACGATGGGCTGAATGGTCTCATTCCCTGCTGCGTTGTTCTCGGAGCATCACATCTTTATTGGGGGCAATACTTTCTCACCCAGCTTCCCTGCAATGAATGGACTGATCAACTGTCAGCCTCCTGTTCACTGTATCAATTCCAGAGATGAGGGGGTTTGAAGAGAGATTGAACAGTTTAGGCTGATACTCTCTGGAATTTAGAAGAATGAGGGGAGATTAAATTGAAGTATACAAGATAATAAAAGGTCTGCATAAAATAGACATGGAGTGGATGTTTCCTCTTGTGGGGCACTCTGGGATGAGAGGTCATAGTCTTAGGATGAAGGGTAGCAAATTTAAAACAGAGCTGAGGAGAAACTACTTCTCCCAAAGGGTTGTGAATCTGTGGAATTCACTACCCCAAAGTGCGATGGATGCTGGGAGAGTGAATAAATTGAAGGAGGAGTTGGACAGATTTTTAATTGGTAATGGGGTTGAAGGGTTATGGGGAGAAGGCAGGAAAATGGGGATGAGGAGCACATCAGTCATGATCGAATGACGGAGTGGACTCAATGGCCTGAATGGCCTCATTCTGCTCCTATATCTTATGAACTACAGACAGGGTCCATGATGCAGAGGGATGAAGGGAGTGAAGACAAACTGTCAATGAAGCCACAGATTTGAATCAGACATCCAATACAAGGCAGAGAAGCAACCAAAGTGTCAACAGTGGTGTAGCAGTGCAAGGTGGTACGCTTAGGCATGGTGTGAATATCGATCCAGCCTGACCAAGTGGAAGGCAGCAGACTTGGTGTCATTAAGAGAGGGGCTCAGTAAATATCCCCAGCCCAGCACACCATCTGTGCCATCGCTCCCAAACTAAGACATTGCCAACTCACCTCCACCTTCAGCTGTTGTTGTGGTGGGTCTGCTTCAGCAAGTGGCTCCCTCTCCACCCTCTTCAACTTCTTCTGTGCACTTTGGAGCTTCAACAGCACCAGTTTCCAACTGAAACCCCCCCAACTCCACCCCTGAGCTTCAACTGCTCTGGTTTCCTACCAAACCCCACCATCCCATACTCCCGTCCGCTGTCTTGGTCTGGTTGGCAAGGCTGTTTTGGCGTTGCCACTGTTGGCACCATTTAGGAATTGAGCCATTGTGACTGGAGTTGAAACCAGCCAGAGACCAAAGGCACCTTCAACCCTGGGTACTTCCAATCATCTGGCAGTGTTACTCCCCATCATCCACTTACACAGCCTCCAAACCGTACCAACACTTCAAATCTGCTGCATAGTTTTTAACAAGATACATAAACTCCACAGTGCTCTGAATCACTGGGTCAAACCACAAAGCAGGCAGGCATGCACATCATGAGAGTGAAACAAAAGGAGTTCTTTAATTAAAGAGGCAGCTAAGCCTGTGCTGGAGGCGCTGACACCTGATGCAGAGCCCCTGACAGTCGGATACTATCGAACCGCTAACTTGCCTGGATTTGCCTGATTGAGAGTTGGGATTTTATTTCTGGATCCTCAGGCTTTTCACAAATTTGATCTCAGTTTGCACCTGGCTGCTCAGGGCTGCACATCAGGCGCCCCTCCCCGTCTCGACAACCTCCCCAGGAATCTCCCAGGCCCTCCCTATCTCCTCTGAGATCTCTTCAGCCTTCTCCCTCCATAACTCATGAACTTTCCCCTCGTCTGACAACCCTCCAAGATCCCTGCAGCCTCTAATTCTAATCAGTCCACCATTGACTGCCGTGCCTTCAGCTCCTGAAACCCAACCATTGAGGGTATCTCTGGAATGCCCACAGTAAACATCTCGATCTTCCCCCTCCTTTCAGCCCCTTTTTAATACATACATCCATGCTATGATCCTAATGAATGGTGGAGCAGGCTCGAGGGGTCAAATGGCCTCCTCCTTCTCCAATCATCTATGTTTTTATATCTTTTCAACCAAGCTTTTGACCACCTGTCAAAGTAAGGCCTCGTGTGACAGGATTTCACATTTTGGTGGCTAAGATTCTTGGGAAGTGCCTGTTATATTAGTCCAATATAAGTCAGGCCACTCAACTAAAGCCCCGCTTCTTAAACTGGGCAAAATAAATAACTCTCTTCATTGACCTGAACGTTGACATGTCCAATGAGTTAATGGAGCTCGCTGGGATAGAACCACCCTTTTTATTGGGGAGATACACAGTGTAGAAATCCACCAGTGCAGATTGAAGTGTAGAGAAATATCTCTTAAGTTTCCATGTCAGCAGGTTGGGGACAATCAGCTGATGAATGTATTCAGGACAGAGATTATTCAGATTTTAGACACTCAAGGAATTCAGTGACATGGGGACGGAATGGCAAAGTGCACTTCAGACAAAAAAAAATCAGCTATGATCTTATTGAATATTGGAGCATGCGGCCTATTCCTGCTCCTAATTCTTGAAGCGAATTTCATAGAATCCCTACTGTGCTGAAGGAGGCCATTTGGCCCATTGAGTCTGCACCAACCACAATCCCACCCAGGTCCCATCCCTGTCAATACATGTGTGTACCCTGCCAATCCCCCTGACACTAACGGGCAATTTTAGCATGGCCACTCAACCTAACCAGCTCATCTTTGGACTGTGGGAGGAAACCGGAGCACCCGGAGGAAACCCACGCAGACACAGGGAGAACGCGCAGACTCCACACAGACAGCGACCCGAGCTGGGGATCGAACCCAATCCCTGGAGCTGTGAAGAAGCAGTGCTAACCACTATGCCACCCCGGCATATAATAATAATAAGTTATAGGATGAAATTTTGCCTGTCACTTTGTCAGACAGTTTGGGTGTTGGGATGTGATTTGACTGTACCTTGAATCCACCGATCCGGTGATCCTGTTTGAAGTCTTTCCCATTCTTTAACCAGTGCAGGGAAGGGAGTGGATTCCCACTCGCTGGGCAGCGGAACTTGACTGTCTTCATGGCGGGCACAGCATGAAGCTTCTTCTCCATCTTCTCTGGCTGGGACCAGTACGGGGCACCTGGTAACACCAAAGAGACAAGTTACATTTCCCACAGCTCAACTGGGCCAATCCAAGCTGGCAAGTAGAAGCACAGGCATTCTACCCAATCGGCAAAGCTCAAACTCAACTGAGTATAAAATAAATCTCCCCATTTTCATTGATGGGTCATCACTTGCCTGATTCCTTAATGTTTTATTCTCTGGTGCTCACAATGGTATGTTTTGGACAGATTCCATTGATGTCACTGTACCAAGGGATGCGTGACCACGAGGAGGCATTGCTTTGGAATGACAGACTGTGCATTAATTCGAGTGACACTTCGTCAGAATTCATCAATTATCTGGGATCTTTCCACTCTCCAATTCCCAGATAATAATGAAGATATTTAAGTGTTGTCACTGGGCTGTGATTGGAAGCATTCTGTCCTCATTCCTCCACAGACTTTGCCCCACTATGGGCAGCTGCGTGGCTTCTAACCTCTGCAATGCACCTCTTCAGTCTTTCGATCCTGGGTCTTGGCTAGATTTCTTGTCATTGGCCTAAACACCTCAGCGTCATTTTCCTAAAGCACCTTCTGACACAGAAAGGCATGAAGTAAACACAAGCCGTATCTGTGGAGGGTGAGTGGGTACTTCTTGCCTGCCAGTAGCACCAACATTGACAGTTAGATCTTCCCTGGCGGCGCAGTGGTTAGCACTGCTGCTTCACATGGCCAGGAACCCGGGTTCCATCAATGCGGGGTCTGCATGTTCTCCCCATATCTGCGTGGGTTTCCTTCAGGTGCTGCAGTTTCCTCTCACAGTCCGAAGATGTGTTAATTAGGTAATTGGTGCGCTAAATTCTCCGACATTGTCGTAGAAATCATAGAAACCCTACAGTACACAAAGAGGCCATTTGGCCCATCGAGTCTGCACCAACCACAATCCCACCCAGGCCCTACCTCCCATATCCCTACACACTTTACCCACTAATCTCTGTAACCTACACATCTCAGGACACGAAGGGGCAATTTTTAGCATGGCTAATCAACCTAACCTGCACATCTTTGTACTGTGGGAGGAAACCGGAGCACCCGGAGGAAACCCACACAGACACAGGGAGAATGTACAAACTCCACACAGACAGTGACCCGAGCCAGGAATCGAACCCAGGTCCCTGGAGGTGTGAAGCAGCAGTGCTAACCACTGCGCCACCTTGTCACCCAGGGGGATTAAATACGGGGTGAGGGCATGGGTGGGATTGTTGTCAATGGGCTCCTTCTGCATGGGAGGGGCTCTATGATTGGATGATAATTGCTTTGCCTGGCTTGCTCCATTCTGGAGCTGGGGAAGCAAACGCTGAAGAACGTCTTCTTCTTAAACCTGTGCTGTTCCCCCAGCTGTGCCTCAGACAGCAGTCAGACATTCCAGCTGCCTGTCTCACAGTGTCACATTCAGAGTCAGCTCAAGCTCGGAGATTAACCCGACAGCAGCTCAGTTACAAGTGTGATTGCAACTGATAGCCCACTCCTGAGTAGACGCTATGAGGCTTCCTGTCACCCCACTATTCATCCCTTTCTAAATTCCACCAATTGGATTCAGTTTTCTGCTTTCATTACAAACTGACGAGGGACCAGACAAAGATGGCCGGAACTCCATTTTGAGTTGTCAGTCAAAGCGCCCCGCTTCGTCTCTGCAGCTGTCATATTGAGCAGGTCGGCTCAGAAAGGGTCTTTTTAAACAATAAGGGATCAGTTTACACTATCTGTCTGCTTTATTCCACGCACTCAGCCCTGCAAACTGACGGCAAGACACAAAGTCAACCGCCTGGCCTCACTGAACCTTGTCTGAGTTTAACAACTGCAGGGAGTTGTTGGATTGTTGCCACTCCCTCCCACAAGGCTGGCACAGTGGCACAGCGGTCAGCACTACTACCTCACAGTGCCAGGGCCCTGGGTTCAATTCCCAGCTTGGGTCACAGTCTGCATGGGGTCTGCGGAGTTCTGACTGTGTCTGCGGGGGTTTCCCCCGGGTGCTCCGGATTCCACAGACCATAGAAGACCAGAGAACCCGACAGTGCAGAAAGAGGCCCTTCGGCCCATCGAGTCTGCACTGACCACAATCCCACTCAGGCCCTACCCCCATATCCCTGCATATTTTACCCACTAATCCCTCTAACTTAAGCATCCCAGGACACCAAGGGACAATTTAGCATGGCCAATCAACCTAACCCGCACATCTTTGGACTGTGAGATTAAACAAGAGCACTAGAGGAAATCCACGCAGACACTAGGATCCTCCCACACTCCAAAGATAGGCAGGTTAGGTGGATTGGCCGTGCTAAATTGCCGCTTCCTGTCAGGGGGATTGGCAGGGTAAATACATGGGGTTATGGGGATGGAGCCTGGGTGAGATTGTAGTTGGTGCAGGCTTGATGGGCCAAATGGCCTCTTTCGGCATTGAAGGGATTCTATGAGCTTGTAGGGCTGTCACAACCCAGAGTGAGGTTTCCTCATTGCCACTGGCAAGGCCCAACAGTCAAACTCAGAGCGATTAGGCACAAGGAACCCCTGAACTCCACCCCCTCTAGCATTCCAAATCTGAGGCAGGAGAAGGCCACACAGTGCGAATCAGATCACTGGATGGTTTTCCTACGTTTTGGGGGAAGGGAAATTGGATCTTCCCCACCGTTTCCTGATGGCCCAGAACTGCAGACTTCTCTACAATTCACTCCCGGACAGATGGTGACGTGATGAGGTAGAATGTTCTGGAATCCAACAGAGGGAACAAAGGCAGGCCTCAGACTCTAACAGGGCTGAGGCCAATCCCTATATCGCTCATTCTCCAGTTTTGGGGTGGGTTTGGCAGGTTGGTGATGCAGAGTTACGCCAACTGTGTGGGTTCAATTCCCCTGGCGGCCGAGGTTACTGATGAAGCCCCCTGCCTTCGCCAGCTTGCCCCCTTGCCTGAGGTGTGTTGATCCTCAGGTTAAATCACCACCAGCCAGCTCTCCTGCTCCAAGGATAGGGCAGTCTCTGATCATCTGGGACTCGAACAATTTACATTTCAATTCTTCCTCACGTCCAGACTGATGAGAAAAAGAAAGGCAGCCTTACATTTAGAGAGCACCTTTCAAAACTGTGGATGTCCCAAAGCATTTTGTAACTAATTAAGTGTGATCACTGTGCAACAGTTGGAAGCAGCAGTCAATCTGGGCACAGCATGTTCCCAGCAATGTGAGAGTGAACAGACCATTATCTCTTTAGTGATGTTGCTTCAGGGTTAAATCCTGCTCAGGGCACTGGGAATACTTTCCCCTGCTCATCTTCACAGTCACCCCAGAGGGCAGGTGAGGCGTCTGTTTTAACATGAGATCCAACAGTGCGGCACTGCCTCAGGACTGCACTGCCCCTTGACTCGGGACTCTGGTGTGAAGCTTCAACTCAGTGCCTTCCGACTCCGAACCACGCAGAGTTCCAACACTTCCTGATGGCACACTTGTTGTAAATATGGTGATGGTCTCTTGAAGGCAACACAAGAGCGAGTTAACTGACTTGAGGGAAATGGTGAGCAATCACCCCAGAGGGTGCAGTCCTCTCTCCCAGGGAGAATCACACAGCAGGCATATAATAAGCAGGTGAAGACTGGAGCTCTGCCCCAGGGCACCCTGGAGCTGCAAACCTCCTGTACTTCAAGTTTATCCCATCAATAAATACCTCTTGTTCCTGACAAAGTCTGCAATCTCTTCATGACACCCTAACAGCCACAACACATCGATAGTTTGAGTAGTACAACCAAAAACGGCCAACATAAAAAGCTGTTGACACAGCCTGTGTGAATGTGGTCAGATCATCGAATCAGAGACTTCCACAGTGCGGAAGGAGGCCATTCAGTCCATCTAATCTGCACTGAATGCAATCCCATCCAGGGCCAATTCCCGTAACTCCAGGTATTTATCCTCGCTCGACCCCCCCTGACATTAAGGGGCAATTTATCATGGCCAATCCACCTAACCTACACATCTGGTGGGTTTGAGTGCCACGGTGGCACAGTGATAGCACTGCTGGCCTCTCAGCGCCAGGGACTCGGGTTCGATTCCCGACTTGGGTCACTGTCTGTGTGGAGTCTGCACATTCTCCACGTGCCTGCATTTCCTCCCAGACTCCAAAGATGTGCGGGTTGGGTGGATTGGCCATACTAAATTGCCCCTTAGTGTCAGGGGGATTAGCAGGGTGAATATGTGGGGTTATGGGAATAGGGCATGGATGGGATTGTTGTCAGTGAAGACTCGATGGGCCAAATGGCCTCCTTCTGCATTTTAGGGATTTTATCATTTTGTGATCTTTTGGACTATGGGAGGAAACTGGAGCACCTGGAGGAAACCCACGCAGATAGAGGGGGAACGTGCAGACTCCACACAGACAGTGATCCGAGGTCAGAATTGAACCCCGATCGCTGGTGCTGAGAGGCAGTGGTGCTAACCACTGTGCTGCCAGATGGCACTCAGGAAGCTGTGCTTCACCAACATGGAAGGATCGACCGAGTCAGGAAAGGGTGAATTTTTTTTTCCTTGCTGGGGAGGTTTTAACTGTTATTCCAGGCACTCGATACAAAGGTTCAGTGTGCACCTCTGAGTGCCTTTGTCTCTTTGCTCCATTCATTCCGGATATCACACGCTTCAGAATAGGCTGACATTTGCAACGGCGGATGAGGAGATGTATCAGCAGGGCCAGAGGCACATTGAGGTGTAGAGTTCCAACGCTTGCCAGTAACACTGGCTGAGTTCTCAGTTCAATCTCTCACCCAATCTGCTCAATCCCTGTTACAGCAATGTCACGTGTCGTTTGCAGGGTGGGGGTGGGAGCGGCAAATAGGTCATTTCAAATCAGGTCTCTTTTCCCCTTCAGCCAAATACTCCACTAAACAAAGCACATTTCATATTTCCTCTCAATTCAGATCCTATCTCCAGCTTGAGGCAGTTCATAGAAACAGACAAACATCAAAACTAGAAGCAGGGGGAGGCCATTTGGCCCTTCGAGCCTGATCTGTCATTCGTTGTGATTCATTGAGAACGAGGACGATGGAATGGAATTCAGACAGCGAGACTGAGAGGTTCTTGAGCAAATTGACATCGGGCAAGATGAGGTATTGAACATGTTGGGAGGCTGAAAAATGGGTAAGTCTCCAGATCCAGATGAATTGTATCCGAGGCTGCTGTGAGAGGCAAGGCAGGAGACTGCAGGGGCTCTGACCCAAAGTTTCAATTCCTCTCTGGCCATGGGGGAAGGTGCCAGATTACTGGAGAACAGTGAATGTAGTTCTACTGTTCAAGAAGAGATCGAGAGATGAAATGGGACTACAGTGGTAGGGAAACTATTGGAGAAACTTCTGAAACAGAGAATCTGTCTCCACTTGGCGAGGCAAAGCATGATCAGGGATAGTCAGCGGGACAGTGTCAGAGGGAGGTCATGCCTACCAAATTAGATTGAGATTTTTTGAGGTGGTGACCAGGTGTGTAAACGAGGTAGTTTATATGGATTTCAGCAAAACTTTTGACAAGGTCCCACATGAGAAACTTGTAAAGAAGGTAAATTTACATGGGATACGAGATAATTTGACAAAGTGGCTCAGTTATAGGAGACAGAGTGTGATGACAGAAGGCTGCTTTAGTGATTGGAAGCTAGTATCCAGTGACACACCACAGGGATCTGTGGTAGAGACAGGATGCCTCACATCCTTTAAAAAGTATCTGCATGAGCACTTGGCACATCCCAACATTCAGGGCTGTGGGCCAACTGCTGGCAGATGGGATCAAGTGGGAGTTCAGGTGTTTCTAATGTGTTGGTACAGACTCAATGGGCCGAAGGGCCTCCTCTACGCTGTATGATTCTATGATCGAATTCAATATCCTGATCACCCTCCTTCCCCCCCATGTCCCTTGATCCCTTTAGCCCCAAGAGCCATATCGAACTGCTTCTTGAAATCAGACAATGTTTTGGCCTCAACTACATTTTGTGGGAGTGAATTCCATGCATTCACCACCCTCTGGGTGAAGAAATTTCTCCTCACCTCAGTCCTAAAAGGTTTACCCCTTATCCTCAATCTATGACCCCTAGTTCTGGACTCACCCACCACTGGGGACATTGTTTCTGAATCTACACAGTCTTACCGTGTTAGAATTTTATAAGTTTCTATGAGATCCCCTCTCACTCTTCCAACCTCCATGAATATAATCCTAACTGGCTTAGTCTCTCCTCATATAACAGACCTGCCATCCCAGGAATCAGCCTGGTAAACCTTCGCTGTGCTCCCTCTGTTAGCAAGGGCATCCTTCCTCAGATAAGGACACCAAAACCACATACAATACTCCAGGTATGGCCACACCAACTCCCTGTACAATTGCAGCAAAATATCCCTATTCCTATCCTCAAATCCTCTCACTATGACCATTTGCCTTCTTTACTGCCTGCTATACCTGCGCACTTCCTTCCAGTGACTGAGGCACGACTTCAGGCTCTGTTACCTGGAACTAGGTGGAGTGTTGGGGATGGGGAGAGGAGAGGGGCACTCATCATAACTCCAACAGCATTGGGAGCCTTCAAAGACCCTAAACTGTATCTAAAATGGAAAGCAGCAAGACACCTCAGCACATTGCAAAGGTCTGGGTGAAAAACCACTCAAGAAAGCGGCCCTGAAATTGACAGTTTTGGAAGTACTGGTTAATCACTGGCCGCCACAACAACAACAGAAAGTGAAGGGGAGGCGATGGCCTAGTGGTATTATCACGAGACTATTAATCCAGAAACTCAGCTCACGTCCTGGGGATCTGGGTTCCAATCCCACCACGGCAGATGGTGGAATCTGAATTCAACAACAAAAAAATCTGGAATTAAGAATCTACTGATGACCAAACTATTGTCAATTGTCAGAAAAACCCATCTGCTTCACTAATGTCCTTTAGGGACAGAAATCTGCCATCCTTACCTGGCCTGGCCTACATGTGACTCCAGAGACACAACAATGTGGTTCACTTCCAAATGCCCTCCAAGGACAATGAGGAATGGGCAATAAATAGTCAGAATTTACATCAGCAACTAATCCAGGGTTGTGCGGATAAGGTGGGGAAATGGATTTGAGGACTGTCAGTTCAGATTAGTCATGATCTCACTGAACAGCAGAGCAGATTCAATGGGCCGAATGGCTTGCTTCTTCTGGTTTTATTGTACATGAAGAGTTAACTGGAATCAGTGATTCCTGACACGATTGCACTTTTAGTGATCCTCTGTCAAAAAATATCCACTCGGAGAATCTGAAAACCGCAGCTATTCAGGTGCAAATTTAAATTCAATGGGCAAATCACGATGATTTGTGAGCAGCAGAGTGAACAAAAAAATTCATGACAATTCATTGATTGTTGCCTCGCTGACGCACCCTGAAGAATAAAAGACAGACCAATTCTTGTGTCAGTGAGAGCAGAACAGGGTGTTTGGATGCTGACATGGAGTTTTGTGTTCCTGGCACCGGTGGGAAGCTTCCAGTCGGTGTGATGGACAATGGTGAATATGGGACGTGTGACAAAGGGCTTGTCACCACCCTCCCCCACCAATCTCCAAGATTCAGGGAGCCAGGGGGACAGCGGGAGCGGGAGCGCAAGGCGGGGGGGAGCGGACAAGCGAGGGGGAGTGAGTGAGTGAGTGAACATTGGCAAGGTGAGGTTTGTACACACCAGAATTTCCAAGAGATTGACAGGGTGGACATGGACAGGAAGCTTCCTCTTGTCAGAGAATCTCAAACTCAGGCTCACTCACTGAAGACAGGGGGTGAGGGAAACATTGTTTTGTCCAGTGTCAGGGTGTTTGGAACTCTCTCATTCCAAAGGAAGTGGGGCAGTGTTGGGGAATATCTTTCAGGGAGAGCTGGATAGATTCCTGGTTAACTGGGGGGCGGGGGTGAAAGGCAGGATTGAGGGGCTCGGGTTCCAATCAGATCAGCCATGATACTGAATGGGCCAGCAGGCTCGAGGGGCCGAGTGGCCTTCTCCTGCCCCTAATTCATCCATCACATTCTGCACGAGCTCAGTCTAACGACTGTCTTCTTTATACACTGTTCAATGCAGAGAGAAGACAAAGCTTACCATGTGCGAGCAGCCTCAGGATGGGACTAAACATCCCAATGTATTACAATGAAGCACCAGTCACTGGTTTTACAAATGCCTCAACACCGCACTCTCACCTCTGAACCAGGAAATGGTGGGAATGACAATGTCACACTCAGGGAGTGCTGCACTGTTAGGGGTGCTGCCTCTTGGATAAAAACCTAACCAAGTCTGGTCTGCCTTGACAGTCAAGTACGAGACATTATGTGGACAGTGTTTTACAGAAGAACTGGGGACTTCTCCCCAGTCTCCGGTCAATAGTCCTCCCTCAACTATAATATGTGAAAGGGATTGCAGTTTCGTTATCACATTGCTGTTAGTGGGATCTTGCTGTGTGAAAATTGGCATCCGCGTTTTCTATGTTACTTCAGAATTACTCCTCTGGCTAAGTTGTGGAAAATGTGGTGGAAATGCAGATTCATTTCCAGATGTCACACACAGTATATCTTCCATTCAGTATGTGGTCAAACAGGGATAATCTGTGTGGTCAGAGTTCATGGAATAATGTGTCAACATTATGTGCGCAATGGGGTCTTCCCAAATCTCATGGGAACCAGATGTCGGAGTGATCCTTCAAAAACTCCAGCAGGGTTCCCGTCCAACCCTGATGGTCTCACTTTGGCTTTGTGGCAGCCAGAGTGACAATTTATCCATGGCCAACTTGGGAAGAGGCTGGGAGGATCACAGCAAGCTGCACCCTGATCAGACCATCAATCCCCTCCTCACTTACGTGCTTCCTTCCTGCCCTTGGCTGTTTCCTCCGACTCATCCTCCTCATCATTTTCACCGTCATTATCTTCATCATCTTCGTCTTCATCCTCATCATCCTCATCGTCCTCCACTGAGAACAGGGCATCTAGACCAGGAGTGCGCTCAGGTTATTAAGGAGTCAAGGCACCAGGAGTTTGTACAGTGTCCCACAAATCAGAGGCCACACAATAACACTTCAGCAAGAATTCATGTTGACTAAGTGTTAGCCACATCAGCTAAGATTGCTACCAAAGCAGTGACCTGTGTACCCTTCTCTGCAACCAGGTATCCCACCCCAGGACAAACCAATTTCCCAATAAAATGCAGGGCAGGCGGGGGGAATTCACAGTTTGCAATGAGATACTGTCTCAAACACAGTCAAACATCCCAAGATCTTTTGTGAGCATCAGTGTCAAGACTAAGTTTGACCATAAGATATAGCTCAGGTGTCCCAAAGAATTGGTGACAGAAACTTGAATGAGCATCTTTAAGAAGGGGGGGGGGAAGAGAGAGAGAGAGAGAGAGAGAGAGAGAGAGAGAGAGAGAGAGAGAGACAGACACACAGAGGTTGAGGGACAGCATCTGTGCATGGCGGATGATTAGATTCAGGATATCCAAGAAGCCAGGATGAGCAGAGCACAGAGATCCTGGAGGAGATAGGGAGGAGTGATATCATGGAGTGACTCAAAAACAAGAATGAACATTTCAATGTTGAGGCATCGCTTAACCGGTCTGGCCTCCATATGACTCCAGGGCAATTGGCCATGCTAAATTGACTTGAATGTCGGGGGATTAGCAGGGTAAATGGCGTTACGGGAAAAGGACTGCGTGGGATTGTTGTCGGTGCAGACTCAATGGGCCAAATGGCGTCCTTCTGCACTGTGTGCATTTTATGATATTCTCCTGGGACACGAAAGGGGAATCCAGCATGTCCAATCCACCTAACAAGTCTTTGGGAGGAAACCAGAGCAATGTGGTCAATTCTCAACTATTCCCCAAGGATAACTAGGGATGGGGAATAAATGCTCGCCAGCCAGCAATGTCCATGTCCCACAAATTAATTTTTTAAAAAATCTGTAACTCCTTCATTGGCGAGCACAGTGGTGAGTGCGAGTGACTTGGGTTTGTGTTGTCAACACTCTGGATGACTTCAAGCTCACTTCAGGAGACAAGTGTTGGAATTGGTAGCAAAGCTGAAGGCTGTAGCGGGTGGGCTGAGGGACAGTTGGCATGGGCCAATGTTGAGTGACAGGAGGTTCATCTCAGAAAGATGTCACCAAGGTTTGGAACAGTCTGGTTCAGCCTCAGGACATGGGGGAGGGGGAGGGACTGACGGTGCTGAGGTGACAGGTGCTGCTTCAGATCAAGAGGGGCAGAACACCAAATGGTGACATATCACTGCTTTTAACATGCTAACTGAGCCACCAGCCAGATGCAGTGCTCCCTTTGCTCATTTCAATTCAAGATAATGGGGGTGAAACTGGCCTGCGACACAAAATAGATGTAATCACATCCTAAACCGCTATTTTACACTGCAAGGGTGGCAGTATACAGTGGCAAAGTGGTTAGCACTACTGTCTCACAGAGCCAGGGATCTGGGTTCGATTCCCCGACTTGGATCACCGCCTGCGCGCAGTTTGTATGTTCTCCCCGGGGAATTCAGAGGAACGAGGGGGAGATCTTATAGAAACATACAAGATTATGAAGGCAATAGATAAGAGAAGCAGGGAGGTTGTTCCCACTGGTGGCTGAAAGTCAAACTAATGAGGGGAGATTTAGGACTGAGTTGAACAGGAACTTCTTCACATAAAGGGTTGTGAATCTGTGGAATTCCCTGCCCAGTGAAGCAGTTGAGGCTACCTCACTGAATGTTTTTAAGGCAAGGATAGATAGATTTTTGAACAGTAAAGGAATTAAGGGTTATGGTGAGCGGGTGGACAAGTGGAGCCGAGTCCACAAAAAGATCAGCCATGATCTTTCTGAATAGCAGAGCAGGCTGCAGGGGTGGGATGGCCTACTCCTGCTCCTGGTTCTTATGTTCTTATGTGTCTGAGTTTCCTCCAGGTGCCCCGGTTTCCTCCCAAACTCCAAGATCTGTGCATTGGATGGATTGGCCATGATAAATTTCCCCTTAGCGTCCCAGGACAGAATCAACAAATCCATACAGTGCAGAAGGTGGTTATTCAGCCCATCGAGCCTGCACCAACCACAATCCCACACAGTCCTATTCCCGTAACGCCACATATTTACCCTGCTAATCCTCCTGACACTAGGGTCAATTTATCATGACCAATCAACCGAACTCACACATCTTTGGACTGTGGGAGGAAACCGGAGCACCCGCAGGAAACCCACGCAGACACGGGGAGAACGTGCAGACTCCACACAGACTGTGAACCACGCCTGGAATCAAACCCGGGGGTCCCTGGCGCTGAGCCAGCAGTGCCAGTCACTGTGCCTCCCGCCTCATCATCAGGGCTCAGACTGCTGGAGCAATGGATTGCCACCTACCGGAGACATTGACTGCAAAGTAGGAGGTTTCACTGCCGGAAGGTCCGTCGGTGACACAGGTGTAGAGGCCGGAATCCTCTCGCACCGAGTTGGTGATCTGGAGATACTCGGCAGTGATTCGGGTGCGGTTGTTGGTGGGCAGCTGTACTCCGTCCTTGGTCCAGTCGATGCTCTGGACATCCTCCCTCAGGCGACAGCGCAGTTCCAGGGTGTTCCCCGGGTGGGCAGAGTACGGCTTGATCTCAGGCTTCTGCTTCAAGGATACTGCAAAGCAAATGGCAAAACGGTTCATGTCAGCGTGCGACCATCACTGAAATATCACCACAACAACATCCACTGATCATGATGCCCACGCAAAGCACAACAGCTGGGAACTTCCCCAGAGAGCTGGCTGAATCGGCCATCGCTAACAGAGCCACAAGTGTGGTTCACACCTCAGGGGCAGTGGGCAAACAGCCAGGCCCCATCCAAACATCATCGCTGGACAGCACAGTGGGGAGAACACATGAACCACCTGCCTCCCCCATGACAGGGGCAAGTCAATCTGGGGCAAGAGGTGGAAAGGGAGGGGGGGGGGGGGGGCGGAGGCAGAAAGGGAGGGAGGGGAGGAGAGGCTGAAAGAGACCGGGGGGAGTGAAAGGGGGAGGGACAGACAGGGGGCAAGAGAAGGGGAGGGGGAAAGAGGGAGAATAAAGGAGGTAAGGGGGGGGGGGGTGGTGGGGGCGGGTGTTGTGTCTGTCCAGGCTCATCAAGTCAATTCAGCATTCCAGCAGAAAACTAACTGCTGTCCCTCGTCTTGCACGTTGAACGTTATTCCCTCAAAGTGTTAAAACTGTTTTAAAATGTTGAAGGATCCTCAAAAGCCCTCATCAGAAGAAGGATCTCGATGAAGTCAGACAGAGAGGTGGACAGAGGTGTTCACGATCCCAATGGCTCCCCCTGTATGGGGGGGGGGGTGAAGAGAGTAATTTGTTTGAGTGGATGTTGTAATCCAGTGGGACTGCAGATGTGTCTCTCAGTGAAGTGCTTCATTATTGCTCCCAGTGTCCAGGTTTCAAAGCACTAACCCAATTTATCCGTGCGTCTCATCCATCAACCCTGTTGGCCAAGCAGCACACAACACTTATAGGCACTCGTGACTTGCATCCTTTCTGCTCTTTGCCAAACTGACGTCCGATTCCTGGTGTCCACGGAGACTAGTTTGTGTGGAAACGACCGGCACCGCCTCATCAATCTTCCCGCTCTCCTGTCCAAACTCCTGAAGGCCGGAGTTTCCGAAGCAGGCCTAGCCCATGGTTAGCGACACATTGCTGTGTCTCTCCCTGCCCCAGGACAACTCCCAGCTCCTAGCGTAGCTCAGCCTGCAGTATTCCTTCTATACACACCAACTTCATGTTGGAAAACTCTTTGGGTGCACCCGAAGATATCAGATCAGAAGCAGGCCATTCGGCCCACTGAGTCTGCTCTGCCACTTAATGAGATTATCACTAACCTGGTCTGATAAGCCTCAATCCCACATCCCCCACCTTATCCCCACCACTCTGGATTCCCAAACTGATGAACAATCTCTTGAATCATGGATAGGATGTAAAGTCACTCCCCCCCCTGCACACAATCTGGGCCAGGGCTCGGGATACAGACATGGAAATAAGTGCTTGTCTTTACTTGTCGCCTTTAACAATCTCAGGTCCTGCACACCGCGGGTACGAGAGAGAAAGTGAGAGGGGGAAAAAAAAAATCAAAGGAGAATAGAGGGGCAAGATCTTATTTTGAACAGAGAGTGGTCGGTGTCTGGAAGGTAGTGCCGGGGATGGTGGAGGAGGAGACAGATAGGACAGGGGTGTTTAAGGGCCTTCAGATAAGCACGTGAATATGCAAGGAATAGAGAGCCATGAGGAGCGGGAGCAGGCAGAAGGGAGTCAGTTCAATCTGATGGGCTGAAGGGCCTGTTCCGGTGCTGTACTATTCTGGATTCTCGGACATGCCCATTTCAGAGGCAGCTGAAGCAAAGCCACTCTTTCAAATGCAGCCTCCAGTTAGTGCACCTGCAGCAGAGAGCTCACCCTCTTCTGTGGAAAGATGGTCCTTAACAATCACCGACAGAACATTCCGGGGCAGGGGGATTCTCCCATCCTGGCTAGGAGATTTCACGGGGGGGGGGGGGGTGCGGGGAGGGGGCCGGATTAGCACCATCGCGCTGGGTGTCCGACCCTGAGTGAGCGGTACGGCGTGGGGGTGGTGCAGTGATCGAGACAGGCCGGGCACTAGGCCCAGGCCTTCTTGGGAGTGACTCCAAGCCAGCGATTGGGCCATGAGGGGCTGGGGGGGGGGGGGGGGGATGCAGGAAGGAGGGGCTGGCCAGCAATTGGGAGGCCTGCCACGTGGGGCCAGTAACCCGCTCAGCGCAGTGCTGCTGGCACCCCGGGTGGGAATGGGCTCCACCTCCTTAACCCTGATCTTCTCTCCACAGACGCTGCCCAATCTGCTCAACAATTTCAGCATTTTTTTATTTCTGACGCCAGCTTCTACATTTCACAAATCCTGCATTTACCATGAGGAGAAAGCTCAACCAGTTGGGAAAGAGATGGAGAGAGAAGAAACTAAAGGGAGAGAGAGTGTTTTTTTAAAGTTTATTTATTGGTGTCACAAGTAAGGCTGACATTAACACTGGAATGAAGTTACTGTGAAAATCCCCTAGTTGCTGCACTCTGGCGCCTGTTCGGGTTACGCACTGAGGAAGAATTTTGCACCAAACTAGAACGTCTTTCAGATGTGGGAGGAAACCGGAGCTCCCAGAGGAAACCCACGCAGACACGGGGAGAACATGCAGACTTCCACACAGACAGTGACCCGAGCCGGGAATCGAACCCAGGCCTCGGGGACTGTGAGGCAGCAGCGCTAACCACACTTAGTCTTCTGTCTGTGCAGCAATCTGCAAGCTTTTTGACTGTCTGTGGAATGCTGCCCAAACCCCCGCCCCTTTCGGGGTTGAGTTTCCCACTCCCCAGTGAGGTGACCCAGCTTGACGTTGCCTCAGCTGGAGGGGTGTCCACCAGGAGCGGGCCCCGGACCTTCTCCACCTCACAGCCACTGACAATCGCTTGCTGCAGCCGTACAGCTAATGCGGACCAGGTTTCAGCTCCGTGTGAGGATAGATTCCTTGCCTGCTTTGAGGCACCCGATCAGTAATCCCTATCCCCTCCTTCCCCCCTACCCTCCCCCGTTCAGCACTGTGTCAAACTTAACTCTTGCAGTGCTGAGGTCTTTTCAGAACACAGGAGTTCAGGGAGATTCCATCCTCAGCACCCACACAAAGAGCCACATAGCGGGGAAACTCAATTAGCACCTTTCACATCCTCAGGACCTTTCACAGAGATTTACCATCATCCAGCATTTTAAACCCCACTCAGTACTGGCAGCTGACAGCAAGCTCTCATTACAGGCCATCACCTAACAGTCAGATTAACTTTTCAGGTGACATTTTTGATTTGATTTGATTTATTTTTGTCTCATATATTAGTATACAGTGAAAAGTATTGTTTCTTGCACGCTATACAGACAAAGCATACCGCTCACAAAGAAGGAAAGGAGAGGGTGCAGAATATAGTGTCACATTCATAGCTAGGGTGCAGAGAAAGATCAACTTAATACTTGATTTTGATTTACCACGTGTATTAGTTTTCTGTGAAAAGTACTGTTTCCTGTGTGCTATGCAGACAAAGCATACTGTTCATAGGGAAGGGAATGAGAGAGTGCAGGATGCAGTATTACAGTTATAACTAGGGTGTAGACAAAGATCAGCTTAATATCTAGTAGGTGCATTCAGAGGTCTAATGCAGCAGCAGAGAAGCTGTTGAGTTGGCTGTTACATGTTTTCAGTTGAAAATCTTATATTTTGTAAACATTGATTGAGGGAAAAGTATTGCGCAGGATTTCTAGTTAAAAAAACCTTTTGCTTTTCTTTGAAGAAATTGGGTCTTTTGCATTCAGTTTGAGAAGGCTGGCAAGTGCCTTGCCTTCCCCCTGACAAATGGTAACTCCAGGGCCCCGTCAGTAAGCACTAGCAGTGCCAACTTGGACTTCAAGTTGGGATTTGAACCCAATACACCTTCTGAATCAGATAATGACCCCCGACCCAACTCCGCCCCCCACCCCTGCCACACACACACACACACAACCCAACCAACCATGGAGGGAGGAGAGAAGGAAAGCGAGAGACGGAGATGAACATGTTCACCACACATCATCGCTAAACAATTCCCAGCAGTTGGCCTCACACGGATAACAGGAAATAAATCATCTTTCTACCCATCTGACCAGGGATAGGCCCCACTAATAAATACAAGATAGGGGAGTGAGAGGAGGAAGAGAAGGCCATTTGGCCCAGTGTATCTGTGCTAGCACTCTGAAGAGGATGTCCAGTTGATTCAACTCCCTCACTCTTTGCCCAGGGCCCTGCCAACGTTTCATCCTTCAGTATTTATCCAGTCCCCTTTTGAAAATGATCACGGAATTGGTTCCATCGTCCTTTTAGCCAGATCATAAATGAAGTGGGTAAAAGCGCTCACATCTCCCCTCAGTAAAGCTGTATTTGGGGGTTAAACAGCCCCCTGTCGGAGTTGGGGATGAACTTCCACACTCCAGTTGACTAATGAAACGTGGGTGACCGAAGGATCAGCTCTGGATGGAAAGCAAGTATCTTCAGGGGAGACAGGGCCACCTCCACTGGACTCAGTTACCTGTACCTCCTCTCGGAGGGGCAGCACGGAGCTGACCGAAACCCCAGGTTAGTCAAGAGACATCTGGCTTCTCATCACCAACAATGTTCACCGCAGACTGCCAATGGTGGTGGTGGTGGTGGTGGTGGTGGTGGTGCGGCTGTACTCTCTCCGCCAGGATTCATGGCTGCTCCATGCAGGCAGGGAGGCAAAGTCACATGTCGTGCACCACCCACAACACACACACACACACACACACACACACACACACAAACACACACACACAGACACAGACAGACACAGCCTCATAGCCCAAAAAAAGCAGAGCGATGGCAGGAAGGGGGCATCAGAACAAAACAGTCAAGACAACTTATCGGAGCATCATGTGCCCGGTCACCATCTCAAATGGAAGAATGAGGACTAACTGTGTACCTTCCTTGCCCTAATACCAACCCCACCACCCCCCCCGCCTTCAACCAAACCCCCGATCTGGCTCGAAGCCCTGGCTAATGTAAAAATACCGCCGGTATAAACCGGAAAGGAGGAGAATTCATCCGGTTTTCCAACTGCGAGGAGAGTTTTCCCAGACTCTCTCTCTCTCTGTTACAGTACAGGATGGGAGTGTGAAAGCTGGGGCAGGAGGAGGTGGAGGGATTAACCCTGGCTTCCAAAACCAACAGCCCTGGGCCACTTCACTCACACTCCCCTCCCAGCCCACCACTGTCCGTCTCTCTCTGTCTGTCTGTCCTTTACTGCTTTCCAATGGAGCTGAACCAGAGAGAGAGGGAGAGAGGCTTTGGGAACACAGGCCCAGTGAAGTGATCGGCCAGGCCTGAGCACACACTGCCAGCCACTGTAATAAAGCTCACAACAAAGGAACAAGCCAAGTGCCCAACAATGAAGGAATTGAATGTATATCCTTCATCAGCAGGTTAACCAGCCAACACCGCACCGCACCACCGCCCGCCCCCCCCCCCACCCCCCCCACCAAACCCCCGCTCCCAGCTCGTTCCCCCCACCCTTCTCCTATTCTCTCCGACAGGGATTCCCAGCTGGGGGGCTGCTGAAGGCATTTCCTGAACTAAAGCACACATGCCATCGGGTCGCGCAAATCCCCAACAGGAAATGGGCCTAAGACAGCCTTTCTGAATGGTGGTGTGGGGCTCTCGTACACAAACGGCCACTGCGTGAGTCAGAATTTAATGAGTAGCTGACTGCCAGAAACCACAGAGCCAACCACCACAACTCCCCCCCCCCCGACCCTCCCCCGGCTCATTCATTAAGAGAAACTAAAAGCAGCTCTCTCTCTCTCTCTCTCTCCTGTCAATATTCATCCATTCACTGGCTGACTGCAGCAAAACAAAATGTGTGTGTGTGGGGAGGGTGGTGCTGGGTAAAGACAGGATTGCTGCTTGGTAGTTACAGACATTGCCAACTTCAAGCAGCTCGTCACATCACCAGCCTCCTTCACCAGCTTCACACAGTCCCAAAGGCATGGAGTTGAGGGCTGTGTCACACTCTCACCACAGCCTTTTCATTCAGCATTTGATGGAAAGCAAGAAGGGATGAAGGGGTGGAGAGGAGTGGGGGGGGTTAGAAACGACTGCGACACACAGGATGAGGGAGCCCCCATGGGCTGGGGAAGGTGGGGGGTAGTGGGCTCACGGTCTGTGAACTGGAACGGGAAGCAAAGTTCCCTTCAGCTCTCAGAAGTTTGCACCGACTCTTTCTTTCCTCTCCAGCACCAGCGGCACGGTGGGTTAGCACTGCCACCTCACAGCGCCAGGGACCCGGGTTCGATTACCAGCCTGGGGTCACTGTCTGTGCAGAGTCTGCACATTCTCCTCGTGGGTTTCCTCTGGGTGCTCCGGTTTCCCCCCCACAGTCCAGAGATGTGCGGGTTCGGTGGATTGGCTGTGTGAATTTGCCCCTCAGTGTCGGGGGGGGCCAATTAGAGTCAATGCCTGGGGTTATGGAGACAGGTGGGATTGTGGTCACAGCAGACTCGATGGGCTGAATGGCTTCCTTGTGCAGTGTCGGGATTCAGTGACCCCTCCTTCTGCCCCCTAACTTCTTGCCTGAAGGCCTGGGGAGCCTGTCATTATCAGGGGGCAGAGAAATCATTCATTCCTGGGTTCCTGACTCAGGACATGAGCCCTGTCCGCCCAGGAGATCAGCTGTCCTGGTACATCACCCTCACCCAATCTGTGCCACCCTCACACACCGATCAGAGCTGGCCTGCAACTAATCTACGATGTCAGACACCCAGCCACTCCAAGGGTGCCTCCCTCTTTCTGCTGCCCCCCTACTTTGCCCTCTGCACCAGATCACTGTGGTCTTTCAGCTCTGGTTAAATAGTGGAAACGCTGACAGTCTCTTTATTGGGCATCATGTCTTCAACAAGTTTGCTTTGCTCTTCATTTGTCTCAAGCGTGGAGCTTTAAGGGTGTTTTCTTGGCAGTTTGAGTTGGCTCCCACCGCCACTCCAAACGAATGCCTCGCCCACACAATGGCACGCCCATCTTGGCTTGGGTAAGGTCTCCGGAACCCACCATGTGGGTAGAAGCCACAGGCCTTGCTCCTGCCAACCACAAGCCAGCAGTACACCACCAGACCACATCAATGCTTCAAACTCCTTCCCCCAACCCAACTGCTTGCTTCCTTCAAAGCCCAACGCTGCAGCAGTCACACAGAGAGACACTGCACTCATTGTGAAAAGCTCATGGCTGCTCTGAAATGGACAAAGCTGTCCCTGCAACTGGTAACGCACTGGGCACACTCCGTTATTCCAACGCACTGCTCAATGGCCTCCCAAATTCAATTCTCCACCAAGCTCCGGAAAGCCCTGCTTTCTGTGTCTAATCGCACACCAAGTCCTGAGCTCACTCACCTCCAAGGATTCCTGGCTAATCCTTTTCCATTTAAACTCCCATCCTTGTTGTGCAGTGATCTCTCTGAGCCCTCGCGTCCTAATCTCCCCTGCTGGTGGTGTTCACAGTATTTTTTGATGGGATCTTGAGAATTCCATGTTTAAACATGAACTGTTCACTGGTAATCTTGAACGATGGACCCCTCCCAGTTTCTGCCAGGCATGGCGTGCTGCTCCTCATGCAGGCTCTTTCTGGACTCTTCTGCCAATCTATTACCATGCGACTCTATCCATCATACTGAGGGCAGTGCTGTTATCCAGTCCCATATTAGCCCTTATTATGTTCAAGGCGCAATATAAATGCAATGTTTTCTTGTTGGACAGGAAGTGAGCGTCCAGGCCTATTTTTAAACCCTGGCTGGATGGACAGAGGCTGGCCAGTTAGGTTCAGATTGTGGCTGGCCCCTCCCTCTGTTCAGCCCCCACCATCCCCTCCCACCCCTGGTGAACTTGAATTCCAGTGATTCAGGTCCCTGGTGAGGGAAAAGGGGGGAGGGGGAGGGGAGGGGTCCTGGTTGGCCAGAAGAAGTCAGGAGTGAGGGCGCCGGGGTGGGGAGATGAGGAGGATGAGGAGGATGAGGATGAGGAGGAGGAGGAGGAGGAGGAGGAGGAGGAGGAGGAGGAGGAGGAGGAGGAGGATGAGGATGAGGATGATGAGGATGAGGATGATGAGGATGAGGATGAGGAGGAGGCGGCAAGTATGGGAATTAAAACCCCCTGCCAGACACGAGTGCTGCAGCACCCTGAGGGGTTGACGGACGGAGAGAAGGGGATAGATGAATGAGAGGGAAAGCTCCAACAGGTACACCTGCACTTGGGACTGTTCAGCCTGGGACTGTGTGTGTGTGTGAGAGAGAGAGTGTGTGAGCTTGGGATTTACTGCAATGTTACAGGGTGTGATGGAAAGATTGTGACTCACTGCCGGGCAATCTTTCATTTGACTCAGGTGGAAGTTGGGGAGGGGGAGGCGGAGGGGTGGGGGGTGGGGGTGTGTGGAAAATAAGCTGATAAATTCACATAGAAATACCTACTCCACGCCATGTGCCAAATGTCTCACGGCTGTGTGAGCCACGTCCCGTTAATCTGCTCTCCCCCCCCCCCCACCTCAGACCAGACCAGTTCCTGCTAGGGAAGCAGTGGGAGGGGTGTGTGTGGGTGTGTGTGTGTGCGTGTGTGCGCATTCAGCAACAACAAGGCAGCCCCCCCGTCCCGTTATATTGGTGCAAGCAGACAGATCCAGAGCTCGTCCGCCGTTCTGTCAACAAGAAAACCAACGCACACAAGGACAGGGGACGAAGCATCCTCGGGATTCTGTTAACCAGACAGACCCTCCTTCCACCTCCCTCCCAGCCAGGAGCTGAATGAACCGGGTCACAGAGAATTCCAGCCCAGACTGACTCAGCTCAGGGCAATTGTCACAGAAAGGGTTGGAATATCACAAGTTCAAATCCCACTGCTGGAATTCAGCAGGCTGGCGCTGAGGGAGTGCCGCCCTGTCTGTGGCGCTGAGGGAGCGCCGCCCTGTCTGTGGCGCTGAGGGAGCGCCGCCCTGTCTGTGGCGCTGAGGGAGTGCTGCTCTGTCTGTGGCGCTGAGGGAGCGCCGCCCTGTCTGTGGCGCTGAGGGAGCGCCGCCCTGTCTGTGGCGCTGAGGGAGTGCTGCTCTGTCTGTGGCGCTGAGGGAGCGCCGCCCTGTCTGTGGCGCTGAGGGAGCGCCGCCCTGTCTGTGGCGCTGAGGGAGTGCTGCTCTGTCTGTGGCGCTGAGGGAGTGCCGCCGAGGGAGTGCCGCCCTGTCTGTGGCGCTGAGGGAGTGCTGCTCTGTCTGTGGCGCTGAGGGAGCGCCGCCCTGTCCGTGGCGCTGAGGGAGCGCCGCCCTGTCCGTGGCGCTGAGGGAGCGCCGCCCTGTCCGTGGCGCTGAGGGAGTGCCGCCCTGTCCGTGGCGCTGAGGGAGTGCCGCCCTGTCCGTGGCGCTGAGGGAGTGCCGCCCTGTCCGTGGCGCTGAGGGAGTGCCGCCCTGTCTGTGGCACTGAGGGAGTGCTGCCCTGTCTGTGGCACTGAGGGAGTGCTGCCCTGTCTGTGGCACTGAGGGAGTGCTGCCCTGTCTGTGGCGCTGAGGGAGTGCTGCTCTGTGGCGCTGAGGGAGAGCTGCTCTGTCTGTGGCGCTGAGGGAGTGCTGCTCTGTCTGTGGCGCTGAGGGAGTGCTGCTCTGTCTGTGGCGCTGAGGGAGCGCTGCCCTGTCTGTGGCGCTGAGGGAGTGCTGCTCTGTCTGTGCGCTGAGGGAGTGCTGCTCTGTCTGTGGCAGTGTTGTCTTGTGGATGCAGCATTCTACCGATCTGTTCGGATCAATACCCACTCTTCAGTCACACTATTAACTTCAATATTGGTCAGGGCAATGGGGGGGAAACTCAGCAGATCAGAGAAATCACAGGAACCCCACCGTGCAGAGGGAGACTATCCGGCCCATTGAGTCTGTACCGACCACAATTCCACCCAGGTGTTCCCCCCCTATCCCTACATATTTACCCGCTAATCCCTCTGACCTACACATCTCAGGGTATGAAAGGGCAATTTTAGCATGGCCAATCATCCTATTTTACACATATATAGATCTTTACATCAAGATATTTTAGATCCAGCACCTTAAAGTCAGCACCCCTGACAGTGCAGCACTTGCTCAGTCCTGCAATGAAGTGTCAAACTGCATTTACACACAGGAGGCCATTTGGCCCATTAAGTCAGCACCAACTTTGAGTATCTTATCAGGCCCTCTCCCCCACCCTAACCCTGTCACCCTGTGCATTTGCAATTGCTAATCCATCTAACCTACTCATCTTTAGACACTAAGGGGCAATTTAGCAATAGCCAATGTACCAAATCCGCACATCTCTGGCCTCTGGGAGGAAATCGGAGCACCCGGAGGAAACCCACGGGGACAATGTGCAGACTCCACACAGACAGTGACCCGAGCCGGGAATTGAACCCTGATCTCTGGCACTGTGAGGCAGCAGCGCTAACCACGGTGCCACCCTCTTCTTCATGGCCTTCTTCCTGATCGTACCGTTGACAGAAACATCGAAACATACATGCTAGAGGCAGGAGGCCGTTCAGCCCTTCTAGCCTGCTCCACCATTCATCACGATCATGGGTGATCATCCAACTCCATAGCCTAGTCCTGCTTTCGCCCCGTAACCTTTGATCCCATTCACTCCATGTGTTATATTCAGCTGCCTCTTGAATACATTCAATGTTTTGGCATCAACTACTTCCTGTGGTCCTGAATTCCGCAGGGTCACCACTCTTTGGGTGAAGAAATGTCTCCTCAGCTCCGTCGTAAATGGTCTACCCTGAATCCTCAGACTGTGACCCCCTGGTTCTGGACTCCCCCACCATTGGGAACATCCTCCCTACATCCACTCTGTCTAGTCTGAAGTCAGCCATGCTCTCTGTCTCAATTATTGGATGATGTGGGGATGCCAGTGTTGGACTGGGGTGGGCACAGCAACAAGTCTCACAACACCAGGTTGAAGTCCAACAGGTTTGTTTGGAATCACCTGCTTTTGGAGTGCTGCTCCTTCAGCAGGTGAGAGTCAGTGCTCTGAAAGTTTGTGATTCCAATTGAACCTGTTGGACTTTAACCTGGCGTTGTGAGACTTTGCACTGTCGATGAGTGGAGGATGTTGACTGGTTTTTGCATTGCCCTTGTGGCCTCAGCTGTCGGAGCGTTATCAGGAGCTGTGGAAAGACAGGAATGCCTGGGTTCCTCTACGTTCAGGAGGATGCTGTCAACAGTTGGCCTTGCATGAACTTTAACACCCACCACCCTCTGTCACCAGGACTGCAATCTCAGCCGAATGCAGAAGCCTCTTCATGAGGTTTAACGTGGGGACACCCAGCAGCTCAACTTTCCTGAGCCTGTCGCCACTGTTTGGAAAGTCTACAAAAGTACAAACACAAGCTCCAAAAGGAAGGGTAGCAGGTGGGAAAAAAAAAAGATTTTTACTCCCAAAGGAGACTCAACTTGAGTTCAACCTTGGACTCAAGAGTCATTACAGCACAGGAGGAGGCTTTTCAGCCCATGCAATCGATGCTGGCTCTCAAGAGAGCAACCAGTCAGTCTGATTCTCCCACTCCTATATCCACAACCCGACAACTTCAATACCTTCAAATGCCCATCCATTTTCGTAGAATTATATAGTGCAGAATGAGGCCATTCAGTCCACTGAGTCGACACCGATCACAATCCTACACAGACCCTATTCCCACAACTCCATGCATTTACCCTCCTAATCCCCCTGACACGAAGGAACAACTTAGCACGGCCAATCCATCTAACCCGCACATCTTGTGCGAGATTGTGAGAGGGAACCGGAGCACCCGGAGAAAACCCACGCAGACATGGGGAGAACGTGCAGACTCCACACAGTGACCCAAGCCGGGAATTGAACCCAGGTCCCTGGCGCTCCGAGGCAGCAGTGCAAACCCACTGTGCCACCGTGCTGCCCAATTTCCTTGCCAAATGATTCACCACCTCCGCTTCTCGCACCCTGAAACGCAGTGGGATCCCGCTCATGAGCACTCGCCCAGTCCTTCTCGCCTGTAAACCTTCCCCACTTGGAAAGCATGCACGCGGGTGAGATGGCTGGCCTCGAGGCCTTCCACAGCCGAACAGCCTATTGCTACTCAGTGCCACTGAGACTCACACACGGGTGAAGCGGGGGCCACTGTGCCAAAACCCCAGTGGCCAACCGACCTGACCACTGCTGGCGGACACAGATCTCCAGCAGGAAAGGGCTGGTGGGGGGTGGGGTGCAGAAAAATGACTGGGTAAAAGGAGAGAGAAATGAAGAGACAGCCCCCCCCCCCCCACACCTTTCCATTCAGCTCCCAAGGAAGGAAGGAAGCAGAACGTTCCGAACAAAGACCGGCCACATTCTTTGACAAACTTCCCTTCAGGCACCCAGAGTTCATGTTAAATTTTATACAACAAGTTCGTGGCTCGCTTCCCAAACTTGCTGCTCTGCCAAGGCCCAAAGCGAGGGACAAAAGGATCTTTTGTGTTTGCCAGTGTAATCATCCTCTCAGCTCTGCGTGCACACTCTGTAATATTCAATCAGCCCGGGGAATTTTTTTTTCTTGTCCTGCCCTGCCTGTGTTTACAGTGATGGAGAAAGTTCACCCCCATCACTCCCCAAAGGCCTGCCTAACCTTCCCTCCTGCACCCACCCCGCCCCTCCACCATCCACAACCCTCCAGGGAGGGTATGCAGACTCCGCGCTCCTGACTCTTACAGGAACTCGGAGTGGGGGGAGTGGGGGGAGGGTGTTTGGGGGGAGTGGTGTGTGTGTTAGTTGAGCCCTCCCCTCTCACCGATCCCCCCCACCCCCCCCCCCATGCCACATGACAACACAAAGCCTTTGTGTGTGTGTATGTGTGCCTGGCCTGCTGGTTAATGCAGGGAGCCTGGCGCAGGCTCGCAAACACCTGCAACTGCGACCACACTTCATGCATCAATGCCAGAAGGTTAGAGGAGAGACAGGGAGAGAGGGAGAAAGCTTGCTGCTTTGTTTTAAACAGGCAATGCTCCCCCCCACCACCGCTCTGCCCTCTCTTCCACATTGTTTTGCTGGTTGGAGTATTTATCCTCTGGAATGCAGTAACCCCGCAGGCAATGTACAAACAACAGGGTGCAGAAGACTAAATACAACTGCCCTTTCAGAAAGCCAGCACATCAACAGGCCAGCCTCCTCCCGAGCTCCCACCTTCCTCCAGCGCTCTCAATGTCCCAACTATCAACTGGGCAGCACGGTGGTGAGCAATGCTGCCTCACAGCACCAGGTACACCCGGGGTTCAGTTCCAGCCTTGGGTCACCGTCTGCGCAGAGTCCGCATGTGAGAATCGTAAAATACCTGCAGTGCAGAAAGAGGCCATTCAGCCCCTCCCACTCAGCCCTATCCCCATGTACAAACTCTACACAGTCACCCGAGGTCAGAATTGAACCTGGGTTTGACATGATCTCATTCTCCCTGTGTCTGCATGAGTTTCCGCCGGGTGCTCCAGGTTCCTCCCACACTCCAAAGACGTGCGGGTTAGGTGGATTGGCCGTGCTGAATTGACGTTCAGTGTCGGGGGGATTAGCAGGGTAGATACGCGAGGTGACAGGGATAGGGCTGCAGTAGAATTGTTGTCGGTGCAGACTTGATGGGCTGAATGGCCTCCTTCTGCAGTATAGGGATTCTATGAAAAACTGAAGCGAATGTAAAAGTAAGTTAAAAGGCCCTGCTTACAGCTGTATTCTCCGCATTGCAGCCTGAACTGACAGAATGGTCTCGGGCTGGGAAACGTTCAGACTGTCAGGGCTCAGCAAAACTCACCAGCAGTGAGATTCTCAGCGAGCACAAGGGACGTCTCCCCAGTGGCTTTCCCAGGTCGTGCTGCGACTGACTGCTGTGACACTGACCAGCAAGATCCCTCTGTTCAGAAAGGTGCCCCGGTGCAATGCACACTGCAGTCAAATAGCTCACTGTAATTCACCAGTCACCATAAAGGCTGGGCAACTCCAGGGTCCCCTGCTGAAGGAAAAGGAATATCCATCCCAATTCCCGTTTTCAGCAACCTCGAATTCACCGCAGCACAGCAGATAGCAGGAGCAGAATGTGGGAGCAGATGGACTGACTCTAATCCACAGGTAGATGGAGAGAGACTCTTCCGTTTGCTCTATGGCCTCACCCCAGCCCATCTCTGAATCCCTCCCCAGCCCAACAATGCGGTGATGTATCTGCAATGTTCCAGCATTCCCCGCTTTAGCATTCCCATTCTGGTCAGCAGCCTCATCCCTGAAGCTCTGCATCCCAATCCTCTAAGCCTTCTCTCTCTCATCCCTCCTCTGTAACACTCTTTAAAACCTCCCTCTTCACTCAGACAGCCTGCCCCAGTGCTTCTTTCATAAGAACTAGGAGCAGGAGTAGGTCGTCTGGCCCTCGAGCCTGCTCCGCCATTCAATAAGATCATGGCTGATCTTTTCGTGGACTCAGCTCCACTTAGCTGCCTGCTCACCGTAACCCTTAATTCCTTTACTGTTCAAAAACCTATCTATCCTTGTCTTAAAAACATTCAATGAGGTAGCCTCAACTACTTCACTGGGCAGGGAATTCCACAGATTCACAACCCTTTGTGTGAATAAGTTCTCAACTCTGTCCTAAATCTGCTCCCCCTTGTTTTGAGGCTATGCCCCCCAGTTCGAGGTTCATCCACCAGTGGAAACAGCTTTTCCCTGCTTCTATCTTATCTATTCCGTTCATAATCTTATATGTTTCTATAAGATCTCCCCTCATTCTTCTGAATTCCTATGAGTATAGCCCCAGTCTACTCAGTCTGTCCTCATAAGCCACCGCTCTCAGCTCTGGAATCAACCTAGTGAATCCCTCCAGTGCCAGTATATCCTTTCTCAAGTAAGGAGACCAAAACTGTACACAGTACTCCAGGTGTGGCCTCACCAGCACCTTATACAGCTGCAACATAACCTCACTGTTTTCAAACTCCATCCCTCTGGCAATGAAGGACACAATTCCATTTGCTTTCTCAATTACCTGCTGCACCTGCAGACCAACACCTTGAGATTCCTGCACAAGGACACCCAGGTCCCTCTGCACAGCAGCATGCTGCAATTTCTTACCATTTAAATAATAGTCCATTTTGCTGTTATTCCTACCAAAATGGATGACCTCGCACGGGGATGGCACTGAGTGTGCGTCAGGGCTGGTTACTGCCCTGTCGAGCACTTCAGGGGAGGTGCTATCCCAATGCAATACAACTTGTTTGTGTTGAAGTTTGGGTAGTTTACCCCAGTTCTGAGAGCTGCAGGGTGAGCGTGCCCCAGGAGGAAAAATGTCCACACACCCGAGTTGCCTCTGCACTTGGAAAGGATGCAAGGATCGGCAGCATGGGAGGGGGGGGGGGGGCGGCAGCGGCGGCGGCGGCAGTCACCCAGTGTTACAGCTACAAGATCAGTAGGGGAGAAAAGCTGCTAACTCTGCACGGCCCTCTTTCAGTGCCTCACACTCGCCCGCCTCTTGTTCCTGTCTTGGAGTGGGGGTCAGGGTGGGGGCAATAGGGGATGGGGAGAACAGTGGGGAGGGTGATGGGGGTGAACCGGCAGCAAGCCACGTGATCAGAAGAGGCTCATTTTAAACACAGCAAGCGCAAGGCAGTGTGTGTGTGTGTCTGTGTGTGTGTGTGTGGGTGGGTGGTGTGTGTGTGTCTGTGCGTGTCTGTGTGTGTCTGTGTGTGTGTGTGCGTGTCTGTGTGTGTGTGCGTGTCTGTGTGTGTCTGTGTGAGCGTGTGTGTGTGTGTCTGTGTGTGCGTGCGCACATGCACCTTCTCCTCAGTCACAGAGGGCCACATCTGCCCCCTCACCCCCTCCACCTGATCTTGCTGCCATCAGCACAGTCAACACAAAATGCCCTCCTGTCACACTCAGCATTTTTGTTATGGTTGACAAAGCAGCAGAGACCGAGTGCAGAGAGCTCGCAGAGACACTGGGCCTTTTGTCTGCCTGTCCCGCATTTAATAAGGAGTGAATATGATTGTAGTATTTACCGCATTCCTTTCAGCACACCTCAGCTTCGCCTCGCACTGACCAAGGGATTACTGCTCCTGATCAGATTTCACTCCACAACTTGACTGATGAGAACCAGAGTTGACCCCCCCCCACCCCACCCCCAACCGACTCCTTTCCTCTCAAATAGCAGCTGCAGTGGGTTATGAAATAATCCTTTCAAAACATTGTACCTTACACCCAGCACAAGACAGAGCAAGAGCGAGAGAGAGAGGGAGAGAGGGGGAGAGAGAGGGAGCAGTCAGCACCACACATTACCCAAATTGCTCCATCCTCCTATTCCTCGCTAGGTTTATATTCCCATTTCCCCCTTAACTGCCCTCAAGCGTCCACTGTCCGAGCCGTGTCACCTTCACCGGCTGAGAGATGCTTTGGGAAGTGGTGACGGGCGCTACCCAAATGCAATGGGCCTTTATCTCTTTGGGAGTTCCCCGTGTCTGAGTGGGTTTGCTCTGGAGAGAGACACGCAGCCAAGAGTCAAAACTCTACTGAGACCAAGATTCGGCACTTGCCTGTCTGTGGGCAAGTTCCCACGGGCCAGGACTTTCCAGCTCCTCCTTGTTGGTGAGCTATTACAGTCCCGTCAAAGTTAAAGGGGGACTGAAATGGTCTCATGGCGTCCAAAACAGGGGCAGGCGAGGTGGCACACTGGTTAGCACTGCTGCCTCACAGTGTCCACTCACCTGATGAAGTGCTTCAAAAGCTAGTGGCTTGTGCTACCAAATAATACCTATTGGACTTTAACCTGGTGCACAGAGACTTCTTACTGTGTTTTACCCCAGTCCAACACTGGCATCTCCCATCATGACCTCACAGCGCCAGAGACCTGGGTTGGATTCCTGGCTTGGGTCACTGTCTGCGTGGAGCTTGCATGTTCTCCCCGTGTCTTCGTGGGTTTCCTCCAGGTGCTCTGGTTTCCTCCCACAGCCTAAAAGATGTGCGAGTTAGTTGGATTGGCCATGCTAAATTGCCCCTCAGTGTCAGGGGCGCTAATTGGGGTAAATGCACAAGGTTATGGGGATAGGGCCTAGGTGGGGTTGTGTTCGGTGCAGGCTCGATGGGCTGAATGGCCTCTTCCTGCACTGTAGGGATTCTGTGATTTTCTATGTCGGTACTGGTTGTTTATCAGACCCTGGGAGAAATTCTTCCTGTTCCACAGCCTGCTGTTGGAATTACAGAAACATGATCCATTTGGAATCTGTAATCAGCAGATGTCCAGATCTCAACAGTAAAAGTCCCATTCAGCATGGTGAAGCATGTCCTTGGTCAGTCCCTGTACTGTGGCCTCAGCGAGCCATCAACTGTTCATTAAGCTCAGGCAAAAAACCTTCTCATCAACTTCATCGTTCCAACTCATCTCCTTCCCCTGGAAACATGTGGGGAGGCAGTGGCAGAGTGGTATTGTCACTGGATGAGCAATCCAGAGACCCAGGCTCGAATCCCACCACGGCAGATGGTAGAATTTGCATTCCATCAAGATGCAGAATTAAGAATCTACTGATGACCAGGAAACCATTGTCACGGACCCATCTGGTTCACTCAAGTCCTTTAGAGAAGGAAATCTGCTGTCCTTGCCCGGTCTGGCCTACATGTGACCCCAGAGCCACAGCAATGTGGTTGACTCTGGCAGCACAGTGGTTAGCACTGCTGCCTCATAGCGCCAGGGACCTGGGTTCGATTCCCAGCTTGGGTCACTGTCTGTGTGGAGTCTGCACGTTCTCCCAGTGTCTGAGTGGGTTTGCTCCGGTTTCTTTCCACGGTCCCAAAGATGTGTTGGTTAGATTGCTAAATTCTCCCTCAGCGTCCCCAAACAGGTATTGGAGTGTGGCAGCTAGGGGATTTTCACAGGAGTGTCAATGTAAGCCTACTAGTGAAGTCAGTGAATAATTAAACTTTAAACTCTTAATGATCTTCTGAAACAGAGGACAGTTGGGCAGCCCATCCCGGAAATGAATAAGTAAAAAAATTCCTTAAATAAAGCTTGCCATCAATTACCCCATCCACGATGACTATTTGCCAGCTCATTCTTAATGTGTTTGATTTCAGCATCGTGTGTTAATTATTTACAACCTGATGGCAAGGAAACACTTCCTTCTCTCTTCATTCCATTGTAGTCACGATTCAATGGACAGTACCTAGCACCTGGCTGTGTTCATTTATCACCTTCTTCTTTGGGAGCTTGCTGTGTGCAAAGTGCCTGCCATGTTTTCTGCCTTACAGCAGGGGGCGATGTGTCACACCTACTTCATTGGCCTTACGAGTGCCACAGGACATTCTGAGGCAAGTTCTCTTTCCTCTCTGTCCACATGGAGATTGGTCATGTAAAGGGATGGGAAATGATTGGTTCAAATGGTCATTGAGATTGCATTGTGTGTTATGTCCTCCAGCCTTGTTGGGCTATCTTCTTCATTAGAGGATCACAGAATCCCGAGAGTGCCATTCGGCCCATCGAGTCTGCACTGACTCTCCGAAAGAGCACCCTATCTAGACCCAATCCCACACCTTAACTCCGTAAACCCACAAACTGATCATTGTCAAACCACCTCATCTTTCCAGTGTAGGAGGAAACTGGAGCACCTGGAGGAAACTCACGCAGACACGGGGAGAATGTGCAAACTCCACAAAGACAGGGACCCAAGCCGGGAAGCGAACAGCTCCCTGGCGCTGCTCACCACTGTGCCACCCTCACTTTCATTGAATCGAGTTCTCTATCCCAAACTGTGCAATAATACAGCTCGGTGCAGACACAGGGACAAGGAAGAGGTCATTCAGCTCTTTGAGTCTGTTCTGTTGTTCACGAGTAGAATAGAATTTCCACAATGCAAAAGGAGGCCATTTACCAATAATCCCATTCAGCCCCTATCCCCATAACCCTATATATTTATTCTGCCAATCCGCCAACACTAAGAAGCAATTGAACATGCCCAACCAACCTAACCTGTACATCATTGGAGTGTGCGAGGAAACCAGAGCACCCGGAGGAAACGCACGCAGACATGGGGAGAACGTGGAGACTCCACACAGACAGCGAGCCGAGGCTGGAATTGAACCATGGGCCCTGGCGCTGTGAGGCAGCAATGCTAACCACTGAGCCACCTCTACTTCTCAGTATCCTCACTCGATCCAGCTGTCAGCCATCTCAGGCCTGGCACAATCTGTCAGTGCCAAATTGAGAATCGCTGATACCAAGCTCTTGTTTCTGTGTAGGAGAGCGTTCCACATTTCTATAAACCAGCGTGTGAAGCTTTGCACTGCCGTCCTCAAAGTCTGAAGACCTGAGCTTGTTCCCACAGGGTCAGACCTGGGCAGGTAGGGAAACACTGCAGCTCCTGGTCTCACATATACACAAGTTCCTGTGTGTCTGCTGCCAGGATAAGGCAGTGGGTTTTCGTGCTCGAACTGAGGTTTACGAAGACAGAGCCTTATCTGATTTCCCCCCCCCACCCCTGTCAGTCCCAACAAAGCTCAAGACCAGCCAAGCTTCCCAACACCAACACTCCACGTGGATGAGACAGAATTCAACCGGATTGAGGGGCCTGTCTTGCTAACACTCCCACGCTCTGCAAAAAAAGACACAAGCTTGGGAACCAAATGAAGCTGACCAGTGCCTGAGGAACTGTTACTGTCTGAATGTGGGAAGCAAGAAAATAGGCTAAAGAAATCAAAACAAGGGAGACCAATCCAGCCTGTAAACGCATGACTTTTTCACCAAGATGCATGCTCCATTCTTCCGTCAGCCATCAGTGAAGCCAAACCTGGAGTATTGTTTGCAGTTTTGGTGTCCTTATCTGAGGAAGGATGTCCTTGCTATAGAGGGAGGACAGCAAAGGTTTACCAGACTGATTCCTGGGATGGCGGGTCTGTCATATGAGGAGAGACTAAATTGGTTAGGATTATATTCACTGGAGATGAGAAGAGTGAGAGGGGATCTCATGGAATCTTCTAAAATTCCAACAGGGTTGGGAACAGGGTAGATTCAGGAAGAATTTTCCCAATGGTGGGGGAGTCCAGAACGAGGGATCATAGTTTGAGGATAAGGGGTAAACCTTTAGGACTGAGGTGAAGAGAAATTTCTTCACCCAGAGGGTGGTGAACGTGTGGAATTCATTCCCACAGAATGTAGTTGAGGCCAAAATGTTGTCTGATTTCAAGAAGAAATTGGATACAGCTCTCAGGGCTGGCTAAATGGCCTCCTCCTGCTTCTAGTTTCTACGTTTCACTTAACTCCTGGCACTGAGATGGGATTTTCCAAATCAGACAACTGAGGTCTGGACCACGTCTGCCACTTGGTGACCCTGTCTGGACAATTCAACTGTGTGGAGATGGCGGTGTTGGACGGGGGTCAACACAGTAAGAAGTCTCACAACACCAGGTTCAAGTCCAACAGGTTTATTTGATAGTAATCCTTTCAGGGTTTGCCCCTCAGTCAGGTGAGTGGACAGAACTCTCCACTCACCTGACAAAGGGGCAAACCCCAAAAGCTAGTGGGTTTTGCTACCAAATAAACCTGTTGGACTTTAACCTGGTTTTGTGAGACTTCTTACTGTGGACAATTCAATCCCAAGACCTCTCCAAGTGGCTTTAATTCTGCTGGAAGCGAGGAAACGTGATGATGTATATTTGGAGTGAGGAGAAACATCTCAAATGAGGGGAACTGAGGAAGGTTGCAGAAACACATCTGGAGAAGCAGATTTTTTATGGGTCTCTTAAAAAATGGTGCCTGTGTTCCAATGAGAAATACCAATCTTGTCTGCAGTACTGCAATCATTCCTGCACAATCCACTAAGGTTATAATCTGGGACGGCAAATGGAGGAATTAAACCAAAGATCAAAAACGACCAGAACATCTGCTGGCATTCATTCCTGCACGTTAACACCCTGCTTTTTATAATGATAGGGCTGAACAAGAGATGCAAACATTCTTCACATCGCACTGATATTCGGTGTAATAAACATCCAGCCGGTAACAGGACAAAGAAAAATAAACCTGGCTTAGTTTTCCGGTCTTGTAGCGGCAGACGTAGGGCTGTTCAAATACAGCAACAGGCCATTCAAATACCCATCCATTTAGACGGGAATGAAATGTGTGGATTGGCCATGCTAAATTGCCCCTTAGTGTCCCAAGGTGTTTACGTTATATGGATTAGCAGTGGGAAATGTATTGGGTTATAGGAATAGGGTGGGGGAAAGGGCCTGGGTAAGAGAGTCAGAGTCAGTGCAGACTCACAGCACCACGACAGAGCACAGAGGCCATTTGGCCCATCGACAACATACCCACCCAGATCCTAGCCCTGTAACTCCACGTATTTAGTCTGTTGATCTCCCTGATGCTAAAGGGTAATTTAGAATGGCCAGTCAACCTAACCCACACATCTTAGAACTGTGGAAACCGGAGCACTCGGAGGAAACCCACGCACGCTTGGGGAGAACGTGCAAACCCCACACAGAGAGTGACCCAAGGTGGGAATTGAACCAGGATCCCTGGCGCTATGAAGGTGCAGCGCTAACCACCTTGCCACCTCAGAAAAATGCTGAGCTGAATGGCCTTCTTGTGCGCTATAGGAATTCTACGATGGTAGAAGTGGGGGCTGTGACGTTCAGCCCCTCACCTGACAGCTGATATGGCCTAGTCTTTGAAAGAAGCAAACTGCCCAACAAGGCTGCATCAATCTTAATATCTGACTGTGAGAATTCTAACACACACACGCACACATTAAAGTCTCCTCTCAGGATCTCAAAGCCCTTTCCACAATTAAGATGTGATCCAAGGTACAATCCCTGTCTGAACGCAGTTTGACAATCTTAATGGCCATGTCTTGTGGTGACAGCCTTCATGCATTGAGCAGAAGCCCAAAATTCAGGCTGAGATTTACCACAAAGCAGAAGTGCATCTCAGCACCTCATCAACACTGTACACCATCCTGAGGCACTTGGCCGAGTGTTCCCAAACACAGTGTGATAACAAGACATGCCAGGGAAGGCTATGCTATTGTCGCTAACTTATTAATCCAGAGACTCAGATTATGTTCTGGGGACCCCGGTTCGAATCCCGCCACAGCAGATGGTGAAATTTGAATTCAACAAAATATATCTGGAATTATGAATCTACGAATGACCATGAAACCATTGTGGATTGTTGGAAAAACCCATCTGGTTCACTCATGTCCTTTAGGGAAGGAAATCTGCCATCCTTACCGAGTCTGGCCAACATGTGACTCCAGAGCCATAGCCATGTGGTTGACTCTCAACTGCCTCTAAGGGGCAACTAGGGGTGGGCGATTAATGCTGGCCAACCAGTGACGCCCACGTCCCACGAGTGAATAAAAAAAAAGCACAAATATATTACACCAGGGAAGAGGCAAGTTTTAAGGAGCGAGTTTAACAAAGAGGTGTAGAAAAGTGGGCAGGTCTAGGGAAGGAACTCCAGAACGTTGGACTTAGGCAGCTGGAAGCTCGGCCGCCAATGCTGAGACAACTAAAACTCAAGAATTTCTCAGAGATTGGAGTCGGGAGATAGGAATGGGGCAGGTCCTGGAGTATAAGCAGGAGAATTTTAAACCGGAGGTGTTGCCAGGAGCCAGTGCAGATGAGCAAGCTGAGTGGGACCTGGGCTACATCAGAACAGGGGCAGCAGAGCTTGGGATAAACTCAATTTTTAGTTCTCGAGTGAAAGATGGGAATCTGATAAGGAGAGCATTGGGAAAGCCAAGTCTCGAGGTAACAGATGCAAGAATGCAGAGCAAGTTCAAGAGGGACGCGTCTATAAAAGACAGATCCACTCACATGGAGACAGAATCAAAAACCAGAGAGTTTGGGACCAAAAATACGATTTAAATGTGAACCATCTGAAAGGTTTGGCCTAGGTTTGAAAAGACAGTCTGTAAAAACCACCAGCAACTTTGAAATCTAAGCCATCGATGTTGACATGGAATGTAGAGCAGACACTAAATTACAGAGCTGGAAACTCTGCCCAGACTCCCTTATCAACACTATCCACAAGATTCTCTGACCATTCACTGGGAAAAGACTGAAATATGAGGGGCAAACTCAAAATCCAATGGGACTGCAACAGTCCAATAAGAGGCTGTCACAATCATAGAAATCTTTGTTACCTCCCGATTCCCACTCCCAGAATCTCCCTCTCTCCCAATCCCTAGAATTCCTCCCTCCCAGTCCCTGAATCCTGACTCCCAATCCCTGAATCCCTCACTCCCTCCCGAACCCAGAATCCCTCACTCCCTCCAGACTCCCAGTCCCTGAATCCCTCACTCCCAATCCCAGAGATCCTCCCTCACCCCTGACTCCCAATCCCAGAATTCCTCACCTTCTTGTTGCATCACAGACTACGGAGTCTGAGGTATCAGACTGATTCTCACGAGGAAGGTTGGAGGCATAAGATGGCAGAGTAGAAGACAATCATTGAATCCCTGTAGTGCAGAAGGAGGCCATTCGGCCCATCGAGTCTGCACCAACCACAATCCCACCCGGCCCTATCCCCATACCCCCATGCATTTACCCTAGCTAGTCTCCCTAAGGGGCAATTTAGCATGGCCAATGCACCTAACCCACACATTTTTGGGCTGTGGGAGGAAACGGGAGCACCCGGAGGAAACCCCACCGAGACAGGCACCCGAGCCGGGAATCAAACCCAGCTTCCTGGCACTGTGAGACAGCAGTGCTAACCACTGCGCCAGTGGGCTGGGTACACAGAAAAAGAATGAAGCAGCACAGTCTAATAAAAGTTTGTGGCGAGTTCGAAACCTCTTGTGGAATTTTTATAAGCTGCAATCAGGGTCCCAAACATGAGAAAAACACTTGTAGTTCTTTGGTGTGCTTACATAAAACTAAACTGGGTGGTTAGCACTGCTGCCTCACAGCGCCAGGAACCCAGGTTCGATTCCCGATTTGGCTCACTGTCCGTGTGGAGTTTGCACGTTCTCCCTGTGTCTGCCTGGGTTTCCTCCTGGTGCTCCAGTTCCCTCCCACAGTCCAAAGAATACGGGTTAGGTGGGCCCGCCATGGTAAACACAGAGAGTTACAGGGATGGGGAGGGGAGTGGACTGAGGTAGAGTGCTCTTTTGGAGGGTCGTGCAGAGTTGATGGGCCTCTTCTGCACCGCAGGGATTCAGATGATTCTACGTCCATCAGCTATCAGGCAGAAAGCCAAGTAAACTTGAAGAAATGTTCCCAGAATTGTGATCTGGTTTGTGAAGACAATCTGAGTGAGAGCAGTGAATTATTTACTGAGTTTGTAAGTGCAGTTGCTATGTTTGTGATAACCTCCTGTTTACTGTTCAGTGTCTGACTGGGCACACAGCCTCCTCCATTGCTTCTCTCGGCCAGTAAGAAACGGCACCCCCTCTCCGTCCCTCCCCCCCCCACAACCTCGGCGGGAGTTGCTCTATGAAAACATTTCCCCAGCTGTCAGAGTTAACCTCTGACCCTCGGGCCCGCTCTGTGTGATAATAAATCGATGGCTCCCGCCTCCCATTTCCCCTGGAGCTGGTCAATTAATCACGACTCCAGACACACAACGTCACTCATTGCTTCCTGTTGCCCTGGCCTTAGGCAATGGGGACGGCCTGAGCAGAGCAGAGCAGCCAGGCCCAGGCGAACCGAGTGCCTTAAGAAGTGGCTACAGGCCACAGCAGTCCCTGTGTGAGAAAACCATTACAACACCCAGGGCTGAGAAATACTCACACAGCCAGTAACAGGAATACCTTTCGCAGGACTGAGCAATGCACCACAACCTCACTTTCCCCTCCGGGACCCACCCTTACTTCTCATTTGTGGGACACGGGTGTCATTGGCTGGGCCAGTGTTTATCCCCCAGCCCGAGTTGCCCGTCAACAGTTAAGAATCAACTGCTGTGGCTCTGGAGTCACACGTGGGCCCCACTGGGGAACGATGGCAAATTTCCTTCCCTAAAGGACATTTGTGATCATTTCCAACATTCGACAATAGTCATCAGTAAATTCTTAACTCCCAAATTTTTTTGTACTGAATTCAAATTCCACCATCTGCTGTGACGGGATTTGAACCCAAGTACCCTGATTCAGAGTTTCTGGATCAATAGTCTCTTGATCATGCCACTAAGCCATTGCCTCCCCCACTACTCCAATTCTCGATTTGCTGAACAAGTGCTTCTGGCCACGAGGGTTGCGGTTACACCGGGGTGACAGACTATTTGGCTGCAGGTCCCAGCTGACGGTCGTGCCTCTTGCTGTGGTACACTTCCCAGGGCACTGTGTCACAGGCAAGCCTCATCATTCTCATTAAACCCAAGCCTCTGCTTCACCACAATGAATGGCCACGGAGAGGAGCGGGCTTGATCAGATTTACCCCTCCCTGGTCTTCACACCAAGCTTCCGGTTATCTTTCAAATACACTGTCTGTAATCACCATGACGGGGAGATGTCAGCTTTAGACTGGGCCAAGCAGATTAAGAAACCTCACAACACCAGGTTAAAGTCCAACAGGGTCACCCACAGAGCAGTGACCAAGCAAAGAATCAGCATGTCTGTACAATGTCCAGTCATCCAAAATATAGAGACTCCCTGCACTTGGAGACTTCATTCTAACCCTTGTCTTTTATTCCTCACCTCCCTGTTTCCCCCCTCTCTGTCCTTGCCCCAAAGGTACTCCACCTCAAACTCCTCCCAGACCACACAACAGGTCATCAGCATCACACGTTAACTCTGTTTCTATCTCTGCTCACCCATTTACATTCCCAGCAGTTGCTGCTTTCATTTCAGCTTTACAACAGCTGTAGCGTTTTGCTTTGTTGCTTTACCCTGTCCTGGGAGTGTTTGATGGGGGACAGTGTCGAGGGAGCTTTACTCTGTATCTAACCCCATGCTGTCCCTGCCCTGGGAGTGTTTGATGGTGTGGATGTGCTGGTGTTGGACTGGGATATACACGGTAAAAAGTCTGACAACACCAGGTTTAAGTCCAACCGACTTATTTGATAGTACACTCACTAGCTTTCGGGTTAGCCCCTTCGTCAGGTGAATGGAGAGTTCTGGCCTCAGACAGAGCATATAACAGCACAGACAGTTTACAGATTACTGATTAGAATGCGAATCTTTACACCTAACCTGCTGTTCAAGTCTTAAAGTGGCTGACAATTGAACAGCAGGTTAGGTGTAAAGGTTCGCATTCTAATCAGTAATCTGTAAACTGTCTGTGCTGTTATATGCTCTGTCTGAGGCCAGAACTCTCCATTCACCTGAGAAAGGGGCAAACCCCGAAAGCTAGGGAGTGTACTATCAAATAAATTGGTTCGACTTAAACCTGGTGTTGTCAGACTTTTTACTGTGTTTGATGGGACAGTGAAGAGGGAGCTTGACTCTGTATCTAACCCCGTGCTGTACCTGTCCTGGGAGTGTTTGATGGGGGACAGTGTAGGAAGGGGACGTTTGTAGAGGAGCTTTATTCTATATCTAAAACAAAAGGTATAGGCTAAGACACACTGCCCATCAAGCCTGCTCCACCTTTCAATGAGATGAGGATTGAATCGATCCATTCTCTGTATCTTTTTCTACTCTTGAATTGCAAGAATCAGTTCTGCTGGATTAACAATGATCCGGTTTGCGACCGACTGGCTTGTGTGGGAGAAAAATTGAATGACTTGACTCTGTTTTAAAATTATATCTTCTTGTGTTAAGCTTCCCCTGCCATCAGCAAAGTTGCTCTCTATGCTGTTTGTTCAAATTCCATCCAAAACCCTCAAAACCCCAATCAAATCTTCCACCTTCCAGGGATTCCAAGTCTGACTGATTTCATCTCTCATTATCTGGCCAATCTATGCTGCACTCCTTCCAAGGCTCATTTGGAAAAAGCAATGCCCAGAAATGTATGTGTGATTCCAGATGTGGCGCGGTATCCAGGTGTGGTGCTGGAAGGAGGTGGTCTGATTTGTGTAGGCTGTTCCCAAGCCCAATGACTCAGTGTGAAATCACAGAGTTTGTTTGCCACGTCCCACCCTGGCACCCTTGAGTCTTCGAGTAGCATCACCTGGAAACAATTTCTTCCGGTTTGACCCTTGAGTTTGGCAGGCAGGCAGGCAGTGGAGGAGTATTTGGCAACGGTCGCAGAATAGCATTCATACCAATTCGCGCTCTCAACTCATCAACAGCATTTACAGATACAGCTCAGTTCTGGGTCTCGCTCGGACAGACAAACCCTGGCTTCAACTCACCAACAATTACAAAAGCAGAGCTTTCTGACAAACTCTCACCACTAACAAGGTCCATAGGCACGCTGGAACGGCACGGTAGCACAGTGGTTTGCACTGCTGCCACACAACTCTCGGGACCCCGGTTCAATCCTGGCATCAGGTCACTGTCTGTGTGGAGTTTGCACATTCTCCTTGTGTCTGCGTGGGTTTCCTCCGGGTGTTCCGGTTTCCTCCCACCTTTCAAAGATGTGCGGGTGAAGATGGTCAACCATGCTAAATTGCCCCTTAGTGTCAGGGGAAATACGTGGGGTTGCGGGGATAGGGTCTGGATGGGATTGTGGTCAGTGCAGACTCAATGGGCCGAATGGCCTCCTTCTGCGCTGTAGGGATTCTATAAATTTATGGCTGCTCTCCGACTCAATGGCATATCAGAAGTTGGAAACACAAAGGCTTTTCGTGTTGTCCTTTTCAGTCTTCAGGACATCCCAGCGCTCATGCCGCACTCAAGTGCTTCCAAAATGGAGTCACCGTTGTCACGTACAAAGCACGGCCACCAATTTTAGCACAGCAAGCTCTCACACAGGACTGTGACCAGACATTGCTTCAGGGCTGGATGCTGTCCAGGTAGAACATACGTGCTTTTCTTTGAACTCATGGCAGGCCATCTTCCATGGTGATTTGAGAAAGAAGAGGGGGAGGGGAGTGAGGGGGAGAGGAGTCGGGGAGGAGGTCGGGGGAAAGAGGTGGGGGTGCAGACTGGAGCCCACCTCACTCCCTCAGTACTGCACTGGAGTCTGAACTGAGGTTATATATCCAAATCCCGGTGATGGCCAGGGGGAGGGGAGGGGAAATTGAACCCACAGGATTCGAATTCACAGGCCTGAGACCAACAGAGGCACAGCTAACATGGTCAGTAATCATTCACACCCATTTTATTTGCAGCAATGAATAAAGCACTGTGAGGGCAGCAGGGAAGAAGCCGTTCTTGAGTCAGTCGGTACATGGCCTCCTTTCGTTCTGAGCTTGTAGAATCATGATGGTTCTTGCACCCTCGATGTGCCAGTAAGATGGCAGATAACCAGAGGGTGAATGAAGGGGCTGTAATGTCGGAATCACAGTGACTGCCTGGGCCCTTTCTTACCCATCACCGCTTACCACACTCAAACATGGAGCTTTGAGAGAGATCTGCACAGCAAATCCACATGAAAATCTTCCATTGTCCAAGCACACTCCCACCACCAGGACAATGCCCACAGGCCCCAGAATCCCGACAGTGCAGAACAGGCCACTCGGCCCATCGAGTCTGTACCGATTCTCTGACAGGGTGTCTGACCCAGGCCCTCTCCCCAGCCCTTTCCACATAACTGAACACATTTCCTGTGACCCATCCACCGACACATCTTAGGAGTGTGGGAGGGAAACTGGAGCACCCAGAGGAGACCCACACAGGACAGTCTAAGATCAGGAAATCTCGTTCTGCTTCTTGACCAACTCTGCATTTGGGCCCGGTGGAGAGGAAACGAAAGGTAAGCCAGCTTGGCACTTGCTGTGTGAAATGTCAATGATATTGCCTCTCTCTACACACTACAGATTCCTCAGCAGTGGCCTTTTCCACAATGTCTTCCTCATCCACTCCTGTTTTGTCTGTAAATAGCCCATATCCTGCTCAAGCCTTCAGGGTGTGGAGATGGGTTCCACAATCAGTCTTTTAACTAACAGGGCATGCATGACCGCATTTCTCAAGGCAACTCCAGGAGCGCCAAACTCACGCACAAGGTTCAACCATTATGCTGAGAAAGCCCACCAATGCCCCTACTTTCTCAGAAGACTTGAGGAAATTTGGCATGTCCGCTACAACTCTCACCAACATTGACAGATGCACTCTAGAAAGAATTCTTTCTGGATGTATCACAGCTTGGCATGGTTCCTACTGTGACCAAGACTGCAAGAAACTACAAAAGGGTCGTGAAAAAAGCCCATTCCATTACTCAAACCAGCCGGCCATCCACTGACTCTGTCCACACTTCCTGCTGCCTTGGGAAAGCAGTCAGCATAATTAAAGGCGTCCCTTTTTTCCACCGTCTTCTGTTGGGAAAAAGCTCCAAAAATCTGAGCTCATGTACCGACTGACTCAAGAACGGCTTCTTCCCTGCTGCCATCAGACTTTTGAACGGACCTACCATATATTTGGGTGATCTTTCTCTGCAGTCGAGCTATGAATGTAACACTATATTCTGCACCCTCTCCTTTCCTTCTCCCCTCTGTGCTCTATGTACAGTATGCTTTGGCTGTATAATGTGCAAGAAACAATACTTTTCACTGTATGTTAATACATGTGACAATAATAAATCAAAGTGCGGCTGGGTCAGGGGAAGAGACAATTTGCAAGCTTGTCAGATCTTTCTGCAATTTCCCTCCTCTCTGTCCACATAACGACACAAGTGAGACTCCTGATTCAGGCTGCTTGCATTGGAACCTCCACTCCAAAACCTGTTGGGTAAAGGTGTGATGTCACAGTCTTTGACAGACAAAGCAGACATTAACCAGGAGGAAAATCCTGCTGGCAGCTGATTGCTAATCCCGGGACGGAACTTGTGGACAGACGCAACATCAAACTGAGTGGAGGAAGTGAGGCAGCAGAAGCTGCCCCTAAGATGTCGGGGCATGTAGCAGAATCAACAGCTTCCAGACAGCAGAACAAACGCTGTGTGGATGAGGAGAGAGTGACAACACACAGTCACTCCACTCTCTCCACAGCTTCAGACAGTGCAGAGTCCCCACTGTGCCAGTTGAGCAGACTGCAAGCTCAGTCAGATTTGTGTCTGACCTATTCCTTTAAAAAGACCCACAGTCTCCGCAAATAACACACACAGCTTTAATTTCATTGAGATGGAATAATATTTACACTGGACTTCAGAATAGGTGGATAAAGGGAACACACTGTGCATCAGTGTACCATACAAGGGTTGAGAGCTTCAGGTTTTTAGGTGTCCAGATTACCAAAAACCTTTGCTGGTCCCCCCATGCCAACACTATAGTTAAGAAAGCCCAACAACACCTCGACTTTCTCAGAAGACTGAGGAAATTTGGCATGTCAGATACGACTCTCACCAACTTTTACAGATGCACCATAGAAAGCATTCTTTCTGGTTGGATCACAGCTTGGTGTGGTTCCTGCTCTGCCCAAGACCGCAAGAAACTACATGAATGTGGCCCAATCCATCACGCAAACCAGCCTCACACCCTGTCCACACTTCCTGCTGCCTCGGCAAAGCAGCCAGCATAACCAAGCTCTCCCCTTCCCCAGACATTCTCTCTTCCATCTTCTTCCTTCGGGAAAAAGACACAGAAGTCTGAGGTCAGGTACCAACTGACTCAAGAACAACTTCTTCCCTGCTGCTGTCAGACTTTTGAATGGACTTACCTTGCATTAAGCTGATCCTTCTCTGCACCCTAGCTATGACTGTAACACTACATTCTGCACTCTCTCCTTTCCTTCTCTATGAACGGTATGTTTTGTCTGTTTCGTGCGCAAGCGACAATACTTTTCACTGACAATAATAAATCAAATCATGTTGCAGACAGGAGTGTCATCGTCCATTGAAACAAGATTTACGGAGAATTGGATGTCCTACCTCCTTTGATCTTAGCAATTAGATACTCTCACTATCTTTTTCATTTCCACGCTGTGAATTTCTCAGATACAGTCAATACTGTCTCTGGAAGACACGCAATGCTATTTTCACTCCTCTGGCAGAGACATGTAAACAGTGTGATGCTTTTTGGTGAGAAATTTTCACTTTAAATGCAGACAGTGGAATTGACCTTACTGTGAGCTGACAGAGAATGAACACTGGTGGAAGTATCTGGCTGCTTCATTGATATCCAGCCTCTCTCAAACACAAGCCCCAAAGGGTGACGCTCACATCAGTGAGCAAAGATCAAGCTTCTGTCCAATGGCTCGAACACAGTGACCCACTAGTGTTAATGACAACGGAGACTATTATAAGCAGAATTCGGGGTTGTTGATCAGGGGCTAAAAGTGGGTCATACACCAAGCCTTCTGCCGGACCAAAGGTAAGGAAAAGAAGCCCAATAGTGTCTACCTGTCCAAAATCAGCAGCAATTGGGATTCACACTCCAACAGCATGTTTGGTATAAGAAGTGGAGAAAGCTCAGTATGGGTAGACAGACTGATCGTCTTACATCTATATCATGTTTTTTATAACTTTCAATATCCAAAAATGTCCCAATCAAAGACTCATTGATGTACCAAACATGGAGTTAATTTTATTCTTAACAAGCTCCCACAAACGGCAATCTGAGAACGGTCAGATATCCAGCTCTTTGTGATGCTCTGTGAGGAATAAATACAGGCCAGGACAGTGCCGGGGGCCGGGGGTGGTACTAACTCTGCTCTTCTTCCACACAGCGCCTGTCAGATTGCTATTTTTGTTGGGCCAGGCAGTCAGGGCCCCAGCTTAAATCTCTGATCTGAAGACAGAATGTCTGACAGTGCAGCATTCCCCCAGTACCCCACACACCCTGGACATTTTTAAAAAATTTATTCATGGGACATGAGTGTCGCTGGCTGGCCGGCATTTATTGCCCATCCCTAGATGCCCCTGCAGGACAGTTCAGACTCAACCACATTGCTGTGGCTCTGGGGTCACATGTAGGCCAGACCGGGTAAGGACAGCAGATTTCCTTCACTCAGGGACATGAGTGAACCAGATGGGTTTTTCTGACAATGGTTTCATGGTCATCAGTAGATTCTTAAGTCCAGATTTTTTTATTGAATTCCAATTCCACCATCAGCTGTGGTGGGATTTGAACCCGGGTCCCCAGAACATTAGCTGAGTTTCTGGATTAATAATTTAGCAATAATACCAATCAGCCATGGGCTCCCCAGACATTCTCTCTCCCACCTTCTTCCACTGGGAAAAAGGTACAAAAATCTGAGATCACATACCAACCGACTCAACAACAGCTTCTTCCCTGCTGTCATCAGACTTTCGAATGGACCAACTATATATAAAGTTGATCTTTCTCCACACCCCAGCTATGACTGTATCATTACATTCTGCACCCTCTCCTTTCCTTCTCTATGAACAGTATGCTTTGTCTGTATAGTCTGCAAGAAACAATACTTTTCACTGTATATTAACACGTGACAATAATAAATCAAATCAAATATTCAGTTGATCTTTCTCTGCATCCTAGCTATGACTGTAACACTATATTCTGCACCCTCTCCTTTCCTTCTCTATGAATGGTATGCTAGTGCGTAAGAAACACTAAATTTCCACTGTACACTAATACATGTGACAATAATAAATCAAATCCAAGAGTATGACAGTGGACAGTCAGCCTGGTCGCTGAAGCAGGGCTCAAACCCACAACCTTCTGACTCCAAGCTCATCATGTTCCTCATTGAAGAGATGATCTGTGATTGTGGGTGAACAGGGAGGGGTGGGGGAAGAGGGGATGGAGTTCCGGTTTCTATCTGACCGCACTGTGCTCAGCCTGAAAAGTGGATGCCCTCACCTCGCTGAGGTGAGGTGAGCGGCAGAATGAGATAGGAAGTCTTACCTTGGTCTGGGAAGGTCAGTGCTGGCCGTGCCATGGAGAAAGACCCCAGGCCAAGCACAGCCCAGCACACCAGGTGAACGCAGCTGATCATTCCACTACTGCTTCTGCTCCCAACGCATCACCATTTGTGCTCCCGTCTCATTCAGCAGCCTGAGCACAAGAGGCCGGTCGCTGGAAGCTGTGAAGGAAGACAACATTTCATTAATACGAGCTGCAAACTTCACAATCAATGCTGCTTTTCCCCAGGTGGGAAATTATTGGTCTGAGAGATGGCTTCACAAGTGACCAATATGACAGAGTTAATGATGAATAGTAGTGCTCCTTCACTGGGTCAATCTGGCTCTTTTCCTACCTCCCCTCATTCAGACCTTGGCTCACTGTTGGGTGATCAGGAAATCTCCTTCCCAAAGGGACTGTCAATGAACTGGGAGGCTATGCACGAACTGCCGACAGACTCTGACTGTGCGAGGCTGAGCGTGGGGTGTTGGATGATGACAGAGAGGTGGGAGGGATGGGGCTAGAAATCAGCAAACTAGAATGCCCCACCAACACAGCACAGAATTGGCCATTGAAGTCTGGATGGCAGCAGTCCCTGGCTAGGAACTCAGTGCCCTGGAGTGAGCTTTCATCAGTCCGAGGATTAGCTCTGTATATACGTACACACACACACACTTTGGCTTTGAGCTAAATCACCAGTAGCTACAGTCACTGTACAAACATACTCCCACTGAGACTAGCACAAGTCCAGTTCCTACAGTAATCACGCTGCAAATGTTTCACTGCTCCACCTTTCAACAATGCTGGCAGTGACAGCGCAGACACCCGCACTCCTGGTAGTGCCCCGGGACACTTCATGGCATTCAAGGTGCCACACAAATGCAACTCACTGAAGCTGTGGTACATGCAGAGAACAGAAACCCAAGCACACACAGATTCCCTGGCTGAATGTGCACTCCGACACTGAGTTTCCCCAGCCCTGCCTCCACTGTGAGCCACGGAAGTGTGTGGGTTAACTCCCATCCACTGCGAAGTTGCCCACTTCGGCAGAGTTTTGGGGGCATGATTTTAGCTTTCTCCAGTGACAAGGTAGTCCTTCCCCAACCACCCCCCCCACACCCCCCCCCCCGCCCCACCCCAGCTCAACCATGCACCAATGGAAAAGGAGTGAACAGGCCGTGAGTTCCCCTATCTCCACCTGGAACATGTCAGAGTCAATTCACAATGGCCTGTGGGGAGAAGGAAAGGTCATGTCGCAACCTGTTCCAGGTGATGCATGGCAGGTGTCCAGTTTGCTTGCTACTCACAGGGGACACATGGACACAGACACGGACACACATGTTGGCACACGCGGACCCACACAAAATAAAAAGGATGCAACAATCTCCTTTCTTGTCCTCTTTCTGACCTGTTGTGACCGAGAATAACTGCTTCAAATGTCCACATTCCCTTATTGATTGAGTTCATGGTTCACCTCACTGCAATCTGGCGGCAGTCCCAATCACGTGCTTCATACATGTAGACAGCAAGATGTCAGTCAGGGAAAGCACACGTGTCCAGAGTACAGACACCAGACACAGAATGATACTCAGAGCATCACAACTCCCGCTTCCCTGAAGCAGCAACAATGGATTTTGAGGTGCAGTCAGCCTGGACGGACGGCGCACACACACACACAGACACACACACAGACACACACACACACACACACACACACACACACACTCTCTCTCTAAGCTGCCAGCCTTGAAGCTCGGTCAGTCGACAACCCAACAACGTGCGTGAAGGAGGAGTTTCACATATGGTTGAGCTGGAGAGTCCACCCCAGTCATCGCCTGTCAGGAACCATCGCTGGTTCCAGTCTCAGAGCCGCAGGAGACCAAAAGCACCATGACAGAGTGAACTCCTTTTCAAACTAAACAGCTTCAAGGTCAATTACACTTAGCAAGGCTTCCTGGAACTGTGAGTGATCAGCGCAATCTTTACTTTAAATCATCCCACAACCATAAGATAATCAAACAAGAACCTCAAGGCACCTTGCTCCCAGCCATAAATTTGACTGCACATAAATGTTCGTGTCAGAGTGATGCATGCCAACAATCAGTGAGTGTCTGTATTACCTCCCAGAACCAATTGGCAGGGGAAGCAGCCACATCATGACTTTGACGTGCCTCTGACTCAGTCATGAGCCATGAGCTCTCTACTTGGCTCAGTGTGTTCAGTGATGAATAATTCCCCAACTATTATCGACCTCTGCATCTTTCAGCAGATCGGCCAAGCTTTGCCCGTGACTGTTGTACAGCTTGGTGGGGTGGGGGGGGCGGGGGTGTCATTCTGGAACGATTAACTCCTCTTCACTGTCCTTCCGGGTAGCCATGTTTGGGAGAGAAGGAAAGCTGCCCTCGTATTGAGAAGCTCCATTAACCCCTCGCTCGGTGCCTGGCTCCTCCCTCTGCCAGACGCATGCAAGGCTTTGCATGACTGTCTCTTCCGAGCCAGTGACTCAACCATAAACTCTGCCAATAACATCAACATAATATCCACCTGTTCATCCTTCATCTGTACAGGTGTCGAGAGGCCATTTGGCCCAAGTGGATCATGCTGGTGTTTATGCTTCAGACAAGTGTCTTCCCAATCTTCTTCATCTAACTCCTTCAACATATCCTTCTGTTCATTCTCCTCAAGTTTAGCAAGTCCACCATTCAGTTTAGTAGCATTTCTGCTGCTAAACTTAACTACTCTACATGCTAACCACTCTGTGTAAAAGAAGATACCCTTACATTTCTGACTGGATTGAGCAGTGACCATCTCGTATTGATGGCACCTGCTTTTGATTCTGCCAACAGTTCCTCTATATCCACTCCAACATCATTTAAACACCTCCATCCAACTATCCTTCAGCTTTTCTTCTTTCTAAATGTTCAATCTTTCCTGACACATCCTCTTAATTCTGGAATCACACTTGTGAATTGTTATCTTCTGTTCTACTTTCTCCAGTGTTTCCTCTGTCCTTTTGATCGCAGGGACAAGAGAATTCTTCTTTGTATTCTCAGGATGGTCTGATCAGGATCCTGTACACTTCCCCTTCAATTCTTACCCTTGATAAATGCATTGTTGGTGTTTTTTAATTGCCCATGTCACTGGCTCCTCAGGATTTATCTATTTGTACCCTTGGGTCCCAAAGTTTTGACTCTTGTTGTGGTCGTCCCTTTGAGGGCAACACAGCAGAGTAAGGGGGGGGGGGTCATCTGGCTTGGGGGACCAATTGGGACACAGCATGACTAATCACCCCAGGGGGTGAGTCCTCTGTTTAGACAGTAGGCATATAGGGGAATAGAGCAGCTGTGCTGGCTGCTGTAAAGTTTTTCTTATCAATAAACACCTTTTGTGTTTGTAATGAAGTATGCAAAAGTGCATTATTGCATTATCCAAGGATTCGACCAAATGCACCATCTTTAAAAATTGCCAAGACACAATTATTCTGCAAGGTGTTCTACTCATTCTGGGCCATGGGCATCGCTGGCGAGCCAGTATTTACTGCCCATTCCTAGTTGTCCTTGGAGGGCAATTGAGAGTCAACCACACTGCTATGGGTCCAGAGTCACATGTCGGCCAGACCAGGTAAGGGACAGCAGATTTCTTCCCCTAAAGGACATGAGTGACCCAGATGGGTTTTTCCGATGATGGTTTCATGGTCACCTGTAGATTCTTAATTCCAGATTGTTTTTTATTGAATTCAAATTTCACCATCAGCCATGGCGGGATTCGAACCCGGGTCCCCAGAATGTTAGCTGAGCGCCTGGATTGATAGTCTAGCAGTAATACCACTAGACCGCAAGTCCCTCACATCCGGAGCTGGGGGATTTTATCCCGTATGTTTGATCGCCCAGTTTGATCCGAGATGCTATCCTTTACTCTCTTCTTCTCGCATCATGTTTCATTCCAGCTTGCTGACCCCTGGCCAGGATGCAGTAGAATATCCGGTCACTTTGAAGGCAAGTGTGAAATGGCAACATCCTGATCCATTGCTTGGGCTGTGCTCAATGAGGGGGGGGGGGGGGGGGGGCGGGGGGGGGGGGGGGGGGGGGGGGGGGGGGGGCGGGGCGGCGGGGGCGGGGGGGGTCCTGATTGAGGTATATAAAGGGAATTGGTAAGGTACACGACGAACAGATGTTCCTGTGTGTGTGTCAGTCTAGAACAAGAGCTCACACAGAGAGTCCAGGATTTCCCTGGGAATTGTGGCGAGTGGTGGAAATAGGCCACGCAAATGTCCATCAACCTCAGAAAGCATTTTCCGGTTTTGGAGTGAGCGCTTCAGAAAATCCTACGCATGGAGTGGGAAAAGATGGGTTCAAAACTGAGATGAGGAGAAACTTTTCTCAGTGAGTTGTTAATCTGTGGAACTCACTGCCCCAGAGTGCAGTGGAGACAGAATCCATCAACAGCTCCAAGGAAGAGACTATTTCAGAGACTATTTCCTTGCATGGATGTAGCTGTTACTTGGGGGCATAACTATAAGGTTCATGGTGGGAGATATAGGAGGAATGTCCAAAGTAAGTTCCTTACTCAGTGTGGTTGGGGTGTGGAATTGCCTGCCTGCTGTGATAGTGGAGTTGGACACTTCAGGAACTTTCAAGTGGTTATTGGACAGGCACATGGAGTACACCAGAATGATAGGGAGTGGGATTGCTTGATCTTGGGTTTGGCAAACATCGAGGGCCGAAGGGCCTGTATTGTGCTGCACAGTTCTATGTTCTTTGAAGAGATAGATATGTTTCTGATGCAAAGTGGGATAAAGGGTGACGGGAAGCAGGCAGGAAAGTGGCGTGGAGACCAGGATAAAATCAGCGACCACCATGTTAAATGGCAGAGCAAGCTCAAAGGGCGGAATTATCTACTCCTGCTTCTAATTCCGAATTATTATCCTGACTTTCCCATTTGAGTGTTTTCAGGAGGAAGCACCATACCAGTGTACGTTAACAGGACAGCTGGGGCAGAGAAAAAGCCTTGCTTCAGCCTTGCTGGGACTGGAGCACACAAACTCTGCTGCGCTGAGGGCAAATCTCACCTAACTCCACCTGGACATTTTGCAGCCTGGTGACGGGTTCCTGGGTGTGTGGAAATCAGTGAGGAATTTACACATCCCTCAACAAACCATCCTGGGCTGGCACCGTGGTTAGTGCTGCTGCCTCACAGCGCCAGGGATCCGGGTTCGATTCCCGGCTCGGGTCACTGTCTGTACAGACTCCGCACATTCTCCTCGTCTTTGTGTGGGTTTCCTTCGGGTGCTCTGATTTCCTCCCCACTCTAAAGATGTGCAGGTCAGGTGGATTGGTCATGCGAAACTGACCCTAGTGTTCAGGGAATTAGCAGGGTAAATGTATGGGGCTGTAGGAATAGGGCCTGGGGTGGGTTTGTGGTTGGCGCAGACTCGATGGGTCTGCACTGCACTGTAGGATCCTATGATCCTGGATAACCCCCCCACTAAGAATCTGTTCTAATCCTTCCCTTCTGTGCTGCTGGATATCACAGTGAACCCAGAAGGCTGAGAGAAAGATTGAATGGAGATGTTTAAAATAATGAAGGGTTTAGGTAGAGTGGTTAGAAAAAGTTTGTTTCTCTTAGCAGCACAAAATAACCAAGAGACCAAAGATTTCAAGTCATCGGTAAAAAGATTACATAGATGTTAAGGAGTAATTTTTTTTCAATGAAGGGTGATGGGGCTTTAATCTTCTCTGCCTCAAAATGGGTCGGAGATGCAGAACCCATCACCTCTGAACCCTAGAACCTGAAGGGTGACAGACCAAGTGTGGGCAAGTGGGATTAGGCTGGATTGTTCTTCCCTGTAACCTGGTGTTGTGAGACTTCTTAAAGTCCAACAGGTTTATTTGGTAGCAAAATCCATGATCTTTCACAGCACTGCCCCTTAAGTCAGGTGAGTGGGAGTTCTGTTCACAAACAGGGCAGATAAACACAAACTCACTTTACAAAATAATGGTTGGAATGCAAGTCCTTACAGGTAATCAAGTCTTAAAGGGACAGATAATGTGAGTGGAGAGAGGGTTAAGCACAGGTTAAAGAGATGTGTATTGTCTCCAGACAGGATAGTTACAATACACACACAATACATTAGAGACAATACACATCTCTTCAATTTGTGCTTAACCCTCTCTCCACTCACATTACCTGTCCCTCTTAGATTTGATTACCTGTAAAGACTTGCATTCCAATCGTTATTTTGTAAATTGAGTTTGTGTCTTCATATGCCCTGTTTGTGAACAGAACTCTCACTCACCTGATAAAGGAGCACTGCTCCACAATCTAGTGGATTTTGCTCCCAAATAAACCTGTTGGACTTTAACCTGGTGTTGTGAGACTTCTCACTGTGTTTACCCCAGTCCAACGCCAGCATCTCCACATCATGGTTACCATCGACACCGCAAACTGCTTGTTCTTCTCTGGCCAGTGCAGGCTTGATGGACCCAATGGCTCTTTTCACACCATAACTATAGACATGGTTCAGCATCCCCCAACTGCAGCCCAGGATAGCAAACGGTTAAATCAAAATCCTTCTGGCCAACAGATGAGCAGATAAACTGCAATTCAGAGAAAGATTCTTCTCCGACTTCCTGTTGGAACCCGTTTACACAGGAAATTAGAAATCAACCTGGATTAGCTTCAGTTTGGAAACTGCTTCCTTGTGAAAACAGAAGAAAAGTGCTCACCAGCGAGGGCGTATATGTCCCTGTTATAAAACAGGGACAGAACGGCAACTCACCGGCAGGTTGGAGAAAGAGAAACCTCCACATTTTACCCCTTAAAAAGGAGTGTTTCTCCACGACCGTCTCATCGAAACCCTCACCAAGGGGAAATAAAACAGGGCAAGAACTGGACTTATACCACACCCACCAACTCGCAGGATTCTGACAGTATAGAAGGAGACCATTCAGCCCATGGTGTCTGCACCAATTCTCTGACAGAGCATCCCACTCAGGTCCTATTCTCACAAACCCACATATTTACTTCCTCGCTTAACCCGCACATCTTGTATCCCTGAGGAAGAATTTCGCATGGCCAATCCACCTAATCTACAGATCTTGGGACAGACACAGAGTCTTTAGCATGGCCAATACACCTGACCAGAACATCATTTGGAGGAAACCGGAGCATCCGGAGGAAACCCACGCTGACACGGGAAGAATGTGCCGACTCCACACAGCCAGTGACTGGAATTGAACCTGGGTCCCTGGCGCTGCAAGGCAGCAGTGCTCACCGCTATGCCACAGAGCTGACTCACTTACTTCAACATCATGTGTGGTCATCTTGGGCTAATGCGCTCTTGACAAATTCAAGATGAATAGCCTCATTAAACTGGGAATTCTAGGTGGTACATCCCTACATCAGAGCTGGACTGAGAGTATGGTAGGCAGGAGGAGGTGGAGAAAGCAGGCATGAAGACAACAACACCTTGTGCAAACTTGTCCTCCACAGTCGATCAGAAGGAATACCTTGCTAATGGAAATAATGACAGTGGGGATTTGGATGGTTTCGGATACTCTGAGCTCGAAACACGAGGAAGAATTGGGAGACGACAAACCAGGGGAAGAACTCCTCCCGAGGCAGTTTCCGAATTTCCCAGGACTCGAGTCTACAGTTTGTATCATCAGGGATGAGAGGTGGTGAAGTTGGTGTTATGGTCTCGCGCTGTTCCACATGCACTGTGGCAGCTCACACCAGCACCTTCGGCAATGAGGAGTGGGCAACAAGCCAGGGTCTGGTCACTGACACCCACCTGCCACCAGAAGGATAGAAGCTAACCGTGACCACTTTCACACTCCTCTCTCTCTCTGAATGGACTGCTCATGAAGGCACTGACTCTTCCTGCTGGTTCCTGGCCGCTATCACTCAAAGGGACGTGAGGTGTAGAAGACAACCATTCAGCCCTTTGGACTTGCTCTGCCGTTCCTACACAGTTCCTCATGGAATCTCTACACTACAGAAGCAGCCACTTGGCCCACCCAGTCTGTACTGACTCTCTGACAGAGGATCTTATCCAGGCCCTCTCCTCATCACCCCACACATTTACCATGGCTCATCCATCGAACCTGTGCATCTTTGGACACCAGGGGCATTTTAGCATGGGCCAATCCACCTAACCTGCACATCTTTGGAGTGTGGGAGGAAACCAGAGCACCCAGAGGGAACACAAGCAGACAAGGGGAGAACAGTACAGATTCTGCACAGACAGTGACCCCAAGCCAGGAACTGAACCGAGGTCCCTGGCGCTGGGAGGCAGCAGTGGTAACCACTGTGTCACCGTGCCGCCCCCGTTTACCCAGCTTGATATCCTAATCCAACGTTCAATTTCCCTCCTGGCCTTGTAAACTGGAGAATGTAGAGCTGCCTCCCTGGTGAGGAACGTGCCAGGTTTGATATGCCCACCACCACCAGGGCTGGAGAAAGGGGCACCTCATTCAGGGAAACAGGTCGGACTCCAATTTCCAGGGGAGCGGGTGGGGCGGGGGGAGAGGAAAGGGGGGGGGGGAGCGGGTGGTAGCTGAAATCCAGCTGTGGTGCCTTCACTTGTGGGATAGCCCACAGGCAGATAACGGGTCGGGCTCATGCAGGAGCCATATTCCCAACGGAGGAAAGCACCTCATTCAAACACAGTAACACAGAGACGAGAAGCAGGAGCCTTCCAGCCTGCTCTGCTCTTCATTATGGCCACGGCCGACCATCAGATTCAACGTCCTGATCCCCCCCTTTTCCCCCCATATGCTTTGGTGCTTTGAGCCGCGGGAGTTCTAACTCTCTGTATGCTGGTCAACAGCAGAAAATGTCTTTTCAGACAAACAAAATGACTGGCTGTATCCCCAGTGGAAAGGGTTCCCTTGGAGGGCCCAGTACACACAGCCTATCCATGGGCCTGTCCCCCATCTTCTCCTCGAGCTCGCAGCTCCTCCTCAAGAGATGACAGCGTCCTTGCTGGATTAGCTCCCATGAAAAGGCAGCTTGTTTGGGATAATTTATTTGTCCACGCTCTGGCCATGTCAGCTGTCTGGTTTGTACAAGGAGCCTGTTTAAACTAAGCAGCATGCTTGGATGCTGTTAAACTGGGAAAATACAGCCTGCTGCATCTGGAATGGTTCTTTGTTGTTAAACATTTTAAACAGCAGCTTTGATGCTCACACTGCGCGAAGTCATGGAACAAGTTTGCCTGGCTGCGATAGTGACGTTAGCAAGCTCCAAATACCTCCTCCGTCCGACTTCATCCCACTCACTCTCCCCACCCCTTCCCCACCAGACAGTTACTAGGGATAGTCTAAGTGAGCAGGCGAGGGTCTGGTCGATGGAGAGATAGAGATCGTCTGAGTGAGTGGGAGAGATAGAGATCGTCTGAGTGAGTGGGCGAGGGTCTGGCAGATGGAGGGATTATCGATAGTCGAAGTGAGTGGGCAAGGGTCCGGCAGACGGAGTACAATGTTAGTAAACTGTGAGGTCATCCATTTTGGTAGGAACTACAGCAAAGTGGACGATGGTACAAAAATTGCAGCATGCTCCTGTGCAGAGGGATCTGGGTGTTCTTGTGCATGGATCACAAAACATTGGTGTGCAGGTAATTAAGGCGGCAAATGGAATTTTGTCCTTCATTGCCAGAGGGTTGGGGTTTAAAAACAGTGAGGCTATGCTGCAGCTGTATAAGGTGCTGGTGAGGCCACATCTGGAGAACTAAGTACAGTTTTGATCTCCTTACTTGAGAAAGGATCTACTGGCACTGGAGGGGGTGCAGAGGAGATTCACGAGGTTGATTTCGGAGTTGAGAGGGTTGGCTTATGAGGAAAACTGAGTAGACTGGGGCTATACTCATTGGAATTCAGAAGAGTGAGTGGGGGATCTTAAAAAATTATGTTTCCAGTGGTGGGTGAAACTAGAGCTATGGGGTATAGCCTCAAAATCAAGGGGGAGCAGATTTAGGACTAAATCGAGAACTTCTTCACACAAAGGGTTGTGAATCTGTGGAATTCCCTGCCCAGTGAAGTAGTTGAGGCTACCTCATTGAATGTTTTTAAGGCAAGGATTGATACATTTTTGAACAGTAAAGGAATTTAGGGTTATAGGGGGCGGGTGGGCAAGTGAAGCCCAGCCCACAAAAAGATCAGCCACGATCTTATTGAACGGTGGAGCAGGCTCGAGGGGCCAGATGGCCGACTCCTGCTCCTGGTTCTTATATTCAGTCCTACAAGGCAGGAGGGTCATTCCATTCCTGACACACGACACAATCAAAACACATCCCCCAAAAAGCCTGAGCCACTCTTCTCAAAATGGTGCTCCCAGGAGGCAGGCTGGCATTCCACCTTGGAGAGAGCCCCGTCTCCCCACCACAACTATGACTGAATGGTGAAGCAGATTCAACGGGCTGAATAGCCTAATTCTACTCCTGTGTCTTCCGGCCATTCCCTTCCGCTGACCCCATTCCTCACCATTAATTCAGGAACCTGGAGCTTTATTTCCGTCCATGAGCAGGACACACCCTGTGAACAGGTTCAAACACCCACCCTTTGAAAGGGCCCACACACAAGCTCTGGGTGGGTTTCTTGCCACACTCCAGAGATGTGTGGGTTGGGTTGACTGGCCACGCTGACTGGTGACAGGCAGACTAGCAGAATAAATACATGGGGGTTACGGGGACAGGCCACGGGTGGGACAAGTTCTTGGTGCAGACTCGATGGGCTAAATGGCCTCTTTCTACTCTGTCGGGGTTCTACGAAAACCGTCTTGCAAGCAACCAAAGAGCTTCTCTTCAGACTCAGAAGCTTCGAATCATTGGAAATTTCCTGCAGAGAACTCTAAACAGAAACAACCAAAATTTGGGAGCGAGGATAGGATGTGGAATCTTTATTACCTCAGCCACGGCAGGGGGTGGGGGGGTCATATGTAACTGACTGCTATAAATACACTACAAACAAACTCGTGAACCAGTGCTGTGCCAGTGTGAGGGGGTACAAAGAAGCTTTGCACGGTGCTCACAAGAGTACAGTCAAAAGTACCAAACTCAATGATTCACCTCAAAGGACAACTTGGGAAGACTTGGAACACATCAATAGGAAAACAAACTGTGGGAGACTTCCTCTTCCATCACAGAGTTCCTCTCTGTATAAATCCATCCCAGTTTCACAAAAAAACCCTGCAGCTTGAGGTCTTTTTCAGTAAAGACTCACAAACAGACAAACACAAACAGGATTAGGTTCTCCGACCAAACTGTCCCAAACACTGAACTCCGGAAAAACTCAAGCTCAGAGATGTAAACCCCCCCTCTCCCAATATGATTCCCGATCTGAGAGGACTACGTGGCTGACATTATTCTCTGCAATACTGCAACTCCATTAGCAGTCAGAGGCTGCCGACAGGTATTCTCATCATGTCGCTCCCAGAAGTTGGTCATGATATAGATACCACAAGAGATAGCAGCAGAATAAGGCCATTTGGCCCATCGAGTCTGCTCTGCCATTCAAACATGGCTGATATGATTCTCATCCCATTCTCCTGCCTTCTCCCCATAACCCCTGATCCCCTTATAGATCAAGAAGCTATCTATCTCTGTCTTAAAGGCAGTCAATGACCTGGCCTCCACAGCCTTCTGCGGCAAAGAATTCCACAGGTTCACCATTCTCTAGCTGAAGAAATTCTTCCTCATCGCAGTTTTGAAGGGGTTGTCCCTTTACTCTGAGGCTGTGTCCTCAGATCCTCGACTCTCCTACTAATGGAAACACCTTCCCCACGTCCATTCCATCTAAACAAGCTACCAAAGGTGAGAAATCCTTGCTTTCGATATTTGCCATGCTGCAGCAGAAAGGCCAGTTTGACCGACTTGTGTGGAACCTCACATCACACAAGTCTCTGGTGCAACCATGAAAAATGGCCCCTGGAACACCTGCACATAACAATTCATTCCCACTGTGTACAGACGGCGAAGAAACTACAGCAATTCAACATCTAATTGGAGAAGCGGGCAGTCAGACCTGTACAGGCAAACTTCCTGTCTCTACAACACAAGTGGCTTCACCTGAAGCCTCTCCAGCCAATCAGACACTCCACCCTAGAGGCGCTGTGGAAGGCATGTCCCCACGCTTGGCCTCTTGGCAAACTCTCCACCACATTGTCCAGAGTCCTTATTAAACAAGGCTTTTCTGCTCCTCTTAGAACATAGAAGCCTGACAATACAGAAGGAGACCACTCGGCCTATCAAGCCTGCACTATCAACAATCCCACCTGGCCCTCACCCCAAAACTTCACGTGTTTACCCTGTTAGTGCCCCCGATACAAGGTGGCAATCTTTGGACTGTGGGAGGAAACGAAAGCACCTGGAGGATATGCACACAGACACAGGGAGAACAGATAATCTCCACATAGACAGTCACCCAAGGCCGGAATTGAACCTGGTCCCTGGTGCTCTGAGATAGCAGTGCTAATCACTGTGCCACCTGATGCAACAGGCTTCCAATGACCTTTGTTTCAAACAGCTTTTATCTTTTCCGTTCAAAATTAGTTTGAACCCATCCTTGTGACAGGATGTCCAGTCAAGTCACAGCTTGGAGTCAGTCAGTCAGTGGGGAAGGAGCAATGGCAGAGGTTCAGTACACACTGCCATCTTCCCACAGGCCTTCTGGTGACACTTTGCACAAGAACTTGCAGTGATGGGAAATCCAAAACTGCACAACAGCTGCAGGGCATCGAGGATGTGTGGTGAGCAGGACAGATAACTGTGTCCCTCCTTAACCCATCAGCTTGAACAAGTGTGAGTGAAGCACTCAGAGTCTGAGTGAGGATTTGTGGAAGCTAGAATATCAAATTCAATGTCAAATTAGGCTGAGAAAGCAAATGAAAGAGTGGGAAAAGAGATAAAACAGACAGAAACAGAAGAGATTCAAGATAATTGGCATTTTTTGAAAATTCCAGTAACAACTGAAATGTGAAAGAATGAGAAGCCACACTTGTAAAGTTTCATTTTCAGGGCCAGAGATATTGTTCCTCACTTACTGAGGTTCAGCACTATTAAACCTGTCAGTACACTGGAATGAACAAGCCTCAATGTTTTCCAGCAAGTGACCCAGTGTCACGGCTTCACACCCTGGATTCTCATGGTGAGTCTCTGTCGCGGAGATAGCAAGACTAAGACTGTTCAGACAGCAACTTCCTGCCTCCCACATTTCACTGCACACGTGCAGTCACTCGAGCTTGTGGTCCAATTCATTCCGGAACCATCTTGCGGGATTGCACCACAGTCCATTTCAGGCTCGTGCCAAGATTCGTTTCAACATTTTGTTTCCTCCAGTCTCCAAATTTCCTGAAGATGGCAAGCCCGAGGCAAGTATGGAGTCCAATCCAAAGCAACATCATCAATCTACTCTCTCTCCAAAGCTGCCAGGCACAAAGCACGTCGCCTGATGATAACCAGATCACATTTGGACACTTAACGTTTGTCCTTTGCTTTTTGGGAAAAAAAAACAATAAAAATCAAACCAAGAGCTTGTTTTAGAAAGATAAACCAGCTGCTGGAACATGCCAAGGGTATTGTAACATTCCTGGCATTCCTTCAGTGAAAAGAGCCCTCAGGCCACAGCAAGGCTAAGCTGCTAACAATTCCACATTCCAATTTGATAAACTCCTCTGGAGCTCCAGTTATCGTACAGGACACCATCTGGATCATTCACACCACAACCAAATCATTAATTCCACCGCTGTGCACCTTCTGACGTGACAAACATTTTTCGCTCCTTTTAAAGGATGTAATGGCTGTTGTTTTGATAAAGCCTTCAACCCCCTCAACAAGCTGCTATGTCAATAAAGTTCTTTCTACTTCTTCTCCTCAATCACTGACCCTGCCAAACAAGGCAACATGACCTTTCCCTATCCAACTTCAACATCTTACCAGCATCTCCCCTGCTTCCTCCCTCCCCACCGAATCACACAGGTCAAACTTTTACCCAACTCCTTAACCGGGTTTCAAACCTGCACCAGAAAAGAGGTCAACAGGAGGAGGCCATTCAGCCCCTCAAACCTCCTGCACCATTCTGTTGGATCTTGGCTGGTCTGCGTCTCATCAACTCAAATCGACCTTAACTCCAATACCTCGAATATCTTGCTAAAATCCTCCACAATCTGAGTTTTTTATTCATTTGTTGGACATGGGCATCGCTGGCTGGCCAGCACTTATTGCCCATCCCTCGTTCAGAGAGCAGTTGAGAGTCAATCACATTGCTACAACTCTGCAGTCACACATAGGCCAGACCAGGTAAGGACAGCAGATTTCCTTCCCTAAAGGACCTTAGCGAAGCAGCTGGGTCTTTCTGACAATTGACATTGGTTTCATGATCATCAGTAGATTCTTAATTCAAACTCCACCATCTACCGTGGTGGGATTCAAACCCGGGTCCCCAGAACTTCGGCCGAGTTTCTGGATTAATAGTCGAGCGATAATATGACTAGGCCATGGCCTTCCCACAATGTATTATTGCCAGTCTCTTCAGCATTGTGGAAAGTGAGAAGAAGAGAATCCCAGATTCCTGTGTTTCCAGATGTTAGTCCTCATTTTCTGAGTTCTAATTTTATGGCAGCCTCCTGTCCAGCAGATCAAATAGTTTTTTGGTGTTGGACACAGCAACCTGGTTAAATCACGATAAACCGCTTAGTGAGGTCATCTGTTCATCTCCGATACACCAGGCCAACAAGCTTAATCTATGAGATCTGTCCTTGTAAATTTAACCCTTTTTAGTCCAGGCAACATCTGTGCAACATCCCTTCAAAAGGCACTGTCTCCTTCCTGAGCTGCAGTGGCCCGAACTGAACACAACATATGGAATGAGGTCCAACCGGAGACTTATACATCTGTTCACAGCTTCCCTTCGAACCATCTGTTCATCCACATTACCACCCTTCCTCTCTATCCCCCACCACACCCCATTCCATTCTTCACCCTCTCCGATAATCCCCAGCACAGTATCAGAGAGAACACATCCCTGTCCATCTGCTTACCAAACCCAACACTGTCCCTTCACCGCAGCCAAACCTACCATCGCATTCTCAACAATCCAACTGGTATTTCACACCAAACATGGTGAATGTGTCTTGAGTGGTGACAGCAGTCAGTGGATAAACAGAGAACCAGTCCAAGCAATCAGAGAAAGATGGAGCCATTTGATTCCAAAGCCAAACCGTTTCCGCCATTGCAATGTGAAGGCGATGGACTTGGAAACCAAATGTCAAGGATCTCACTGTCAATAATCAGTTGGATCAGCTATTTAAGTACTGTGGCTACAACAGCAGGTTGACACTATGGTTAAGAAAGCCCACTACTTCCTCAGAAGACTGGGGAAATTTGACCTGTCAGTTACGACTCTCACCAACTTTTCCAGATGCACAACAGAAAGCATTCTTTCTGGTTATATCACAGCTTGGTCTGGGGCTCCTGCTCTGCCCAAGACTGCAAGGAACTACAAAAGGTTGTGAACGTCGTCCGATCCATCTCTCAAACCAGCCCCCAATCCACTGACTCTGTCTCCACTTCCCGCTGCCTCGGTAAAGCAACCTGGACATACTCTTTTCCATCTTCTTCCCTCAGGAAAAGGATACAAAGGACACGCACCAACCGACTCAAGAACAGCTTCTTCCCTGTTGCCATCAGACTTTTGACTGGTCTTACCTTGCATTAAGTTGATCTTTCGCTACACCCTAGCTATGACTGTAATACTACATTCTGCACGCTCCTTTCCTTCTCTATGTACAGTATGCTTTGTATAGCACACAAGAAACAATCCTTTACATTGTAAAACTAATACATGTGGCAACAATGAATCAAATCAAAAAATCAGAGGCTGGAAATCCGATGGAGAGTAACTCATCTCCTGACTTCCCAAAGCCTGTCCACCATTTACAAGGCACAAGCCAGGAGTGTGATGGGACACTCTCTCCTTGCCTGGATGGCTGCAGCTCCAACCACACTCGAGCAGCTCAGTGTCATCCAGGACAACATGCACCTCACCCACACAGACGCGCTCCAGCACTGACACACAGTGGCAGTGTGTGTACCATTGACAAGATACAATGCAGAAATTCACCCAATTTCCTCCAACAGCACCTTCCAAACCCACCACTACTTCCATCTAGAAGGACAGGGGCAGCAGATACATGGGGAACACCACGACCTCCAAGTTTCCCTCTGAACCACTCACCATCCTGACTTGGAAATACATCGCCGTTCTTTCATTGCAATTGGGTCTAAATCCAGGAACTCCCTCCTGAAGAGCACTGAGGGTGTACCACAGCAGGGACTGCTCTGGTTCAAGAAACAGCACCTTCTGAAGGACAATTAGGGATGGGCAATAAATGTTGGCCCAGCCAGCAACACCAACATCCCGAGCAAGAGCAAAAAAAATTCCTGTGTTCTCTTTAAACATTCATCCACAAAGTGTAACGTCTTCAGAAATACAGAGCTGACAGCTTCCCCTTTGCACTCAGCACTCCTGAAGGAACATCTCCCTGTTGGAGATGGCTCCACACATCAAACCATTGCCCAGAGCTCAGCCCAAGTGGCTACTCTTTAATCATCACCACAACTGAGTGTCAGTAAGATATTCAACCATGAAGGGCATCACTGCTGAGCCCAAACTGTATACATACACACAGGCATGGAGACACACCCACTTCCAATGGGAATCACCGGGCAGGGATCAGGAATTGGAAGCTGGGGCTGGCTTTGATCTTCCTGAGCTCAGGCCAAGCATATGCCCTGGGGAGAGAAGGTGGGGTGACATGGTGGCAGTGGTTCATACTGCTGCCTCACAGAGCCAGGGGCCCGGGTTCGAATCCCGGCCTTGGGTCACTATCTGTGTGGAGTTTGCACATTCTCCCCGTGTCTGCGTGGGTTTCCTCCAGGTGCTCCGGTTTCTTCCCACAGTCCGAAAGACGTGCTGGCTCAATGGATTGGCCGGGCTAAATTCTCCCTCAGTTGACCCAAACAGGCGCCGGAGTGTGGCGACGAGGGGAATTTTCACAGTAACTTCATTGCAGTGTTAATGTAAGCCTACTTGTCACACGAATAAATAAACTTTAACTTATAACTGAATGTTGTTAGGATTGTGAAAGGAAGTGAGAAGTTAAGCTGTGGGAATGAGTTTCTGCCAATGAGGGAGTCTGGGAATGGGAGGCACAACCTTCAAATCAGGAGGGAAATGAGCAAAGACTTCCTCACACCCAGGGTGGTGAGCCCTCTCTTCCTCAATCAGATACTGAACGCTTGATCAATTGGCCATTTTAAACCTTACTTAGACAGATTTCCCCTGCTGTGGAGCCGGTGCTAGCTGAGGTAGAAATCTGTCCTGATCCAAGTGAAGGGTGCACATTCTCGAGGGGCTGAATGGCCTCCTCCTGTTTCTGTGTTCACTGAAGTGGTTATTTCTGTTGTTGAGAGTGCCCAGCGACTCTAGTGTGGAGCTGTCTCACCCCAATCACTGAAGCTGTGACCCCAGCCAGACAGGATGAAACTCTTAGTCATTTCCAACACTTTGTTCGATGAGTCACAGAAATCAAAGCAATTCAGAAATCTAAGCAGGAAAAAAAAAAGCCACCCATTTTTTAAAAAAATATTAACCAAGGCAGCACCATCTTCTGCCTTGTGAGGAAGTGGCTGTGAGCTTTTAAAGCAATTATCAGGTTCTGCACACACATTCAGCACCTTGTCCATCATACATGACTGTACGCAGCTGCCCTTTCCTGTATGGGAGAGAATGATTCAGGTTTAACACTGTCAGACACACACACAGAGCAGTGCAATAATAAACCAGACTAACTCCACGTCCTGACTGCAAAATATCAGCTGCCCTTTGTACTCTGCCCTGTCCCCAAGCCCGGAAGGAAGGATCGATGTGTGTTCTATATGGGAAATAACATCATTAGAACATCATCAGCATCCAAACAACACCAGATTAGATACTCAATATCTCAGCACAAACATGCCACTTGTCCTGACCTGGAAAGATTTCATACAATAACAGGGCATCTACAATCATAACGGTTCCATTTCCACATCATCTATCTTCAATAATCTGCCACCCACACCTTGATTCTCAGAACCAAATGTCAATTTTCTGCCGACACAAACTCCACTGAACAACCCCAACCCTACACTTATCACCATGGAACAGGCATTGACAGAGCTGCTTTCAGGATAGAGTGTTATCCAGGTGAGGGCTGCCTCACAGCACCAGGGACCCGCGCTCGATTCCCGGCTTGGGTCACCGTCTTTGGGGAATCTGCATGTTCTCCCCGTGTCTGCGTGGGTTTCCTCCAGGTGCTCCGGTTTCCAAAACATGTGCAGGTGAGGTGGATTGGCCATGCTAAATTCTCCTCCAGTGTACCTGAACAGGCGCCAGACTGTGGTGACTAGGGGTTTTTCACAGCAACTTCATTGCAGTGTTAATGTAAGGTGACACTGATAAATAATCTGATAAAATAATAATATTATGACTGGGCAATGATCGGGTAGGTTCTGACTGTCCTGGCAATGCTGCTACAGTTCTTTTAATGTATTTTATGAGATGTGGAAATCTGGGTCAGCATTTATTGATCATCCCTAACTGTCCTCCATTTCAAGAAGGCAGTTGAGAGTCAGCCACGTTGCTGTAACTCTGGAGTCACATGTAGGCCAGACCAGGTAAGGATGGCAGATCTCCTTCCCTGAAGGACATTTGTGAACCAGATGGGTTTTTCCGACAATGGGTTGTTTGACAATTTTAAGCACAGAACAGCCTGCTCCTCACAACAAGACTCTTAATTCCAGATTTTTATTACTGAACACAAATTTCACCATCTGCCATGGTGGGATTTGAACCCTGATCCCCAGATCTTGTCCTGGGTCTCTGGATTACTTGTCCAACGACAATACCCTCCTGTTGGAGCTGTCTGCTCTGTCAGATGGGTGTAATCGTGGAGGAGCAGTGAGGTTCTCCTACACGTCTCAGTCAACATTCATCCCTCGACCAGCATCAGTTCGAAACAGAGTACTGGGTCATTTCATCAACAGGACTGTTTGCGGCCTCTTGCTGTGCATGTTACTTCCTACACAACGAGCGAGGTTCACCTGCACAAGTACATCATTGGCTGGAAGGCACTTGGAGAGCTCCTGTGGTTGTGAAAGGTGCTTCAGAAATGCACCTCCACATCACTTGTCTGAAAACATACTTCATGTCTCATGCATGAACAGACAGCAGGGAGAGACACTGGGAGGTATCCTGGTTCCACAAGGGACACAACTACGTCAAGGGGGGAAAGGTGGGGAAACTGATGAAACTTGCAGCAACAAGATGAGACTCCAAATCCTCCTCCAGCTTGGATGACTCAGCAGATCAGAATACGCTGAAAATTCAGTCACATCATCTGCATTTTTCACACACTATTAGCAGCAGAAACTAACCAGCTCAGCACAATTAGCGTTGTTCAAATCCCACAGCTCTCCTGACCAGAGGGCCCTGGAAACACTTCCTGATGTGGAAATTCAGAGACACAGCACCTGGGAATGCTGATGACAACACTGGCTGTTCCCTTTCCAGAAAGATCCCCCCCGACCTCCCCCGTTCCAGGCTGGAGGGGTCACAGCTTCACACAACAATCATGCTACAACGTCACAGAATTGCCCTCCGCACCAAAACATCATCACGTGGGTGGCACAGAGGTTAGCACTGCTGCCTCATAGTACCAGGGACCTGGGTTCGATTCCCGGCTTGGGTCACTGAGTGCAGTTTGCACATTCTCCCCGTGTCCGCGTGGATTTCCTCCGGGTGCTCTGGATTCCTCCCACAGTCCGAACGACGTGCTGGTTAGGGGCTTAATTCCAGCGTACCCCAACAGGCGCCAGAATGTGGCAACTAGGGGATTTTCACAGTAACTTCATTGCAGTGTTAATGTAAGCCGACTTATCACACTAATAAATAAACTTGAACTTAATTCCCTGCCCTGAATACAATATCAACTAGAAGAATCACAGAACCCATATGGTGAAGGAAGAGGCTATTCGGCCCATCGAGTCTGCACTGACAACAATCCCACCCAGGCCCTATTCCCATAACCCCACGTGTATTTACCCTGTCAATCCCCCTGACACGAAGGGGAAATTTAGCATGGTCAATCCACCTAATCCACACTGCAGATACACAAACACAGAAAGAACCATTGCTAACTCCTTAATCTGGAGATGTGTGCGCATCCTTTGACTGCACTGTCCTGTACCCAAAAGCATTAAAGTACCACAGAATTCACTCCAAGACACACAAACACACGTCGGCAGAAACTTTCCAGGTGATATGTTTCTTCTGGCCAAACACACGCCGTTATCTCAGGAGCCTCACATACATGTCGCAGGCGTGCTGAAGGGCCAGGAAGATGTATCACCACAATAGCTGCAGCCGGCCCATTCATTCACCCGCCCCCTTCCCCCACCCGCTACCTCACCAGAAATGCAAGATCACCCAGGCAGCCGCCATCTTTCCTCATTCATGTCCCAATCTCTCAGTAACTCGCAGTGCCTTTGCTCGGTGCCTAATGACTTGCACAAAGACAGCTCTCTGACCTCCACTGGCAGTGTGGTCATTGGTGGCCCTCACACCAGGTGTGAAACCAAACACTGATCCGCCCTCTCACATCAAAGATGCCTCAGCACTGCATCCAACAATATATTCCTCAGACAGAGTCTGTGCCTCAACAGGCTGTCCTGGAACTGATATCTCAAGGCTGACGTCACTTCTAATGGACTTCAGCGGCTGTGAAACTGTCACGTGGCCCCAAATCACCAAAGACCCCTCTCCTACAAGAAGTTGTGAATGTAGCCCAATCCATCACGCAAACCAGCCTCCCACCCATTGACTCTGTCTACACTTCCCGCTGCCTTGGCAAAGCAGCCAGCATTAAGGACCCCACGCACCCCAGACGTTCTCTCTTCCACTTTCTTCCTTTGGGGAAAAGATACACAAGTCTGAGGTCACGTACCAACCGATTCAAGAACAGCTTCTTCCCTGCTGCTGTCAGACTTTTGAATGGACCTACCTTGCATTAAGTTGATCTTTCTCTACATCCTAGCTATGACTGTAACACTACATTCTGCACTCTCTCCTTTCCTTCTCTATGAACGGTAGGCTTTGTCTGTATAGTGTGCAAGAAACAATACTTTTCACTGTATGTTCATCCATGTGACCATAATAAATCAAATCAAATCAAATGGGGCCCATTTCGATTTAGTCCTTCTCTCATCTCTTCCCGGCATCCAGCAGCAAAGCTTCTGGTATTCCCTCGGTTAACTCAGCCTGTTACCACTCAATGAGGGAGTACTCCTGAGGATGACTCTGTCCTTCATTTAAACCCCGCGTGCACAGTGAATGGTGGCTCTCCTGTAATCCAAGGCAGCTCCAGCTAATACAGTTCACCCGTGTGGATTGAGGATCAGCCCTGGTGCTCATACTACAAGTGGAGAGACGGAGGAGGGGGGTGGGGGTGGGGAGGGAGTCAAATTCCTCTGTGTGTTTGTTGTTCAACAAAAGCACTGACCTGCCTGTTTTTCACCAATTGATCTAATCCTCCAATACATCAGGGCCAGATGCACTGCCAGGTGCGTGGCAAAGGTTACAGAGGAATGAGGGAGCTCGGGGTTACTCTGTCCAGTGTGTTTGTTCAGGAAACCATCCAGGGAGCTGGATAAACACATTTCCAGGTGCCCAGCCCCGCTTCACTCAGTCCCCCCTGTGTACGACTCAGTCAGATCCGCCACAACCATCATCCCAAACTCCAGTCCGCGTCTGATCGGTGGCAGGGATGGCTCTGTGGGTAGCATTCACGCCTCGGAGTCAGAAGGTGATGGGTTCACGTCCCACTCCAGGCGATAAGTCCCGAGGGGGTGCTGCATTGTCAAGCTGTAACGTTAACCCTGTCTGCCTTTCCAGGTTAAAGCTAAAAGCAGCAAAGTTCTCCAATGTCCAGGTTAACCTTAACCCCTGCAACAGATTACCTGGTCATTGTTACTTTGCTGTTTAGGGGACAGTGGTCTGCACAAACTGACCGTTGAATTTCTTTCATTACAACATGGGCTGGAAAGCACTTCTGCAGATACTGTGGAAATTCTATATGAAACATATTTGAATGCACACACACTCCTCTCCAACAGCTCTGAACTCTTCTCTATGTTACTCAGTACCAACCGACTCAAGAACAGCTTCTTCCCTGCTGCTGTCAGACTTTTGAATGGACTTACCTTGCACTCAGTTGATCTTTCTCTACACCCTAGCTATGACTGTAACACTACATTCTGCACTCTCTCCTTTCCTTCTCTATGAACGGTCTGCTCTGTTTATATCGTGCGCAAAAAACAATACTTTTCATTGTATGTTAACACGTGACAATAATAAATCAAATCAAATCAAAAAGGTAAGCTTCTCAGTGTCAAATTAAGTGGATGGGTCCCTTCTTACGCAGTCCCTTCTTATAACTCCTCCCCCCCACCCCCCAATTCTCCTGAAGCTACTTGTGGGCTATTGTTTCGGCAAACCCTCCCATATCTGCAGCACACCACCAACACGCACCCCCCCCCCCCCAACCCCCCAATCCCCCGTGGCCAGCCAACACCCCCTGGAACCATGTTCACCAGCTACCCTGTCATGTTATCTGACAACTATTCCAGCAGGGGACTGGTCTCCCCGCCCCCTCACTCCATTCAAGCTGGGGTTAAAACATCAAATATAACAAGACCCTTCACTGTACGGACCCAGATGTGGCTGCGATGAAAAGGCTGAAGGAGTGATCCACATTCTAAGTTGTGGACACAGCAGCAAGGGGGACACTGTCAGTATCTGATACGTCACACAGAGATTCTCTCTGATCCTGTCACTTGTTTTGACTCTGGTGTCTCGCTGCACTCCTTTAACAAGTGCCTTGGGACACTCTGCAATGGCAAGTGCACACTATACACGCAGATTGATCTTACTGAACCCCAACAAATTCAGTGACTAAACTCTGCACACACCACCCGATTGAAACCAGAAAAATACAAGCCTGCATTGGTCTTACTCTGGGGACAGCAGCCAGGGAATGCTTCACCCTGGCTTCATGGTAAGGGTCAAACTCAAGCCTCCATGCGTTGTGGCTGAGATTGGATAAGCCCAACCTGTACATCACTCTAAGTGGCTCAAAGTTTTCTATCCTAATGCGAGTGAGTGTGTGTTGGGGAGAGGGATTTACAATGTAGGCCACATCACTGTCAGGTTCAACTCCACCAACACACGTTCACGTCATTAAACCCGTGCCCTTCCAGACTCCCACAGCCCACCTCACACTCTGCTGGCTCTTTCAGTTGCTCCATGACCTTCCCCCACGTTCCCCCCCCTACCCAATCCATGAAAAGCCACTGGCTATAACGATCTCAGTATCTGCCTCCGTGGTGAAGAACACACAACAGTTTGGATGAACACGCTTCCACAGTGAAGGAAAAACAAAGCACCCATCACACACACAATAAACTGGTCTTCAACACCATTGGTGCCCCTCCACGCACCCCCCCCCCCCCCCCCCCGCCCACCCTGGAGCAAAACATTGCCCTTTTAAAATCACATTTGGTGGGCCCCACCAGAGTGAAAAGGCTGCACTGGAAGGGCCACAGCTGTCACACACACACTCCTCATGCAGGTTTGTTCAGGGGAAATAAAAAGGGGCAAGATCAGGAAAACAAGAGCCACTGAACGCATGAGGGTTTGTGTCTCAATCCCCTTCTAAAATAACCAGACAGATCTGAAATTAACTCATGCAATGAACATGTTGAATTCCTGTCTTTCTAGAGGCTGGTAATCTGGGGTGGAGGATTCGGTGGGGGAAAGGAGAAAAAAAAATGAATGAAGTAAGAACTTTTGGTGGGAGAGTGCATCCCACCGTGGGCGAATAGCGCACAGCTGGGAGTTACCTGTCCACACAGTGTGATGCTCCGGCTCCAAGCGAATTCCTCTTGGCTCAGTGAAGCAAGCAGAAAGGCAAGGTGTAGCGAGGGGAGTGCTGCTTCCTCCCTCCCTCCCTCCGCAGTGTGTCGGCGGGCTCTGCTCTGAGCTGCTGTTCCTGGTCTCTGCTCACACAGGGGGACAAGATGCTGTGTGTATACACAGCCAGGGAAAGTGGGGTTGCGGGGGGGCGAAACTCAGCACTGCTCCAATCTCCACTACTCAGTCCCAATACAAAGGGAGCTGAAAAGCCAGACAATCCGGGGCTCCTTCCGAATGGAAAACTCACTCTCCAAACACAAAAGATTGGGATAATTCAAGCCTCAGCGTCTCTCTCTCTCTCCCTCCACACACACAAACACACAGACAAGAATCCGTTTCTTCCCAACTCCAGCCTCGATACTTTGTGTGCGTCTCTCTCTCTCTCCTTCTGCCTTAGATCCAAACTCCAGTTGGTTTCCCTCCTCCAATTCTTTCCGACTGCCCCAAGTTGGAAGAGTTTGATTGCAAGCGAGTCACACGCTGGCTAGCATCTCCACACCACGTTCAAGCAACCAGCCACTCACATCTGAAAACGCTGCAAGCTCTCTGCTCCTCCTTTTCACCCACCCACTCACACACACGAAAGTTGTTGGCTGGATCTTGTGCAGAAGTGGAGAGGAGAGGGGGACTATTTCAAACTGTACGCTGCTGTCTCTTCCCCCAACACATCCGCGGAAAGAGATTGGGAAGGGGCGGGGGGGGGTGTAGATTTTAATTTTAATCAAAATCCTTCCTTGTGCTTCAGAATTTGTTCTTGCCCAAGTGTTTGGAATGGTGCGCAGTAACTCAATCCTGTGTATGTATATATGTGTGTGTACTCCAGTCAGTGATCTCTCTAACATACATCCCTCTTCCGCTCACCCCCACACTCAGAGCAAAAAAAAACACACGCTTCCCAAAAAGACGAAGGCTGGGCATCTCTCCCACTGACACTGCAATCTGTTATTCTCCTTACATCACACACACACTGGCTTCACACACTCAACAATACCCCAAACTAAAAGCTTACACCTTCCCAACACCGCTCTCTCTCTCTCTCCCACCCATTCAGGGGTGGCTGTTTGTTGAACCCTCAGATTTCATGATTTTCAGTCAGGAGGTGGAGGGGGGGGGTGCGGTGTCTGAAGTGTCCCCCAGGGTGGAATAACTCAAGCTGAATGGGCTGTGGCTCACTGGGTATGAAGGAAGGGGCAGCACGGTGACACACCGGTTAGCACTGCTGCCTCGCAACACCAGGGATTGGGGTTCGGGGCCGGGTGCTCCAGTTTCCTCCCACAGTACGAAAGGTGTACAGCTGAGGTGGATTGGCCATGCTACATTGACCCTGGTGTCGGGGGATTGGCACAGTAAATACTTGGGGTTATGGGGATAGGGTCTGGGTGGGATTGTGGTCGGTGCAGGCTCGATGGGCCAAATGACCTCCTTATACATTGTGGGGATTCTATGATTCTGTCAAAGTTGAGGGTTGCACTCTCACTCCAGATCATCTCTCTTGCTGCTGCACTGTTGGGGGTGCCACACTGCCAGGGGTGCCATTTGTTGAACTCTGCTGAGCAAAGTGATTCCTACCAGCTATAGCCATCAGAGTTCTTACAAAGGTCATATAGTCTCAGTGAGTGACTGAGTGAGGGTCTGTCAGATGGAGTACAATGTTGCGACATGTGAAGTCATCCATTTTGGTAGGAATGACAGCAAAATGGACTATTATTTAAATAGTCCTTTTGCATGAATCACAAAAAATTGGTTTGCAGGTACAGCAGGTAAGTGGAATTTTGTCCTTCATTGCCAGAGGGATGGAGTTTAAAAACAGTGAGGTTATGTTGCAGCTGTATAAGGTGCTGGTGAGGCCACATCTGGAGTACTGAGTACAGTTTTGGTCTCCTTACTTGAGAAAGGATCTACTGGCACTGGAGGGGGTGCAGAGGAGATCCACGAGGTTGATTCTGGAGTTGAGAGGGTTGGCTTATGAGGATGGACTGAGTCGACTGGGTCTATACTCATTGGAATTCACAAGAATGAGGGGAGACCCTAGAGAAACATATATGATTTTGAAGTGAACAGATAAGATAGAAGCAGGGAAGTTGTTTCCACTGGTGGGTGAAATCAGAACTAGGGGGCATAGCCTCAAAATAAGGGGAAGCAGATTTAGGACTGACTTGAGGAGGAATTTCTTCACACAAAGGGTTGTGAATCTGTGGAATTCCCTGCCCAGTGAAGTAGTTGGGGCTACCTCATTGAATGTTTTTAAGGCAAGAATAGGTAAATTTTTGAACAGTAAAGGAATTAAGGGTTCTGGTGAGCAGGCAGCTAAGTGGAGCTGAGTCCACGAAAAGATCAGCCATGATCTTATTGAATGGTGGAGCAGGCTCAAGGGGCCAGACAGCCTACTCCTGCTCCTAGTTGTTATGTTGTTATTATATTCGTGTGGACGGGAAACATTAATTCTTGTCTTCCTCTCTCTTCACACACTGCCAGGCCTGCTGAGTTTATTGCTTCTTTATTTGATGGTCAGAAAACAAATCAGGTTGGGTTGCTAACCATCGTCTCCATTGTTTGCTCAGTCCTCCATTCATCTTGCAAGACCAGCAATCCCCCGGCACCCCGATCCGACCCCATTTATCAATCAGATTTTTCACTGAGCTTCGATCCGAAGGAGCAAGGGTCCAAAATAAGATGGTATCTGCCACATGAGTTCACCCACTTGCACTTGACAAGCCAAGAATGGGTACACACGTTGGCAAAATATTGGGGAGCTGGTGGCCTTGTCTACTAAGCCAGAGAGGCCTCAGGCTAATGAGTTCAAATCCCACCACGGCAGCTGGTGGAATTTCAATTCAGTTCATAAAATCTGCAATCGAGAGCTACTCGCAATAATGGTGAATATGAAACTATTGTCATAGAAAAACCCATCTGCTTCACCAATGTCACACAATCATAGAATCCCTCTTGTGTAGAAGGAGGCCATTCGACCCATCGAGTCTGTACTGACCACAGTCTCACCGAGGCCTTATTCCCATTAATCCCCTGACGCTCGAGTCAATTTTAGCATGGCCAATCAACCTAACACGCACATCTTTGGACGGTGGGAGGAAACCAGAGCACGCTGAGGAAACCCATTTAAGACATGGGGAGAACATGCAAACTCTGGACAGACTGTGACCTGAGTCCAGAATTGAACCCGGGTTCCTAACGCTGTGAGGCAGCAGTGCTGACCACTACGCCATCAGACCATACATAAGGTCATCCATCACACAAACCAGCCTCCCATCCATTGACTCTGTCTACACTTTCCGCTGCCTTGGAAAAGCAACCAACGTAATTAAGGACCGCATGCACCCCAGACATGGTTTTTCTCACCTTCAGGAAAAACATACAGAAGTCTGAGGTCACGTGCCAACCGACTCAAGAACAGTTTCTTCGCTGCTGCTGTCAAGACTTTTGAATCTTCCATTAAGGTGATCTTTCTCTACACCCTAGCTATAACTGTTAACACTACATTCTGCACTCTCTCCTTTCCTTCTGTACAAATGATATGTTTTGTCTGAGAGTGTGCAAGAAAAAAATACCTTTCACTGTATGTTAACACGTAAATCAAATCAAAATCAAAATCAAACCAAACCAAACCCTTTGGGAAGGAAATCTGCTGTCCTTACTGAGTCTGGCCTACCTGTGACTCCAGCCACACAGCAATGTGGTTGACATTTCCTAAATGCTTTCTGAAATCACCAGGCATGACACTCAGGTTAATTAAGGATGGGTAATAAATGCCGAGCATGCTAACAATGTCCACATCCCATTCAATGAAGGCACAGTTTACTCTGAAAGGATTAAGGGCACACAGTCCACCAGCAGAACGTTCCACTTATTTTTCAGTGAAACTCAGCACAACTTCGGTTACTGCTGTCCTGTTTTAGCAGCAGGAAAATAGGTGATACTCACACCTCCCGTTCCTCAGCACTTTGCTGGTGCTTTGCCGCCCTGGAGATGGTGGCGAGGTAAGAGAATGGTTTGTGCAACATTCAGTGCTCCAACAAGATCAACTCTCAGCTTTCCTCCAAATCACAGCTTCCTTGTTGACCATCAGTCAATAATCCACACCAGATGGCACTGTGTGGACTGGACTAATCCGATTCCTACCCATGTTTGTCCAAGCATTTTATGGCCTGTTATGTTCACCTGACAGGTTATTATGGCTCTTTTCTCTTACTGTTCATCAGTGTGGAGCTGATGTGTTGCTGAGTAAATCTCACAGGGATACAGCCAATCATTTCCTTGCCTATTTGCAGCAATCGTATCGTCCAGCGTTAACAGGTCAGCCAACTCTTTCAGCTTGGGTCAAAGGCTTGTTATAAAATGATCACCTTCAATTCCGTGGACACTGGAGTGACAATTCAAATTCCAGATCAGCAGCGAGGGCTGAAAATCACCAAATTCGAGACCACAAGAGAAGAATGTTCCGTCTGTCATGAGCCTGGGCATGGCCTGGCCTCTCGTCAGGCTGAGTTGAGGACTATCTGCTGGGTCATTCCGACAGGAAGAGGAGGAATGCAAAGGTCCTGCCACTGACCCCCACACTGCTTGTGGCAGCAAAGGGGAATTGACCCACTGTCCTCAAGTATAAATCAACACGAGATCCAGTTCACTCTTCCTCTCCTCACTGGGATCCAGGAAATCACCACTCACCTGGGAGGCTTGATGGGGGTTGTGCATGTGTGTGTGTGTCCATATGCATATATATATATATATATATGTGTGTGTGTGTGTGTGTGTGCGCGTGCATGTGGGGGTGGGGATATGTGTCTGTGCATGTATGCACGTAATATATGTATGTGTGTGGGCGTGCGTGTGCATGTGTGGTGTGCACCTGTGCATGTCAGTGTGTGTGTGTATGTATGTGAGTGTATGTGGCTGTGTGTGCGCGCGCATTCATGCGTTTGTGTGAGGGGGGGTGTCAGGGTGGGGATATACGTGTGCACACACGTGGGTGGGTGGGTTTGTGTGCATGGGTGTATGTTTTGTTTGTGTATCTATGTGGGTGGATGGAAGGGGAGGGGGTGGCTGTTTCTCACCAATGGGAGTGGCCGTTATCATCAGCCTCAGTCTTTCTCATCCAACATCTCTCCGAACACACTTCCAGAAGGGGCAGAAAGTTTCCATTTTCACCATCCTAATGACTAAGCTCCAAGGCCAATGTTAGAACTCTTGCCCCAACAACCGTAGCTGAAGCTTGTGACCCAAGTTCCCTTGGCTCTTTCACTGGTGTGTGCGCGCCTTGGTGATTTCTGCGTGGCCACACACCCATCGGCTGCATGGAGCTGACCCCAGGAGGAGGACCTCCCTCCAGCCTGCTCCACCATTCACTGCAAGCTCACTTCATATACCCACTTTGGCCCTGTTTCCCTCCAGACAACGAGTGAACAGAACAATCTCAGCTTCCAAATTCATGGTTGTTCTCACACTAACTGTAGGTTGCAGAAATAAATTTCAGACTGCAACTGCCCTTTTGTACGTGGAACCTTTTCGTCATTCACTCCTGAAAGAATGGGTTCCAATGTTGACCATGCCTCTTAACGCTCGGTTTTCCAAGCAGTGGAAACAATTTCTCTGTACTGACACTAACTTTCCCCAAATACCTTAAAAACTTAGATCAAATTACTCCTCCAAGTTTCTTAGTTTGAGGGATGAGCACCCAGGTTTGGGTGCATTGGGATAAGCTCACTGACTCAGGTTTACCAGGACAGCCCACGTCAAGCAATTGATTTACACTCTCAAATTTATTGATTAGTGTGACAAGTAGGCTTACATTAACACTGCAATGAAGTTACTGTGAAAATCCCTTCACCGTCACACTCCGGTGCCTGTTCGGGGACACTGAGGGAGAATTCAGCACGGCCGTTGCACCTAACCAGCACGTCTTTCGGACTGTGGGAGGAAACCGGAGCACCCGGAGGAAACCCACACAGACGCAGTGAGAACTCCGTGCAGACAATGGCCCAACCGGGAATTGAACCCGGGTCCTTGGCATGTGAGGCAGCAGTGCTAACTACTGTGCCACCCCGTGGTTTTAATCCATCAGCAAAATTACTCAGCTGTACAATTTTGGAAACCGATTCTGGAGATGATGAGAGCCAAGTTAAATCAAGCCAAGTTGGTCAAGTTAGTTTTTGATGGCAAGGGAGGGTAGATTTGGAAATCGCACTTGGGCTCTCCCTTTCCATTCTTGTCAAGATATAAATCAGCTGCCATCTGCTGACCTGCCTTGGCTCAATAACGCTCATCCCTGCTCTCCCCAAATAATCCCACAGCAGCAAAATACTGCAGGCACTGGATATCCCACATTAAAAAAATACAGAAGACAAAGGCATCTGTAGTGTGCAGAGGATATGAAAGTCTGCAAAGGGATATTGATAGTCGAAGTGAATGAGTGAGGATCTATCAGATGGAGTACAATGTTGGTAAATGCGAGGTCATCCATTTTGGTAGGAATAACAGCAAAATGGACCATTATTTAAATGGTAAGAAATTGCAGTATGCTGCTGTGCAGAGGGACCTGGGTGTCCTTGTGCAGGAATCTCAAGGTGTTGGTTTGCAGGTGCAGCAGGTAATTGAGAAGGCAAATGGAATTGTGTCCTTCATTGCCAGAGGGATGGAGTTTAAAAACAGCGAGGTTATGTTGCAGCTGTATAAGGTGCTGGTGAGGCCACACCTGGAGTACTGTGTACAGTTTTGGTCTCTTTACTTGAGAAAGGATATACTGGCACTGGAGGGGGTGCAGAGGAGATTCAAGAGTTTGATTTTGGAGGTGAGAGGTTTGGCTGATGAGGAGAGACTGAGTACACTGGGACTATACTCATTGGAATTCACAAGAATGAGGGGAAATCTTATAGAAACGTACAAGATTTTGAAGGGAATAGATAAGATAGAAGCAGGGAGGTTGTTTCCACTGGTGGGTGAACCGCAAACTCGGGGGCATAGCCTCAAAATAAGGGGGAGCAGATTTCAGACTGAGTTGAGGAGGAACTTCTTCACACAAAGGGTTGTGAATCTGTGGAATTCCCTGCCCAGTGAAGCAGTTGGGGCTACCTCATTGAATGTTTTTTTAAGGCAAGGATAGGTAAGTTTCTGAACAGTAAGGAAATTAAGGGTTATGGTGAACAGGCGACTAAGTGGAGCTGAGTTCACGAAAACATCAGCCATGATCTTATTGAATGGTGGAAGAGGCTCGAGGGGCACAATGGCCTACTGGTTCTAAGCTCCTGGTTCTAATGTTCTTATGTCTACACTTCCCAAGTGCAAAGCAGCCAGCATAATTAAGGACCCCAGGCACCCCGGACATTCTCTCTTCTACCTTCTTCCTTCTGGAAGAAGATACAAAAGTCTGAGGTCACGGACCAACTGATTCAAGAACAGCTTCTTCCCTGCTGCCATCAGACTTTTGAATGGACTGACCTTGCACTAAGTTGATCTTTCTCCACACCCTAGCTATGACTGTAACACTACATTCTGCACCCTCTCCTTTGCTTCTCTATGAACGGTATGCTTTGTCTGTAAAGCGCACAAGAAACAATACTTTTCACCGTCTGTTAATACGTGACAATAATAAATCAAATCCAATCTCAAACACTCAGTAGGCTTGACAAATCCACACAGAAAGAGAAGGAGAGACAGAGACAGAGCTAACATTTCAGCTCGCTGACACTTTTTAAAATCAGAACTGGGAAGAATTGAAGATATCAGCAAGCACAGAAACGGGAATGAAGGGAATCTGGCCAAGTAACAAGTTCCCTGATAAGGATGGAAGTCAGCGATATTAAGTGACGAAAAGGGTGATGGGTGCAAGGCACAAAGAGATGGTAATGGGACAGGAGACAAAAGGTGAAATTGGAGGAGATGCAAAACTGTGATTAATAATGTGCAGGTTAGGCAGATTGGCCGTGCTAAAATTGCTCCTTTGAGTCAGTCCCAAGCTACGTCGGTCAGGAGGATTTAGAGTGGGAGGTGTGTGGGGTTATGGAAACTGGGAACAGGGAGTGGGCCTGGAAAGGATGCTCTGCTGCTGAGTCGGTGTTGGCTGGATGGGCCAAACGACCTCCTTCTGCACTGCAGGGATTCTAGGAAATAAAAAAGCTGCACATCCACCTCAAGCTCTGGAATGTTTTTTTATCGAAGGACAGCATATTTTTGCAGGAGAAAGTTGCAGATTAACACGATTTGAGTGTGCGTCTGTGTGAAGGAATGTGATCCTGCGTCACCTCAGCTTTAACCATGTCCTTCAGTCCAATCAAAAGTTCAGAGCGGTTTCTAAACCTTCCCCCCCACCCCCTCCAGGTGACTTGACTCGAGTCTCCCATCTCCCTCTGAGAGGGCTCTTCATTGGGCCTCTCAGTCTGACTGCAGCAAAGCATTTTCACCCAGAGGAGAAGGGATGGGGGGTGGGTGGGAGGGAAATCACTCAAACCACACTTCAACCCAAGTCAGCTTGGACCCCAGGCCCTGTGGCATCTCTCAGCAGAAGGAAGCGGTGATTAGTCCGTCCCTTTGTGTTGCTGCTGAGTGCGGGCTTGTGTGGCTAATAACCCCATCAAGTGAGTGTCACAGCCATGTGGAAACGCTGGAGATGGCCTTAAGTTTTGTGTGGGAGGGAGTGAGGGGGGGGGGGGGGAGGTGGGGAGAGAGAGAGAGTGTGAGTGAGTGAGTGAGACTGCCCGAGGGCTTCAGATTGCTTTCCTGAGTCAGGAACAATGGTTGAAGGAAGCCAGCTGGATAAAGGGTTAGCAAAGCTCTATTCAAACATGTTTTACCCCCACAGAGATTCCCTGCTCTCCTTTCAGCTGTTCTCTCTCTCTCTCTCTCTCTCTCTGTGCGCACTGCCCCCCCCCCCACCCTCCCCCCCAACCCAACCCAACCCCCACTCGTGCCAGTGTACAAGTCTTGCAGGCGAGGCAAGCCGCTCTTTTCCCTCCCCTCCGCTCGCCCGCCTGCCTTCCTAATTTCCTCATTTTATGCCACGCCGGAACGAGTGTATTTTATTCCCCAAGAGGCCGCTTGCGCGATCACTTTTCAATCCACCGCAACCCCAAACCAGTCAAGAAAGGGGGCGGCGTGGGGTGGGGGGGTTGGTGGGGAGAGGGGGAAAAAAAAAGCTAGGGTGGGAAACAACAACAACAACAGCAGCAGCATTTGGCACTGCTTTTGCACTGGCTTTCAGAGTCCGAAACCCTCACACACCTCCCAAAAAAACTCAGGGACAACAAGGAAACAGGTTTCTCCAATTCAGTTGGATCTGCCAAACTTCACCCTGCAGTTTTCAGCATTCAGAACAGGCACTGCCAAGTCACAGGCAGTGGGCACAACGCATTGGCATGCTGACAGCGAGAGAGAGAGAGAGAGAGAGAGCGCCCGCTCCTTTCCCACTGCCACCACCAATATTTGTGTGGAAATAAAGCAACGAACTAAGTTTCGATTCACCCCTCCTCTCAGTACTGGAGCTTTCACGAGCCAGGTGAATGTGTCCCCACCCCCTCATCAATGGCTTCAGCATAAAAGGATGGAGAGAGGGAGACAGACACTGAAGGGGGCCCAAGTTTGAAGTTTATTTATCGGTGTCACAAGTCAGCTTACATTAACACTGGAGTTAAGTTACTGCGAAAATCCCGCCCACTTGTCACACTCCAGTGCCTGTTCGGGTACACCGAGGGAGAATTTGGCATGGCCAACGCACCTGACCAGCACGTCTTTCGGACTGTGGGAGGAAACCCACGCAGACACGGGGAGAACTTGCAAACTCCACACAGACCCAAGCCGGGAATCGAACCTGGGTCCCTGGAGCTGTGAGGCAGCAGTGTGAACCACCCTGCCGCGCCGGGACTAGAATGCACTACGATTCACCTTTCTCACAATCCAAATGGCACTGTCCTTCGGAAAGCCAAATGGAAGATCTCACATTCTCTCCATGTCTGCGTGGGTTTCCTCCGGGTGCTCCAGTTCCCTCCCACAACCCAAAAACATACGTTACATGGATTGGCCATGTTCAATTCTCCCTCAGTGTACCCGAACAGGTGCCGGAGTGTGGCAACTAAGGGATTTTCTCACTAACTTCATTGTACTGTTAATGTAAACGAACTTGTGACACCAAAAAATAAACTTTAGGTTCGGTGGATTGGCTATGCTAAATTGTCCTGTAAGAAAGCATAGGTTAAAGGGTTAGTGAGGTCAATGTATGGGGTCTTGGGGATGGGTGGAGGGTTGGCACAGATTCAATGGGCTGAATGGCTTCCTTCTGTCCTGTAGGGATTCTGTGATCCATGTTTTGTTCTCCTTCAATAAGGAGACAAACATGAGACAGAGATGAAGAAGCAACTTGCATTTACCTAGTGTCTTGTACAGCTACAGAACATCCCAAAGCAACACAGTACAAGCAAGCTTCCAAAACACTCAATGAGGACACATATTGGTGATGCTGGCTGAGAGTGTCAATGTGCTGACCAGGACACTGGGGAGAGGCTTCCAGCAGAGTTTAACACTGCCGACAGTCATCACCTTGCTCCAATTCACATTCAGCTTTCTCTCTCACTGGCAACAGTCAGCTATTTGACTGCAGTGCCATCATAGCTGCGCTCTGTCCTCACACACACACACACACGTGCATGGTTTGCACACTTTTGAATTCTTTTAGTCATTGAGTTTGGAGCTCTGGACAAGTCTTCCTGCCAGCCCCAATGAATCCAAGATGGGCCACAAGGTAGGAGATCACCTGACACAGCACAGACGAGATTCTGGGCCAAGTGGCTCAAATGCTTGGTCCTTTTGTCAGCTTGAGATACTGTTGGCCTCAAGAGAGCTGGAAAACCAGCAATACCAAACTTATCTTCATACAGCCACCAACAACTTTTCACATAGCCATAACAACTTATCTTCATATTGCACCTTTAAAACAACCCAAGGTACAGCATAGTGGCATCATTGAACAACGCTCAACACCAAGCCACATACAATCATCGAATCCTACAGTGCAGATGAGGCCATTCAGCCCATCGAGGCTGCACCAATTCACAATCCCACCCAGGGTTGATCCCATGCATTTACCCCATGCCAGTCCCGCTGACACTAAGAGGCAATTTAGCATGGCCAATCCATCCAACCCACACATCTTGTGGACTGTGGGGGGAAACCGGAGCACCCAGAGGAAGTCCCACGCAGACACAGGAAGAACGTGCAAACTCCACACAGCCAGTGACACAAACTGGGAATCAAACCCGGGTCCCTGGCGCTGTGAGGCAGCAGTGCTAACCACTGTGCCATCCTCTCGAGTCTTGAAACTGTTCTTGAGTGTGTGACCCCAGATCTCTGCGTCATCTTCCTGACAGAAGAAGTTGGAAGAGAGCAGGGCCAGGGCGTGTGTGGGAGCTGGTACAGCAGGTGACCAGTGGTCAGACACAGGTTTCTGGGAGTATCTTAAAGAGCAAGGGCTGACGGATGTTGTGAACAAAATTCACAATGTGTAAGACGCCACAATGAGAAGAGGAGACTTCTTGGAAAGTTCAAGTGAACAGAGGTTGGAGAGGGGCAAGGGCACGGAGGAATGTGAACTTTATGGTGAGGACATCAAGGTGCTGTCCGACCAGAGCTCGTGAGACTGGAATGATGGGTGAACCAGGAGTCGGGGCAAATAACACAACAGTAGCAGAGACTGGGAGAGGCTTAATTCTGAGGATAGTTTGCACAGGATTTCAGCAGTTAGCTGCTTAGTCATCAGTTCAAATCACGATTATGCGGAGCATTGATAAAAGGTGTAAACACATGCACCGCTCAACCTGAGATATCCAGCCTTCTCTGTTTATATTCCACATTAACAAGTCTGACAACACCAGGTTTTAGTCCAACCTATTTATTTGATAATATACTCACAAGCTTTCGGGGTTAGCCCCTTCGTCAGGTGAATGGAGAACTCTCCATTCACCTGACGAAGGGGCTAACCCCGAAAGCTTGTGAGTATATTATCAAATAAATAGGTTGGACTAAAACCTGGTGTTGTCAGACTTTTTACTGTGTTTACGCCAGTCCAACGCCGGCATACCCACATCATATATTCCACGTTGCCAGTAGCTGCAGTACTTGGTCATTGTATTGGGATAAATAAAAAACACAGCCTGATCTAAACTGGCAATGCCAACCACCGCAGAAACACCTTTTCCCAAACAGGTAGCCAACCTCCAGAGCTTGCCCCCAACTCTGGGGCAGGCACAAACACCAGCTAACAGAAAGCAACACCTTTCTCTACTTTCTCAGAAGACTAAGGAAATTTGGCATGTCAGCTGTGACTCTCACCAACTTTTACAGATGCACCATAGAAAGCATTCTTTCTGACTGTATCACAGCTTAGGATAGCTCCTGCTCTGCCCAAGGCCGCAAGGAACTACAAAAGGTCATGAATGTTGCCCAACCATCATGCAAACCAGCCTCCCATCCATTGACTCTGTCTACACTTTCCGCTGCCTCAGGAAAGCAGCCAGCATAATTAAGGATCCCACACATCCCGGACATTGTCTCTTCCACGTTCTTCCTTTGGGAAAAGGATGCAAAAATCTGAGGTCACGTACCAACTGACTCAAGAATAGCTTCTTCCCTGCTTATGAATGGACCTACCTTTTATTAAGTTGATTTTTCTCTACGCTCTAGTTATGACTGTAACACTACATTCTGCACTTTCTCCCCTTTCCTTCTCTATGAACGGTATGCTTTGTCTGCGTAGTGCGCAAGAAACAATACTTTTCAATATAAATACATGTGACAATAATAAATCAAATCAAAACATTTAAAAGGCACAGTTGGTCTGCCTGAGATCAGAAGGCCAGTGCGCGGTGAGGCTGGAGAGAGTTTGGAGTTCAACCCCCTGATCTGATCTTCCCCCGCCCCACCCCATGCCCGTGATCCAGGTGGTGGAAAATGCTGTTGAAGGAGACCTGCTGAGTTGCTGCAGTGCACCTTGTAGATGGGACGCACTGCTGCCAACTGTTCACTGGTAGTGGAAGGAGTGAACATTTATGGATGGGGTGACAATCAAACAGGGCTGCTTTGTCCTGGATGGTGTCAAATGTCCACCCGCTTTCATCCATTTTCCTGGAGCAAGAAGCTGAAGAGATGTGTGGGTGACATAACTAACTAAAACAGGAGGATTTGTATTCAAGGAGCTCATTAAACATGGTGGCACAGTGGTTAGCACAGTGTGATTCTCACAGCGCCAGGGACTTGGGTTCGATTCCCGGCTTGGGTCACTGTCGATGCAGAACCTGCACATTCTCCCTGTGTCCACGTGGGTTTCTTCTGGGTGCTCTGGTTTCCTCCCACATTCCAAAGACGTGTCAGTTAGGTGTGCAATGGCCATGCTAAATTGCCCTTCAGTGTCCCTAGATGTGTAGGTGAGGTGGATTGGTCCTTGTTTTTTTTTTAAATTTGATTTATTGTCACTTGTATTAGTATACAGTGAAAAGTATTGTTTCTTGTGTGCTATACAATGCATACTGTACATAGAGAAGGAACGGAGAGGATGCAGAATGTAGTATTACAGTCATAGCTAGGCTGGTTCGAGACTTTAAAAGAGTTTTAAAAGCATAGAATGAGAGTGAAGGATGGAATTAGTGGGTATAAATTGCCCCTTAGTGTCCCAAGATGGGTTAGCCATGGTCAATGTGTGGAATTACGGGGATATGGCATGGAAGAGGGCCTGGGTAAGATACTCTGTCAGGGTCAGTGTAAACTTGATGGGCTGAATGGCCTTTTCTGGACTGGAGGGATTGTACCTTTCTATCCCTGAGTTCTCAGCAGTATGTGAAGAATGCTCATTCACTGAAAGGTCAAATGCAACTCAACTTCTCTCAGTCAGGAGGGAAAAGGAAAAGGGAAGCAGTCTTGAACACACAAGAGATAGTCAACAGCTTGAAGTAAGCAACTTCAGCACTTCTTGGGAGGGTAGGCAGGTGAAAGAGACAAAGGAGAGAGAGAGGGGAAGAGGGGGAACAAAGAAGAATGTTAATGAAATAAAGAAACGGACAGTTCCTCTTCATCAACCGACAAACGATAGCAGATGTTTAAAATGGAGAATAGTTGCGATTTCATTCTCCCAAAACCCATTGACAGCACAGCCACATGCTGTCCATCGCAAGAGTGTTACCAAGACAAGGTTAACTCAAACAGAGCTGCCCGAAACAGGACAAACAAAAGAAGTGAAGCTGCGTTTTCCACACACTAAACCCCAGAGGATTAGGTTACACTTCCAGGAAAGTCTGCATCTGAAATCTCTGCATATGGCACCGTCGTCAAAGCAACCAAAGTCCAGCTATGTTCCAATCACCCAGGTACTGAGACTCCACCTCTGCCTGCGAGCCACAGTCAATCCAGTTCAAAAACTGAGGGGGGCTCACATTGACATAACATCTCCCGATATTCTGCACTGAGCAAGCCTGCTTATGGTATTGGCAACATCTGTTTCAAACCTGACCTGAAATAGCCCCAGTCAACACAAGAGGTGACTCCTCAGCCTCCCCTCAGCACAGGCCTCAAGAAAATAATTGTTAGGACCCGACTCCATCACTTAGGGGAGATGATGGCCGAGTGGCATTTTGCTGGACGAATGATCCAGAAACTCAGCCAGGGTCCTGGGTTCGAATCCCACCACGGCAGTGGGAAATCGGAATTCAATAAGACATATCTGTAACTAAGAACTTACTGACCACCACTCAACAACTGTCAGGAAAAACCTCATATCCTTTAGGGAAGGAAATCTGCCGCCCTTACCGTGTCTGGCCTACGTGTGACTCCTGAGCAATGTGGTCGACTTGCAATTGCCCACAAGCAACTAGGGATGGGCAATAAATGTTGGTCACGTCCCACGAACGCATAAAAACAACTAAACAAAGCTCTCACGGTAACACAACTCCCAGTTGTCTTTTCCAAGGTGGAGTCTGTGCGTGCCCAGTTCTTTCAATAACACAGATAAGAATTCCTATGTTGGAGTGTCTGTTGAGTCAGTTCCGTCCTGTCCAAGGTTTGGATCAAGTCTGCATCAGGATGTGCTCTGCAAATCGTTCTCTCTCTCTCCTGAGTAATCCTTATTCGCTTTCTGCTGTGTTCATTTTAAATGATGCTCAATCCAAGTTCAACTTCAGACCAGTGCTGTCTACGCCTATTCTAAGAAATGAACAAACCAGAACACTGCAGCTTTCTAAACCTGAGCCAGGGATCTGAAGGACATTATGAGGGAAATTCTCTTTGTGCCCCCACCTCGCCCACCCTGGTACCCTAGTTAACTCATCACATCGTGGTTCTCCCCCACTTTCTCTCTATTTCCTCAGAGGTTTTGTCAGGAGATCTGTATCTGGTCTATTTGATTTCATCGAACCTGCACAGCGTTCAAGTTAAATACTCAAAACTCAACAGCTTTCTCCTCCTTCAGTAAAGCATCCAATTCTTTGCTGCTCACTGCAACGCACCTTGGGGGCTGTTGACCATACCAAAGGTGCTACATGAATGCGAATGTTGTTGTTATGAGCAGTCAGCATTTGTGAAGCTGGTAAATGAACTCAAGCCCTTCAATACAGGAGTCGACAACACAAATCAGATTGCATTTTGTCCTTTGCGTTCACCTGGGGCGAGAGGAAAGGAGAGACTATCACTCCAGCCACTAACAATAGAGGGTGGCACAGTGGGTTAGCACTGCTGCTTCACAACGCCAGGGACCCGGGTTTGATTCCCAACTTGGGTCATTGTGGGCAGTTGGCATATTCTCCTCATGTCTGCGTGGGTTTCCTCCGGGTGCTCCGGTTTCCTCCCACAGTCAAAGGCATGCTGGTTAGGTGCATTGACTGTGCTACATTCTCCCCGACAGGTGGCCGGAGTGTGGCAAAGAGGGGATTTTCACAGTGACTTCATTGCAGTATTAATGCGTGCCGACTTGTGACACTAATAAACAAACTGAATCAAGGCAATGGACCTAAACTTCCATGAAATAAAATGGTAATCTGGGACGGACCCGCTCCCACTTTCTTTTCGCAAAATCCATGCTATTCTTCCTTATCCAACCTCCCACCGCAGGCCACACCAGAACAGTGGAGGGCGGCTCACGACTCAGGCCTACGGGGGCGGGGGGGAGGAGTGCTGGCAGAGACAGGGGTGAGGTATTGTCAATGGGAGGTACCTGTGTATGTCTGTCAAGTGCTTGAAATTCCTCTCACTTTCTTTGGGTGATTGGCGCTGTCAGAACCATCCAAAGCTTGCAACCGAAATCGCATATTCAGATAGTTCGTCGTGCAGAGCAATTGCTGATCATGAGTTTCAACTTCACAGAATCCCTACAGTGCAGAAAGAGGCCATTCAGCCCATCGAATCTGCACTGACAACAATCCCAGCCAGGCCCTTTGTCCTTAAGCCCAAGTATTAACCCTGCTAATCCTCCTGACACGAAAGGAGTAAATTGGCTTGGCCAATCCAGATAACCTGCACATTTTTGGAGTGTGGGAGGAAACCGGGTGCCTGGAGGAAACCCACGCAGACACGTGGAGAACATGCAGACTCCTTGGACAGTGACTCAAGGACAGGAATCAAACCCAGGCCCTTGGCGCTGTGAGGGAGCAGTCCCTCACTTTGTGCAATCTCCCTGGGATTTTGCGGGCCAAGTGTGGAGGGGTACCCTGCACATCTTTGGGAAGTCCCAGGTCGACTGGAGCACGGAGGTTACAGGTCAATGTTTTCCACTTATCCAGTCATTCCTGGACAGCGCCGTGCAATGAGAAAGAGATTGCCTTTTAGGAAAATGTATGTGGGAGGCAGAAAACCACAGTCTCAGACTAGTCATCCGAAAGCAGCTGGAGTTCTTTTGGATGGTGGAAGGGAATATTGTGCCGAGGGTCAGCCTTTCCAGACCTGTTAGCATTCCCCATCAGTTCTGACCAGTATCCAAGTGGTGACTCGGAAAATGAATTGAAGCAATTTTACAGCATCAAACTCTTCAGTGCCTGTGTGTTGGTCCACTCATTCCCTTGAAGAGGCCAAGAGAACCACACTGGCACGGGTTTTAAAATGGTTTTCTTTCATTGAACAGAACTTTTAAAAAAATTAAAATGACAAAAGCAGAAAAAGCAAACTTGGAGACTGGATTCTACAACAAAAAAAAACTCATGCAGTGAGCTGAGGGGCATCTACAAACTAAATTCATACCGTCACAGAATCCCTACAGTGCACAAAGAGGCCATTCAGCCCATTGGGTGTGGACCGACCTGACTCCCACCCAGATCCTTTTCCCATAACCCCATACAGTTACCCTAGCTAGGTGTCCCTGACACCAAGGGGCAATTTAGCACAATCAATCAATCCACCTAACCAGCACATCTGTGGGAGGGAACTGGAGCACCCAGAGAAAACCCACGCAGACACAGGGACAATGTGCAGGCTCTGCACAGAGAGTGACCTAAACTGGGAATTGAATGCAGCTCTCCGGCGCAGTGAGGCAGCAGTGCTAATCATTGTGCCACCCTAAATTGAACTTGAACACACTAAAACCAAACTATACTTCAATCTTTTCGCAGGCTGTCTCTGTCGAGAAAAACAATCCTTGCCAATAACAATCCTGTTACGCTGTTGTTTGCCTGCACTGTGTACCCTTCAGGAATGCAGTCAATTTTTTTTTTAGGTAACCCAGCATGCCTTTTGATTTGACATGTAGTGAAGCCAGCTACAATTGTTAAGCTTAGCAGAGTTCGTTAAACCCTGCAGTGTACTTTGAGGATACTATGAGGCCTGGACGAGATGTGGACGTGGAGAGGATCTTGCCACGAGTAGAAAAAATTCGAACCAGAGGGCAGAACCTCAGGCTAAAGAGGTGATCCTTTAAAACAGAGATGAGGAGGAATTTCTTCAGCCACAGAGTGGTGAATCTGTGGAATTCTTTGCTGCAGAAGGCTGTGGAGAAGAGGTCACTGAGTGTATTTAAGACAGGCATAGATAGCCCCTGATCCCCATATTATTCGAGAACCTATGGGGAAAAGGCAGGAGAATGGGGATAAGAAAAATAAGTCAGCCATGATTGAATGACGGAGCCGAGTCGATGGGCTGAGTGGCCTAATTCTGCTCCCAAATTTTATGGTCTAGCATTTAATATAATCGTACAGAGGGAGAAATACCTTAAAATGATCATCTTTGCATCGACTAAAGCAAGCAGGGCTAAGCAAACACAGTATCCCTTAACATGTCAGAGAGAGAGAGAGAGAAACTGCTCACTGTCTGTGTTCAGACTGATAGTAATGAATGGCCATGCAACGTGAAAGACACTGTCTGAAAGGCTGGCCACTGCTGGGGTGTAGGTGAACATTTCCAACCAGCTTCTAAAAGCTGCCTTAGGGAATTACAGGATTGCCCCAGTCACACTCCCACCAAAACTAAACGCTGCCAAGTCACTCTCTCACGCACAATCAAGCAAGGGACAGCGTCGCTCACAACACCTCAACACTCAAAAACATTTCCTTTCCTTTTATCTCAAACCATCCTGGATCCAAAATACACGAATGCAGCTTGGCCGACTGGCTGGTACGCCAACTGTCAAAGTGCATAGGCCACGTAAAATTAGCATCAATTGCATGTTTAATGGGCCAAATGGCCTTTCTAATTGTGGGCAGGCATGCATCCCACACTCACATCGACTGAAGTGTCACACCGGGGTATCAGGACATCAGGGTGGCGCGCTGGTGAGCACTGCTGCCTCACAGTGCCAGCAACCTGGGTTCGATTCCTAGCTTGGATCACTGCACAGAGTTGGCACGTTCTATCCGTGTCAGCGTGGGTTTCCTCTGGGTGCTCTGGTTTTCTCTTACACGCCAAAGTTATGGGTGTTAGTTGGATTGGCCATGCTAAATTGCCTCTTAGTGTCCAAAGATGTGCAGGTTAGGTGGCTTGGCCATGCTAAATTGCCCCCAATGTCAGGGGGATTAGCAAGATAAACATGTGGGGTTACTGGGATAGGACCGGAGAGGATGCAGGCTCAATGGGCCGAATGGCCTCTTTTTTCACTGTAGGGATTCTATGAGGCATGATTTACCTGCTGGCTGGGGTCGGGCGTGCACTCACTCAAGCTCCTAACAACTCTGATCCTGGTTTTCCTGCTTTATTTCTCAATCCTTCCCAGCTTCCAGACTGTTCTTCCAAAACGTGTGTGGTGTTCGTCCTCCAAATACAGAAACAGACCATTCAACCCAAAAAGCCCTCGATGAGATGATTTAAAAAAAGACAACCACACGAGACAAGAGCTCGTGCTGTTGGGAGTGTTTCATTGGCGTGAATCCAGCATTGGCCAACTCACAGCCATCAGGTTCAGGAGAACCTGGCAAACCGCAGTGAATGCAGCTCCACAGGGATCAGTGCTGAAGCCTCAACTATTTCCCAATGATATAAGTAACTTGGGTGAAGGGATTAACCTTATTCCAGCCAAATGTGCTGATGGTACAAAGGGAAGCAAGCTGTGAGGAGGACACAAGGAGTCTGCAGAGGGATGCAAATAAATGATGTGATGCACCTAAGTTAAGTGTGGAAGCAAAAATCTGGCTTGTGGCAAAGCCTGAGGTTGTTCACACTGACAGGAGGAACAGGATCTTTAAAACGGAAAGAGGGAGAGGCAGCAGAATGCTGCAGTAAAGAGGGATGATCCCAAAATGTTTACACACAGGTACAGCAAAGAATTTGAAAGTCATTGGCTTGTTCATTCCAAGAGGGATGGAATCTAAGAAAAGGGATTCTTGCTACAACCGTACAAAGCAATGGTGAGATTGGAGAGCTCAGAATAGAATCCCTACAGGGCAGGAGGAGGCCATTTGGCCCATCAAGGCTGCACCGACAACAATCCCAACCAGGCCCTTTCCCCATATCCCTACATATTTACCCTGCTAATTTCTCTGACACTCAACCCAACATGTTTGGGCTGCCTTCTTTTCCAATTATTTTAAATCTCCCAGCTCTGGTTACTGACCCACTCCCGGAAGAAGCAACCTCTGCATTCCTGCTTTCTCAAAAAGCCCCTCATCATTCTGAAAGCCTCTGAAATCTCCCCTGAACCTCTGCTTGAAGGTATTTAAAACCAAGAGTCGTTGTGACCTGGAGTACACTCAAAGGACTTGGAAGGGGCAGGTTCCTGTGCTGTCATTTTCTTTGTTCTTTGACAGTAGACATTGGATCAACAGGAGCTTTCCAAAGGGAGTGGGACTAGGACTTGTAGAGGGCTGCAGGGGAATGGGATTGCTCAATCCAGGAGCCAGCACAGGTACAATGGGCCGAGTGTCCTGTTTCTAGGTCTCCACGAGTGTGTAGGAGGTCTGACCATTAAGGTCATTCCACGTGCTCCAAACTGCAGTGAAACCAGTCAAATCTAGCCATTCATTTTTCACAATCCATCTCCCCTCAAAACAAGCTGCTCTATCACACCCCATGCTTTGCTCTTCCCAATATCTCAGATCTGTCCTGGGGATTTCTTATATGCCTGTAACACCAAGAACACCTTGATTTGGCTGCAAAAGCTCACATTCTTTTGGGTTTACTCATTGACTGGGTGTGGGCATCAATGGCCAGACCAACATTTCTTGTCCATCCCTCAGGGAACTCAAGACGAATTGGTGGTGGTATGGCTTGCTAAGTCACTTCAGGGATGAGTTGGAAATCAGGGTTTGGAGTCACGTGTGGGCCAGACTGGGTGAGGGTGGCAGATTTCCTTCCCTCAAAGACTTGAGCGAACCAGATAAGATTTGACAACAATCTCGGAGTTTCATGTTGATGGTGGTTGCTTTCTTGTCCCCTTGGGATTTGAACTCTGGATTATTCACCTGGGCCTCTGGATTACCAGTCCAGTTCTAACAACCATGCTCCTGTGCCCAGTATCTTAGCACAGAGATTGAAACCAGCGACTGTGGTGCGCACAATATGACCCACGCTCCCAGTTTGACCCGAAGTTCTCAGTGTCTCTTTTGGAGGATTACATTAGCAGTGGGGCCTGCAGCTGTGGGTCAAACCTAACTTTATATTCTCTCCGATCTCTCTCAGCGCAAGACTGTTGGGTCCCACAAGTCTAATAGCTCCATCCAGTGCACTGAAAAGCTTTTAACTTTATTTCTTAAAAAGAGTCAGGAGTAGGCTTACATTAACGCTGCAATGAAGTTATTGTCAAAATCCCCTGGTTGCCATATTCTGGCACCTGTTTGGGTTACACTGAGCGAGAATTTAGCACCTAACGTGTTTCGGACTGTGGGAGGAAACTGGAGCTCCAGAAGGAAACCCGTGCAGACAGGGGGAGAATGTGCAGACTCTGTACAGACAGTAACCCAAGCGGGGAATCGAACCCGGGTCCCTGGCACTGTGAGGCAGCAATGCTAACCACACCAAAAAACATCACACAATAGCCGTGGAGGTCTGTGGAGCCCCAGCACTCTTCCCCAATTTGAACACTGATGGTGAGGGCAAGACGAAGGCAGCTTCTACCCTGCTTGAGCCTCAGTGGCACCAGCCCCCAGTTACTATCTGCTCCTTCTCTGGTTGCCTCCAGTGCAGCTGGCTTTGATTTGAAAACACTTCTGTCCTTGGAACAGGACCAAGTTGAACCAAACTGCCGGTACCCACAACAGGGGTTAGTTCTTTATCTAGGCCATTGGAACAAACAGGATGAGGCCCCGAGTTGGAGATTTGCAGATCAGCTTGCAAACTGAACCTATGTTGATCTGCAGTTTGTCCGCAGGCCATTTATTTCTTCCCTGCCAACTTGTTTACCATCATCAAATTTCAAATACATTCCAGTCTACGGGTCTATGAAAAAAATCCAATCACACTGTGGTTTGACATTGTTCTTGTACAAATTCAAAAGATTTGGCTTTGGAAAAGTGCCTTTCACAACCGCAGCAAGTCCTGAAGTGGCTTATAGCTAATCAAATACTTTGCAAAGTGTAGTCACGGCTGTAAAAATCACATCTAAATCAGTGGACAACAAGTTCCCAACAACAGCAACGGGATCATGAGATGGTAGTGAGAAATGTTGCTCAGGACACCATACCATCCGTGAGCAGCACGGTGGCACAGTGGTTAGCACTGCTGCCTCTCAGCACCAGGGACCTGGGTTCGATTCCCGGCTTGGGTTACTGTCCATGTGGAGTTTGCACGTTCTCCCTGTGTCTGTGTGGGTTTCCCTCCGGGTGCTCCGGTTTCCTCCCACAGTCCGAAAGATGTGGGGGTTAGTTGCATCGGCCGTGCTAGCAACTGTTACCCTTGATAAAACACTGGGGCCAGATGCCACGCTTTGAGGGGGATGTGAAGTCTTTCGAGGGGGTGCGGGGAAGACTGACGAGAATGGTTCCAGGGATGAAGGATATCAATAATAATAAATGATCGGAGGAACTGGGACTGTGCTCATCAGAGGAGAGAATTGAGAGGGAAGTTTCCTAGTTTTCAAGGACACCAAATTTCCAGAAGGAGCTGGCAAAGAAACGACAACGTGACTTTGAGCTCGTTTTATCCAGCAGAGTTTGCAATGGTACTGTCATGTTTATGGCATTTAAAGTGACTATCATTCATCAAACAGGTTGGCCACGGGAGGGGAGTGGGGGTGGAAACAGACTTTTTATCTTTGGAGTGGAAAAGAACAGATCGAGGTCTTTCAAATTCTCAAGAGTTGGCAGTGTTTCCACTTGAAGGGGAATGCAAAGTCAGGGCCATAAATACAAGATTTGAAATAGTGACTAATAAATCCAAATGGGGAAATAAGGAGACATTTCTTTCCTGAGAGACAGAGAGAGATATAGAGTGCTCCGAATGTGGAAGTGGTTACTGCAGGAATTTACAGTCGGAGGAAAGCGCGAGAGCAAAGGGAATGCAAAGATATGCTGAATGGGAGGAGGCAATCCAGAGAGACAAATACCAGTTGTGCTGAACGGGTTTAGTTTCATCAAGACTTCTCAAACAGTGGCCCACACTCAGTAAAGGACTTCTTTTTACTGGTACAAAGAATGAAGAAAATTACAGCACAGGAACAGGCCCTTCAGCCCTCCAAACCTTCCAGTTTCTTTAAAAAGCCAATTCAAATCAAGTCCAACCCAGGAGGGACAGGCCAGATCCAAGATGACAAGGCATTGCATCCCATCTTGGGCTTGGTCATTCAAAATAAAAGTAAACTTCAAGTTATTCAAGTGTACTTAATAGTCTCACAAGTAGGTTTACACTAACACTGCAATGAAGTTGCTTTGAAAACCCCCGAGTCGCCTCACTCCGGCGCCTGTTCGGGTACACTGAGGGCGAATTTAGCATAGCCAATGCACTTAACCAGCACGTCTTGTGGACTGTGGGAGGAAACCCACACAGACATGGGGACAACGTGCAGACTCTGCACAGACAATGAGCCAAGCGGGGAATCGAAATGTGTGATAGCAGGACTAACTGACAGGATGAGGCACTGCCACCCTCCATCTGATGCCTCCATCTTCCGCAAAAGGCAGAGATGGCTTTCCAAAATCACAACAGGTGAAGCCTCAGTTTAACTTGATGGGAACCCTGACCCTTTACTCCACCTGAGCCTGGGTAAAGCACCATTGCAGGTGTCAGCAGTGTGACGGGCAAGCCTCATGCCTCTCTGATCATTGACTCTCCCCTGCCAGGTCCCTGCTTCATCATGGTTTCACTTCTCCCAGCTCAGTATTTTGTGATTGTGCTCGCCATCATTAATGATGCCCCCAGTATACAAAAACAAGCTTCAATGTGGATCATGGAATCATAGAAACCCCACAGTGCAGATAGAGGCCATCCAGTCTATCTGCACCAACTACAATCCCACCCAGGCCCTACCCCACTATCCCTACACATTTATCCACTAATCCCTCTCACCTACGCATCCCAGAACACAAAAGGGGCAATTCAGCATGGCCAATCAACCTAGCCCGCATGTCTTTGGACTGTGGGAGGAAACCGGAGTACCCAGAGGAAACCCACGCAGACACAAGGAGAATGTGCAAACTCCACACAGACAGTGACCCAAGCCGGGAATTGAACCCAGGTCCCTGGAGCTGTGGAGCAGCAGTGCTAACCACTGTGCGACCATACCCTTCAAAGTAATAGCACGAATCATCTCTCACCAATGATGACTGTCGTAAAAGGTTTACAGCATGGAAACAGGCCCTTCGGCCCAACTTGTCCATGCTGCCCGACTGTCCAAGATGGACGAGGCTAAGAGATGGCCTGTTCAATTCTCCCACTCAAACTGGTAGTACCCTGGCAGGGTGATCTTCAGCAGGTCAATAACTCGCCAAAGCAGCAATGCTTCTGAGCGACGAGTGTGGAGAAGAGAGGGCGAAACCTGCACAATGTTGCAGGACAGGATTGAAACTTTGGATCCGACAGACAAGCGCCAGTTTGTGTTAATGGACAAGTTAAATCCTTGTCTGCTTTCAATCAATCAGTCACAATGCTTGACATTTCCACCACCTGAACATATAAAAGAAGCTGACTGCTCACAATGAGAGCGGCCTTTTCAATAGTCATGTCCCACACCACAGCCTGCACCCCTGATAAAAAGCACTCTGCTCTTTTACACTTCCTGTCTAGACAGGAGCGAGTGGATAAACATGGCTTGTTTTCCCTTCCTCTCCGGACCCTGGGAATATCAAATAAAATGCCCACCTTCCACGTGGCAAAAACCACACACCTCCCTCTTGAAGGAGTTCACTTCACACGGTGGGCGGAATTCCACCCTGGGAGACTTGGGGGTGGGGGGCCCGGTCACAAGTCAACTCTGGGCGGTCCGGGATGATCCCGGAGGCGGGCGGAAAATACTGCCCAAGCATCCAACCAGAGGAGGAGTGAGGTTGCTTTGGGATAGTGGGGGAGTGGGAAAGGGGGGGACGGTGAGGTTGCTTTCGGGGAGTGGGGAGGGGGCGAGGGTTGCTTTGGGGTTGAGAACCAAGGGCAATAAATGCTGGCCTGCATCCCAGGAAGGAAAGCTGGAGGAGCAACTTGAGCACCAGCGCACTTCGCAGAGACACGGCTGCTCAGGGCAACTTTTAGTTATGACTCATTTCCCTGGTTGCCACACAGGTCGGCTCGAGCACTGCAGAAACAACATTACTCCAGTGCCTGCGTCAAGGGGTCAAAGAACCCACCATCCATTATCAGCCATGTTTACGATTGGACTCTGATTTTGGTGTTAGCCTCACTTCCGTTGGTCAGTGTACCACAGGTGAAGGACACTGACCAGGTTACAACCTTCTTTCCCCAGACATCTCCTCACCCAGCAGACAAACATCAAATCCATTTAGTTCCTCAGTGCCTGTGCCACAACTATCTTCTTCACACACACACACCCCCTCCATCAACCATGAATATTCAGTATCTCCACAACAATGCTACCACACAGAGTGAACAGGCAGGTCACAAAGTCTCAAATAAACTAAAATGAAGCTTGCATTTACACGCTACTTGCTCTGACCTCAGAACATTTCAGGTGCCGTGTAAAATGCCAAAGGGTATTTAAGGGGCATAGTCATTCTTGTATAACCAGACAACCTGTCTTCTTCATTTATGATTGAGTAATAAATATCAGCCAGGACGTAGTCTTTTTCTAAACAGATTCAAATGCACGAGTGTTGGATAACAGATCAGTCCGTCCCTAATTGTAATGAGTTGGGAAGCCACTCTTAGAGGCATCCATTTTATCCTCTCTTCACATTTCTCAGGGATTTGCTTCTGCCTCCTGACGTATTAGGTGGTCATCTGGGGTTGTAAACCAGGCTGATTGACTGTGGAAAGTTTCATCCGAGCACAAGATGCATTGTACACGACCCGCAGATGTCCTCATGCCATCAAAGAGTGGGTCCTCTCCAGAGGTTTCATATCTGCTTAACCCCATTAGCAAAAAGCAGAGCCCTGACACTAATCAGGTTATTGCAATCTCTTTACAAGTCAAGAACTTGTCCTTTACAGATGAAGTCATTGGGAACAAAAAAAAATCCATTTCTACAAGGGAGCCAACATTCTGAGATGGTGAAGAAACCATTAACAATCAGTTATGTTGAGTTGTGTGATATTTGATCACCCTTTAGAAATCCTGGAATGCAGAATGCTGGAATGTTTTGACTAGTCATGAGACAGTTTTTCTCTTCAGAAATAGAAAAAGGCCATTCACCCATAAACTGATCTTCTCATCAACCTACGGGGGCCACTGCGTCAAGGATCTTCCAGCCGTTCCAATTACAAAGCAGGTTGTTTCATCAACCAATGACAAGAATCAAATACGGCAGCTCTGCCACAATTCTTTACGCGATTGTATCATTTCCGAAAGAGGCTCCAATGATACATTCCCCTGAGCTAAACCTGAGTCGCAGTGAAAATCTGTTGTTGTATATTTTGTGCGCATTTTTAAAAATGATTACCAAAAGTCTGATTTTCAGCTGGTATTTTACAACTTGATATTTATCCTGCTCTTCAAATGTAACATAACTTTACAGAAGCAAAGTATAGCGAGGCACATAATGAGATCTTAGATCAGGGAAGACGGAGACTTCAAGAGCTCCTTGAAGAAGGCAAGCAAGGATACAGAGGTGCAGGGAGGGAAGAATCAGAGCTTGGGGCCGTGGAAACTCAAACTCTGCCACCATTGGGAATGTACAAGATGCCGGAATGGCCACAGGGTTGTGGGTGACAACTCAGATAGGGAGAGGCAAAGATGTGCGACGGGGCAGGTTAAAAAGGGGGACAAGTTTCAAATCATGCCAATGGTTTGACAGGGAGCCGGCGTAGGTCAGTGAGCCTGACGAAGGAGCAGCGCTCTGAAAACTAGTGGTGTTTGCGACCAAATAAACCTGTTGGTCTTGAATCTGGTGTTGTGAGACTTCTTACTGTGTTTCCCCAGCCCAATGCCGGCATCGCCACATCATGACTGCCATAGATCAGTGAGCATAGGACAATGGAAAAATCCAGCCCACGGACAGCAGAATTTTGCACGACCCCCAGTGTGGGAGACCGGTCCAGAGTAAATTGGAATCATCAAACCTCCAGTTAACAAAGGCATATCCGTGGAGATCAGAAACATCAAGTGATTTTACAGAGGTGGGAACTACAGCTAGAACATGAAGTCAGAAGCTGAGTTCAGATTCAAATCTGACACCAATTTGGTTTGATTTATTGTCACAGATAAATGGGACACAGCGAAAAGTATTGTTTCTTGTGCACTACACAGACAAAGCATACTGTTCCTAAATTATGTAGGGGAGAAGGAAAAGAGAGGGGGCAGAAGGTAGCGTTCCAGTCATAGTGAGGGTTTGATTTGATTTATTATTGTCACGTGCATTCTTTCCATTGGCTTCACGCAGATTCCTTTCTCCAGGGATTGTAACAGTGGAGTTAAGGACACAACCAGTTCAGCCATGATCTTACTTGGTGGTGCAGCAGGTTCATGGGGTGGAAGGGCGAACCCTCCCTCCTCATTCTTGTTCTGATGCTGTGACAGTTCCTGTGGGGGGTGGCCACAGAAGTGTCCAAGGGAGATGGATGAAAACAAATTGAGTTTGAAAACATTCAAAGGATCATGAATCACCAAGAGGCAGTGAGGCAGGTGCGGGGGACAATCCATTATTGCAATTTGGGTAATTAACCCCTCCTGAATGGAACAAAGTGCCATGAATGCTGGACCCGACACTGCCCAAGCTTTCTTCTTCTCACAAATACACTCAAACCGTGAGGCAAGTGCAACCTGTCAGTCTGAATCACTATATTGCTACACCTCTGGATCCAGAAACCAAACTATCCCATTTCACCAGAACTTATTCTTATAAACCAGCAGCATATCCTGAAAAATAGAGAGGGAGACACTTGCTCCTTTCCAAAGCTGAGAAGATCACTCCTAAATCCAGCCTGGAGAAAAACGTATTGGTAATGGATTTGAGAGACCCGCAAGGCATTGCAGAATGTTACTGTACCTCAGAGGCTCCAGCCTCTCAGCCTTCTACAGATGCACCATAGAAAGCATCCTTTCCTGATATACCAGTTTGGTATGGCTCCTGCTCTGCTCAAGACCTCAAGAAACTATAAACAGTCATGAATGAAGCCCAGTCCATCACACATCCATCCACTGACTCCCATCTACACTTCCCACTGCCTCAGAAACACAGCCAGCATAATCGAGGACCCCATGCACTACAGACATTCTCTCTTCCACCTTCTTCCATCAGGATAAAGATACAGAAGTCTGAGATCACAGACCAAACGACTCAACAACAGCTTCTTTCCTGCTGCATCAGACTTTTGAATGGATCGATCATATATTAAGCTGATTTTTCCATGTACCCTAGCTATGACTGTAACACTACATTCTGCACTCTCTCCTTTCCTTCTCCCCTATGTACTCTATGAATGGTATGTTTTATCAGTTGATGTCACACAAAACAACTCATGGGCAGCTTTCACAATTTCACACGAGTCCTGCTCAAGCACCCTCCAGCACAGAGTTGTGGCTCCACCTGTCCCAATGTGCTTGCTGCTGGTAGAGACACAAAGACAGACCAGCTTCAGGGAGTAGGGAACATGACAGATCGGTACATTCCTTCCACACCCAACACGTTGGTCAACGTACCAGACTCTCACGTCAAACATCGTGCAGACTCCGCACAGACAGTAACCCAAGCCGGGAATTCAACCTGGGTCCCTGCTGTAAGGCAGTAGTGCTAATCACTGTGCCACCATGCTGCACAGTGGTTAGCACTGCTGCCTCACAGCGCCAGGGACTCAGGTTCAATTCCCAGCTTGGGTGGGAAGTCTGCACGTTCTCCCTGTGTCTGTGTGGGTTTTCTCTGGGTGCTCCGGTTTCCTCCCACGATCCGAAAAATGTGTGGGTTCATCCAATTTGATGTATTCTTGTCACAGGTTTTTTGTGCGCTATACAAACAAAATATAACATTGATGGGGTAGTGGGAAAGGGGACGGTGCAGAGCTTAAGTCGATTGGCAACGTTAAGTTGCCTCTTGGTGCCCAAAGGTGTGTGGGTTGGGAGGCGATTAGCGGCTAAATATATGGCATTATGGGTAGAGGGGCTGGCTAAGATGCTTTATTGCGAAAAGTCAGTACAGATTCATTGGGCTGAGTGGCCTGCTTCTGCACTGTAGGGATTGTATCAAACACAGAGCCATTGCATAAAACCAGGACCAGAGAGGAAGCCCCCACGCAGGAAGCAGACAGGATCCGTGTGATTAGATGTCTATCGGTGAAAGGATAGGGGATCTGCAATCTCTCTGGGTGTTCCAATGTTTTTCCAGAGCTGTCCCAGCAACAATCCTGCTGCCGCTTCTCCCCTCAGACCACAACACAAGTATATCCTTCCAGTGAAACAAGATGTAGCAGCAGAGTGAACTGGCTGCTGCAGGCTGGTCAAGCAAACACCTGCCCAACAGAAGCACTCCCTCCAGCTGTAACACTGCAGGCCGGGTCACACACACAGACACGAAGCTGTCCGACTCAAGTGGAAGGACTCAATCCCCACTCCAACACAACTCCCAGCTTTGGGCTTTATCAGGCATCTGCCACATTCAGGTCAACACACATCCACATCATACAACCCAAATCTGCTGTCTCTAATTCAGAGGCAGCACCTCCCAAACCCACAGCATCTACCACATGTCTCCACCACCTGCGGTTCCTTTCCACGCCACTCACCATCCTGACTTGGAAATACAAAGTTTTTTTTTATTAGTGCCACAAGTATGATTACATTAACACTGCAATGAAGTCATTGTGAACACCTCCTAGTCGCCACACTCTGGCACCCGTTCGGTTACACGGAGAGAGAATTTAGCACTGCCAATGCACCCAACCAGCACGCCTTTCAGACTGTGGGAGGAAGCTGAAGCACCCGGAGGAAACCCATGCAGATATGGGGAGAACATGCAGACTCCGCACAGACAGTGACCCAAACCACGAATCGAACCCGGGTCCATGGCACTGTGAGGCAGCAGTGCTGGCCACTGTGCCACCCAACTTTCCTGTACCGACACTGGGTCAAAATCCTGCAATACCCTTCAATACAGCACTGTGGGTCTACCTACACCACAGGGACTGCAGCGATACATGAAGGCAGCTCACCACCACCACCTTCTCAAAGGGCAACTGGGGATGGGCAATAAATGCTGGGCTGGCCAGTGCGGCCCACGTAGAAATATACAGCACGGAAACAGGCCCTTCAACCCAACTCCATCCATGCTGACCCGGTTTCCTGAACAGGACTAGTCCCAAGAATGAATTTTAAAGCGGTCCTGTTGAAACGGGATCCCTTGGTGATGGTTTTAATTTACCAAATCAGCAGTGTTCAGAGAAGCTGCAGTTCACTTTCAGAGGAGGGAGAGCCACTTACGTTAACATCGTGCCGTCTGCGCAGAGAGACATCACAGGTGCCGACACATCACAGGTGCTGACACACTCCGCACAAGATCAGCGTGCCTGCGGCTTAGATATTGCAGGAGCAGGAACACAGAGCTGGATCTGAGGTGATAAAAATCAGCTTGCTCGAAGCTCGTTCCCGAAGCTGGCGATGCACAGAAAATAGCTTTTCAAACAGGCGAGGCCTGTGACAGACCCTAGTTTGGACCAAGTCATTCTGCCTCTCTGTTTGGGTCAGGACACAAGGGTTCTTGCACATCTGTCCCAGGGCCCATGTGCAGAGCTTCTCCTTATTAATACTAACCAGCTATTCCAAAAAGAGAGGGAGCAAAGTGACACCCAAGAATATTTTGCAGAGCTCCTGCGTCACTCCCTGCATCAGAATTTTAACATCAAGTCAATAGCTGGTGTAAATAATTCAAAAGCCAACCTTATTGGATTTCAGCTGGCTGCTTTATGCCATTGGCATCGTGTCACCTGGTTACCCCGTATAACACTGATCCCAGAATACAGTGTCCATTACCCCACAGCGTGACTGAACCCAGAATACAGTGTCCATTACCCCACAGCGTGACTGATCCCAGAATACAGTGCCCATTACCCCACAGCGTGACTGAACCCAGAATACAGTGCCCATTTCCCCACAGTGTGACTGATCCCAGAATACAGGGTCCATTACCCCACAGTGTGACTGATCCCAGAATACAGTGTCCATTTCCCCACAGCGTGACTGATCCCAGAATACAGTGTCCATTTCCCCACAGACTGACTGATCCCAGAATACAGTGCCCATTACCCCACAGTGTGACTGATACCAGAATACAGTGTCCATTTCCCCACAGCGTGACTGATCCCAGAATACAGTGTCCATTTCCCCACAGACTGACTGATCCCAGAATACAGTGTCCATTACCCCACAGCGTGACTGATCCCAGAATACAGTGCCCATTACCCCACAGTGTGACTGATCCCAGAATACAGTGTCCATTACCCCACAGTGTGACTGATCCCAGAATACAGTGTCCATTACCCCACAGCGTGACTGAACCCAGAATACAGTGTCCATTTCCCCACAGCGTGACTGAACCCAGAATACAGTCTCCATTTCCCCACAGCGTGACTGAACCCAGAATACAGTGTCCATTTCCCCACAGACTGACTGATCCCAGAATACAGTGTCCATTACCCCACAGTGTGACTGATCCCAGAATACAGTGTCCATTTCCCCACAGCGTGACTGATCCCAGAATACAGTGTCCATTACCCCACAGACTGACTGATCCCAGAATACAGTGTCCATTACCCCACAGTGTGACTGATCCCAGAATACAGTGTCCATTTCCCCACAGCGTGACTGATCCCAGAATACAGTGTCCATTTCCCCACAGACTGACTGAGATGAGCAGTCCCCCTCGAGGAGATAGTTCTACCAGCCGGAGAGGCAAGTTCTTTCCCTTCTCCGGATCAGACAGAACTTTCCCACTCTGACTCTTGCCTGTTGTGCAAACAGAAGCTCAGTTCTAAAAACAATTCTAAGAGATGCGTTCAACGCTGGGCAAGGTCAGCATTTTTTGCCCGTCAACTATTTGGCCATTTCAGTGGGCATGCTGTGGTGTCACATGAAGGCCAGACCCAGAATGATGGCAGATTTCCTTCCCAGAGCGTTACTCTCTGAGCTCTGGATCCAGTCAGGTGACAATGCCACCATCTCTCCGAAATCACGTCCCTGACATATAGAATACAAGGTGGCGGCGACAGCAGGCAATTCGGAAGCCAGCTGTTATGTTAGCAGTTCTTTTAAACAAAGGAATTGCGTCACCATGATAAAAATTCTTGCTACAATTGCACAGAGCATTGGTGAGGCCAGATCATAGAAACCCTACAGTGCACAAGGGCCTGTTGACCTGCGCCTGCCACAATCCCACCCAAGTGTGATCCCCGTAACTCTACATATTTACTTGGCTAATCCTGCTGACACAATGGGGGAATTTAGCACGACCAATCCATCTTTTGACTGTGGGAGGAAACCGGAGTAACCAGAGGAAACCCGCGCAGACATGGGGACAATGTGCAGACTCCGCAGACAGTGACCCGAGGCTAGACTTGAACCTGGATCCCTGGCGCTGTGGGGCAGCGGTGCTCACCACCGTGCCCGAGTAGTGTGTGGAGTTTTTTTTTTCTTATTTATAGATGGAGGTACTCTGGGCCGAGAGCAGGGGTGTGCAACCTTCAGCACATTAAGCAGTCCCATGTGTCAACCGGCCTTAATTTCACACACCCGTTTGGATGGTTAAATGCCTGCTTTATGTTTTCCTTCAGCTTGTCGTTGTGAGAAAGTAGACTTCAATAAACAACTTCTTTGTCAAATCCTTCCCAATGTCGTTGCAATGTGCCTGCCCTGTTCTTCACTGTGATGACAATTTGACTAACAGCTTGGTGGCTCTTAAGATATTGCGCTTTGGACTACATTTTTGAAAAGTGGCTCTTCTTGTTATTAAGGTGACTGACCCCAGCCAAGCTTCACCAGACTCATTCCCAGGAACGAGACGATGGTCCTACTCAGAGAGATTGAGTTGGGAATCTCGGACAAGGGATGACAAAAGTCAGAAGAAAGGTTTGGTAATTGTAGACTGAGTAAAGGAGAGATTTCTTCACAGTGGGTTGTGAATCATAGAATCCCTGCAGTGCACAAGGAGGGCATCCAGCCCATCAAGTCTGCACTGGCCATAATCCCACGCAGGTCTTCTTGCATGCATTTACCCTGGCTAGTCCCCCTAATACTATGGGGCAATTTAGCCTGGCAATCTACTGAACCTGAACATCTTTCAAACCATGGGAGCAAACTGCAGCACCAGGAAGAAACCCACGAAGACACGGGGAGAATGTGCAGACTCCAGACAGTCACCCAAGCCAGGAATCAAACCCAGCTCCCTGGCACTATGAGGCAGCAGTGCTAACCAGTGTGCCACCACAATCGGACTAGCAGAGGATGGAATCTTGAAAGTTCTCCAGCGCAGAGAGCTAGAGACGCTCAGTTATCAAGCGTGTTTATGACTGGGATCGGTGGACTAGGGGATACTTTGGGAACTGGGATGTGGGGCTATTGAAGGAACATCAACTTGATAGGTTATTGGATTGTAGATTATCTTACTGAATGGCACAGCAATCTCAAGGAGCTGAATGACTGATTCCGGCTCCACACACAAATAAAAGTGACTGCGGATGCTGGAAACTGAAACCAAAACACAAAGTGCTGGAAAATCTCAGCAGATCAGGCAGTGTCTGTGGAGACAGAATCGAGGCAATGTTTAGAGTCTGGAATACCCTTGCCCCACCTGGAGATCCCCTCAGCAGCAATGACATTGTTGTCAAAATGCAGTATTTGTGAAATGAGTTAACTCTTGATGAGTCTGCTTCTTTCTTTGTGCTGGATCAAGTTCCAGTGGAATCAACACTTCAGCAGAAGAACAGGCCCTTCGGCCCACCAAGCCTGCACCAACACATGGCACTCAACTAAATAATTTAGCTTGTTTTCCTGCATAATGACGTTACCCAAACCCAAGTAGCTTTGAGCCATTAAACCTTCTCAGGACCATGTCGAAGACCCCATGGCACTGTTTTCAAGAAACATAAAATCCCTACAGTGCAGAAGGAGGACAGTCAACTCATCGAGTCTGCTTGAGTGTGGACCTACCATCTGAGCCGGCTCCTATGCCCGTAGCCCTGTGCACTTCCCATGGCTAATCCACCAGGCTGGCACATTTTGGGACACCAAAAGGCAATTTACCATGGCCAATTTTCCTAATTTGGGATTGGAAATTCTACCCCACCGTGTCCTGGTCAATATTTATCATACTAATAACGTGTGTGTTTGTTGCGTCTTGCTGTGTGCCAATCGGTTACTGCATTGCCCAAGTTACAACAGTGACTCAACTGCAAAAGCACTTCAATGGGATCTTGTGAAAGGCAGGATATAAATTTAACCCCTTCTTCTGATTAGGGGTGGATTTAGGCAACATTAGATTTTCCTCCAATTCATTGCACACCTTCCTGTGTTTTCAAGTCCGTTGGGAGTAATTGGAAATGATAGATAATATCAAATGGCCATCAACACATGCCCATTTCAAACAACCAAACAACATTTGTCACAGGTAATGGCAATCTAATTTCCAATATGTCAGTCAAGCAAATGGCACAGTGGTTAGCACTGCTGCTTCACAGCGCCAGGGACCCTGGTTCGATTCCAGCCTCAGGTGACTGTCTGTGTGGAATCTGCACTTTCTCCCCCTGTCTGTACGGCATTTCCTCCGGGTGCTCCAATTTTGTCCCATAGTCCGTAAGAGGTGCTGGTTAGGTGCATCGACCATGCTAAATTCTCCCTCAGTATACCCGAACAGGTGCCGGAGTGTGGCAACTGGGGGATTTCCACAGTGACTTCATTACTGTGTTAATGTAAGCCTCACTTGTGACATTAATCAATAAACTTTAAACAGAGGCTTCAAATGCATACTGGGTAACAAAATACATCATCTTAGCTAAAGAGGAACCTTTATGTATAAGGTGCACTAGCCTGCCCTTCTCTGGGACCGTATCCAGAGTTAATTACCTAGCAGAGCCTGGGATCAAATCCCACTCATCTGTTGCTGGAATGTTTTCCTTAAATAACAATTAATGATCTGAAAACCCTACTCAAAACAGCAATCTTTTCATGATATACCCAAACAGCTTGCGAATGCACATATTTCCTACAAGGCACTAATTACAAAGCTCTTTCAAAAAAAAAGGGGCCAGCACAGACAAGATGGGCTGGACGGCCATCCATATGGATCACCCTTCGGTTGATTGAGTTCCGAGAAAGCCCAGGCTTCACGGTACCCGACTGCTGGTGGCAATCCCACAGACACAGCCCTCTTCCCCCAGGTCACGCAGTGAGGGATATGGGCCGGAGATGACCAAAAGAAGGGGAGCGTGCGAGGAGCTCAGTCACAGCAGACAGGAGGAGAAAAGATGCAAGAGGGCAAGCCAAACCAAGTTGCAGCAGCAACGTATTACAATTTCAGCAATTAATCTTCCAGGCACGAAGCGGGCTGAGAAAGAAATACACCAGAAATAAATCAGCAGGCAGGAAATGAAGCAGGGGCTTGGCAGATCAGCACTGAGGGGAAATGAATAGGCACAGGGCTTGGGGGAAGGGGGACAAGAGACTGTCTCTGAAGACACAAAGACTTTTACGCTAACTTATTAGTGTCACAATTAGGCTTACATTAACACCGTAATGAAGTTACACTCTGGCGCCTGTTTGGGTACACTGAGGGAGAATTTAGCATGGCCAATGCACCTCACCAGCACATCTTTCAGATTGTGGTAGGAAACCGGAGCACGCGGAGGAAACCCACACAGACACGGGGAGAACATGCAGACTCCACACAGACAGTGACCCAAGCCAGGAATCGAACCTGGGTCCCGAGAGGCAGCAGTGCTAACCACCCGAGAGGGACGGGGAAGGAGAGGAGAGAAATGGCAAACAAATCAAACACCATGAAGAAAGAGCAGAATCCCAGCTGAGGAAGTTAACTCGATCAGAGGAATGAGAGACTGTCACAGAAACCCAGTCTGACCACATGTGGTGCAGAGTGCGCTGTCTGTCTGCAGGATGCGGCCACCACAGTCCAGGTCAGTAATTACTGCCTGTCTGCTTCAGGTCTGCTCACTTTGCTTTGCTGGAATTCTGCAGATGCTGGACATGACCACGTGGCCCCTTCAAGGGAGTGAGCCCTGACGGTCACGTGCTCAGACCGAATCCTATGGACAGAGAGAGAGACACCGTGAGAAGCTGAGCCAATCGGGTGCTGAGGTGCACCTTCTGGGTTGGGGAGGAACCTCAGTGCTGGGAATGAAATGAAATCCCTCAGTGTTTCAGCTCAGGCAGGGCCGCGCTGCTGAGGGGAACATTTCCATTTCAGAGTTGGACCAACGTCCTCTCATCACCACCCTGGTCACGTGTAGCTCAGGCTGGGGAGGAGGAGACAGACAGAGAGTTGACATGGATTGCAGCTCTCTCGACCATCGCTTGTGAATAAATCCTTCATAACCTGAAGCCACAACAAGTCACCTTCAAAAAGTTATTACAACGAACAAGAAAGAGTACAGCACGGGCCCTTCGGCCGTCCAATCCTGCACCGATCATGACGCCTGCCTAAACTAAAACCGTATGCATTTAGGGAGTCCACATTTTTCCATTCCCATCCTATTCATGTATTCGTTGCCCCTTAAACGCCGCTGTTCTTACATTGGAGATCGGATCAGACTGTTGGAAAAGCTCAGCAGGTCTGACAGGGAGAGAGAGAAACAGAATCAATGTTTCCAGCTCCGAGGGCCAAAGGTAAGTGGCAGTGGAATTGAAAAGTTAGTGTTATTCCTCTGTCCGCAAACGCTGCCAGACCCACAGAGTGACCAGGATTTTGACCCAGTGACAGTGAAGGAACAGTGATACAGTTCCACGTCAGAACAGTGTGCGGCTGACAGGGGACACTGCAGCTGGTCTGAGCAGGTGTCTGCTTGCTCCTGTCCTCCCAGGCTGTGGGAGTTGGGGATTGGCAAGTTAGTGCCGATGGAGCCTCGAGTTGCCGCAGTGCATCTTGTAGACGCTGCCACTGTGTGTCGGTGATGAAGGAAGGGCATGTCGGGGCAACGCGAACTGACATCAAGGTGTGCCACTGAGCTCAAAGCAGCACAGATTAGGATCTTCTGCAATGTCCATGTTTCTCAGCAATGAGACTTGGTAATGGTGCAGGGACTCAGTGCCAATAAGGAATGGAGCTCTGTTCTAAGGTGATTGGGGTGAAGGTGGTCAGATTTATTCAGCCAACTGATTAACTATTCCCCCACCAGTCGAGCTTGTGTCATGTTGAGTTCAACACAAGTCATGTGATGGTGGACCCATTACTCTTCACACTCAGCTCACTGACCTACCATCCAGCAGCATTGCAGATGAACGGTCGCACACTTTCAAACCTCAATCTTGCCGGGCACCGGGCTTTCCCGAAACCAGCTCCCCCCGCCCCGTTCCATCCTTCCTGACAATTCCCAGCCACCAGTTCGAATTGTGTGCGAACCTCTGTTTTTTAGCTTAAGGGGCTGGGTGGGGGAGGCGTGGAGCTGTAAAAACAAGCTTGCCAGTGCAAACGCAGTGTTCCATACAGCTGCCCACTAAACCAAAGCCAACAGCTAAATAAACAGGGCTGACACCCACTGTCACTCAGAGACTCGCTCTCCTCCTGCTCCCAGCTTCCTCACTCATCAGACAAGCTGGCCCGCACACCAGTGAAGCCTTCCAAACTCAAGCTGGCAATCCAAAGTGCCTTCTCCATTTCCTTCCCACTGGATCCAGGCACTCAGCTTTCCATCAGCATCAGAGGAAGTGCTGAAGACGCTGAGATACCAGGCAGTGATCTCACTGTCCATCATTAAGGTGACAGCTTCCCATCTCTCAATGTTGGACACCATGGTGATCAACACTCTTGTGTTAATCCTGACCCGGTGTCGCTCTCGGGCACAGCGATCTCTGCTGCAGAGTGGGCAGCTCTAAGGAACTCAGCGAGGAGGTTCTCCATTCACTCGCTTTATCTTTCTCCCTGGGTCCACTCTCAGCAAACAGAGCTTTCCAATTTCCTTCCAGACAGTATCAGAGGTAACTGTGGTCAAGGACTGCTCCCCCCGACACTGCTCTCCCTCCAGAGGCTCCCCGCCCCGACACTGCCCTCCCTCCAGAGGCTCCCTGCCCCCGACACTGCTCTCCCTCCAGACGCTCCCCGCCCCGACACTGCCCTCCCTCCAGAGGCTCCCCGCCCCCGACACTGCCCTCCCTCCAGACGCTCCCCGCCCCCGACACTGCCCTCCCTCCAGACACTCGCCCCCGACACTGCCCTCCCTCCAGACACTCGCCCCCGACACTGCTCTCCCTCCAGAGGCTCCCCGCCCCCGACACTGCCCTCCCTCCAGACACTCGCCCCCGACACTGCCCTCCCGCCAGACACTTGCCCCCGACACTGCCCTCCCTCCAGACACTCGCCCCCGACACTGCCCTCCCTCCAGACACTCGCCCCCGACACTGCCCTCCCTCCAGACACTCGCCCCCGACACTGCCCTCTCTCCAGACACTCGCCCCCGACACTGCCCTCCCTCCAGACACTCGCCCCACAACACTACTCTCCTTCCAGACACTCCCGTCTCCAACACTAGCTGCCTCCTGCTTCTAGTTTCCATGTTAATGATAATACAATAAGGTCATTACCTCCCTCAAGTCAACTCATTGCCAATCTCTCGCAGAATCCACCTGAACTCAGAATCCTGACAGTACAGGTGGTGGCCATTCGGCCCACTCAGTCTGCACCGATCACAATCCCACCCAGGCCCTATCCCTGTGACTCCTACGAATCACCCTGACACTGAGGGGTAATATAACATGGCCAACGCAGCTGACCAGCATGTCGTTCGGACCATGGGAGGAAACCAGAGCACCCAGAGGAAACCCGCACAGACATGGGGAGAACGTACGCAGAGAATCACCCGAGACCGGAACTGAACCTGGATCCCTGACGCTGTGAGACAGCAGAGCTAATCGTGGCACCATGGAGCCTCTGCTTCAGAGCTTGCAGGCTGTCTTACACAATGCCAGTCCCTACACACCCTGCTCCATGTGGGCCACACAAATGCATGGAGCAGGAGCAGCACAATGTGAGCGCTAACTCATTAGCTGAAGCACATGACCGGGCCTCCAAGCTGTACCACCATTGTGAAGATTCCTGGTGTTCTCCAATCGCTGGGACCACATTCCCCACATCCCAGATAGGATGAACATGGAGGGAGGGAGTACAGAGCTTCCGAAAACGCAATTTCTTTATCTTTCAAAAGCCATTCAGAATGATTACAGCCGTGGTTTGTCTGACACCAGGTAAACATCTTGAGGAAATGATCTCTCACATTCCTTGAGGCAGATGGAGACACCAGCTGTCTGCTTATTAACAGCTTGGTGCATTTCCCACGGACTTGGGGAATGCCACTGTGGGTGAACGAGCCCACAGCCATGGTAAAAAAAAAGGAGAAAAGCAACAGAGTCATTTCCACATAGGCGCCTCTCCAAATACTTACCAGAAAACAGACCCTGACTCCCCATTCCCACTGAGACAGACCCTGACTCCCCATTCCCACTGTGAGAGAGAGAGAGACCCTGACTCCCCATTCCCACTGAGACAGACCCTGACTCCCCATTCCCACTGAGACAGAGACAGACCCTGACTCCCTATTCTCACTGTGAGAGAGACAGAGACCCTGACTCCCCATTCCCACTGTGAGAGAGACAGAGACCCTGACTCCCCATTCCCACTGAGACAGACCCTGACTCCCCATTCCCACTGAGACAGAGACAGACCCTGACTCCCTATTCCCACTGAGACAGAGACAGACCCTGACTCCCTATTCCCACTGTGAGAGAGAGAGAGACCCTGACTCCCCATTCCCACTGAGACAGACCCTGACTCCCCATTCCCACTGTGAGAGAGAGAGACCCTGACTCCCCATTCCCACTGAGACAGACCCTGACTCCCTACTCCCACTGAGACAGAGACAGACCCTGACTCCCTATTCCCACTGTGAGAGGGGAATAGGAGAGGCTGGTCCATTCTGTCCAGCTTCATCCACCCCATTCAATTGGTGAATCTGCAATCCAACTCCAGTTCCTTGAACATCATTGGAGAGTAGTGATATGCCAATTCCAGATCCCAAATCAAGAACTGATTCAGCACCTCATTTTCTTTCGCACAAGAGAGTTCTCAACTTCTGCTGCCCTGAACTATTTCCAATTTCACTCCTTATATCTCTGGCTCAAACTGTTGCTCCTCATCCCACACTCCCTAACTTGCTGAAGTAGTCTCTCTCTGCAGCCCGTTTCTTGCTCCCTCCCATCTGGAAGCTTGGATCTAACGGCCCCAGACCCAGCTAAATTCTAAACTCCGAGTTGATCTAATCTCTTTCTAATTTTACAGTAGTTAGACAGGATTTTCACAGTCACTTCATTGCAGTGTCAATGTGAGCCTACCTAGAATTGTAGAACCCCTGCAGTGCTCAAGTAGCCCAATCAGCCCATCAAATCCACACTGACTACAATCTCAGCCGGGCCCTATCCCCATAGCCCCATGCTCTTCCCTTAGTTAGCCACCCGGACTCCAAGGGGCAATTTAGCATGGCCAATCTGAATATAAAAGTAGGGAGGTCTTGCTGCAGCTGTATAGGGCATTGGTGAGGCCGCAGCTGGAGTACTGTGTGCAGTTTTGGGCGCCGCACCTGCGCAAGGATATTTTGGCCCTGGAGGGAGTGCAGAGGAGGTTTACTAGGCTGATACCGGAGTTGAGGGGGTTGAGCTATGAGGAGAGGCTGAATAAACTAGGCTTGTACTCGCTAGAGTTTAGAAGAATGAGGGGAGATCTCATTGAGACGTATAAGATGATGAACGGGATGGATAGGATAGAGGTGGAGAGACTCTTCCCGCTCAAAAAAGACAGTAGGACTAGGGGGCACAGCCTCAAGATAAAGGGGAGGCGGTTTAGAACGGAGTTGAGGAGGAACTTCTTCACTCAAAGGGTGGTGAATCTCTGGAATTCTCTGCCCGTTGAAGTGGTGGAGGCTGCCTCGCTAAATATTTTTTAAGAAGCGGGTTGATGGGTTCTTGATAAGAGAGGGGATTAAGGGTTATGGGGAGAGGGCGGGAAAGTGGAACTGAGCCACAACAGATCAGCCATGATCTTATTGAATGGCGGGGCAGGCTCGAAGGGCTAGATGGCCGACTCCTGCTCCTATTTCTTATGTTCAATCTACCTGACCCAGGAAACCGGAGCACCCGGATGAAATGCACGCAGACACGGGGACAATGTGCAGACTCCGCACGGACAGTGAGCCAAGCTGGGAATCAAACCTGGGTCCGTGGAGTTGTGAGGCAGCACTGCTAACCACTAATAAATAAATTTAAAATGAGTTTCATTCCCCCACTCCTCTATTCTCTCGAAATGGTGACTCTTTGCCAGCACACTGTTTCCCGGCCTTTGGTTGACCCTCATAACTAACTGTTTCTCGATCGTCATCCTCGATCACTGCACCAGCCTTGGGGATGATGAGAAATGCTGCCCCCTCCGTCCCCAGCCCCTGGTTAAGTCAACAGTTCAAATCAGAGACCTTGTCAGCTACCCGCTCCACAACTCCGTCATGAGCATCACAAATGCTAAAAAGGTGATCTTCAGCTGCAAGTCCCAGTGCTGAATAAATTCTCATCAGCTTCCTGAAGTTTTCAAGACTTTGTTTTACAAGTTTATTTACTATTGTCACAAGTAGGCTTGCATTAACACTGCCATGAAGTTTCTGTGAAAATCCCCTAGTTGCCACACTCTGGTGCCAGTTCGGGTTACACTGAGGAAGAATTTAGCACCTAACCAGCACGTCTTTCAGACTGTGGGAGGAAACCGGAGCACCCGGGGGATACTCATGCAGACACGGGCAGAACGTGCAGACTCCGCACAGACAGTGACCCAAACCGGGAATCGAACCTGGGTCCCTGGCGCTGTGAGGCAGCAGTGCTCGCAGAATGATAACGTGTCACATACACCACAATGGGAGTGCCTCTCACTACCCCAGCATGCTCCCCGCCACCTGCCCCACCAGCAACTGAGGACAGCCTGAAACAGAACCTCTCCACAAAACACAGCGAAGGTGTCTGCTTTTTAACAAACTGAAATGAAAGTTGCGGCCTTCTGTAACCAGAGGCTGCAGATTTTAAACACGGCACTGTTTACATTGCAGCAATACCCATCTAGAATCTCCCCAAGGGACAGCCCACCCCCTCCCCCACCTCGCCAGCCTCACACAAAACATTCCCGAACTCTCCATCCCAGCCCCCTCACTCCCAACTCACAATCATTTCGGGAGCGACAGTTAAAACATCCACAAGACAAACGGAGACCCCTGCGAGTTGATCATTTTTGCTTCAGCCCCAGGGATCAAGCCGAGCTCGTCCAGGATTATTGTAGTCAGCTTGGGGTTGCTCAGGAAGCCTCGGTACCTGCCTGACTTGGCTAACTTTATTGAGATTGCCTGCAAAGATCAGGAGGTCGAGCGAGAGTGTCACTAAGTCACATTCCACCTTCAATCCCAGCAGTTGGCTCATAGATTGGGCAAAGGTCGTTCAACTCTGCCCGGGCTGTGGCTCCCATTCTAAAACACTTTGCTGGGATGAGAAGTGGGGTGGAGGAGGAAATGGGATCTCTGATGCCTTCCACAGTCAAATAGCTCCTGAATGCTCCCTTGTTCATGACACTGCAGGGTGACTGCCTGCTCCGTACACAGCACCAGTCTGGCTGACAAACACCACCAGGACGAAAATCTTGGCGCACAGGCATTAGTCAACCATCAACCTGTTTTACACACCACCCCATTTATAGAGCAGCTTTGTGTGGTTACACAAGATCAATTTCACTCCACCCAGGTCCACACTTCCACCTCAACCATGTCTTACACATCATGCACGCCGGCAATGAAGACTTGCCAAAGCTTTGGTGTTACAATGCTCACAAAGGCCGTTTTCACCAAGGGCAAACTTTTCCTGATATTCGACACATGAAGTGACATCAGCCCCAAAACAGTTACAAGCAGAAAGTCTGCCACCTCTTTGTTTCACTCCAAAAATCATACAACGCAGAAGAGGCCCACCGAGTCCGCAACAACACAATAGAAACACCTGAACTCCCATCTAATCCCATTTACCAGCACTTGGTCCATAGCCCTGAAAGTTAGGATCTGCCAAGTGCTCATCCAGATACTTTCAAAAGAATGTGACGTAACTCACCTCTCCCACCCTCCCAGGCAGCACGTTCCAGACCGTCACCACTCTCTGCTCCTCACATCCCCCCTAAACTTCCTACTCTTCACCTTGAACCTATGTGACTGACCCTTCAAGTAAGGGGAACACTTATTCCTAATCCACTCTCTCCATGTTTCTTTTAATATTGTACACCTCGATCACGTCGCCTGTCTTCTCCGCTCCAACAAAAACAACCCAAGCCTATTCGATCTCTCTCCGGAACTCAAACATTCCATCCCAGACAGCATCCTGGTAAATCTCTGCACCCCCTCCAGCGCAATCACATCCTTCTGATACTGTGGCAACGAGAACTGCACACAATATTTCAGCTGTGGCTTCACCAAAGCTCGAGATAATTCCAATGTGATTTCCTACTTTTGTAATCTATGCCTCCACTGATAAAGGCAAGTGGCCGATATGCCTTTTTCACCACCCGACTAACACGGCCTTCCGCTTTCAGACATCTGTGGACAAACATGCCAAGGCCCCTTGGTTCCACAGAACTTCCAAATGTCCCATCATTCACTGAGTGCTTCCTTGTCAAATTACTCCTTCCAAAGTGGGTCACCTCACACTTTTCAGGGTTAAATTCCATCTGCCAATGATCTGTCCATTTGACCATTCCATCGAGATCTTCTTGTTGTCCAAGACATTGTGCCTCACTGTCAACCAATCACAAACCTACTAATCCTCCCTCCCATACAGTCATCTATGTCATTTCTCCAGATGATGAATAATAAGAAGGGGCCCAACACAGATCCCTGTGGTACACCACTGGACACTGGCTTCCAGCCACTAAAGCAGTCTATCATCACCCTCTGACTCCTACAACTGAGCTACTTTGGCAAATTACTCTGTATCCCTTGTACATTTATCTTTTTTACAAATCTCCCATGTGGGACTTTGTCAAAGGCTTTGCTGAAATCCATATCAAACTATAACAACTGCACTCCCCTCGTCGACACACCTGATCACCTTCTCAAAAAACTTAATTTCATTGGTTAAGCATGACCTCCCTCTGATGAAGCCAGGCTGACTATCCCTGATCAAGCTTTGCCTCTCCAAGTGGAGACAGATACTCTCCTTCAGAATTTCTCCAATAGGTTTTCTATCACTGACGTGTGACTCACTGGTCTGTAGTTCCTTGGTATGTCTCTAAAATCCTTCTTAAACAGTGGAACTACATTAGGTGTTCTCCAATCATCTGGCACCTAGCCTATGGCCAGAGAGGAATTGAAAATTTGAGTCAGGATCCCTGCAATCTCCCTCCCTTGCCTCTCACAGCAGCCTTGGGCACAATTCATCTGGATCTGGAGATTTATCCACTTTTAAGCCTCCCAACACCTCCAATACCTTGTCCTTCTCCATGTCAATTTGCTCAAGAACCTCACAATCTCTCCCTGAATTCCATACCATCGTCCTCATTCTCTTGGGTGAGGATGGATGTGATGTATTCATTCAACACTCAACCAATATCCTGTGGGTCCACCCACAGATTCCCCCCTTGGTCATGAACGAGCCCTACTCCTCCCCGGATATCCTTTTCTCAGTGATATCCTTACAGAATATCTCGGGATTTTCCAAACTTTCACCAGCTGGACCTTTCTCATATCCCCTCTTTGCATTCCTAATTGCTTTCTTAACATCTACCCTGCAGTTTCTATACCTCATTAATGCCTCTGCTGATTTGCTCCCCTTGAGCTTTTTTTTCCCTTTCTTTTCCTTATTTTATACTGAAGATCTCTGGTCATCCATGGTCCTGTGGGCTTGTTATTCTAACCATCACCCTCAAGGGAATATAGACCATCAAAGAATGGATCTCCAATTTGTGCTGTCATTCTCCTGAATGCTAAAAGCTTACCTTTTCCAAACCACGAGCCCCGCTGTGATCCGCGTCAGAGACAACAGCAACACAAATCGGCCTGCAAGTCTGTTTTCTTGTTCACCTTTCACATTTCACTGTGTGGAAAGGGCTTATCTGAACCACCAGTGCCAACAGCCACCAAAAGCCAGGACATAGTCAGGCCGAGCTTGGGTGGCAGAGTGGTTAGCGCTACTGCCTCTCAGTGCCAGGGATCTGGGTTCGATTTCCGTCTCGGGTCACCGTCTGCGCGGAGTCTGCGCATGCTCCCCGTGTCTGCGTGGGTTTTCCCTGGGTGCCTCCTGTACGACAGTGACGTGCTAAATTGTCCCTTAGAATTCCAAGATGTGCAGGTTAGAATAATTAGCCATGGTAAATGTGTGGGGTTACAGGGAGCAGGAGAGGGCCTGGGTAAGATACTCAGTCAGAGTCAGCGCAGACTCGATGGGCCGAATGGCCTCCATCTGCATTTTTGGGATTGTATGATTCTATAAACTTACAGTGAGATACAAAACCCTGATTCATTCACAAGAACATGATGCAAGACTTTCCCTCCCTATTTCCTTGTTGGCAAAAGGTTAGCTCACCAACCATAGAATCCCTACAGTGCAGAAGGAGGCCATTCAGCCCATTCAGTCTGCACTGACCACATTCCCACCGAGGTCCTATCCCCAAAACCCTATGTGTTTACCCTAGCTAGTCTCCCTGACATTATGGAGCAATTTAGCATGGCCAATCCACCTAACGCACATCTTTGGACTGCAGGCGGAAACCGGAGCATCCAGAGGAAACCTACGCAGACATGGGGAGAACGTGCAAACTCCACACAGACAGTGACCCAAACCAGGAATCGAACCCGGGTCCCTGGCGCTGTGGGGCAGCAATGTTAACCACTGTGCTACCTCATGTGGTACAATCTCCAGAAACAGGTGTCCTCCAAGTCCAGCTCTCGCCATTGATCACCTGGTCACTGCTTCCTCCCACTAAGAACACCTGCCAGCCACACACCACCACCAAACTCCCCTCAAAGACCATTCTTGCCCATCCAACCTGATATGCTGGAGATGAAATGTGGCCAGAAAAGCCTGACTTCTGCCATTAACGCACCCTCCCCAGCCCCCTGACAAATTGTCATGCCAACAGATTTATATTGAGGGACAATGTCACCTTTGGGGGACAAAGAGTGGGTCTAATTATCTCACCAGCTCAATTCTTGACCATTTCTGCTTCACTGCAAAAACAACAACAACAACAACAACTTGCATTCATGTGGAACCCCTTCAATCCAGAGCAATCATCAAACACAAAACTTCAAAGGGAACCCACTGAAGACAACATCGTGACAGCTGACTAAAAACTTGGCCCAAGGGGTCAGGGGTTTTGAAGGCAACCTGAAAGGAGGACAGCGAGGGAAGGTGAAAGGAGGAGGGTGAGAGTATCTGAGAGGCAACCCCAGGCAGGTGAAGGTGAATAAAATTCAGAACAAGCAAGGATTGAAGCAATGTTAGAATACAAAGAGAAGTCTCGTGTGAAGTTGGTTGAAGTCCAACAGGTTTATTTGGTACCATGAGCTTTCGGAGCGCCGCTCCTTCATCTGGAGCACTCACCTGATCAAGGGGCAGCATCCAAAAGCTTGTGATACCAAATAAACCTGTTGGACTGGAACCTGGTGTTGAGACGTTTTACTGTGCTTACTCCAGTCCAACGCCAGCATCTCCACTTGAAAATTAGAAAGGCATCACTGAGGGGAAAAGAAAATCTCGGTGACTCTTGAAGACTGCAGGTGAACAGCCTGTGCAGAAGCAATATATGTTTTCCCAGTGACTTATGGAATATATTTGGATACGTGGAACAACATTTACTGTGCTAAATATTTGAGAATAAATGCACAGATCTAGCCTGATATGAAGGTATTTTGAGAGACAGGATCTACAGGCGTTGAGAGACACAAGGACTGATTAGGGACAGTCAGCATGGCTTTGTGAGTGGAAAATCATGTCTCACAAATTTGATTGAGTTTTTTGAAAGGGTAACCAAGAAGGTGGATGAGGGCAGTACAGTTGATGTTGTCTACATGGACTTTATCAAGGCCTTTGACAAGGTACCACACGGTAGGTTGTTGCATAAAGTTGAATTTCACGTGATCCAGTGTGAAGTATCTGATTGGATACAAAATTAGAGGCGGTTGTAGAGAGTCGTTTTTCCAACTAGAAGCCTGTGACCAGTGGTGTGCCTCAGGGATCAGTGCTGGACCCACTGTTATTTGTCATTTATATTAATCATTTGGATGAGAATATTGGGGGCATGGTTAAGAAGATTGCAGATGACACCAATATTGGTGGTATAGTGGACAGTGAAGAAGGTTATCTCCAATTGCAGTGGGATCTTGATCAATTGGGTCAGTGGGCTGACGAATGGCAGATGGAGTTTAATTTAGACACATGTGAGGTGATCCGTTTTTGTAGACTGAACCAGGGAAGGATTTACTCAGTTAATAGTGGGGTGTTGGGGAGAGTTACAGAACAAAGAGATCTAGGGATACACGTTCATAGCTTCTTGGAAGTGGAGTCACAGGTGGACAGAGTGGTGAAGACGACATTTGGCATGCTTGGTTTCACGGGTCAGAACATTGAATACAGGAGTTGGGACGTCTTGTTGAAGTTGTACAAGACATTGCTAAGGCCACATTTGGAATACTGTATGCAATCCTGGTCATCCTATTATACAAAGGATATTATTAAACTAGAAAGAGTGCAAAAAAGATTTACTAGGATGCTACTGGGACTTGATGGATTGAGTTATAAGGAGAGGCTGAATGGACTGGGATTTTTCCTCTGGAGCGTAGGAGGCTGAGGGGGTGACCTTATAAAGGTCTGTAAAATAACGAGGGGTGCAAATAAGGTCGATCGTCAATATCTTTTCCCAAAGGTCGGGGTGTCTAAAACGAGAGGGATTAGGTTTAAGGTGAGAGGGGTACAAACGAGTTCAGAGGGGCAGTTTCTTCATACAGAGTGGTGAGTGTCTGGAACAAGCTGCCAGAGGCAGTAGTGAAGGCGGGTACAGTTTTACCTTTTAAAAAGCATTTAGACAGTTACATGGATGCAATGGGTATTGAGGGATATGGGCCAAATGTGGGCAATTGGGATTAGCTTAGGGGTTTTAAAATAAATAAGGGCAGCATGGATAAGTTGGGCTAAAAGGGTCTGTTTCCATGCTGTAAACCTCTATGACTCTGTACTCCATTATCAGCATTTACCACGTGTTTCTTTAAAAATGGACACCTGAAATTAAGTATTTGATGGGCACTTGTGTCGAGGTAATAAACGGAAACAGCGGAGTAAAGCGCACATTGTGCTTGTAAATACATTGTATTAAAAAGTAGACTGTGTTGAGATACCTTTGAACATGTGTAATATTTGAAATGATACTTGAAGCTTGTACATCTGATGTGCTACGTATAATTTTACAAGATGTACGCTTTTAAATTTACAAATCGACTGCCTCGAAATGCTGAGGCATCACAAACACTCCAGAGGAGGATGACCACTCTGCTTCTAATTTAAAAAGTCAAGACAATTGGATAGAACTCAATTGCACAAAACATAGAGTGTGTACAGAATGGGATACAGTGAAAAGTACTGCACGCTCTACAGACAAAATGTAGCGTTGATAAAGTACATAGGGGAGAAGGAAAGGTGAGGGTGCAGAATGTGGTGTTACACTCACAGCTCGGGTGTAGACAAAGATGAGCTTCATGTGTGACGGGACCATGGCAGTTTGTCACCATGGACACACAGGAGCCTGTGTGAAGTGTTGATGGTTTCACCAGCAGACTCAGATTCCCTTCATGCATTATGCAGCATCCAGACATTAACATCAATTAACAACTGCTTTGCATTCCAATTAGCAGCTGAACCAAATTTCCTACAATGTATGCAGGCCATTGACTGGAGCCACACCACAGGTGTGGGGTGGGGTGGGGTGGGGTAGAAACTTCTTAAAAAAAAGCAGCACTGCTCCCCACTCCCACAGAATGCCTGCAGTGCAGAAGGAGTAAAAAGTCTGACATCACCAGGTTTAAGTCCAACCGATTTATTTGACAGTAAACTCACTAGCTTTCGAGGTTTCCCTCTTCTTCAGGTTAAGAACCTCGAAAGCTCGTGAGTTTACTATCAAATAATTCGGTTGGACTTAAACCTGGTGTTGTCAGACTTTTTACTGTGTTTACCCCAGTCCAACGCTGGCATATCCACATGCAGAAGGAGGCCATTTGGCCCATCGAGCCTGCACAATCCCACCCAGGGCCCATCCCCATAACGCCACATATTTACCCTGCTAGTCCCCTGACACTAACAAGGGACAATCCACCTAACCTGCACACCTCTGGATTGTGGGAGGAACACACTAAGAACATAAGAACACAAGAAATAGGAGCAGGAGTAGGCCATCTAGCCCTTCGAGCCTGCCCCGCCAGTCAATAAGATCATGGCTGATCTGTCGTGGCTCACGTGACTAAGAAGTCTCACAACACCAGGTTCAAGTCCAACAAGTTTGACCAGTCCAACCAAACAGGTTGGACTTTAACCCGGTCTTGTGAGGCTTCTTATTGTGTTTACCCCAGTCCAACACCAGCATCTCCATATCTGTGGGAGGAAGCCAGAGTGCCCGATGGAAACCCATGCAGAGATGGGGAGAATGTGCAGACTCTGCACAAGCAGTGACCCGAGCCGGGAATCGAACCGGGTCCCTGGCGCTGCGAGGTAGCAGTGCTATGCCACCCCAAATTGTGCCTGATCAAGGTTTTAATTTAGCACTCTCTTGCTGGCGGGCTAATGTTACTTTGCCAAACATGCTGTAAGATCAAAAAAAGCTGAAAGAGAGAGGCAAAGTGAGAACAGTCAGACAAAAGTGCTTTATTTTCTAAGATTTATGGAGCTTTTATCTTAAGACTGAGCGCAATTGTCTTGCTGTGTGCTGCGGGCTACAGCACTTTTGTGTCAAAGATGTGCCTACATTTCCTAGCATGTGCAAACATGCAGAGGCCATACATACCAAGCAATCAATTCAGGAAGTTTGTATTTGTGCTGCTGGCTTACCAACACTCAGGCTGTAATTAACAAAAAAATCCAAGACCAAAAGCAACAACTCACTGGCTTCTTCTATCCAAACTACCACTTAGTTCTTGTCTCCGACAACAAAGGCACTGTTTAACGTTCTTTACATTTCAGCTTAACTCAGCGATGACAATCTTGCCTCCGCCTCACAAAACTGTGGGCTCAACTTCTGCTGTCGAGGCTGGAGTTTCCGATCTGGAACGTAACTCCAGTCCGCGGGCGGCACGGTGGCACATTGTGTCACAGGCATCTCCACATCTGCCTCACGGTGCCGGGGACCCGGGTTCAATTCCAGACTCGGGTGCCTGCTTGTGAGCAATTGTGATGTGGAGATGCTGGCCTTGGACTGGGGTAGGCGCAGTAGGTAGACTCACAACACCAGGTTGAAGTCCAATAGGTTTATTTGGTAGCACAAGCTTTCGGAGTGCTGCTCCTTCATCAGGCAGTTTGCACTTTCTCCCATCGTCTGCGTGACTTCCCTCCAGGTCCTCCCACGGTCCAGAGACACGCAGGTTAGATGGATTTGCAATGGTAAATTGCCCCTCAAAGATGTGTAGGTTCGGTAGACCAGTCATGGTAAACGCATCGGATTACAGGGAGTGGGGGATGAGGTGGTGCGACTGGTTAAGATGCTCCTTCGGAGAGTCAGCACAGACTTGATGGGTCGAATTGCCTCCTTATGCACTGTAGGGATTTTTGGGTTCCTCACCAGAGCCCTGTTTGCCTTCTGGGTGGATGCAAAAGATCCCGCATCATTATTCGGAGGAGAGCTGTGGAGTGTGGCATCTCATTCAAGATTTATTCCTCTACCAACTTCAGCTAAAAAACACAGATGGCCAACCATCCCTTTCAGTTTTCTTTACTCTTTCATGGACTGTGGGCATCGCTGGCTGGGCCAGCATTTCTTACCCATCCCTAATTGCCCCTTCACCTGAGTGGCTTGCTACACCACTGCAGACGACAGTTGAGAGTCAACCACAATGCTGTGGATCTGGAGTCACATGTTAGGCCAGACCAGGTAAGAATGGCATATTTCCTTCCCTGAAGGGCATTCGTGAACCAGATGGGTTTTTTTTTACAACAATCAACAATGGTTCATTGGTCATCAGTCGACTTTTGATTCAAGATTTTTATTGAATACAAATTTCACCATCTATCAGGTTGGGATTCGAACCTGGGTCCCCAGAGGATAACCAACCTAGTCTCAATACCACTGCACCATTGCCTTGACTAGTTGCTGTGGATCGACTGCACTTGCTGACAAAACAGGAACTCTTTGATTATGAAGCTTCCGACCACATGCTGAGGATGTGAAGGGCACTATATAAATACAATTCTTCTTCAACTTAAAAACACACCTGTAAATGGTACAAAAAAAACTTGTGCAGGACCTGGAGAATGGAGGAGACACTCAGGATTTATCTGGAGAATCCAAAGAAATATATCCTAAGCAACTAAAAACATCTTTGCAGATGTCAAGAGGAGAGATATGTGTGAAAACCTGATAGGTTATCTCAAATCTGTCAAAGCCAAATACCACTTGATAAGCGGACACTTGAAGTTTGACCCTGAATATTTACAAATCCTTCACAAGGCCTCCAGATAACAACCAAAATCAAGACTGATCCTCACAGACAAACAAACATGAAGAAAATGGGTTTCCCTGTCCCTTTGTACAAGGACATACCTCCTGAGTTTTCACAAATTGCCCATTCATATTTCAGGCACAAGTTTAAAAATAAATCTCAAACTTGTGACAGACTGCAGTTAAACTGACACTGAACTGACAGTCAACTTGTCTCTGCTTCTGAGAGCAGATTGGGGCTCCAATCAGTCACAAGCTCTCTGCCAGGGTGCTATTTCACTCACTGTGATGGGGAGAGATCCAGGGGAACAATGATGTAAATTAGGAGACAGAGAATCATCCATTTTATATTGGAACAATCCACTTCAGGAGCATTAACATTGAAGGAGAAACCCAAACATTCATGTTAACCAACAGAAGGGTGTCACAGGATTGTGTGTTATAAAACAAAGCAGTCTTTTTTTTTGTACACAAAAGACTTAAACAAATCATGGAATCACTACGGTGCAGGAGGCCATTTGGCCCATCATGTCTGCATGGATGCCCTGAAGAGCATTCAACTCAAACCCAAGCCCCATCCCTGCAACTCCACTATAGCTCACCCATCTAACCTGCACACTAAGGGGCATGGTCAACCCATCTAACCTGCACATCTTTGGACTATGGGAGGAAATGGGAGCATCCAGAGGACACACACGCAGGCATGGGGAGAACGAATGTACAAGCTCCACACGCAGTCGTGAAAGACAGGATTTGAACCCAGGTCCCTGTTGCTATGAGGCATCAGTGCTCACTACTGTGCCACCGTGCACCTTTAACTTAATCAGATGCTTTGTAATCTTGCATCTTCTGCGCTCAGGTTTACTTCTTACTTTCCTCAACAATTCTCTTATCAGAAGTGTCAATGTTAAAATCATTTACTTTCTTGGTGCTGCCTCAGAGTCCTCTGGAAAGCTCTCCTCATCGCCACTCCTCAGTTCCAGAGGTGGTGCTTTCATTTGTTGTATTTTGACTATGTCACTTCCAGTACTTCCAAGTTAATATACCTGGCACTGCTTTTGGCACAAGACTATGAGGACCACTATGGATTCTTCCACAACTTTCAAACTCGGCAATCTGATTCCTCAAGATTCTGAGATTAAGCCCCTACCATGTTCCACGCAATGAATGAAAATGTTATAAGTTTTTACTCTGCTTACAGTGCAGGTCTAGCTGACTGTCCTTTACTTTGGACATCATCTTTCAGTGATCTGCAAACCACATACAGTCCAAAGTGCAACCAAGTCTCTCAGCAAACACCCTCACTCCTGCCCTTGGATGTCCTCAAACTGACCTTTGCATTAATTAGCAGTCATTTACCATTTATTTTTTGATCTGCTGAAATAAATACAACCTTTCAGGGTTCACTGAATGCTTTCAAACTAATTTAGCTCCAAATCCCAAAACTTTAATTCTGGTCAGCCGTTGGTGCAAGAATGGCAGACATCATGGGTGGATCTCCAATCTCATTGACCCTGCCTCGCTACCAGCGAGAATGGAGAATTTGGCGCTCCTCAGAGAAGCCCAGCTGTGTGAGAGAGATCGAAGGTTTCCGCCACACGTCTTTTGTTACTGAGCTAAGTCATGCTGCTTAATACATTGTCTCTCCCATTCTACCTTCACTGACCAAGCAAGGGTCACCTTGGAACTGCCATTGCGCAAGATGTTTCCATAACCTCCAAAGCCTAGGGTTTTAATGACCTTCCCTGTTAATGACTGTTAATATAAAATACAATATCATCAAGCCCCTTTGAACACAGGAAGTGTGAGGCACTCCCCAAGTCGCCAGTGTTCTCAACCAGTCCCACAAATTGCATCATATAAAAGTGAAATACTGCAGAGGCTGGCAGTCTGGATCAAAAACAGAAAGTGCTGGGAAAAGCCAGCAGTATTAGCAGCACCTACAGAGAGAGGGACAGAGCTAAATTTCCAAACCCATATGATTCTTCTTCCAAGTAAAAGAGAGACAGAAGCGTGGTGGATTTTAGGTTTTCTTCAAGCAAAATGGAAAGTCAGTGCTCGGTGTGAGCTGGTCAGATTTTGGGCACAGGATGACGGAAGTGTCAAGGATGAAAGATGATGCTAAAAGTTACACAAAGATAAGCAAATTGGGAAGATATGCAAACTGCCCTGTTTAGCCCAAGGCACACATACATAATCCAACTCTTTCCATTCCATGGAGGGCATTTATTGGTTAACTCTTTCCCTGACCATGCTTCCTAAGTACGTGCCCACGAATAAAAATCAGAAACCAAGATAGTTCCTTTAAACTTGCAGTCTGACACTGGATTCACTTCCCTGGGAAAGGACAAGTTTAGTTCCACCACAATGCCACATTACAACGTCACTTCATTACAGTCCTCAACGGCCACATCAACAGGCGAGTTCACCAACACCAACTCCAACCCTGCCCTCATCTCCAGCTCCTCTGAAGCACTGGTTAGCCATCAGCCATAGGGAGAGATGGCTGATCTCAGTCTGAGTTTCCCTGCCCAGGGGACAATTTTAACATGAGATAGTACAGCACAGGAGGAAGCTGTTCAGCCCATCATATCATGCTGGGCTTTCTGGCAGACATAATCCAATTCATTCCACTCTCCTGCTCTTTTCCCCCTCAGAGGTCTGCAAATTTTATACTCTTAAAAAGCTATCCAATTTCTTTGTGAAGCTTAGTGTGGAACCTATATCATTGACTCCTTTCTCATGTACATTACGATTCTCACCAACTTTTACAGATGCACCATAGAAAGCGTTCTTTCTGGTTGTATCACAGCTTGGTATGGCTCCTGCTCTGACCAAGCCACAAGGAACGACAAAGGGTCATGAATGAAGCCCAGTATGACTCAAACCAGCCTCCCTCCCTTGCTTCTTACTCACCCTGTCCAAACTCCTTATCATCTTGCCCCCTCAGCCTTCTCTGCTCTGCGGAAAACAACTCAAGTCTATCTAAAAGCAAAATGCTGTGTCGACTGGAACCTGAACACAAAATGCTGGAAAATCTCAGCAGGCCCGACAGCATCTGTGGGGAGAGAATAGAGCCAATGTTTCAAGTCGAGATGACCCTTTGCCAGAGCAGCTCTGGGTCATTTAGACTCAAAACATTGGCTCTATTCTCTCCCCACAGATGCTGTCAGACCTGCTGAGAGTTTCCAACATTTTCTGTTTATGTTTCAAGCCTATCGGTCTCTCCTTAGAGCTCAGATACTCCATCCCAGGCACTGTCCTGGCGAATCTCCTCTGTATCCCTCCTCGAGTGCTATCACACCCTCAGCTTTCTCAAGCAACATGTCCCCGGTTAGGATGACTTGTCGCTCCAATTGTTTGACCGAGCTGGGGTTTGCTAATGCCACATCTCCTGGTATTGGTGGCTCGAGATCTAACTCCCACGTGGAATTCCCGCCGGATTGAGTCTCGTTCGGATCTACATTTTCCAACGGGGCGAGCGTAAGCTGTCCCGGTGTGGCTGTCTTTCCAGCAGCTATCCCTCCCACATGACGAAGAACAATTTTCAACAGGCACTGTGTGGGGCCGTATGCTCCCACAGCTGTCAGGCTTCTGCTTATCCTGGCAGACCTACAAAGTGTTGGGGAAAGTGGCGCTCAGATCTGAGCCCATTAATACATTCATGTGCATTACTTGGAATAATCCTGGAGGCAGGGAGGAAACCAAAAACAGATATCAAGGCACCGCAGTCCGGGGGCGATGATGCCATTTTAGGCACGCCATCTGCAATTGCCTGCAAATTCCACTCGACTAGACAGTAGCGTTTTTCCTGGAGATCTTTGCAAACAGCTTATTACACTTCAAAGGCAGGATTCTGCAAAGAATGTCGAAGCATTTAAAATTGATGTGTGCGGGCCGGCAGGTGAGAGATAGAGAGTTGCGACGTTCAACAGTGCTCATCTCGGCAAGGCAGGCATTCTACTAAGTGCTGGTGTCGTTCGCTGGCTGACTGAACCTCCGCCCGCAAGATTTCGGTGAGGACAGCAACTCGGGAGGAATTTTGACAGAGGGGCGACTGTCCCAAACCTTTGGTCCAAAATCAGAAGCAGTGCCTGTTGTCCCTCCAGCGCGTTTTGCTGGCTTTGGTTTGATCAGAAAGGAACTTCTCTTACAAACCCGACAATGCACCAAGAGGCCATTTGGCCCATCAAGTCCACACCGACAGCAATCCCACCCAGGCGCTATCCCTGTATCCCGACATTTTTGCCCACTCATCCCTCGAAGCTACGCATTCTGGGGCACTAAGGGGCAATTTAGCTTGGCCAATCCACCTAACCCCGCACATCTTTGGACTGTGGAAGGAAACCAGAGCACCCGGAGGAAACGCACGCAGACACAGGGGCAAAGTGCCAACTCCGCACATTCAGTGACCTGAGCCGGGAATCGAACCCAGGTCTCTGGAGCTGCGAAGCAACGGTGCTAACCGCTGTGCTGCCGTGCCGCCCACCTGACTTACATGGTGGAAACAGACTTGAGGCATGTCTCTTTGTGAGTGAAGTGCTGAAGATCTGGAAGTCAGAGTACCGGGCAGCAGAGTACTGGAGGGGTCTCGGCTGTGCTTCAGCTGAGAGCAGTTGTGTCTCAAGTCAGGAGCTTTGAGTTAGAATTGCCAAAATTCTAAACTAGTCCACGCTAATACTCAACATTGTTGTCGGGGTGCCTCCTATCAGGTGAGGCCAGGACCCCTTGGGCAGATGCAGGAACCCCCAATGCCACTTTTTGAAGAGGGGCGGCATGGTGGCACAGTGGTTAACACTACTGCCTCGCAGCAAGAAGTCTCACAACACCAGGTTCAAGTCCAACAGGTTTATTTGCAGCAAATGCCACAAGCTTTCGGAACTGGTTGCTCCTTCGTCAGGTGGGTGAGAATTCTGATCACCAACAGGGCACGTAAAAACACAAACCCAATTTACATGCCAGTTCTGAAAGCTAGTGGCGTTTGCTACCAAATAACCCTGTTGGACTTAAACCTGGTGTTGTGAGACTTCTTACTGTGTTTACCCCAGTCCAACGCTGGCATCTCCACATCGTGCCTCTCAGTGCCAGGGACCCAGGTTCAATTCCCAGCTTGAGTCGCTGTCTGTGTGGAGGCTGCACATTCTCCCCGTGTCTGCATGGGTTTCCTCTGGGTGCTCCAGTTTCCTCCCACAGCCTGAAGGACGTGCCGGTAAAGTGCACTGGCCATGTTAAATTCTCCCTCAGTGTACCCGAATAGGCAGTGTGGCGACGAGGGGATTTTCACAGTAACTTGATTGAACTGTTAACCCAAGTTACTTGTGACACTAATACATAAACCTGAGTAGGGAAATTCTGCTGGTATTTTGGAAAATATTAATCCTTCAAATGACAATTTAAAACAGAAACAGATCAGCTGGACATTGTCACAATGATGTTAGTGGGACTTTACCGTGTGAAAATTACAGGTAACCACATTTGAAGAGTACTACATTAGCTGCACAATGCTTTGCAATGAATTCAAGGAAGAGACTTGGTCAGTGCAAATCTTTGCTTCATTGACTTCAGGCACCCAGTGTTTGGATCAAACACTCTCAACTCAGGGTCAGGTGAGAACTACAACATCTTCTGCTCTGGCTCAACGTCACAACATTCGATCAGTGTTACTGACATCGTCCCATTTCCCTTCGCAGCCACCGTAAGAAGAGCAATCGACCCAGTGGCCCTCAAACCTGCTTCACCATCTTGAGTCATCTCCCTCCTGTTGTGAAGTTGGATAGCATAATCGTAGATTGACGTTTCTAAAATTGTAAAATGCTGGGGGAGCATTGCATGGCCCCTTTAAAATGCAGGGCTTCTTCTGCGCTTACAGAGTTAAAACGATGCAAGTACACAGAGAGCCCAAACTGAAACATTCGTATCGAAAGGCCACGCAGCAGTGATACCAAGGCAACAGGCTTTTGAATTTAGCCAATTTGAAATCAGGCACTGAGATAACAAGAACCTATTAAAATTAAATCTGGTGGCTTTGACAACCTAGGTCCAATCCTATTGTGGGAAATATTGATATGCCATCACAGGTATAAAAGAAGGGGACAGTGGGACAAAAAAAGAGAGCAATTGCCACCTGCCTCAGCTCTTAGTTCAGACAGAGAGAATCGCTGACTCTCACAGCTTCATCTATATCTGAGAAAAAGCACCATCAAGACAGCAAAGTAACCAAAGAAGAAAGAAGTTCCAGACAGAAGGCCCAGAATATTCTGGAAGATACAAAACCTGGTTGTAATTTAGAGACTGACTAAATTCTATATTTGTTAATGAGTGGGAATTGTATTTATTGGAACAACATACCATGAGAATCTTGTTTCATTCAGGAATAGTTCACGGTTAGAGGGGATTTATTTGGTTTGCTATTAGTTTACTAAATTTGTACACTCTTAGTACCGACTGACCCATGTTCAACTGCTGTTCACATGGAACCCTTCTCCACTTGAGCCTTCAAAGGTCTCGCTTGAATATTATCGTTAGATAAATAAACTTACGTGTTGATAGTGTGTGTCAGATATTTATTTTGTATTTAACCACTGGAAGTTGTTCAAGAGTCGGTAACATCACTTCACACACACTTGGTAAATACCATAGGGTGAGGAACTACTCTATGGGGGGTTTCGGTATGAGTTCCAGAGGGGGAAATCAACCTCCACTTTATCACACTCCATTCCCTGAAGCATTAAGAGTCTGCCCACCTCAGCATTAAATACTGCCCGTAATGGAGCAACAACAGCCCACTGCCAGAGTGGAAATTTTAAAGATTCACACCCCTGTAAGTTTCGTCCCAGAGTTAGTGAAACCATTACACTCCTGTGTTCCAGATTCTCCTTCAGTCAGAGGGAACATCCTCTCAGTGTTGACCCTGTCAAGCCCCTTCACAAGCTGGTCTATTTCCATGTCGTGACCTCTCATTCTTCTAAACTCCACTGAGTGGAGGCAGAATAGATCCACTTGCCCACATGGCATCCTCATGCTGCTGCTATATACACGCCCACTGATTAACTCTACCAACAGATTTCAACAGATAGCCACAATCTTTCATACTGACAACCGCAGATAGATTTTATAAACATTTTCTCATGTGCTCTAAGAACATAATATTTCGGATCCCTGCAGAGCAGAGGGAGGGCATTCGGCCCATTGAGCTCATACTGGCTCTCTGGAAAGTACCTTACCCAGGCTCACACCCCATCCTATCCCTGTAACACCAGACATTTACCCTGCTCATCCCCTCAACCTGCAGGTCTTGGGAAACTAAGGAGCAATTTAGTATGGCCAATCCACCTAACCTGCACACCTTTGGAAACTGAACGGTGGCGCAGTGTTAGCACTGCTGCCTCACAGCGCCAGAGACTCGGGTTCGAGTCCCGGCCTGAGTCAATGTCTGTGCGGAGTCTGCACGTTCTGTGTCTGCAAGACAGGCAGGTGAAGTGCATTGGCTCGAATAGGCGCCAGAGTGTAGCGATTAGGGGAAAGTCACAGTAACTTCTCTGCAATGTTAATGTAAGCCTGACGTCACTCAAGGATAGCTTTTTCCCTCCCACCTTGTATTAGGTTGTTCTTTCTCTCCACCCTAACTATGACTGTAACACTACATACTGCACCCTCTCCTTTCCTTCTCTATGAACGGTATGCTTCGTCTGTATAGTGCGCAGCAAACAATACCTTTCACTGGGTCCCAGTATACGTGACAATAATAAATCAAATCACGCGACTAATAAATAAACTTCAAAACAATTTAGTACAGCCAATCCACCCAACCCGCACATTTTGGTAGTGTGGGAAAAAACCAGGGTAGCCGGATGAAACACACACAGACACGGGGAGATCATGCAGATTCCGCACAGACAGGGACCCGAGCTGGGAAGTGAACCCAGGTCCCTGGCGTTGTGAGGCAGCAGTGCTAACCACTGGGCCACCATGTGTGAGATGGTCAGCTAAAGCTGGTAGCCCATGTGGATGGTGGTTTTATTACACAGCACTCCAGGGCTGCAGTTGGGAGAAATGTCATCACCTTTCTGTGAGAATTCCACATGGGTGGCCCAGATCAGCTGACACCAGTTTTTGGCTGATATTGCAATGTAAGCAGTCACCTACAGGAACGCGAGCTGGTCTCTCTGGAAGGATAGACTGTCTTTTCCTTGAGGAATGACTGCCTGGTGATAGCTTTCCCTTTATTCAACAAGGGAATCTTATCTTCAGTTTCCAGTTGCTTCCCACCATCGCACTCCCACGGAAATGTCGACCACACCAAGATTAGTGTCACAGTTACATCGTTAAATCTCCCCCACCCCGAGCCCCCACAACTCCCCAGTGGTTGATGTTATTTTTAAAAACAGGGGTCAAAATCTCCCGGCTCAGCATAGCACTGGTATTAGGCCGGAGATCCTGCAGGTCTGGATAGTTCAGCCCCCTGCTCCCAAACCTCAGGCAGACTTGGGCAACTGGCTTTGCAGCACAAACAGCCCACGTTGAACTTCAGAATATAAGTTATAGAATAACATTGGGTAGCACAGCGATTAGCACTGCAACCTCACAGCTCCAGGAAGTCGGGTTCGATTCCCGGCTTGGTTCACTGTCTGTGTGGAGTCTGCATATTCTCCCAGTGTCTGCATGGGTTTCCTCCGGGTGCTCCAGTTTCCTCCCACAGTCCAAAAGGCTTGCCGGTAAAGTGCATTGGCCATGTTAAATTCTCCCTCACTGTATCCGATCAGGCGTCGGAGTGTGGCAACTGGGGGGATTTTCCACATTAAGTTCATTGCAGTGTTAATGTAAGCCTACTTGTGACACTAATAAGTAGCCTTTAATTACAGGAGGAGTGTGCCAGCACTTCATGAGCTGTGTAATTACTGCCCCTCCCCTGCTTAACTTCTCCCATAACTCTGCTATTCTTTCCTTTTCACACATGGATCCAATTCTCTTTTCTAAGTTACCACTAATCTGATTCGACCTCCCATTCTGATTTCGCCAAATCGATTCAAGGAGACCACCACCATTTGGTAGCATTAATATCCATTCAATAACTCCTGCCACCCCTCCCTCCCCCCCCCACCCCCCTCACCCCCCAAACCCCCAGCTGTCTTAAATCATACGACACCTACACCATTTGGCCCATCAGGTGTGCACCAACTCCGTGACCCAGCATCTTCCCCAGGCCCTCACTCCCCACCCTCTCGCTATAAACCCACACACTTATCATGGCTAATCCGTCTAACCGACACATCAAGGGCCACCAAGGATTAACTTGGCACGGCCAATCAACGTCAGCTGCATATCTTTGGAGTGTGGGGGTGGGGGTGGGGGGGAAACCGGAGCACCTGGAGGAAGCCCTCGCAGACACGGGGAGGATGTACAAATTCCACATTGGTGGTGGCCCAAGGCAGAATTGAAGCCAGGTCCTCGACTCCGTGAAGCAGCAGTGTTAACCACTGTGCCACCGCGTTGCCAGAGTGAATGAAAAATCCGTCTCACTCCCCTTCAAACATGTTCAAGGAGCCGGCCTCCACTGGTTGCCGGGGCACAGAATTCCATCAGGTCAACACGCTGGGAGATGGGATTCTTGCTCAGCTCCCACGGCTCAGGGACAGCCCTCATTCTGACAGTGTGCCATTGTTTTAGGTCCCCCCCAGATGAGGGCGGCATGGCAGCACAGTGGTTAGCACTGCTGCCTCACAGCGCCAGCAACCTGGGGTTCGATTCCCAGCTTGGGTCACTGTCTATGCAGAGTCTGCATGTTCTCCCTGTGTCTGCGTGGGTTTCCTCCAGTTTCCTCCCACTGCCAAAAAGATGTGCAGGTAGGTGCATTGGCCAGGTCGGTAAATTGCCCGTGTCCTGGGATGGGTAGTTGAGAGGGATTAGCGGGGTAAGTATGTGGAGTTGTGGGGATGGGGCCTGGGAGGGATGGTGGCTGATGCAAACTCCATGGGCTGGATGACCTCCTTCTTGGCGTAGCATTCAGTTTCAAACTCTTCCAGATCATGAGTGTAAAGTTCAGAGAAATATCGTGTGAGGTTTTTTTGCAGGGCCCTGGGCCCTGACCGTCAGATTACACAGACGTGTCGAGGACAATACCTTCTCCAGCGGCAGTTAAACAGCAAAGGGGAGTGTAGGCAGCACTGAGTGACGTCTGCAAACCCAAACACAAAGATTTACGAATGGAACTGTTTTATTTCTAACTGGACGACAGGGGAAAGGGTGGCACAGTTACCAGAATAAAAGAGTGGAGAGGATTAAGCAGAAATCTGTTCTTGCCAACGGTTTAAAATGAAAACCAATTGAAATTAAGAAATCCAGAAAATGCTGGAAACACATCCTAAGCCGATCTGTGCACAGTTATCATGCCTCAATGTTCCAGGATGCAAATCACACTTTTAGACACGGAGGAATTGGGAGCGGAAGTCGGCAAATTCAGCCCTTCACATCTGCACCGACAACAATCCCACCCAGGCCCTTTCCCCACTTAGTTACCATTGCTAATCCATCTCACTTACACATCCAGGGACACTCAGGAGTAATTTAACATGGCCAACCAACCTAACCCACACATCTTCAATCAGATCCTGGCTGTTCTCCCCCGGTCTCAAATCCAACCTGTTCCCCATATCCCCATCCCGCTTTTTTTTAAAGATTAGAAATATATCTATTTCCTTCCTGACACTATTTAATGATTCAGACCCCACCGTGCTACGGGGCAGCGAGTTCACAAATTCACCACTCTCTACGAGAAATAGTTCCTCCTCGTCGGAGTTTGAAATCTACAGCCTCTCAACCTGTAGCCGGGACACAACGCAGAAAAGTGGCTCTGCTGTCACCCAGTTAGAAACCACTTTGGTGTCCACACAGGTTCTTTGCAAGAGCAGCTTAGCTCTTGTCCCCGTAGCCCTTCGAGAAATTCTTCCTGTCTCTTCAGAGAGTTCTCCAGCTCTGTTTGAAAGTCACCATTGAGCAGTCAGCGCATTCCAGATCCTATCTTCTCTGAGTTTGCTACTCATCTGAAATTATCACTGGGTCTCCACCCTTGTGCCGACAGGAATGGTGTCTGCCCATCCACTCTGTTAGGATCCCTCATGATTTTGACCTTCTCAAGTTTCCTCTCAATATTCTCTTCTCGAAGCAACACAGTTCTGGTTTCTCCAATCGTTCCTTACCATTGATGTCTTTCATCCCTGGAACATTCCCCACACCTTTTTGAAAGCCTTCACACCTTTCAGAGGCAGAATCAAGGGAGCATTTCACTGCATGTATTGCAGAACATACTTGGGCAAGCTTTGATTAGGGTTGAGTAAATGCTAAATGCATAACTAAGTTTACAAACAGCTGTATCGATAAAGATCAAAGAACAGTACAGCACAAGAGGAGGCCCTTCAGCCCTCCAAGCCTGCGCCAATCATGTTGTCCTATCCAGACCAACCGCCTGTATCCCTCGATACCCCACCTGTTCATGTGTCTATCCAGCTAAGTTTTAAATGTGGTGAACATGACTGCCTCAACCATTGCAGGTCCCCATCACCTTCTGTATAAAAAAACTTGCCCTGCACATCTCCACTGTACCTTTCCCCCCTTACCTTCAACCTATGCCCCTTGTGATTGTCATTTCTGCCCTGAGAAAAAGCTTCTCACCCTATCTATACCCCTTATAATTTTATAAACTTCTATCAGGTCGCCACTCAGCCTCTGTCTTTCCAGGAACAGCAATCCCAGTATATTCCATCTCTCCTCATAGCGAATACCCTCCATACCAGGCAACATCCTGGTCAACCTTTTCTGCACTCTATCCAAAGCCTCCACGCCCCTTCTGATGGTGTGGTGACCAGAATTGGACACAGCATTCCAAATGTGGCCCAACCAACGGTTGATAGAGAGTGATAGAAGTTTTCAGCGTGGAAACAGGTCCTTCAGCCCAACTTGTCCATGTCACCCTTTTTTTAAACTCCTAAGCTCTTCACAATTGCCCATATTTGGCCCATATCGCTCTATACTCATCTTACCCATCTAACTCTAAATACTTTTTAAAAGACAAAGTTGTACCCGCTTCTCCTACTACCTCTGGCAGCTTGTTCCAGACCGTTCCAGATATAACTAACATAATTTTCCAACTTTTACACTTGATGCCCTGGCTAATGAAGGCAAGCATGCCATCTGCTTTCTTCACCACCTTTTCCATCTGTGCTGCCACTTTTAAGGATCTGTGAACCTGTAGTCTCAGATCTCTCTGTATGTCTATGCTCCTGATGTGTAATTACTGCCCCTCCCCTGCTTAATTGCAATTCTTTCCTTTTCACACATGGATCCAATTCCCTTTTGTAAGTTGCCATGAATCTGATTGTGTGTACGCCACTGTGCCACCCAAAGTACATAACATTACTCAGTACAAGTGAGGATTTGAACCATCATCACCGGGAGAATGGCCCTCTGAGTATTTTCTAAGTGCTGTACCCATTTGACCACTGATTGCTGTGAGTGGCAGAACGCTGCATGCCTACATTAGTTGGTCCAGAGGCAAGCCATTCAAGACTAGAATAAGAAAGATGAATGAATGCATGAACACCCTGGGCATTGAATCCACACACACACACACAGAAAATACATGCCAGCTGAGAAACCTTAACCAAGTCAACGTCACACATCGCTACGTACTACTGCCAAAGGTTTCTCATGTCTGCCCATGCATAACCAAGTTAACATAGCCAACAGAACAGAATGTCTTTTGTGGCCATCCCTGCCCTTCAGGGCAACGTGGAACGGAGTTGTCCCAATACCTCCTGATTTTAGGCAGAAGCTTGGAGCAAAGAAAGCCTGTTTTTTTTTTAAGTAAAAGGAATGTGGGCTGACAAAGAGAGAGAGTTTGCCTTCTCTGTGTGTGGTACAAACATTTTGCCAGAGGACACATTATTTACTTCAGAATAATCCCCTTAATCTATTTTAAAATAAGGTTATAGCATAAATACACGCTGCAATACATCTCAACAAGCCTACACAGTCAACTGCTTCATATAATTACACGCAAAACAGACAGAACCATTGGGACAAAGCTTTTGTGCGCTGTTCTGCTTCATTCATTTGTCCCCTTTGCTCTTCCATTTCCTGACGTTGAACTTCATTGAAGAGAAACACTCTCCCAGAGAGAATGAGAGAAAGAGGGAGAGAGAGAGAGAGACTCACTTGCCTGGAAATTACTGGTGCAGATATTAGCTTCCAACTGTTGAGTAAATGTGCTGAAGTTACTTCATCTCTTTCTGTGCTGGGGGCAGCATGAAGATAAACAATGGAACACAGAACAGCAGCGAGACTTCCAGTAACTCAAGTCAGTTTGAGACCACTGAATTATACAAGACCATTCCCAGTGGAAGCCGATAAATGCAGGCACCAGCTCAGTGCAACAAGTTGTTGTTGCTCAATGCTCGCATGAGAGCAGCAAGAACCAGAGAATCCCAACAGCACAGAAGGAGGCCATTCAGCTCTTCAATTCTGCATTGATTCTCCAAAAGAACATCTTAACCAGGCCCATGCCCATCCTATCCACATAATCCCACACATTTACCCTGCTAATCCATCTAACTTACACATCGTGGGACACTACAGAGCATTTCAGCATGGCTAATGCCCCTAACCTACACATCGTGAATTTAGATGGCCAATTCACCTCATCTACGCATCCTGGGACACCGAGGGGCAATTTAGCATGGCCAATCCAATCAACCTTTGCATTTTAGGACTGTGGGAGGAAACTGGAGCATCTGGAGGGAACCTGCGCAGACACAAGGAGAACATGCAGACTCCGCACAGGCAGTGACCCAAGGCTCGAATTGAACCTGGGTCCCAGGGGCTGTGGGGTAGCAACGCTAACCGTTGTGCCACCCACAGCATGGATCGGATCAGCAGGACAAATCGTAGAACCCTACAGTGCACAAAGAGGCCCTTTGGCCCATCGAGTTTGCACCGAACACAATCCCACCCAGGCCCTACTCCCATATCCCGACATATTATACCCACTAATCCCTCTCACCTACACATCCCAGGACACTAAGGGGCAATTTCTTTGCATGGCCAATCAACCTAACCCGCACATCTTTGGACTGTGTCCAGAAAAAGGGGGCAATTCTAAGTGAACCCACCTGCCGGATGACTGACAGGAGCTGGTTTGACCTTCCATCTGATGAATGCAGCATTGAACTCCACGGAGAGACCCAGTGAATGGGGTGTGGAACTGGTACACCACCCTCTTCGCCACCCCTTGTATCTGAGAAACGTCACTCTGAAGAAGCAAGTCTTGCTGATGCTTGGAGGTGGTGTGAGCTCCTCTCATAAAGCTCATCACACTGTATGTGGTGGAACCTGATCAGAGTTTACCATCCCTAAACAAGTACTGACCCATACATCATCCAACAACATCTAAATACACCACTGCCCTGTGATAGCTCACCCATGAACAGGGAGCCTTACAGAATATACTCATGGGCTTGGAGATTTCAAACCTCTTCTGATCCTTATCCTCATCCAATACCTAGATATTTGATTTATTATTGTCACACGTCTTGGTACACAGCGAGAGGTATTACTATTTACGCACTCTCCAGACAAAGCATACCATTCATAAAGAAGGAGCGGGTGCAGAATGTGGTGTTACAGTCAAAGCTACGGTGGTTAGAGAGGTTAACAGAATTAGAGTCGAGTTTTAAAAGCATAGACCGAGGATAGAATTAGAGGACATGGTGGGTACAGCTCGCAAGAAGCCACCACACTCAGGCGCTATTTTGACTCACTGCACAAATCCAATTGGTGGAAATAATCAACAGAAAAGCCAATGGTTGAGTTTGCCCCCACCCCTCCTGAATTCAGGAACAACCAGACCCACTGAAGATATGTCAGTGCTGCACCGAGACAGAGCAGTTCACACACAGTGTTCACGGAGCCTACATCCAACCAGAGAAATGGATTGAGACACAGAGCCCGATTTTACCACTGCGTTACATCCATTTTCGGGCGCAAAAACTCGGTAAAGTCAGACATGGGGTGTGTCGTGCAATCTGCGCCTGCCTCCATACCGATTCCCCCTTCACCAAGGTCTGAAAACGGTCGTGATCAGGACCGAACCAGGCGTGACGGCCATATCGGTGTAACGTCATACATTTAAACTGACATACTGGGCCGCACACCCAACTTTACTGCTACCTTCCCCCAGGACCACCGCGTTGGCACATCCAGAATCGGCACGAAACAGACATGCTTCACCCAAGTCCGATTCGGGCTCTCCAGTTAGCGAGCAGGTAAGTGCCGAGCGTCTGACAGCTCTCTGCTTGAGCTCGGACGAGGACGAGGGGGACTGCTGCCACTCTGCCTGTGATCAGTGAGGAGGACGGGGAGGGTCCGCTGCCCCACTGCTTCAGTAAGAAGTCTCACAACACCACAAATACAGGTTTATTTGATATTATTTGATAGGTCAAATAAATCTGTTGGACTTTAACCTTCTTACTGTGCTTACCCCAGTCCAACACTGGCATCTCCACATCATCGGTCTGCCTGAGATCAGTGAGGGGGCTGGTGAGGGGATGCGTCGGGGGGGGGGGGGGGGGGGGGGGGGGTCTGCTGCCACTCTTGCTGGAGATCAGTGAGGGGGGAAGGGGCCCACAATCAGTCTGGGTAGTTGGGGTTGGGAGGATAAGGATTGTCAGTAATGTTGTCGGGTGTATTATCTGGCCCGGGAGCAGCATTCTGTCATTTTATTTTCTGCGCACTCGCAGTTAGAGGAGCTGATCGGAGCTGCAGGGTTTCGGGCGCTTTGGGCCCCGCCCACAGGCTTCTGCAGCGCAATTCGGGATTGTTGCTATTTTTTCCAGAGTGTGTACGGGGGCGCTCGAGAACGGGTCTAAAGTCGGATCTGAAACACTCCCGGTTTCAAGTCCACCTCGCACTGAGAGTCAAAGCGGTAAAATAGGGCCCCACGGAGTCCTGTTCAATCTCCATCTCATTGCTCGAATCAGCCCCTGAACAGATGGAACTAAATCATTGCCATCATCTGACCACAACATCAGCATCACAAGTCCAAGGCAGATAGTGGGGGAAGTCAACAGGATTTCCAATATGTTCCCGACTGATTCTGAGGTCACGTACCAACCGACTCAAGAACAGCTTCTTCCTCGCTGCTGTCAGACTTTTGAATGGACCTACTTTGCACTCAGCTGATCTTTCTCTGCACCCTAGCTATAACAATAACACTACATTCTGCACCCTCCTTTCCTTCTCTATGAAGTGTATGCTTTGTCTATGTAGCACGCAAGAAACAATAGTTTTCACTGTATGTTAATGCATGTAACAATAATAAATCTAATCAAAAAAAAAATCACTGAGTGGCGGTGGGGGGGGGGTCGGGGGCATTGGTCATCAAACAAGGACAGGATGAGTCTGTGCTGTGAAAGCCTTTGTTCACCTCACAGGCACCCAGTCAGAAAGCTGCCAGCACCCATGGGTTCCTCCCTCTCCCATGTCTTCAAAAACAGGAGAGACCAAAAGGCCGGACCAAAACCAGAAGTTTCATCCCTCAGCTCAGAGCAGACGGGAAGTGGCACACCAGCTCTGGTCAGTTTGTTCACAATGCTGCCCGGAAATGAGGTCAAAATGCTAACTTTGAGTGATGCACACGAGTGGTATCACACAGTGATGAAAGACAACCAGGGACTGGAGTTTGTATTCAGTTACCTGTGCTCCTGTTCCCACATGATGTGGTTGAGTGTCCAAACCAGTGACTCACTATCAGCGCCCAGAAGCAACATGGATTTCTACTGCTTACTTCTCAAACTATGACGGAGAATCAAATAAATGTGCCCCCACCCCGAGATCAAATTTCCCCCCCCGACACCCCAACCCTGAGATCAAATTTCACCCCCCCGACACCCCAACCGAGATCAAATTTCACCCCAACACCTCCATCCTATTTGATTTGCTTTATTATTGTCACATGTATTAACACAGTGAAAAGTACTGTTTCTTGCACACTATAAGGACAAAGCATACCATTCATAGCAAAGGAAAGAATACAGAATGTAGTGTTACAGGCATAGCTCGTGTGTAAAGAAAGATCAACTTAATGCAAGGTAAGTCCATTCAAAAGTCTGACATCAATAGATCAAACTCTCCCCTGACACCCCCACCCCAAGATCAGATTACAGCCGACATCAACCAGCCTCAAGATCAGAATCCATCGTCTGATGACCCAAAACTGGGTACCCCCAACACCCTCCCACTCCCCATTCACCTCAAACCCAATATGAAATTCCCCTCTGACTCCCCTTCCTCCCATAGCCCTCAAGATCAGATCAGATTCCCCCTCTGACTCCACCCCCACCCCCCCATCCCACTCCAAGATCAGGAGAGATTCCCTCTCTGCTTTGTGACAATGCCATGCAGCCCCCCCCACCCCCCTTGATGCTCAGGGCTGATGGTCTCCAGCTTTGACTAACTTGCTTAGACCCAAGTAGTTGGTCCCAGCAGAAGGTGCCCTGCCCACGAGTGAAGGAAAACAAAAGGCTTGGAGAATGGAGTCATAACAAGACCAGAAAAAGAGAGAAAAAAAAATCACGTCAGCAAACACCACTTTCTGGGGACCAGTTCACTGGAAAAAACCTCACCCCTAATGGGTGAACAATAGACAAGTCTAACAGCCTTTTCCAACATCAAGAACAGCGCCGAGGGGAATTCAAAACCAACCGGGAGAATTAGAAAGGCTTGAAACTTGCACTCTCCAAAAACTAATTCCACTCATTTTTGTTTTACGGATGGTACAGTGTCCCCGTTCATCCTTGCCCCATCACCAGAAAACATTAACCACAAGTACAGGACTTAAAAAGGGGGCTTCTTTCAGATATAAAAAATTACATTTCCCCCCCCTATTTTCGCCTGGAACAATCACAGACACAGACCACAGGGGAAAGTCTATGCCCCAGAAAAAGGGGAAGGGCTACCTGAGGCAGCTGAAACATCCCCCCCCTCCCCGCTTCCTCTGGCACTGAACACTGCTGCGAAGAGAAACATGGTTTCGACAGCAACTTCTCACACAAAGCGCCGCCACTTTCCAGCACACAGCAAGTTGGGAAACTTTCTCCAAACTTTTCCCCCCAGCTGTGTCAGTTTCACATTATCAAAGAGGGGAAACTTCAGAGACAAATAAAAAGTGAAGGCATTCAAACAAGCACACTCACCGGGTTAGGGCTGCTCCGCTCGTGGATGTGTTTTCAAATTCTTTCTCCAGTCTTTTCCTCTGCGTTACCTTTTGTCCATTGCTACCTTTTCCTGTGGATGGGAGGAGGGGAGGGAGGGAAGGGGATAGACACGTGATCGCCAGATCCTAGACTCCAGCAAATTCCTTCTTGGGGGGAAAAAAAAATTCACCTTTGAAGATTGGCAAGATGGGTTTGATTCGCCCTGCTTGCGATCTGGTGGCCCACGAGTGTTACTGAAGTCCTAATATTTCCAGTGATATTTAGTGCAGCGGAGGGGGGAAAGGGAGAGAGAGAGAGAGAGAGATGGTTCGACTTGGCCACACAAAGCACGTATTTAAAATAGATGCAAATCTAAGGCACCCTCCAGAGAAAAGGTAAAAGTCATCAGACACCCTGTGAGAATCACTGTGCTGTATATTTATATGTATATCAAAAAGGTACATTAAATTCACCTATATCAGCACAGGGCGACCCAAGTCATTGTGTGATTTCAAGAAGAAATTAGATCTAGTTCTTGGGGCTAAAGCAATTGTTTCTTGCTTTTAAAGTTTATTTCTTAGTGTCACAAGTTCAGCTGACATTAACACTGCAATAAAGTTACTGTGAAAGTCCCTTTGTCGCCGGAACCTGTTTGTGGACACTGAGGAAAAATTTAGTATAGCCAATCCACCTTTCAGACTGTGGGAGGAATCATCACTGAATCCCCACAGTGCAGAAGGAGGCCATTCAGCCCATTGAGTCTGTGCCAACTACAATCCCAACTGGGCCCTATCCCCATAACCCCATGCATTCACCCTTGCTCATCCCCCTGGCACTAAGGGGCAATTTAGCATGGCCAATCCACCTAACCCGCACATCTCTGGACTGTGGGAGGAAACCAAAGTACCTGGAGGAAACCCACGCAGACATGGGGAGAACATGCAGACTCCACACAGACAGTGACCCAAGCCAGGAATTAAACCCGGGTCCCTGGCACTGTGAGGCAGCAGTGCTAACCACTGTGCCATTTAAGGGGTACTGGGGTGGGGGTGGTGCAGAAGGGGCATCAGGATATTGAATTCGATGATCAGCCATGATCAGAGTGGCAGAGCAGGCTCAATGGGCCAAATGGCCTCTTCCTGCTTCTAGTTTCTATGTTTCTGTTTGAGAGTCCTGCACAGAACTGTCACCAACTTCAAGCAAAAAAAACCCAAAGGAAGTACTTGGAAACACAGGCAGCGCACAGCTCTCACAGTTGATGCTGCCAGCAGTCAGCAAACGCCTCACTTCACTTGTCCTTTCTTTCAGTCGTACTGGTGGGAAAAATACTATGTGGACACAAACCAGGGGATGTGACAACTCAGTACGTGGGCAACAAAATGTGTCATGGACCACACTCAGAACCTAGGTGGGCCGCACATGGCCCCTGGGGTCACAGATTGCCCACCACTGATCAATGCTATTTACCACACTTACTCCTTCTGGGAGTGAGTCCCACATTCTAACCATTCTCGGAGAAGAGAATGGTCGCACGGTGGCACAGTGGTTCACACTGCTGCCTCACAGCACCAGGGACCCAGGTTCAATTCCAGCCTCAGGTCACTGTCTGCGTGCAGTTTATACGTTCTCCCTGTGTCTGCGTGGGTTTCCTCCGGGTGCTCCGGTTCCCTCCCACACTCCAAAGATGTGCGGGTTAGGTGGATTGGCTGTGCTGAATTGCCCCTTAATGTCACAAGATGTATGTGTTAAGAGGAGGGGTAAATACCTGGGGTTACAGGGAATGGGTTTGGGTGGGACTGTTGTCAGTGCAGGCCAAATGGCCTTCTTCTGCATTGTCGGGACTCTATGCAGACTCGATGGGCCAAAAGGCCTACTTCTGCTCCTACATTTTGTGGTCTTCAGGTAAAGAATTTTCTCCCAAATTCCTGATGGGATTTATTTGTGTTCAGTGTCTGGATATTCCCAGGTAAATCAGATTGGTCAATCTGGCAGCCCAATGTTATCCATGAACATCAGTCAGGGCCACAAGGGTCACACTGTGAGGACAGCTTGATTAATAGTAACAGGAGAGTGGCCATCGACCCAGATGACCATCGGCTGCTCTCCCCTTGGACAGAGAGGGCTGGCTGGTGGTGATTTAACCTGTGGATCAATGCACCTCAAGCTAAGGGGTAAGGCTGAGGAAGCAGGGGGCTCCATCAATAACCTCAGCCACTACGGGAACTGAACCTGCACTGTCCTCTTCCTCTGGAAGAATGAGGAAATAACACGTCAGGCAGTGAGACATGGAGAGGGAAACCGGCTGCTTTCCAAAGGAGGTTGGTTATGTCGTTCAAAAAGGCACATTTCAGGGCTGTGGGAAAGAGGTTATTTAACACCAGCTTTTCTCCAAGGGAGTTGGGAAAGTGGGACATTGGGAGAGCAGTCACTCTGAGTTGTACTGGGTCAGCTGCTTGTGCAGTTTGCCCTGATGTGTTTCTTGGACGTGTATCAATCAGTGCACTGATATCTTTCCCTTCCCCATTTCAATGGCCAACCAGACTTCTCCCTGGCCTGGATGGCCTTTCTCCACAATTCAATAGCACTGCCGAGTGCGGAACCAGCTCCTGTTGTTCATTTTGTTACCAAGGAGCTTCCATCTCCTCCGGAAAGGGGGGACAAATTGTGTAACAATGTGCTTTGGCCTGTGAACAGTGACTGCAGATTAAGGGTCCGAGGATTTAATTCGCTTTCACACGGCAAAAGCAAATTTCAATTAAGTGAAGCTTTTGCCAGTCGCTGTATTTGCTCAGCAACACTTAACTCCCAGCAGTTTGTGCCTGACGTCCAATCTTCTGTAACCACTCGCTGTTTTTCAAATCAGTTCTCTCTCTCACTCACTCTCCATCAAATTTATCTTTTGGTTTCACTGTCAGTTGTGGAAATGGGTTTCAATTTCCCTGCACACCCCTCGGTGGGCCATGAATCCTAATTCATTGAGAATATCTTTGACTTGATTTTGATTTGATTTATTATTGTCACATGTATTGACATATAGTTTTGTTTCTTGCTCGCTATGCAGACAAAGCATACCGTTCATCGAGAAGGAAAGGAGACAGTGCAGAATGTAGTGTTACAGTCATAGCTGGGGTGAAGAGAAAGGTCAGCTTAATGCAAGGTAAGTCCATTTAAAAGTCTGACAGCAGCAGGGAAGAAGCTGTCACCCTGGGATATCTACTGATTTGGCAGTCGTTAGCTATCATCCCATGTTTTCCGGCATGAGGCACATAAGACAAGGTGGCACAGTGGTTAGCACTGCTGCCTCACAGTGCCAGGGACCTGGGTTTGATTCCAGATTTGGGTCACTGTCTGTGCAGAGTTTGCACGTTCTTCCCTGTCTCTGCGTGGGTTTCGTCCAGTTTCCTCCCATCGTTCGAAAGATGTGCTGGTTAGGTGAATCGGCCATGTTCAATTGCCCCTGGGTGTCCCAAGATGTGTAGGTTAGGTGCATTAGCCATCCTAAATTGTCCCTTAATGCCCATAGATGTGTGGTTGGGGGAATAGCAGGGTAAATGCACAGGGTTCCAGAGATAGGGTGGGGGGCGAGTCTTGGGGAGGTGCTCTGTTGGATAGTTGGTGCACATTTGATGGGCCAAATGACCTCCTGCTGCACTGCAGGGATTTTATGAAGGGACCACATTTCAGAAGGATTGTCTGTCAAGTGCGTTGAACAGCTTGAAATCATTCAGGTAGTTTTGCAGGCACACGTTCTCCCTTAAACAGTTTCAGATAAATGCAGTTAGGAGGAAAAATGCCCCAAGAATTAAACCAAGTAGAGATGGCCATGTTTTTGTTGCACGTATGAAGAATGGCATTCATTAAACTGTCTGTGGCATGTTAGCTTCTGGCTCAGATTTCTACCCAGGAGACTTCTGGTTCGAGTCAACATGAGAACTTCAATTTGATTCAGTTGGTCGCACTCTCACCTCCGTGTCAGGGGGTTGCTCGTTCAAGCCCCACCTCAAACTGGATCACCTAATCTAACCCGACACTTCAGGAAGGCACTGAGAATGTGCTGCATTGTTTGAAGATCAAGACGCCAGCTGCCGTGGATGTAAAAACAGCTCATGACCCTGGTTGGAGAGAAAAAAAAGCAGCGATGTTCACACAGTTTGCAAATGTGCAAAGCAAGCTCCCACAAAACAGCATCCATTGACTTTCTTTATTCATTCATGGCATCACTGGCTGGGCTAGTATTTATTGACCATTCTTGGGGCCAGTCTGTGGCTCTGGAGTCACATGTAGGCCAGACCAGGTAAGGATGGCAGATTTCCTTCCCTAAAGGACAACCAGATGGGTTTTTCCAACAATGGACAATGGTTTCATGGTCATCAGTAGACGTTAATGCCAGGTTTCTTACTGAATTGAGTTTCACTATCTGCTGTGGTGGGATTCAAACCCGGGTCCCCAGATCATTATCCTGGGTTTCTGGATTCGTTGAGTAGTGGTTAAACCATTGTGCCAACGTCTCCCTGAGTAATACTGAGGTCACACATCCATTGGCATTGTGGAGAGATCTGAGTGGGTTCCCCTGCCTGAACTGCAGCAGAAGCACTGCACAAATGGTGTAAATGGCCATCCTGAGTCAGGTTCTCTGCTGGCCTTACACTCCAGCACTCTGGGTAATTTCAGGGG